>NC_141465.1:49449721-50049721 GCF_009769465.1 Tauraco erythrolophus | reverse complement strand
TAGTTAAAAACCAGAAAGATTACAGTTTTATGCATGGTTTGCAGAAATAATATACCTTCTTGCTCATTTTTCTGACAAAATACAGGTTTTTTTACAGCAGAAAATCGTCTGTGTGTATTCAGTTTGGAAGAAAACCTGTCTTTCAGCCTTCTTTAAAGACAAGAAGTTCAGTGCTGCTTATCTGAACACTAAGCAATCCCTTGAATGTCAACTGCGTGGCTCATTGTTAGTTCTAGGCATCACAATGATAACGGAGTAGCTTATCCTCTCCATTCTGGGAAACCACAGCAGGTGTTGGACCTGTATCATTCACAATAAATCATTAGATATTTCTTATATTGCCTTTTCCAAGAAGAAGAAGGCAGCAGTTCAAGGAGGCAAGGAAATATTTAGATGGTATTATTCAACACTGAAAGTTTTCTCCACCTTTACTGAAATATTTGTGTATTCTTACTCCCTTTTGTTTTGTTTTTTTTTATTTTTATAACACCATCTTTATACATGATACTATCTTTTAAGCCTGAAAGGTGTGCATGTAAAGAGATGGCTGATTTTGGTCTACTGTAATTAGATATTTATTTAGGAATAGAGAAGTTGTTGTTGGGCTGTAAAATGTATTTTAGCTTGGGTAGCTACAGACACCCCCCCCAAGAAAGTTCAGCCAGCCTGCAGCTGGATCTTCGCGGCAGATGGTGAGCCGGACGAGCTGCTCTTGCTGCAGCCCTCCCTTCTATACGGCGTTTCTTGCACAGGGGCTATACAGCTCACGTGCACAGACCGCAGCCAGACTGCTCCCTCAAAGCCAACAGCCCTGCGCCAGCTGCGTGCCTGCACATCTCTTCTGGGAAGACCAGCTTGTGCCCAAACCCCCTCTCTTTGCAGAAGAGCTGGCAGGGTTTTGCCTCTATTCATCCTGCCTTCATCTGGGACTGTAAGGAGCCAGGTGGGAAGAACGCTGAGATACGTGGGAGGTGGGTACGGCATCCTGCTAGACCCCTGGAAGGAGAGATGCCACTCATCTCCAAATCACGTTTCAGGCACTCCAAGTGCAGTTAACTTGGGTCCAAGTTACAGATCACCTATAGCTTGATTTCTCCTCTGTAATAGTTCCCTTAGGAAACTTGAAGTCTAATTGCACAGTCCACCTTGAAAGCTCAGCACCTTGAAACTGATGGATCCAGATGCAGGTTCACACTTAACCAGTGAGTCCTCACCCAGGTAGGGCGTCTGTGTAGGTCATGCCACAAAAGAGATGAAAGAGTTCCCTTTGGAAAGAGTCCCTCGCCTTGGAAAGTCCATCACTGCTGGCTGGCTGGATGAGTATTTATGTGTCTACCTTTCACTTCATAATAATTGACTGCTGCAATTGTAAAATCTTTTAAGAACAGAGACTGAATAGCAGTCTGCTTAATGCTGAGATTATCAATGAAGACTAAATCTAATTTTATATTAAAAACACATCCAAAACTCATTTTAAAAGTGCTTAATTGCTTGTTTATGGAAATAGCTACTTCAAATTGTTTCTGTGATTAGTTTGACTATTTTACCATAAGTGGATATGAATTAAAGAGAATTGATCATAGAATTCTCTTGAAATAAAGGATTTACCCTACCTTAATGTAAATTAATTACACTCAATGGTAAAACGCCTGCCTTGTGCTGAACATCTCTTTGTAAGTGCTGCTCTGTGTTTTCAAGGCAAGTTAGTCCCTTAGGACTGTCCAGTACATTGCTTTGAAGTGGATGGACCTTCGCTTTGTGTCAGCACTTCCAGCTCCAGAGCAACGGCTGTTCACACCACCAGCTCCCTGCAGTTGCTTTTTAGCAGGAGGTGGGTTTGGCACCAGTCTCTGCACTGGGAGGCAGAGAACAATGATTATAACACCCGCTCATGGAACAGGTCTTCTTGTCCAAAGGTTTCAAGGAATTTTGCCCCCAAAGAAGTGATGTTTCCATCTGTGTTTTATGACTAGCCTAAAACCAAGGCAAAGAAGGTAGAAATGGATGGCCTACTGGCCCTGCATGTCAGCAACAAAGTTGAGCATAGTCCCCAGGGTTGAGGTACCTCTATCCTACCTGTTGCCCTGAAAAATCGGTCACTCAGCCTCAGCGAGCTGCTGTCTTCTCTCCACTGTCCATGGAGATGGACAGGAACATCCAGTGAACATCATACCTCCTGTTTTGGACACTTGCCTTTGCATGAGACATAGCACCCCATCTCTCACCACCCAGACCAACTCTAGATGACCAACATAGGCTAGATGCCTAAATTTTAAATGGCTGATTTCAGTCCAGCCAAGTCCCACCACACCTCTTGAATCTCAGCCCAGGGTCCCTCACTGGCCTGCCCTGCCTCCGTGCTGCCCAGCAGAAGGGCACACACGATGTCCCATTCATCTGTTCTTACTAACTGCTGCCTGCAGCCCTATCACTACCATCTGATTCCACATTAGGCAAGCTGTTAAGATGGTTTAACAAGGAGAAGGGGACTTTCACTCCTCGTAAGTCACCTTAGTGAGGCACTTAGGAGACCTCTTCAGATGGTGGTTCAGGTCTTTGCTCACTTGGGTGGCCCTCTGGGGTTGTCTGGCTCCCTGCTGGCATGATAGAGGGAACCTGCTGTGAGTACACTCCTAATGGCCACAGTCATCCTTTGGGATGACTCTAGACATCTCCCTCAGGCTTTGTTAGACCATAAGTCTAACAGACCAGTGGCCTGTCTTCCCTGTGCCTTGTGGTTGCTCATGTAGCAGACTGAATTGGAGGAAAACTCATAAAAAAATGTCTTATTGACATAGACTCATTCAGGAGAAGATAATAGCAAATCCAGAAAATTTGCAGACCAATTTAATGCCTACAGTGCTTACACTTTTGCTCTCTATGTCAGAAGCTGAAGGTGAAGAGCAAGAGCAACGGCTAGTCATGGCCCTTGATCTGATACACACTAATATTAAATATGCCATGAAAGGAGCAACCTGTAGGAACAATATAATTTACTGACAACCAGAAGGAAATGTGATGCTCTTTGGGACAGTTGAGTGTGTTTCTCCTTGTGTCATGTTGCATTTCAGGGAAGAAGTAAGCTGTGCTGTACAGTCTGAGAGATTGAGTCTAGGTTGAAAAAAACTAATTTTACAACTGTAAAATGCTTACATCACTCAGTGGTTAGGAATCTCCAAGGAGAACTCGTTTCATTTCCAAGAAGCAGAGCCCTATGAATGGTAGGTGAGCACTGAACTCCAGAAGGGCATTTCCAGTTCAGTTGGTTGCTTCTGGAGGAAAAATCATTGTGTGCTTCCAATTGTTCTGAATGTGCACTCAGGTTCAGTTGCTGGCAGTCTAGAACAAGCCAGGAATTGATTCAGGAAGCATAGTGATCCGTTACCATGACATGCACTTAAAAAATATCTTTTTTAAGAGACTACATAGTATTTGCTTTTTATAAAAACTACAATGGAGAGAAGCAGTTACATATCATAGACCAGCTTTACCAGTAATGCACTCCAAAACCAGCTGAAGACACAACCCACTTTGTATCATTTTCCAAGTGCGTGTGTGCAAAACCTTAGTTATGAACTACAAGACGGTACGTATTTCATAAGGTGTGTGTAAATTTAATATCTCCTATGAATATTACTTATTGCTTTGTACAGTAATGTATGTATGCATTCAGCCATCTGTATGGAATGCAAATGTCTTGAATTGCTGTGTACAGAGGCAATGCAGTTTATTTTATTTGAAACATGCTTTGCTTTCTCTTTTCCAGAGGCTATGTAATCTGGTATGAAAACCACTGAAAAGTAATTTCTTTATCAAATGAGAATTTGCATAGATGTTAATGTCTCAGCTCTCTTGAGGTAACATTTAGAAGGAAATATAGAAGAAAAAAGTCAAAAAGTGAAAGCATGTGTTCTAATTTGGGTGATTTTCTTTGCCTTTCGATATAGTTTCTAATTTCATAAACGATGCTTTTAAGAATGCTCATGAATGGCCTATATAGAAATTTGGACTCAAACTGAACACTCTATCAAAAGGTAAATATTGAATTACACAAAGCTTATAGCTAATAAAATATGATAGACAAAATAAGGTGGATTTTGTTGCTTTTTAGTTAGAAAGAATCTCAAGTTTCATAAGCATTTCTATTCACTTCCTTCTTTGTCAATTTGCAAGCATTAGAAAAGGTTATCTTCCAGTGACCAAATAGACAACAGCAGAAGCAGCGTCACCGAAAAAACAAGACAGAATTTCTCTTTTTCTGCTGAGAATTCTCATCCCAGATCCAGTTTGCTCCTGTGGTCAACACTGGACTGACGACAGATGTGCAGACCCTAAGGACTTGGCAGAGATTTTTTACATTTTCAGTACTCCCATCATTTCTGCCACCACTGACGTGCAGCCACAATGGAAATCCAGATGGAGTGTGAGGGGGCTGCAGATGGAGTGGGGGGCAGAGAGGGCCACAGCCAGCGAGAGCAATGAAAAGATGCAGTCGGTGTCACCTGTAAAAACAAAAGGCTCGGAGCAATTGTGCTAGAATAATTGAATGCGCCTAACAGCTATTGGCTGTGAAACGCAGCTGCGTTAGGTTCATTAATGAAAAGTACAGAGGCATGTTATGGAAGCTCTCTTGGGTGAAGCTGGCATCAGTGGGCTTGTGTCTGGCTCACTGGAAAGAAACTGTGAGTGGCCTTTGCTTTAACATCCATACCACTTCGAATATCTTGTTACATGGCAGTTCTAGCCCTCCAAGAATCGGTTGCAGCTTGCAGCTTGAAGGAGGCTGAGTATCATTGCACTTGAGGTCGTCAGTCCATTCCACTAAGCCTTTAACATCTTTTCCATCCTCATTGCAGACAACGTTGCGAGCTGGACGCAGACATTAGGTGTGTGTGAGTGCTGCAGGAGGCGGAATGTCATACTGACAGATGCTGTTTGTTTGAGTCTTTCATACTTCAATTTCTTCTGCTTGGCATTGTTTGATTCTGATTCAGATTTATATTGCTGCTCACACTTTGTTCCATGTTTAACTTACTATTAATAGTATTATTTAGAGCTTAAACAGTATAGGTAACTGACAAAGGACTGTTTATTGAAGGAGTTCTTTTTACATGTTTGCTCTGCCCACCATTTAAAGCTTGAACTTCTTTTTCCATCATGTTGATTACAGTCCTGTTATACATTATTACATAAAACTGCTTCTTATATTGCATTTTTATGCAAGTGATCAGTTTATTATAATAATAAACACCATCACATAAGCAGAATACTGCATTTGAGTAGGTATTTTCAGACAGCACAAGCATTAAAACTCAGACCTTTCACTATGAATTTGACATGAAAAGGCATGGACTCCAATACTCTCCCATTCCATTTTTTTGTTTTGTTTTTTAATGTAGTGCTTTTTGCACAAATTGGAAAGTCCTTGGTATTCCTTGGAAAACCTATAGGGTGGAGAAAAGTGCTGCAAGATTTCTCACAGCACCGCACACGTTGAAGTGGCCAGAGATTGAAAATTCTACATGTCTTCAGTCTGGTTTCTCTCTGATCAGACTGAAAGGGCTCATACAAATTGTGCTGGCACATCAGTGATCTCGTGAATTGTGCACATGAAAGAATAAAGAAATTATTAATTTATCTTTGCATAGCTTTTAAGATTGGGATTTTTAAAGAAATCTGAATGCCTACTGATATTTTCAAAAATCCTGGAGTATGAGAAATTATCTGAATAGCTTTAAAATGTAAATAGGATATTTGATATTAATGCCAGATTGTATTTTCTAAAATTATACTAAATTTGCTATTAATTAACCTTAGGAAAGTTTTACACCTTTGTATGGCAGCATGCATTAGCAATCCTTGAACAGCTTTATCATGCAATGCATGGAAAGAATCGCCTTACGCTGCCTTACGTTACTTGCAGGTAGAGGAAATGTTCCAGAGCAGAACTTCCGTCTCTGCCCACTTTTCTGTGCTTTTCTTTGTTTCTGCTGCATGATGTCCGATGTTAATGTTGATTACCAGTTCACAAGTATTTCCATTTGCGTGGGCGATTTTACAGACTCTCCACTGGGAAAATATATTTCCGCGATGTTTCCTATCACAGACTTAGGGGTTTGTTAACATAGTCATTAAGAAAATACTTCAAATCTTCACCTCGTAGCTCCTCAGATTATTGGGTTTTATTAGGTTTTCTGCCTCAGGTTTAAAGGAGACACTTATCAAGCAATGGAGCTAATGAAGCTTCTTTTCCCATATTATATTTATATTAGGAGGATATTAGCTTGTTCAGAGCTGGTCAAATGTAGCTAAGGATATTTTTATTGGGAGTTATCCTAGGGCCCTTCATGCCACTTAATCAATTTAGTTTAATTACTGTGATTTAGAACTGATCCTTATGCTTTCCCCATCCCTTTTAATGTAAGGCACAGCCCTGTAAAGTGTTGTGTAACCTCAGCTGCCTGTTAGTCCTGATGGAGCAGAGAATATTGGCCTTTGATTTAGGTAGATTATTATTTTGTATATTATCAGACTGAATTTATTAGTAGTAACTGTTCCTGAATGTGTTACAACTCCAAGAGAGACTCCGGTAAACTTAAGACTGTAGCTTTCATGTAAGAAGGGAACCGATCTGATAAGAAGTCACTATACAGTCACACAAACACAAACAGATCTTAGAAAGAACGATAAACTTCAAATTAAGGCAGAGGATCTGCAAATACATTCCTTTGCACTGAAAAAGGAAATATAGCATATGGTGTCGCGGGAGACAAACAAATGTTTGCCGACAGAAAAATGTGCTCTCCCTGCTGTCTTGCCAGCCCAAGATAACTCTCTGCAATGACTTTTTCCAAAGTCTGCCCGACACATAGAACTTTTCCAGGAACAAAATTGAGTTTATGCAGGAAGGACCAACTGAAACATTGCTTCCACTGAGTTGTGGTGTGTCAGCAGTTGAGAAATTTGAGTTGAAGCATTTCCGACATTGGAGATAAAATGTTTCCTATGGAAAGGAAATGCCTCCCATTCGTTCAACCTAATCTCATTTCATGTAGCAAGTTAACAAGCCTCTCTAAGTCCAAGCCTGTAGTGGCAGATCAATCTTAAAAATTTTCCTGAACTCTACCAATGCACCTGAGTCTTTTTTCAGCTCCCCATAAGAGAGCACAAAGACAAATCTATAAAAGCGTACGTCCACCTGCACAAACGTGTGCCACTCTGCTGCTCACACAGCAAGCCTTCGTTTACTGCAAACAGCAGGAGCTGATCCAACACTTGCTAATGCTGTAAGACCTTATAATGTACTCTTATTAATTAAATGTGTTATCTTCTCTTTGCTTTCTGTAGCGAGGCCACCACTCTTTATGTATAGTGTATACATACAAGCAGATATGGATCATGAGCTTCAAATTCGGTGAGCCTCTGACCAGTGATTGGGAGGGGAGATCAGAGGACCAGCTGTGAGCACACTGGGTGTACAAGCTCAGAGGTGACAGACAGTCCCTGTAAAACAGTTCTTGTCAGCTCTTTCCAGCAGAACTGACTTCTTAGCAAATTTCTTCTAGATGCCATGTGAAAATAAGACTTCACAAAAGTCTGTGGAGAAGGACAAATGGAGTCTTCTCAAGCAATGCGAGATGTTCCCCTCTACTCTGCTCTCCTGAGACCCCACCTGGAGTACTGTGTCCAACTCTGGGGTCCCCAATGTAAGAAGGACATGGAGCTGTTGGAATGGGTCCAGAGGAGGACTAGAAAGATGATCTGAGGGCTGGAGCACCTCTCTATGAAGACAGGCTGAGAGAGTTGGGGTTGTTCAGCCTGGAGAAAAGGCTTTTCTCCATCCAGAAAACGTGATCTTTTAGCAGTCTTCCAGTACTTAAAGGGGCCTACAAGAGAGATGGATATGGACTTTTGACAAGGGCATGTAGTGATAGGATAAGGCACAATGGCTTTAAACTGAAAGAGGGTAGATTTTGATTAGACCTAAGGAAGAAATTCTTTGCTGTGAGGATGATGAGGCACTAGAACAGGTTGCCCAGAGGAGTTGTGGATGCCCCGTCCCTGGAAGTGTTCAAGGCCAGATTGGATGAGGCTTTGAGCAACCTGATCTAGTGGAAGGTGTCCCTGTCCATGGCAGGAGGATTGGAAATGGATGACCCTTAAGGTCCCTCCCAACCCAAATCATTCTAGGAACCATTCTATGATTCTGGTTTTTGAGAAAAGCAGGCCAAGTTGCTGTGCCTGAGGAAACTGGCAAGGAAACAACCAAAAAAAAGTGATGGAGAAATCCAAGAGGAAGGCTGAAGTTTGGAGAAATGGCTGGCCACACAGGTCAGCATTGCTTTCAATTAAAAAAACAGGGCTACCCTTCTCTAATTTTCAGAGTCAAAACATCAAGATCCTTCTGAAAGCCTCTCAGCTCCTGCCATTACCTCCAGCATGGGCACTGCAGTGAGCTAGAGCTGGGCCTTACCTAGCCGTGGCTGAACTCTATTCATTGAAAAGAGGGAATCACACTGATTTCACTCCTGCTAAACACTTAAATCTTTTTTGTTACATTATTTGAATGCATATAATTGTTACACTGACTTCTATGGACACAGGATCAGCTTCTCATGTGAACATAGCTTTTGGCAGCGTATGGAGGACGTTAAGGTGAATGTAAACATAATTTCCAAACAAAAGCAAAGGCACAAGGCTAAAGACAAAAATACGATTCTTTGCTTTTAGGTTTTGCTTCTCACTGCTGTGAATTTTATGATTTAAATCGGTGAATATACATAATATGTAAATACTAGAAAAATACTGGTTCTGTGATTTCATAGCCACCGTTAATACAAGAGCTACATCTCCACAGATATCATGGAAGTGTTTGGCTTTATATCAACATGAAACAAAAAGCTAATGTTAATTTTCAATCTTCTAAATGACAAGTTATAGGAAACCTTGACAGCCTCTTTTGTAAAGTAGGCTTTTTTGATTAAGCACTTACCAGCCTTGTCAGTCAGTTTAAATTATAGTCCCAAAGACAAAGTTCATCTTCTCCCTGTGTGCTGCAGTGATGATGAGCTGGACACACAGCATCACCTCTAACCCTCTTTGGGAATGGATGGCCCATCAGCTTCAAGGATACCGTGAGAACTCATTAGACTCTTCTTACAGAAAGACACAGAGAGTTAGGCATTGTTTTGAACTGAGTATAGCCTTCAGCACCTTCCAAAGTGAAGAAACATGGACCTGTCTTGAATACTGAAGAGAGGCGTGTGAGGGTGGACCTTCCCCTGGATGTACCTGAATGGTCCTTGCCTACTGATGGTTGCTCTTGTGTTTCTCTGGCAGTGTTTGAAGGGCAGAAATGCAGCACTCCACATCAGCAGGTCTGTTCGTGTTTGGCACTCTCAAATCCTTTTACTTTCTAAGTTGTCTGTGCAGTGTCTCGTCAGGACACTTTTCCACAAAAGGTAAAATGCTGAAATGGAAACTAGTCACGGTGGTGTGGATTTAGAGATGTAAAAAAAAAAAAAAAAAGTTCTCAAACATTTGGAATTTGGAATTTGTAACTGTTATTTAAGCCATGTACATGATGAGTCATTCTTGTAATGAGTGTTTGTTAATGGTAAATTCTCACCCTAGAGAATATATTATTAGTCAGAGATACTGGTAACAGACCATCTTGAGGCATCTCGTGGCAGCTCCCACTTGTACCACTGAAGTCCATTCTCATCTCTGGTATCAGTGTTATCAAGACTGAAGGTTTGGATCATAGGTTCAAACTTCTTTTCAACAGTGCTTTGGTGAATACATGTCTCTGGTAGTGGTTAAAGGGCAGGGGAACAGCATCATGCTTGACAGGATACAGATCCATCAGCTGTCACAAGCTTGTTACAGCTCTATATCCCTAGCCTTTTCCGATGTCTCATTCCAATATTGTATTTTGCACGAGGTTGGGATTTTTAGAACACTTCCATATAACTGTGCTAATCTGTTTTGTCTGACAATATCTCTAGTTTGCCTACACCTGACAATGGCATACGTGCCTTCTGGCAATCTGAGGTAGACGTAGATCTTAGCTGGTACTAGCCAATTCTAGCATTTTCCAAAGGATACTCCAAGACCCAATTCTGTCAGTGCCTACAGAAACACCTAGGAGCCTTTCCATGGGGAGCTGCAAAAGCAGCAGCCGTCAGGGTACGGGCATCATGACACTAGCCCTGGTGCAAGCTCTTTACCCAAGGGACTCAGCTGCGAACACGAGGTACCCTGCTCTCCTTGCACTGGGTTCAGCAACCTCACACTTAGCCACAGAGACAGAGTATGCATATGCTCTGCTGTATAGTTCATAGGACAGTTCATAGAATCATAGAATGGTTTGGATTGGGAGGGACCTTAAAGATCATCTAGTTCCAAACCCCTTGACATGGGCAGGGACACCTGCCACTAGATCAGGTTGCTCAAAGTCTCATCCAACCTGGGCTTGAACATCTCGAGGGATGGGGCAGCCACAACTCCTCCGGGCAGCATGTTCCAGTATTTCACCACTCTCATTGTAAAAAATTTCTTCCTTAGATCTAACTGAAATATACCCTCTTCCAATTTAAATCCATTGCCCCTTGTCTCATCACTACATGCCCTTGCAAAAAGTCCGTCTCCAGCTTTCATGTAGGCCCCCTTTAGATACAGGAAGGCTGCTAGAAGATCTCGCTGGAGCCTTCTCTTCTCCAGGCTGAACAACCTCAACTCTCTCAGCTTGTCCTCATAGAAGAGGTACTCCAGCCCTCAGATCATCTTCGTGGCCCTCCTCTGGACCTGCTCCAACAGATCCGTGTCCTTCTTATGTTGGGGGCCCCAGAACTGGACACAGTACTCCAGGTGGGGTCTCAGAAGAGCAGAGCACCTGCAAACTCACACTCCATGTTACCTTCTAGTAACTTGCTTGCATGGCAGTTTTTGTAAGGAAAACACTAAACACCAGTCTTACTGAGGGATTCAAGGGCACTTTTCAGTAGGCACATGCTTGTATTTAAGATTTATAGCACCCTGCATAAATCATGACTTACTGCTTATGCCATGGAAATTTCAATTCCCATAGTAATCCAATCTTCTTCAAACCTTGTTAAGAGATGCCTTATTATAGCTCTTGAATAGATCACCAAGCCTGAAATTCCCATTAGATTAATTAAGTAACGTTTTGAAGGCACGCTTCTAAGACACTTTGTGAGAGCCCAAGATGAGAAATAAATTTCATCATGACACCTGCTCTGGTACCGCCTTCCAAAATGCCCAAGCCTTTCAGGATAGCTCATCACTCATGTGCCCTGAGTGAAATGCTTATTAGATATTCTGCATCTGTCCTTCCTGTCTTTGCAGAATCTTTTCTCGAATCTCTCTAGGCACATATTCTATCACTATTTCTAAGTTGTCTTTCAGAACTTGTTAATCTTTTGGATTTTTTGGTAATTATGCAAAACTCTCTGCATTCCTGAAGGATTATTTCACTGTCATAAGTATCAGAAATGTCATTTAAATATAAATTTAAATCTGCACTTTAATAACTAATTATTATTATTAGAAGGAAACTAGGATATCGTCCAGTACAATATGCAGAAAACAAGGACTTGAGAAACAGCAGTGAGCAAGAATCCTTCCTATAACTTCAAGAGAAATATTTGGGGTATTTGTGGCATGTTATCTTGATTATTTGCCATGTTGGTATCTCTGGAGGTGCTAGGCAGAAGTGAAAGAAAAATCTTTGTGCTATGACTTTGTCTGTAAGATTTTGCTGTCTTTCAAAGTGACCTGGAACAGATGGAGGGGCAGACTCAACTTCCCACTCTTGCGACATGCTGCCAAGCCACAAATATATATTACTTTTGTCCCTCTAGTGGATGTTTGTATTTGTGGAATCAGAGAGGGTTAAGCAGAGCTTAACCTACAGTGTCTTTTATCTGTGCTAGCTGAACTAGTACAGACAATATAAAAGGTTCTCCAGTGCTCTTTTGACTTGGGAGGTGCAATTCACTCCCCACACTCCACTGGAAGCTTGAAGAAAGAATTTAAAAGTATTCTTTTGTTTACTTTGCTTTTCATGTTTTGGACTGCATCCCTTTCGACAGCCTATCAAGAATCTGGCATTACCTCTCTCTCTCTCAGAAAAGTTTCCCAGCTAAAAACTGTCCAGTTTGCAATGTGTGATACCAGCTTCTGTAGCTGTGTACATCCCATTCAGGCTTCGCTCCAGCTCCCCTTCAGGTCAGCTGGCCTCATGGCCCTCTTCAAAGGGAATCGGTTGTGACAGTTAGATCCGAAGGCTTTTGCAGCTGATGAAAAAATACCTCTGCGTCTTGGTGACCCGTAATTCGTGCCCTGATTCCTTGAAAGGTCTAGTAATAAATTTTGCTACCTCACACAGTGATGTGCAGTGAGTGGTGTTCTCAGAGCTAAGTCAGCCTTTCTCAAAAATGTCATTATTCTGGTTCACCAGGTCAAAAGACTTAGGAAATGAGATGCTTAGAGAGCTGTGACAGAAGGAGTGGTGAATGGGCAGGAAATGAAAAGGGCTTCTTCCCTGCAGCAGTGCCTGCTGCACTGACTCAGGAGGAGCCTACTGAGAAGGGACTTGAATTCTTCTGACATCTCCATTACCGGGGAGAGGCACGAATTCACCACTGCAGCACCTCTACCGGGGAAACACAGCCAGAGCCCCCAGAGTCGGATGCTCAAAGGGAGCAGAGTACGTCAGGCTGCCATGACCACTCGTATAGGCATGGTCAGCAGGTGCCTGCTGCCCTGGGAATTTATTCCTTCTCTCTTCTTCTGCAGTTGTGGTTGCTGTAAATTGTGGATAGCTAAAGGTGAACAGTGCTGAGTACTCAGAAGACTGAGCGTGGGGAAGTGTCAAGGGATAAAGTCCTTCTAAAGCAGTTTGCTGACTGCAAATAATGGGTTGGCTCAGTGATAGGCTTTAAGAGTGGTAAATGAAGCTTCCTCACCTCTATCTTGCTCATTTAGCATTTATTCCATCCTCTTTATCCAGGTAACAACACCAAATAAACTGTTTCAGTCGCTTTTATATTTCCCTACTACAAGACAGGACCCGCAAGTTTCAATTAGCATAGCATTGCTGGGGCAGTCCCACACATCTGGGGCAAACATTTGCAGTAGACTTTGCTTGTTCATGCAATAACAATGTTAAAAGTCACATTAACTATCATGATTAAAGATTTTCGACTGCTGTTCTCTATCACAGTGACTGGCTCAACTGAGAAGCCTAGAAAAACAGATAAACTTTAAAGAGATGCATGAGGGGGTCTGAAGTAACTTCTCCTCTATCACAGGCATCAGCCAGTGCTGCCTCAGGTGGCTGAATACAGACATTTTGCCAAATTCCTCTCTGAAGAGCTCTTTTCTGTATCCAGTAGTAAATCCCCCCTCATGACTTATTCCTTGGATAGCTTCACTCGATGAAGCCTTTCTGTTTGATCCACGCTTCATCCCGCTCCACTTTACTGCACCATCCCACTCCTCTCCTGGAAGAGAGTGAGATGGCTGTGTGCTGGGGAACAGGGCTTATCTCACTGCACCAAACATGAGGAGTGCCAGTCCCCTCCCTGAATCCCTTTGGGAGCCTCACAGTGGCTCTGGTTTATCAGATAAGAGGGATCCACCCACTATGAGTCCCTTCACCAGATTTCTTATCCCAAGGAAACACCACTTTAGCTTAGGTGCCTTCCTTTTTGTTTTCCCATCCAGGCCATCACTCAGTTTAATACCTTTCTTCCTGATATGAGCCCAAGTATATCTGCTCTGTGGAAAGGGATGCATACTCCATCTCTCCTGAGTGATGTGAGTGCTGAATGTGAAGATTTCAGTGGGTAATTAATGATGATAATGTGAACTCCTGAAGTTTCACAGAGGGAATTAGACAAAGCACAGGCTTGGCACAGTGTGGTGTCCATGGCAGAGCTCCATCAGTAACGAGCAGACCTTGGAGACCATGCAGTGATCCTCATTGTCTCCAGTGCCCTCCATTCCGTTTTATATCCCCAGGAGGGAGCAGCTCACTATTTCATGCTGGCTTACCCCACTGTGTGCCCAGGCAGCAATAATAGATGGAGAGCAGTGATGGGGACAGAGCACAGAACTGTGCTGTTTCTTGTACTGGGGTACAATTCCTGGCTCAAATGTGACTTTATGTCCTGCACCATCTAATGAGGTGGAGAAGCATCTTTGTAATTGTACAGTAATTCCTGAGCTGTAAATACCGCAGACAGCGAAAAAGAGAGCAGAGGAACAAAACCGTGAATATCATCCTCCTCCAGCTGCCCTAAGGAGAAATGAATGCTCTTGTGGCTAGGTACTCCCACTGAGAGCATCCTCTTTCCTGTGCTGGGAGGGTCTCAGAGGCCTAATGAAGCATGTCCATGTCACTTCTTGATGCTGCAACTAGGACTGTATACTGCAATGGCATCATGCCTGGGAAAAAATGTAATTGCTGAAACCTGGCCTCAAGTGTTGATGAAAAGAAAAGAACTGCATATGTGTATGTCTCAAAGCAGACATTAAAGCTGAGATATGGTTGAGAGCATACGAGGCCCTCTGATTAAATACAAAGCTACTGTATACAATGCAAGAAGCTTTGGAAAGGGGAAAAGCTGCTGACTACAAATTAGCTGTTTAAGAGTTCATCAACAGGTCCTTTCTGAAAAGTTCTGTATTGTGCAGTCCTTTACTGTATTTGGGAGAAAAGGCAGTGATGGGGATGGAGAAATTCTCATCTGTGCTATGGAGTTAGTGGAGCAAACAAAAGATATGATGCGAAAGCACAACTGATTTTGCAACACCTGATTGAAAATACTACGGAAAGGCATGACTTAGAGACTTCTCATTCTGTGACATTACAGGTGGAGAGTATAGGAGGAAAATGGAAGTGTGGCTCTGGATCAGATGATGAGAAGCCTCAGTACAATATGGCATGAAGGACCAGTAGCACCCATTGAGTGATAAACGAGATCTTGCCCCGATACAGAGCAGAGCGGATTATTAGGAAGAAGTAGCATCAATGCAATAGTCAAAGAAGTATAAGGTAGAATCTTTAGAAAGACTTAGGGATATTCTCTGTAGATATCCTTCCATCTGAGTCCCCAGACAACCACTAAAAGCCAAAAAAAACAACAAAACCACAGAGAAAGGCAGAGAGACCATCTACTGCTCATCTATTAAGAAATTTCTTTTTTCTCATTGCATGTCCTTATATCACCATGTTAACAGACAGACTTTGCACTTTGTAGCTCTTTGAAAAGATCTGTGCTGGAACTCATGTTATCCATTCTATGATTCTATGTTCATAAGTCATCTGGAAAAATGAGGTAATTAAATTTGCTGAAGATATTCTATTATTTAAGGCAATAAAATGGAGCTCAACTGTGAAGAGTTGCAGATGGCTCACAATACTGAGTGATTGGGCAAAAAAATGGCATATGAGATGCGAATAAATACAAACTATTGCACATGGGTAAAACCATTCTTAACCATGTGTAACAGTGATGGGCTCTAAATTAGCTATCAGCAGATCTTTGAGTTACTGTTGACAATTCTATTAAAATCTCAATGCCATGTTCAGGATCCATCAAAGTAGTAAATGAAACATTAAACATTCTTAAGAAAGGAACAGAGAACAAACAGAATAATAATCCTCTGCCACTGTATGCATGTAAAGCATGCTCCTATTGTGAATGTTATGTGCTGTTTTGATTCTTTCTTCCTCCAAGAGGACAGAAGCAGAAAATACAGAGAGAAAGGCAAGAGCACTAAAAGATATGGAATAACTTTTATAGGAGGAAAGGTTAAAGAGCTCAAAATGTTCTCATCTTTGAAAGAAAAAGCTCAGAGAGGACCCTGTGTACCTTCATGTGTGCATGGTCATGAATGGCATGTGGGAGTGAATAGGAGCTCACGTTCACTGTTTCTCACAACAAAATATGTAAAGGTCAATTAATTACGTTCTCAGGTAGTATGTTTGAAACTTTAAAAGAGATGGTAGGGGAGTTTGTAAAGTGAATAATTAAACCATGGATTAATCATCACATGATCTTGTGGCTGCCTGAAGTTTAGATTGATTCAGAAACTGACTAGATGAGTTAGCAGGGAGAAAACTCATCTCTGGCTTCATACATGCACTATGGTATAAAAATAATACCATTTCCCTAAACCTCTTTTACCATTTCTAATCAGGGACAGGGCACAGGATTAGCTGGGATTTTCTTAGACCGAATGTGGCAGTATTTTGTTAATTTTTTAAAAGTGTGTTCATGGAGAATGAAGCAGTCAGAGCTCCCTTCTCTTGCTGAAGACACTGTGTTCAAACCCTCCCGGCATGTCCTTTCTGCAAGATCTTTAAATCTCACTGGAGACCCAGTTGACCGACTCTAGGATCTGTGATGTGGTTTGTCTTTGAAAGTGAGACTCTGTCTGTTATCTTATTGGTCACCCTTTGAACCCACTTTTAGGGTCAGTTTGGTTTGTCTTCCCATCCCATGTCTGGGATGGTCTAACTGCTTCTGAAATCTGTCTAATTTACTTGACACTAGTATTATACATCTATATAAGTAATGTCATAAGTGTATCTGCTGTTACATTGTTGATAAGCTTGCTTCACTAATGATAAGTTTGTAGTAACCTGTAATAGTATATTCACCTACTTGGGTGTTGCTGTTACTGATTGTTGGTTAGTGGTTGCTATAATATTGACTGTTACTATAGAATTGATCATTGCTGTACTATTGGTTGATACTATGTTGTTGATTGCTGATAATAATCTATAATTGCTTGAGAGATACATATATTCACTTTATTAAGTATATATATACTTATTAGTGGTGATTTTGTGTGGCTTTCGTGGTAATTTATAATAAAGTAGAGAAATTTAGAGGATAAAGCCTTCGTGTCCTTACATATCGAATCCTGCAAACCCATGGTCACGATCTCTATATACCCACAGGCTGGGTAACCCCTTAGGTCATGGCAACCAGTGCCTGGCTCAGTTTGATCTGGGCCAGCTAGCACTCTCCTGGAGAGCTGCAGGACATACCTGATGAGTCAGTGCAGGCCAAGGAGCTGTCTGCCTACAACCAATTATAGAAAGTAAAAGAGTTCAACAGTATGAATGCATTTGCATTGCTCTTCTTTTGACACTCTCCAATTGGCTTCCATCTTCATTGAACCACAGTAACCAAAACTGGACAAGGTATACCCACTCAGGCCTTACTGATACATTAAGTGTTTTGCCAGCTCCACGTGTGTTTACATATTATGGTGTGATGTTTCCCTTTTCCATAACAGTACAACATTGTCGTGTTCTGCTCATGATCAATGACAACCCTGCAGATCCTTCTCTGAAGGACAGCAGCCCAACTACTTGTTAAATATATTGTGCCCAGGCAGTTGGGCGTTCATCTCTTAGAACATTCCCTTGCAGTTGTCCTTGTTGATTTTTTTTCATGACCTTTCTCCAACTTGCCAAGATAACTTTGATCCCCAAACCTGTTTTCCATCGTACCTTTGTGTCATTTGTATATGTATGAGCTGGACCACTAATGCAATCACAGAGCAGAATCAGAGCAGAAAGACCTCTGGAAGAGCCCTTGATGCCTTTTTATATTTTGCCATTGTACTAATTCTGAGTATAGATACAGAACCTGTTTTGTATACACCATGTAGTGATTTCATCCAGACTGTATTTCTTTTGTTGATTTGCAAGAATGTCATGTAAGATCAAATCACAAGAGTTCCCAAAATGCAGTTCTATAGATTAGTTCCACATCTGCTTTTCTGCTGCAGAGGAAAATTAGATTATTTTTATACAATTTGTTCCTTACAAATCCCCACTGCTTCCTGAACTCTTTCTTTATCTTTCAGGTACTTTCTAAATACTTGATCATTTGATTCAAATAATTTCTTAAGCTCATTGATGTGTAATTCTCCACATCCTCTTTTTTTCATGTTTATTGTGAGAGTCACTACCATAGACCTGAAGAAATGTGATCACTCCTTCTAAGAAGAGGAGGGAAGAAAAATTGATACAGAAATCATATACTAGAGCAGCTGACTGAGTCTAGTATAAATGATGAGAACACTTACTGTTCATGGTGGCCTCTTTCTCCAGTCTCCAGAGCCATAACCTGACATGGCAATTCTGAAACACATGCTCAGAAAAGGCATTGAGTAGCAATGCCTTTTTTCCACTCTGCATTTTGGCCAAGCTCCTGTCAAGTCTGATCTATTGTGAGAGGTGGACTTAGCATGCCACTAGTGGAAGTCAGTGGTGTGGATAGGCATGCTGAGATAGATCATCACAGAGGGCAACAGTTTGTGTAAGGTGGACAAGGGGGAAGAAGGGAAAGCAGAAGGGCGCAGAAGAGCAACTGTGCAAGGGATGACATGAGTTGTTCCCACCTATTCTGCCAAAATGTGCCCACAGTTTTGGCTAAGCAGGGTCAGGCTGGCATGAGACACAACTCTGTTGTGTGCAGTCAGCTTGCTTTTCTGCTCGTTTCACAATTCACTGGCTGTGAAAGGAGAGAAAACACTAAATTAGGAAGAAACAAGACAGGCAGTGACTTGGACACATCAATATCTCAGCAGCAAAGTACTTCATACTGAAAAAAAGGCACATTCCTGTTCCTGTACCACACACCTGCGTGCCTGTACCTCCAGCACATACACAGGGTTGTCAGCTGCTGTGGTGGCCTGTTGACTCACACTGATTGGGAGGAAATGGAGAAAAATTAGCTGAAATGTTGGGCTCTGACTTTCTGACCACGCTTCTCAGCTTTTAGAAGGAGTGTTGGCTAGGCAAAGAGGAATCACTTGCCAGCCTCCAGGCACAGCACACCTCTGGTCTAAACCAGGGTCGTAGAAGATGACGATGCAGGAACCGCCCTATCTGAATGTATCTGTGCTTGTGACTGTGGAGCTAAGGCCAGCTCTGGCAGTGGTCACAGCTGTCATATTGTCCAGCTCCAGAAAAAATACCTCATGTGATCACATCACTCCACCTCAGATGCTCATCCAGCTCTCCAAGGCTGGCCCAGGGGCCCTGCTCCCCAGTGCTCTCCTGCATCAACCAATATTCCAGCAAGGTCACTCGTTCAGGCTCTACAAGATGTCTGAAACCCAGTCCATGCAGATACTCAGCGAACTGAACCTCAAAGAAAGGCTCTAGTGGGACATGCACCATTGCTGGCCAGGGACCTTCAAGTTGATTCTGGTGGGAATAAAGCTGTATTTCCCAATAGGACACCTAAATAAAATTTAATAGCATGTTAAAACTCTTGGCTTATCGAAGTCAAATTTTATTTAAAAGCGGGAACAGCCAAGAGGTCAGGGAATGCCCAGAGTTCTTGTTTTGAAAAAAAGCAGATAAGCAGAGTTATTGAAAGGGTCTGAGCCCTGCAAAATAAATACTTGAGTGAAAACAGGGTCTCTTTCCAGAAACTGTTCTATAATAATATATCTAAATAAACAAACAGAAATAAATACTATTCATTAATAATTCAATTACATAATTTTCTTGGCAACTTTCAAATAGAATGTGTCCAAAATATTATCAGTTCAGTGTTCTGTACTTCATCTTAAGAAAGGAGAAAAAGTTATTCTATCTTCACCCATTTTAGTTGAAGTATTTTTTATATTATTACTGAAATATTTTTCCAAAATTCCTGAGCTCTTATAAACAGACTGGGACCACCTTGGGCAGCACTGTGCCTAATTATGCATGGGATACAATAACCTCCTATTTTCTCCATCCGTGGCTCATTTTTTCATGTCCCAGCCTGATATAAATTGCAGTTAAAATACCAGAAAAGCTAATGTAAGGATTTCATTAAAAAATAATTAAATTATAGAAATATAGTTAGTGTTGCTCAGCATAATTTTCTGGATAACAAAAACCTTGTTAAACAAATATGATTTCATTCTTCAGTAAGATGACAGATTTAATGATTAAAGATAACTGCATCGATACAATAGTTTTACACTTCGTAAAGGCATTTGATTTAGTAACTCACAATATTCTCATTAAAAATGCAGAGTTATAGGAGAAAAAAAGCACAGACTGAAGAGAAAAATAATTAGCTGATTGACAGACTTCAAGCTTCTGTCAGCAGAGAGGTGGCTGGATGGAAATATATCTTCCTCAGGGATCTGCCCCAGATACTCATCATCATCATCATCATCAGTGATCTGCAAGCAGATACAGAGTCACTTCCAGTAAATCACAGGCATGACAGGAGTTAGGGGGTAGGTTGACAAGTGCTAAGGAGTGGGCAAACAAAGCATGTTGGTCATTCAGTAAATTACCACATTGAGGAAAGTGTATTTGGGTGTAGCTAAATGCAAGATACATGTCAATACAGGAGGAAAGACAGGAATTCCTGTCAAAGAGGAGCCTGTGCCTGGAAAACCAGGGTGTCTGAAAGGTGTGTTGGTCTTTCAGAGTAGAAGCTATCTCTCTGGAAAATGCTTTGGTAAAAAGGGTGGGCAAAAAACATCATCCTAAGGAATGGACTGGGGAGAGATCGACACTCAGTGGTTACTTAGTACCACGGCTCTGGGGAGCAAACTCTAACAAGAGCCAGAAGCTGGAGAAAAGGGAGCTGGACCCAGACCTTCCAACTGGGAAATCAAAGGACACCACTAGAAAGTGACTACTGAAGTACTCAGAAAAACATGTCTTGGCTTCAGGGTGACACCAACACCAGAAGAGTGCGCTTGGGCTGCTTCTGAGGTTGAGCTGTGCAGGTGTCCAAGTACGAACCACCTGTACGGCATGTAAACCAGTTAAAGAACACTCATGTTGAGACCTTCTCTTACACCCAGACTTTATATTATTTGTTAGTGCTACAGATGTAATGGGTTCATGCTATATGGAGGGAAAGCAAGGCCCTAAATAGGAGCAGTAACCATTTATGTAATCGCCAGAAAAGTGTAACACAGATTTATTATTTTATCATTGAAAATGATACTGTGCTTTTAACATATGTATCTGATTACTAATTCATTCTATGTGCTCATCTTCCTAACAGTTATCATGAACAATTTGTGAAGGTAGACGACAGAGGAAGTGCTCTAGCCAATGGCAAAGGTGTTGGGAAACCAGGTGGCATCAACTGCCCGACTGCAAGTGGTGAGCGATTGCAGTGCTTGCTGACTTCACCGTATGGCTTGAGCTTTCCGAAATTCAGCCGTAACCTACTGCGCAATCAACTGAACCTGCCAAGACAAACAATTACGTGCATGTGTCTGAATTAATCGTGGCGGCACAGGGTATTGTTAGCTGCAATTGATATAAGCTGAGATTGATTGGAAACAAAGCTTTAACTTTCTTTGTTAGTGGGAAACCTGGACACGTAGTTCAGAAGGAAACAGACACAGCATTACCTCTTTCATCTAGCCAGCCAGACCACCAGGCAGAGCAGCTTCATAGTTGCCTTGAAGTTAATGACATTAATTGTGCTAACTACAGAGGCGTGTTCTGAACACATGGACACTGTGGTCCTGGATAACCACCCCATCCACTTGTGACCCCATGTGAGAGTGGGATAAGCCAAACACAACAATGGCTGCAGTTACAAGTGACAGCACGTCCAAAATGGCTGTGTTTATAGGGACATACAGAAGCCCACATGAGGACATGACAGCGAGACTGGATAGGAGACAACAACAGACAGACAACAGGCACGTGAAATAATTCACTGGAGGATATACGAAGTCGTGTTTCATATGAAAAGCTTGCTATATACTTCATTCCTTTTCCTTCCGCACCTCTTTTACCTGCAAATCACAACTACTGTATGACACACATAATACATGCCACCAATTTTTCTGATTCTGGTCTAAGGCATACTTTTTGTTTCACCAAAGAGTCTGTGCTTTTTGGTAAGTAACAAATGCAATGGACAAATGCAATATTTTCCATTCATCTATTAAATCCTGAGGGTTATCTTTCATACCTTGCCTTGGTCCTGCTTCTGATTTTAAATTCTGTACCAGGCAACATCCTAAAGTTGCAGATACTAAACTCCACACTGTAATCTCATGCATTATTTCCTGGGAGTGGGGAGAGGGGGGTTTGAGAGTTAATACATTTAAATTAGTTTGCTCAGCAGAGGTGAGATGTGAGCTAGCTTCTTGGTTGATATCAGGTGTCCAGTTTGTATTTGCTGTTTGCATTAGAAATCAGCACCCGTCTATAGTCAGGCAGAGCTTGCTTTCTTTGTATAAAAAGTTATAAACAGAAGCTAAAAGAAGCATACTGATTTCTATCGTTCGTGAACACTAACAAAAATGTGGAAATAGAGATGCGTTGGTTTGTTGTTTTCTCTTCTGATGGTTCTACAGTCAAATATAGAGAAAAGTTTTATTGCATGTCAGAATTTCAACACAGAGGTTACAAGAGTCTAAGAAAATATTTTGGAGACATTCTAAAGCTTCGATGTTCGATAGTCTTTTGAATGATATCTGCTATGGCTCTTCTTTTTATACTTTTATTCTTAAGAAATGACCAATTGAAGTGTTTTTAGAGACTTAGAAATTTCATTTCATAGATTTCTAGGTTGGAAAAGACCTTAGAGATCATCCAGTCCAACCGTCCCTAATCCTCATTAAACCATATCGCTAAGTAGATCATCCACCCTATTCTTAAACACATCCAGGGGTGGGGACTCAACCACCTCCCTGGGCAGCCTATTCCAGTGGCTGACAACCCTTTCAGAGAAGAAATCCTTCCTAACATCCAACCTGAATCTCCCCTGACTAAGCTTATACCCATTTCCTCTTGTTCTATCACCCAACACTAATGTAAAGAGCCCTTCCTCTACCTCCCCACCATCTTTTCTCAAGTATTTGTAGGCTGTAATCAGGTCTCCCCTCAGCCTCCTCTTCTCCAGGCTAAACAGCCCCAACTCCCTCAGCTGCTCCTCATAAGTTTTATTTTCCAGCCCCTTGACTAGTTTAGTCGCCCTTCTTTGGACTCGTTCCAGGAGCTCAATATCTCTCTTAAAGCAAGGGGCCCAAAACTGGACACAATATTCCAGGTGCGGCCTCACCAGTGCCGAGTACAGGGGCAGGATCACTTCCCTATTCTTGCTGGTCACACTATTCTTGATACATGCCAGTATCCCATTGGCCTTTTTGGCCACCTGGGCACACTGCTGGCTCATATCAAGCCAATAGTCAACCAACACCCCCAGGTCCTTCTCCACCAGGCAGCTCTCCAGCCACTCTTCCCCGAGCCTATAGCGATGCTTGGGGTTTTTATACCCCAAGTGAAGGACTCTGCACTTGGCCTTATTAAAGCTCATGCCATTGGCCTCAGCCCAACGATCCAGTCTGTTCAAATCCCTCTGAAGGGCCTCCCTACCCTCGAGCAGATCGACACAGCCTCCCAGCTTGGTGTCGTCCGCAAATTTACTGAGGGTACATTCAATTCCCTCATCCAGGTCATTGATAAAGATGTTAAACAGAACTGGACCCAGCACTGAGCCCTGGGGAACCCCACTGGTGACCGGCCTCCAGCCGGATTTAGCCCCATTTACCACCACTCTTTGGGCCCGGCCATCCAGCCAGTTTTTAACCCAAAGGAGGGTGTGCCTATCCAGGCCAGCAGTTACCAGTTTCTCAACCAGAACACTATGAGAAACTGTATCAAAGGCTTTACTGAGGTCAAGGAAAACTACATGCACAGCCCTTCCCTCGTCAACCAGGCGGGTCACCCTGTCATAGAAGGTGGTCAGGTTTGATTGGCAAGATCTGCCTTTCATAAACCCATGTTGACTGGGTATGCAAATATCTATACTAGAAGTTATACAACATCATATTTTGTCTTCTGGTTTAAATGCTTTCTCAAAATTAAGCTTTCAAATGCAGGTTTAGCCATATCAGTGATTGGACCAGAAGTTTTAAATACTTACTTTACAGTATCTTATTGTTCCTAGAAGTCTCACTTTAATAATTATTAATGATTTTTTAAAACAGTTACTCTTGAGTAATATCATAATTTATGCTGCCTTTAGTTTAGTCCAAGTGGAGTAATTTTTACCATCCATTTCTAGCATTTCTTTGCTGCAGTGTTCTTAGTCTTTGTGTGTAAGATAGTGTCTGGAAAGGTAAGTCTCTTTGCATATAAATACAGTTTAGGAGGGGAGACGGATGAGTAAACAGCTTCTTCTTCAGCATACCTGAGAGACAAAACTCTAAGAAGTTAGCATGTTTATTAATTTTCCTGAAGAGCATCAGTGAATGCACTGTTCTAGTAGCCACTTCTGAAAAATTTGGTGTATTTTTAATGATATTTGGATGGTCTTCTAAAATTAAAGAACATTGTCAGAATATTATGTGCATGGTAAAAAACCATGCTCTTGTTTGACTGTTCTCGTGGTTTAGTCCAGCTGGCAGCTAAGCTAGCACTCAACTGCTCACTCTGCCCCACCCCTCTCACCCCTCCACCTCCAGTAGGGTGGCGAGAAGAAAAAAATGCAACAAAAGGCCTGAGAGTGGAGATAAGAGAGGGATCACCTACCAACCATGGGCCCAGGCAAAACAGACTCGGTTTGGGACGCATCAGTTTAATTCATTAATATAGTTACTTGAGAGAGGATAACAAGAAACAAAGCCAGATCTTGAAAAAAGAAAAACCAACCACCTCCCCCCACCCCTCCCTTCCTCCCAGCTCTACCTCCTCTCCTCCAGCGGAGCAGAGGGATGGGGAATGGGGTTTGCAGGTCAGTTTGTCACACGCAGTTTCTGCTGCTCCTTCTTCAGGGGACAGATTCCTCACACTCCTCCCCTGCTCCAACATGGGGACTCTCCTCAAGGGAAAACAGTCCACGAACTTCTCCAACATGGGGACTCTCCTCAAGGGAAAACAGTCCACGAGCTTCTCCAACATGAGTCCTTCCTGCAGGATGCAATCCTTACCCGTTAGATCACTCCAGCACAGGCTTTTCCTGTGGCGTCACAGCTTCTTAGGGTGCAGCCATTCGCTCCGGCGTGGAGTCCCTTCCCACAGACTGCAGATGCACCTCTGCTTCACCATCAGTCTCCAGCAGCGTGGGATCCTTTCCTACAGAGACAATCCTCTAAGAACTCCCTTGGGTGCAGACTTCTCTGCTCCAGCATGAGATTCTCCACGGGCTGCAGGTGAGTCTCTGCTCCACCATTTCTCTCATGGGCGGCAGGGGCGCCACCTACCATCTCCCCATGGGATGCAGGGGAACCTCAGCTCCAGCACACCTCCTCCCGCTCCATCTGCACTGATCTGGTTGGTATTTGTGTGGCCGTTTCTCTCAGATCTCAGCCCTCTCTCTGCTGCAGCTGCGCTGTGCTCGACAAACGCCGGCAGTCCTGGCAGGATGAACTTGGCCCACCAGGCACCTCGGGAGTGGGGACCTTTGGAGCTCTCCATGCCATGCCACCATGGCCAGCACCAATTGAGTGGCAATGGTCCATTGTGGGCAGTGGTCCACATGGGAGGCTGGGGGAGGCAGACCCTGCCTCCTCCCTCCAGTTACTGCAGCTCCCACCCATTTTGGGCTCTTTTGTCTCCTTCTTAAATAGGGTATTTGCAGAGGTGCTGGCTGGCTCACCCCTGGCCTGAGGGGAGGAGGTTCCAACTTGACCAGAGACTTCCGGTTTTGGAGCCAGGGAAACTTCTCCCATCTGCTTACAGGGGCTCTCTCTGCAGCCCCTCCTTTGCTACCAAAACTCCACCACACAAACCCAGCACAAGTGTATCTCAATACAAACAACAAGAATGTCTTAATTTCCTGTGCAAAATAATTTGAAGGAAGTGACGACAACTATGGGGCCTGGGAAAACCCATTCCAAAGTTATGGTGAAAATGGCAGACAAGTGCCATAAATGATGTGCAAAATTGTGTTGACAGAAGAAAAGCAATTCATCCAGTAGTTCTCTAGAGGTGCATTAGAAGTCAGAAGTTTCACCATCGTCCCTGGCAGTCCTTAACAAACCGATAAAAAAAAAAAAAAAGAAAGAAAGAAAAAGAGCACAAAAGGACATATGTACAGCACCTGAGACTGCTTGAGAAACATTGACAGAGATAATATATTTATGGCATGAGCTTCCTTCAGCTTTGCTTTCTGTATCCAGCAAAAATGCAGCTTTAAATCGAAATGCACAGAGTCCCAAAGAATAGGTAGTCCTCCACCTCTAAGTACACTGTATCCTAGCAATGCTAGAGCAGACCATTAAGAATAATGATGATACAAGCAGGCAGATTGTGAAACTGTTATTCCTTTCCACTGGTCCTGCAAATTTGTTCTCTGTATTTTTTATTTAATTGATTCCCTCAGAATCCCACTGGACCCCTCATGACAAAATAACAGCAATCCATGTTTTTCCCTGGTGTCATCCTCATACAGTCATTTAACTACTTTGAGAGGAAAAAGGAGCTTGAAAATATCAGTGAGAGTTTGGAAGTGGTTAGAGTACGTGGTATGAAATTTTACAACTTGTTGGACTTTGAATTGAAAATGTTTACCTTTCCCTTCATTTTCAAGGACAGTAAAAGTAGATGAGTGGGTTAGAGTCCTGAAGAAAACTGTTTTCAGCTGGATTCACTACAACAATCCTGGCTTCCTCCAGAGAGGGTTAAAATGGGCCAAACTGGAAAGCAACTTTTATATTTGTTATTCATTGATTCACTTAAAATCTTACTGTCCATTATTATAGTATGCAGCATATTGCAGCTAGAGTCCCTGAGTGATAGATGCTCAATAAATATTTGGCAGTCTTCATCCCAAGATTGCGGTCTTCCAAGAACATGGCTGTTGTGGGTTAGGCCGCTCCAGCAACCAAACCCTACACAGTCACTCACTCCCTCACCCCCAGGGATGAGGGAGAGAATCAAAGAAGAAAAAAGAAGGAGAGAGACCCATGGGTTGAGATAAGAACAATTTACTACTACTGCTACCAATATATATATGTAGGATATGCACAAGAATATGAAATATATACAAACAAGTGATGTACAGTGTAATTGCTCACCACCCCTTGACCGAGGCCTGTCTCGTCCCAAAGCTGCAATCCCGAAACAGATAAATCCCGATACCACAGTCCCGGATGAACAGGAGGCCCGAAATAGAGAGCGAGAGAGAGAAAAACACTCTGAGAGTCCAAAAGTGAGAGTCCCGGAAGGGCAAAAGCCCATCTTTCCGGCTGACCCTCACTTTTATACTGGGCATGATGTTGCATGATATGGAATACTAATTGGCCAGTTTGGCCTCAATCTTAAGTTCAGGTACAAATCGTAAGGAGAGTCGTGGACCCCCCGTCCCGGCTATGCTCCCCCTTATCCTGTTGTACTCCTGCACACTGGCAAGAACATGGCAAGCTGAAAAGTCCTTGAGACCTCAGTGTCAACTACAAACATCAGCTTGCTATCAACGCTCTTCTCAGAGCGAGCCTCTGAGTAAAACCAAAACACGGAGCTCTTCTAGCTGCTAAAAAGAAGAACTAACTCTGTCCCAGTTAAAACCAGGACAACGGCATTGAGCATAGAACCACAGAAACAGAGTTCAACCTCTCCATGATAAATCCTGATCTAACAAAATGCCCTGGTTAATAAGATGTGCTGACAAGATTTAATCAATTTCTGTGCATGCCTCTGTTCTCCCTTTTGAAAGAATGTGTTAACAGTCTAAATAAGTTTCCATCTTTCAACCTTCCTCAAGAGATGCATGGAAAACAAGGCTGACATGCCTTAGAATTGTCAAAATTCATAGAATCATAGAATCATAAAATCATAAAATCATAGAATGGTTTGGGCTGGAAGAAATCTTAAAGATCATCTACTTCTGATCCTGCCACCATGGATAGGGACACCTTTCACTTGCTCAGGTTTCTCAAAGTTCCATCCAACCTGGCCTTCAACATTTCCAGGGATGGGGCATGCACAACTTCTCTGGACAACCTGTGCCAGTGCCTCACCACCCTCAGAGTAAAGAATTTCCTCCTTAGATCTAATCTAAACCTACCCTCTTTCAGTTTAAAGCCACTGCCCCTTGTCCTATCACTACACGTCCTTGTAAAAAGTCCCTCTCCAGATTTCTTGTAGGCCCCCTTTAGGTGCTGGAAGGCTGCTAGAAAGTCTCCCCAGAGTCTTCTCTTCTCCACACTGAGCAATCCCAATTCTCTCAGCCTGTCTTCATAGGAGAGGTGCTCCAACCCTCTAATCGTCTTCGTGGTCCTCCTCTGGACCCGTTCCAACAGGCCCATGCCCTTCTTAAGCAGGGGGCCCCAGAGCTGAGCGCAGTACTCCAGGTGGGGTCTCATAAGAGCAGAGGAGGAGGATCACCTCCCTCAACCCACAGTTAATGCTTCTTTTGATGCACCCCAGGGTATGGTTGCATCCCTTCTCCGCTGAACACCTCCAGGACTCTGAATGCTCATCTGTTCCCAGTGCTTACACACCCTCTAAGGTACACTGTACTTGAATCTGGAAAGTGTCAAGCCTTATCAGTCTCTTGAGTGTTGGGTATTTTCATTTATCATTGTGCCTGTTGGCCTTGGACTGTTTTTAGTAAATGTAATCTCTCCAGATTTCCAGGGAAAGTCCACCTCTTTTCTTTGTTTAAGATCTGGCAGAAACCCTGGCCTGTTCTTGCACTTTAACTATCCATGTGAGCTTGCTGTATGTCTTCGACTTTGAGACAGTGAGACAGCACAAAATACCATATGCACTGCACGGTATTTGTAACCTGTTAAACAAATCTGGTATGCCCTCCTTACAACCAGTTTGCGGCTTTGCCAAGCTGGTAAGTACAGGCATCCCATTGGCTGCAGTGAGGACTTCAGGGTGCCAGGGGTCCCATGGAAAGACTGAGTTACCAAATGGTACATTTCTTCTGCTGGAAGAGTCACCACCACATTCATGATAATTGGGACATGGTATTGAATTGGCTGGTTCAGAGGAATGGTCATAGCCCAGAAGTGATGCTTTCAAGATCAGCACAAGAGGATCATACTGCAGTGTTCTCTGAATATTATTTGAGAAAATGAGCAAAGATGGTTTGAAGTCTCATAAAGCCAGGGAAAATCAGCTTTGTTCTGCTGTCTGAAATGCAGTCCAGTCGGGAACAAAGGAGGAAGCAATAATACACCATAGAGCAAAAGCTTCATTTTAGTATACCACTAATGCAAACAGAGCCTGAGATGTTCAACTCTCTCTTCCAGAAAGGTCCAGCTCCAGGAACTTTGGTGAATCCAGTATCCAGGACAGGAATACAGCCAGGCACAGGCTGTCCTGCAATTTCTCAGTTTTGGCAATAGCTTCTAACAACTTTTGGGCACAGAAAGCTGAAAAAGCAACTGAAAAGGAGACACTGCAAGAACCATAAACATTAGAAAGGAGTTAGGATCAGAATGGGGAAGTGAAGAGCAACCAATGAGTGACCAAGAGATGACAGAATCCACATTCCTTAAGAAAGGAAGAAGGAACAACAACAACAACAAAAAAACTCACAAAAACACCCAAATACAACAAATCAAAATTAGTTGGCTTTGGAAAAACAGCTTTCCAGACAATCACCTGAGATCTGAATCTGGAAGGGAAAAGGGAGATAAAGGGAGCTACAGTGTCCTCAAAGAAAGAGATCACACGTATGTTTTTGTGGTGCAGCTGGCTAACCAGACACTGGGCAGAGTGCATGAAGACCTAAGCAAAGAAAGAACAATAATTTCTTCTTCTTGGGATGGACAGCAGCATTTATATCAGATCTCTCTTATTAGTAAGGAGTTAGATCCATAAATTAAGAGTTTAGATAGCTGTTTCAAGTGCCATTTACACAGTAGCTATGTAGTTCAAAATGCCTCTGGATACTCCCTGAAAAGCCAGGTGCCTGCAGATATCTCCCTGTCCAAATTGGAGGCTGAAGTCAGAAGGAGTGCAGATGCTGTAGTGTCGCAGGAACTGAGGACCTGCCCCCATAAAGAGGCAATCATGAGGTTGGTTTTGCTTAACTGCTCATTTCTAGGGACGTTCAGTCTGAACGTCCTGTAAGTTGGCATCTAACCTGTTGTCACCTCAGAACAAAAACCATACCGAGGCAAGCAAAAAAGGAAGCCTCTTACAAGTACTGTCCTACCTCAGCCTCCACACTACTCTTTTCCCTTCGTCCAGCATTTCTTCCCAGCATATTCCTTCCCTCCTCTTTCATCTCCTACCACCTTTTCAGGATCTCTGTGACCAATTTTAAATCTTCTGTATCTTTCATTATCCTTCCCTTTCTGGCAAATGTCTGACCTGGCAGAAGTGTTAGATTTTTATTTTGGAGACATCATTCAGCAGCTCTCCTTTAAACTGCAGATCTGAAAAAGCTCGCTTGTTCATCCTAATGCATTCAATAAGGAATAGATAAAAATAATAGCAGCAGTTTCTTCTGGGCATTGCAATGACTCTTCCTTAGCAAGTTTTCAATTTTAAAAAAAAAAAATTGTTTTAAAGATTAGAAAGAATAAAGAGTACCATGACCTGCAGGTATCAAACAGTGAGTTCAATGTTACCTATAAGGTAGACATTGGAAGTTTTGTTATTGTTTTTGGCAACCTCCTCAAGCTTTTAAAGTATTTCACACATTACAATGGATATTAACATGTACACAAGATTGATTTATCCTGCATTTCCTGTAAAAAAATTTTTTTTCCTTAATTTTATTACAGACATTATGGTCACGGGAAAGAATTAAACTTGTTGGACGCTTACACACATAGGAAATTTTGGCTTCTGTTTCTGGATTCTAGGGAAATATATTTAAAATGCATATTACAAGTTAAATCAGCATAACTAGAACATAACTAGAAAGGAACACCTACCTTCCACACAAGGCAGAAGAGGTGAGCAGTTTTAAATGAGAAGTTTAGTTGCCTCCAATCCCCTCATCTTCCCTCTAAGTATTTTATTTTATAGTATTCTTGTAGCAAACATCAAGATCAAAGCAGTGCTGTTTTCCAAACTGCAGAAACCAAGCCACAGAGCCTGTAACAAAGAAGGTGTAGTTCAAGAATAAAAGTTAACTGAGACTGAACTATGTATCGCATTCCCGTGGAAATAGGCAATAGAAAATGCAGGTCATGAGGCACACCAAGTGGTGGGAAATGGTATTGAGTAAGTGGAATCAGCAAACAAAATTGAAGGTACTTGTGGCAGGGATGAATACTGTGTGGATTAGAGTCAACTCCAAGCTCCAAGACGACTAAAGAAGGTGGTGTGGTTTAACCCAGCCAGCAACTAGATGCCACGCAGCTGCTCAGTCACCCTTCCCCACCCCGGGGGGAACAGAGAAGAGAAATAAAGGCGAAAAGGGAAGCAGATTCATGGGTTCAGATAATAACAATTTAATAATAATGATAATAATAATATAAAATTAAAAGTAATAATGGTAAAATAGTAGTAATAATAATATATTAATACATATATAATGATAATAATATATACAAACATGTGACACACAGTGTAATTGCTCACCACTCAGTGACCGCCTGTCCCATCCCGGCAAACGATCCCAAAAGAGATAAGTCCCGACACTGCAATCTCAGATGAGTGAGAGGCCCAAAAAGAGAGAGAGAGCAGTACAAGAGTCCAAGAGTCTGAGAGAGTCCTCAGAAGAGAGTTCCCAACTTCCTGGTCAACCCTTATCTCTATACTGAACATGACATTGCCTGATATGGAATACTCCATTGGCCCATTTGGCCCTCAATTGTAAGTCTAAATTCAAATCATAAGAGGAGTTGTGGACCCTTTGTCCTGGCCATGCTCCCCTTCAGCCTGTCATGCTCCTGCACACTGGCAGAAACATGGGAATCTGAAAAGTCCTTGAGGTCTCAGCACCAACTGTAAACATCAGTGCGCTATCAACATTCTTCTCCTAACAAATCCCATAGTAAATCCAAAACACTAACTACTAAGAAGAAAAAATGATTCTGTCCCAGCTGAAACCAGGACATAAGGACTGAACCATGATGCCATAATGGATTTCAAAGACTCCATGGTCAGGAAGCAGGAGGGAGCACCCAAAACTATGAGGTGTAGGATCTCACGGGAGGCTGTTTGAATGAGGCCAAGGAGCTGGTCAGCCTTGCTAAAGGAATTTAAATTCCCATAGCTGAGATGGCCAATGCAGAAACGGAGATAGGAAACCCAGCAAACACACAAGTGTGACAGAACTGGACTGTTATGGGAGATGCAGTAATAAGACCAGCAGGCATATGAATTAGGACAAACAAGTAGTTAATTATGTTAGAAAAAGAGAGGAAAAGGCTAGGACTTAAATATATTACTTTTTCTGTCTGGTTTCTTCAGACATTGCCTCCTACTCTTCTATGCATGCCTATTGCACATGGAGCTGTGTACAGCTTGTAGACTCATTTCTGCTACCACTTAGTTGCTATTTCCTCCTGCTACTTACAGAAAGACCTTCCAACACCTGTTCTGATTAAAGGCTGTGGACTTCTTGCAACAAGAAGTCTATTAGTATTAATCATGACACCTCCACACTGGCAAATAATGCTTTGCAAATCTCAAACACTGCATTAAAAAGCCATGTTAAAACCTCTAGGCAAAGAAATATTCACACAGGAGAGATTATGCAGATGCAGACTGCAGCTTTTATAAACTTCGCAACAACCTACACAAGCCCAAAAGCATTTCTGTCAATCATCTGAGTAATAATTTCCAAATATATTGACCAATATGCTTGCGTCATTTTCTTTTGGGAACATCTGATAAAACTCTCTGAGATGTGGCAGAAACTGTTTTTTGTTTATTACCATTGTCTCTAGTAATTCCCCTTTCTCCAATCTTCCACAAGTCCCACGAAGACCATGAAGACAATGCTACTTTTTCTCAGCAGAATACAAGTCTGCTGCATCATGGCATGGTGAGGATTGATACACAGATTCTCAAAAAGTCCGTATGTGCTCTTCTTAAAACTATGAAAGCCCAAAAACATGAGCTTGGCAAACTTCAGTCTCTTATTGCATGACCCTGCAGGCACCTGTAGGCTGCCAGGCATTTGACCATAGTGTCCCTCTGGTATTGCTGTGCTTGTCCCTGACCATGCTAGTCCCAGCACCCTGGAGTCAGCACCCAGAGTTGTCTCACCCCCGACGCCTGGCCAGGACACAGGGCTGTGGCATTCCTCCCCTGAAAGTCTCCCCTGGGTAGCTAAGACACACCAGCATGATCCTTTTCACTGAAAACGCAATTGTAGCTGCCATTTACTTTTCTTTCTGGCCACAGCTGAAGTGCAGGGTACCCTGTTTTATCCCCAGGTTGTTCACTTACTTAGATAATAGTGCAGTGATAGCACCGGTACCCAGGCAGTGGGAGACGAATGCATTATCTCCTCCTTCACCTAATGCTGTACGTCTTTGTGAAAACCTTTCAGACAGCTATTGAAGTGGTTTCTGATGGTGTGTAAGAAGGCTGTTTTGCAAAGTGTTGCATGCTGAACGAACAGTAAAGGATCAAGTGACCATTTATTAAAAAATTCCATCAGGTGATGGATATACTCTTGAAATGCACAAAGCGACACTCCAACCAGAAAAACAAACCAGAGGTGCCAAAGGGCTTCCTTAAGGGGTGTCAGTTACAGTGCTGACACTTCTTTGTAGTTTAAGCAGCACAAATTGTTATGCAGGTGCAAAAAACAATGCCTATGCCTTGCTTACCTGGAGATCAAGTGTAGTTAAACAGTAGCTACCTCTTTTATCTTTGAAAAGATACCTCTGAGCCCACTGAAGAGCAACAATGCTGAAGGATATTTTTGTGTCTCATGTTCAGACTGTAAACTGTGCTCAATATCAGCTCTGTGGAAATGATTGCTGCTACGCCTGACCTTAGAGAATGATTCAGCTCCAAATGGCAGGCTCCTGATGGGTCACCGCAGGAATCAAAGCTGGCTAATTCATGATTAATCTCAATTCCTCTGTGTCTTATTTCCCACTCCCAGTTTTATTTTGTTTTAAATAACAAAAAGGTCAGTAGATTGCTGTTTCTTGACTTTCCCTACTCCGTCCTCCTCAGCTACAACCCCAGGGCATCTCTTTGTGCCAGTGTCTTGCTGCTTATCTAGCCAAACCTGACTCAGCAAGATTATCATAGATATATTAAGAGGGAAACTCTCATCTTGAAAATCATTGAGCATTTTTTTTCTTTTTGGCCACTTTCTCATAGTACTTTCCCATAGTACTGGGAACTGTCACTAGTTGGGAGATTCATCTCGCCAGAGATAGGCTTTTACATTTTAGATACCTGCATTGAAGTTGTCACCCTGGGCTCCCTCTGTGGTCAATGAAAAGAAAAAGACATCTCTACAGCATGATTCATCTCTGTCAAAAGAAGAATGAATCCAGCTTGGAAATGCCCATTTTTTCCCACTAGCAAGTGAGGGAGCCAGCAATTACTCACTCATACGTCATTCCAGCTTTTGTCTGGTATAACTCCAGCAGCAAGAGGACTCTAAGCCTTTAAAATTGTCCAGATAGACAGAATAGTGGATCACGGACACAAAGTATCCCATCTTTTTCTCCACCCTGGTCTTGCCTACCATCTGCATTACAGACAAGACATGCTCTGGACCCCGTCCTTTCTCCAAGGCAAGGGGTGACGTGCTTGGGCACATCCAATGCTTTAAGCTGGGCCCAGGCTCTCACCTTCACTGGGTCAACATTGGTAGGGCTGAGCGTGCTGCAGTACAGTCCTACACAATATATCTAGGAATCAGTTTCTGAGCCTTCTGAATGCCATGCCAGGTCCTAGCTGAGTTATCTGGCATCAAAAGGAGGTCCAAGCACACAGGTGTAGCCCCAGGAGGTTGAGGTACTGACTTCAGAGCACCTTTATAGCATGCCATTAGTAAGCCTGTGCAATTGCTTTGCCCACAGCACTTTTGCCAAGTTGTGTCAGTTGAAATGGCTCTTTTTTTCAGCAAGCATATTGACACACAGAGAAAAACACTTCACACAAAGACTTGTTTCTCTAACCGAAAGAGAGAGCATATATTCATTTTCATCTCATGCTGGTTTAATTCCTTCAAACTCAGCAGATAGATTAAATTAACATTGGAATAATACACAGGTGAATTGGGACAAATAAAAGGAAGGATTGTTACATGTGATGTTGACATCTCAAGTACTTGATGCCTGATGGGCTGAGAGCTCTTCTAAACAACAGCCTGAATAACAGATGAGCTCCTTCAGGAAGCCCTGGCTCCAGTTTTAGGCAGTGCACAAGCCAGAAAACTCACCCTTATGTGACAACAAAGGGTGCGGCTTGGAGCATCTGTCATTTTCTCTTCCTTCCCTCATAAAAATCTGTCAGGCAGCTTCATCTGCAGTGCAAAGGGCATGTAAATCAACACACTCAGCTGGTGTTGACTGGTGGAGAAGGTGCTCGTCATTACGATAGGAAGTTGTGCCAACTGGCACTCATTCATTGTGCTAAAATCTACTACATAATGAGAGACTGTTTATCAGAAGAATGGGATGTAAAACAGGACAGTCTTTTTGTGGTTGAAGGGGTGCCAGAAAATAATAATGATCAAAAAAAAGTGAACTCTGTTACAGCTATATTTTTACAGTCCGAGTGCAGAAATAACAGATCAGCTGCCATGATGTCTGGCATGAACTTGTAACAAACACAGGAGGGGCCGTTTGCATTTGCACATGTTCTGTGCAGATGCTGAAAACCAGGAGGTCAGCACTGATAATGTGTATTTCTCTAGCAAAGTAATTTCGCGTAAGTGCCGCAAGGCTCCTCTGTAGGTCAGTTAGTCAGGAAAATTCCTCCTAGGCATATGCACAACTGGTTCCTCTGCTGGTGTACAGTCGTCTTAGTCATGTAATGGACAGAATTACTGCTAAGCACTTTTTCTTGAAAAGAGAGACTGAAGAATGAAATAACATATCAAGTGTTGCACTGTATTAAAAGAGCTGTAGGGTGAAGTTTGCTGATTGTCTTTGCCTGCCCCCAGACAGATCCATTAATCCTCTACTTCAATAACTATTGAACATACTCTAAATTTACAGCAAAACAAATTACTTTTGAGAGGAATATTGACTTTCAGGGAGAGAGAAGTAGGGTGAAAGAAAAGGAAATGCATTCTGTATAATACTAAGGCTTTTGTATTCTGCGAGTGTTAATAAGTAAACAGAAGCTCTGGGGTTCTTTAAAGAAACTGCTGGGATAAGGTTTAGGGAAAATAAATTTCCTGCAAAGAGAACTTCCTCTGTTATAGGTAGCAATGAAAAATTGTCAATGCAGCGCCTGTCAAATCCAAAATGTGTATGTATTTCATACCTAGAATAGCAGGGCACCCTAAAACTTCCAGAAGCTGTAGCTTTTCCACACATGCACTTCTTCTCACCAATTTTTCTGTGTAATCTGTGTCTCTTGTCCTGCATCTGGGCATTCGCTGGCGTGCTTGCCTACCGGCTGTCTGCTCGTGACTAAATTTAGCCTGCAGGCTGTGATTGATTGTAGGGCTCTCTTTCCTACCTGTTTTAAAGACTGTGCCCTTTCCTCTTTTTCCTTCCTCAGCTCATGGTTTATTTTTTAGCTCAGGGTTTTTTCCCTCAGTGATAAACTGCTGCAGCAGTGCCCCTTGTTAAGGAGCAGGAGGGATGCTTGGGGGGATTTTCATGCCTGGCAGTGCTTCCCAGGCTGGGGGTGCACCACTATTTCACTGCCCTCCTCCAGCCCATTGCACCCGTGCCCAGGGGTTTCTTCTTAGCAGCAGGCAGGAAAGCTGCCCTGTCACAGATGTCATACACAACCCTGGCTAAAGGATTTCAAGGTCAGTGTGTTTTTCTTGTAGTACCACAAGAAGAGAGGGGGAAACCTGCCCGCAGATGCGGTCAGTGCCAAGGAGTGCTGGCTGCTAGCAGACAAACTTGAAGCATGGGTCTGCACGTGCTATGGCTGGTTTTGGGTGGCTTTCTGGGAAAGGGCTGAAAGCTCAGACACCATTGGAGCTATTGGAGGTTTTGTTAAAAAAAACCACTTCTCCTCCAGTTTCATAGCTATAAATAAGAGTGATTTTGCCATCTCATCAGAAGCTTACAAATGCTGTGACAGTATCACATTAAACAGTACACACCTGGCCACGTCCAGCGGAGTATTCAAATTTGTGTTTGTTTCTGACCTCTGGCTTTAACATAATTCAGGGATGAAGGAATGTCTTTTGTTTCTTCGTTAGTTTAATGACAGGCATTAGCCTAATAGACTAGTGGCACCTCAGTCAGGAAAGAGGATTCAAGAGCTGTGTAAAAACATCCCCTGCCTTCCCCAGAAGACATCATGCAGGAGGCGCCTGTCCTCACTGTGTGTGACCGGTGAAAAGCTGAATATTCTTTCTGCTACCAAAAGCAGGAAATCTATCACTCATTTCTTCTATATTTTAAAAGACATTTTTTTTTATTTTAAGACTTCCTTGAATTTCTATAATTAAAACTGTCTGATTCTATAACCATGTGTTCATTTGGCACAGGGGTAATTTATTGCAATAGACAAGAGCTGATTTTACTGTCATCATGGGAGAAGAGGGAGGGAGAAAGGAAAGCAATTAACTGAGCATTTGGGGATACGAAATAAACAGAAATCCATTTTCTTCCCTTCCTCCTCTACTACACCCACACACGAGCACACAGTTCTCCAATTTGCTCTTTTGCATGAGACAAGATTTCAGAGACACAGTAAGACCGGATACTTTCTGTTTAAAATAAGCAGCAGCTCTCTGAGAAATTGGATTTTAGGCTAACAATATGTGGAAGCCTGGCCATTTGTTTCAGAACAAACTTTGAAACACTGTGAGTGTTGTAATGTGCAACCTGAAGAATAAGAGAGCATATTACAATGTAGGCTACATTTTGCCTCATCACCTCTATGGAACTAAAAGTTCTTTCTTGTTTTCTGTTAACAAACTGCCTCAGTTGTTCATCCTCTTTGCTGAGATGTCTTGATACTTTTGCCAATAAGAAATCATCTTTTCCCCAAAAAGCTTGCAATCTCAAGTGGTCAAAATCGGGAAAAGGGAGGTGCTGAGGCCAAGATGTGGAAGAGGACATCAGTTTTGAAGCTTGACAAAGCTAGCAAGACAAATTGATGTACTATCTGTAGAAAGCTTTTCAACTCCCTCCAGTTTTCCATCTAGCCCTGCTTGCCTCTGCTGCAGAAGCAGAGAGCTGAGGTGTAGGGATCCAGACATGGAGCACTAGCACGCTCGGTCGGTTTGCACGTTTGTCGGGGTAGGAGGAGGAAAGGCCTTTGACCAGCTTCAAATGTTTGCAGAAATGCCCTATGGTAGGGACAGCCCAGCAGCAGCGCAGGGCTCCCACTGGCTCCTTGCTCTGCTCATGCCAGTATGGGTCAGTGTGGACACAGATGTACGACACTTGACTGTCAGAAGGGTGAACTAATGCACTGAAAAGGAGACGGAGACTAAAGTAACAAGGAATCTGCAACCTATAGCAATGAACTGCATCCAGATCTTTTAAGATGTAGCACCATATCAGCTCTTGGCCAAGGGCTTTTGGCAGGGGCTGAGCTTTTCCTAGTTCTTAAGTTGGCAAAATGAATGACTTTAAACCTCTTTTCTACAAAATCTTGTAAATAAATACAGTCTTGTCAGAGCAGAGGATTGCTTGTGCCGACACACACCTCTTACCAAAACTTTTCATTAAAATGTCATGCTTAGATTGTCATTAACAGACTGGGTTTTGGTAATATTTTGCAGGTAAGTGGAATGTCTTAAGAATGGGAGAACTGAGATCTCACACTTGGTAAATAAACAATTTAGAATGTTACTTGTCTCAAGTCAAATCAAATTAAAGACCATTTAAATGAACTTATCACTTTTTTATTTCTGTAATAGTGTTAAAGAGAGCTTTTGCTTGGTGAAAATGGTATTGTGTTAAATCAGAGTTTCTGAAAGATCTGAATAAAGCTAACAGATTTGGTTTTGACAAATATTGAATATGACAAAGAATATAGGTCAGGTCATTCCAAAACTTCTCACCATTTTTGGCCTGGTTAGCTGTAACACTGCATCCACAAAGCAGCCACAAGAGAACATGCCCATTTATGCAACATCTCAGCAGTTAAAAGCACAGCTCTGGGTTTAATATGGGTTCAACTGTTTCATCTGGCTGTGGGAACCTGCCATGCATGTGCCCTCTCTGCGCTCCCCCAAATTCCTTCCTCTGGTTGAAGCATCCTGACACAGGAACAGCACTGGAGCTGTTTGCAGTGTCTTCTGCAGACATCGTTTTCCTTTGTGCACATGAACTTTTATGAACTCTTTGAACTCTTATTTTAAATTATTTAAGTGCTTTGTCTCAGACACCTCCTTCTGGGCAGCTATCCCAGTCTGGCTACCCTGACATTTTGAAAATTTCTCCTCAGTTCCAGACAAAATGTACTAATATCTCATTTGGGGCATTTTTGCCTTATTTACCCTAAAGACTATTTTTTTTGCCCTGATATTTGCTCTTACAAAGTTTTTAGAGGCAGTAATCTTAGCTCAGCCCTTGTAGTGTTAGGTTGAACAAGAACAAAGCTCTTTCATTTTCTTTTTGTAAAGGTGTACCCCGATCCTTCTTCAGATAGCCGCTATGTACATATATTTCAGTTTGAGTCTATCATTTTTTATCATCAGAGAATGAGCTCCACATAAGATCTTATCTTGAAGCTCGTATTCCTGTATACTATTTTCCAGTATCCTATTTAACATAACATGAAGATTTAGTTATTCTGTTGGCTAACATACTCATATTTTCCTCCTCCCTTGTTTCCTTCCAGCTGAGCAATCCTTATGTGAAACATTTATCACTTATTCAGAACCCTTCCTTTTGTAACAAAAATTGATTTTAACTGAATTTTTAGAGCTAAACAAAACCAGTCAGCCATAGCATTCTATCTTCATCCAGTTTTCTTATTAGAATGGGAAGAAATTTTGAAAAATCAAATCTGCCAAAAGTTATCCTCCTTCCATTCTTCCCCCACCTTTGGCAAAGTTTAAATGGTTCTTGCATTTTGTCTCTGAGTCAATACAGTGAAGAGAACTTTGAATCTGAAACTAAAATCAAGACTAGAGGAAAGCAACTGATGAAGGAAAAGAAAACATATGCATCTAATAGGTAGCATCAGCTGAGATAATTACTATATTATTAATTCAATTGAGTTCTAGCACTGAAAAAAAAAAACAACAGTTAAGAAGAGAAATGGCAGAGAGAAAATGAAGACTACAAAATTATGTCAGGATCCATCTTTTAAAGTATCATCACGTCAAAGGATAATCGATTGCATCCAAGATGAAAAAAAAAAAAAAAGTAATAAAACAAAGGCTAACTAAAAGGCATTCTGCAGTTCTGAGGTGGAGCATCAATCAAGTGAATCCACAATGGTGGATAGATCGGGCAGCCAGGTGAGTCCCATAGCTGTGGCTGGGCTGTCTTCACCACAAACTCTTCTGCAGGTGCTGTCATCTGGATACAAAACTTTCTCTGTTCTCCAGTGAGAGGTTTTCACTGTTTTCCTGTGCTTCACCAGAAGAAGAGGCGTATTGCAGCCTTTCAGTACTTTCAGGTCCCTTCCAACCCAAACCATCCTGTGATTTTATAGATCCATGCAGGAGGCGAAAGCTGAGGGAAGAAATAACAATATTAGCTGTTTACAAATTTAAATTTTCATAGTTATAAAAGGTATAAGAATCACAAAAAACTTTTGTTGTTGTTGGACAACACAAGAAAACAACATGTAAATAGTAGCATAAAGAACTAGTTTCTTGTAGCACCTGATTTCACAGAAAGTCTTACCAAAAGATTTTAGATTGAAAATTGGTTGAGCTAAGAGGTACTTGCTGTGTATAGACTGTTGAGAAGAAAGAGCACTGCATTTAGGTTGCTGACCTTGGAGGACTGTACATAACATTGTAATGACATTGGAGAGGAATAAATATTGACAACATGATTTTATTCGGTGGAAGAGATAAAAACGTGCTTACTAAATGGATTACTAGAAGTTGGGAAGGTTTAGAACATGGATTATCTAGAAGGAGTTTTATATGCAAGCAGTAAATTGCCCACATTTGCTGATAAACCGCACCATGAAAGCAAAGACAACTGTAGTTTAATTTTTCTTTATCAACTACTGTTAGTTACTCATGTGGGAAAAGTAGGAGGTGGAGACTAGAGCTTCATTTTCTGGCTCCTGAAATAGAGCAAAGCAGCTGTAAACCTGCCTTAATGGATAGCAGAGGAAGTTGGAGGAAATATATACCTTCCACACTCCGCTCCTGCCCTGGGAAGGATGTCTGAGCGTACGAAAGCATGCAACAGCCTGCCTGGCCAAGGGCAAGGCAGGATGAAAGGTAGTTTACAGAATGGTTTTGCCACCCCTCATCTCAGCTACATCGAACATAAATCTTCCAGATTAATTATTGACAATAGTCATGTTATCCTTTGCCTTCTGCGCCTACTCAGAGAAGAACCGCATGCCAAGTTTGGTTTTTCTTTTGACAGCTTCTCTCCAAGGGTGAAGGAAACACTTTGCCACTGTTGTTTCATGATACTTGCAACACGCGTACCGGCCATGCAAGGAGCACACAGCTTAACGTGCAAACAGGAGGGCCTGTTCTGATCTGGTACTTTGTCGCTCACCTTGTTTTCAGATTAACAACGTTTTTAATGATGTCTCGCTTCCCTGTGCAAAGATCTGAGCTCTGATTATTGGCAAACAAATGCTGTGTTGAAAATCAGATGTGTGTTTGGATTATGATTAGACCATAATGAAACAGGGAAAGTATCCTTTATGCCTTTTTTTTTTTCCCTGTACAAAAGATAGATAGAAAGAAGAACATGTAAGGAATCAAAAGCATGTTGAACTGGGAAACGGCAAAAGCAATGAAGGTTTAACAATATGAATCAGTAACAACATGAAGTGACTGACATTAAAAGAACAGACAATGAGAATCCTCTGTAGGTCTGGTACAGATTCCCTGGATGCCTACCTGATATCCAGCTGAGCTTCTGATGATCTTTGCTTTTTTCTTACCAGTGAAGCCTACTGCTGAGCATATATTAAATTTTGCTTTGCCCAATACAGTTTTATGTATTCCCAAGTGAACCATCAGTATAAGAATGTGAATTGTGTTACTGAGCGGATGTTTATGTACTTCCTTCAGAAAACAGAGTTTAACTCTCAGCACTCATGCAAGTTATACTGTCCCATATGTACTGAAGGAAGCACAACACTCATAGAAGGTCTCCCAACATGTTAAACAACGCTCAGGTCCCTTTCCCTACGTTTGCCACTATATCTACTTAAATGTACCAGCATTAAGGTAAGTCGATAAAAAAAGTGAGTGAACTTACTGTCTGAAGGAACATGTCTCTGTATTCCTAACTACAAATTCAGGTCAGTTTTTAAATATGTAAAACAAAATGGAGGAAAAAAATACGCTGTTTTAGGCTTCTTAACATACCAGATAACTTACCACAGGGCAAGAAGATCTCCCCATGCGGTCTTGATCCTGAGCTGACTATCTCTTAGACAGGTGAAATGGCAGTTTTGTCCCTAATTTAAAAAGAAAAGGCTTTCTGACAAAATAGTAACAATCTCTTTTTTTGCCACCTGATGAAGTGCTTGCGTTCCTGACCATGACACCCCAAGCCCCATGGTGATTTTGTTTCAGCTGTCAAGAACATACTAGAATGGTAATAACTTAGCCATGAGCTGCCAACCAAGCGTTGCATTTCTAGGACCTGATCACCAGGAAGCACACGTTTGTTCTCGATCCTAATGCATTTGGTTCTCAGGCACAACTAACTTGCAGTAGCAAGGCTGAAAAACAGCATCGACTGGGTGGAAGCTTAGAGCATTGCTGCTGTGTTTGATTGCAGACGTGTGCAATAAGACAATGAAGGAGCATCAGCTTTTCTTTTAAACCATAGTGAAGCAATAGCACAAGACTTAAACAATAGTTCCTATTCCTTAGTTATGAGGTTTTTCTGGATGTGTAACATCTGCACTAACAACTACAGTTTACCTTGGGATTTAGTCTGGGAACAACAGGTATGCTACTTGCACGTACATAAGTTAGAGTTGCACCAGAATTTTATTCTCTGTTTTAACAGGGGAACAGGTGTTGCTTATGTTCATTATCCAAAGCATTTCAATCCTACCAATGGGAATCATCAGTCATCTAGAATTGCTTAGTTTACTCTCAGACATTCTCTACAGAGTTTTTGGAGTAAAATCATGGAACAGATTCTCCTGGTAGCTGTACTAAGGCACATAAAAAATAACCAAGTGGTTGGTGACAGCCAACATGGCTTCTCTAGGAGCAAGTCATGCCTGACTAATTTAGTGGCCTTCTACGACAAAGCTACAGCACTGGTTGACGTGGGTAAAGCAACAGATGTCATTTTCCTGGACATGTGCAAGGCGTTTGACACTGTCCCACATGACATCCTTGTCTCTAAAATGGTGAGACACGGATTTCACAGATGGACCACTCGGTGGATAAAGAACTGGCTGGATGGTCGCACTCCAAGACTTGTGGTCAATGGTGCGATGTCTACATGGAGACCAGTGTCAAGTGGTGTCCCTCAGGGGTCTGTTCTGGGTCCAGTGCTGTTCAACATCTTTGTCAGTGACATGGATGACAGCATTGAGTGCACCCTCAGTAAGTTTGCCGATGACACCAAGTTGTGTGGTGCCGTGGACTCACTTGAGGGAAGAGATGCCATCCAGAGGGACCTTGATAGGCTTGAGAATTGGGCCAATGCAAACTGCATGAGCTTCAACAAGTCAAAATGCAAGGTCCTTCACCTGGGTCGGACCAATCCTAGGCACAAATACAAACTGGGCACAGAGTGGGTTGAGAGTAGCCCTGAAGAGAAGGATTTGGGGGTGTTTATAGATGAGAAGATCAACATGAGCCGGCAGTGCACTCAGGCGGCTCAGAAGGCCAACCGCATCCTGGGATGTATCAAGAGAAGCGTGGTCAGCAGGTCAAGAGAGGTGATTCTCCCCCTCTACTCTGCTCTTGTGAGACCCCACCTCGAATACTGTGTCCAGTACTGGTGTCCCCACCATAAGAGAGACATAGATTTGTTGGAGCGTGTTCAGAGGAGGGTCACAAAGATGATCCAGGGGCTGGAGCACCTCTGCTACGAGGACAGGTTGCGGGAGCTGGGATTGTTCAGCCTTGAAAAGAGAAGACTTCGGGGGGACCTAATAGCTGCCTTCCAATACCTGAAGGGAACTTACAGGAAGGCTGGGGAGGGACTTTTTACAAGAGTGTCCACTGATAGGACAAGGGGAAATGGGTTTAAATTGAAGGAGAACAGATTTAGATTAGATCTTAGGAAGAAATTCTTCAGTACAAGGGTGGTAAGACTTTGGAATAAATTGCCCAGAGAAGTTGTGGATGCCCCCTCTTTGGAGGTGTTCAAGGCCAGGTTGGACGGAGCCTTGAGTAGCCTGATCTAGTTGAGAGGCATCCCTGCCCATGACAGGGAGGTTGGATTAGATGATCTCTGAGGACCCTTCCAGCCTATGCCATTCTATGATTCTATGATTCTATGATTTATTTCCACATCAACAACATACTGTGATCTCACCAGTGGATTCTCTGCAAGTCTTTCTCTTTGAGTCTCTTCTTATTCATGAGGGTCTGTCTTTGGCTTATTCTTCTCCCTTCTTACGCTCTCACTGGATAATCTCACCCTTCACATCAACATCTGCAAGCAGATTTGCGGATCTGCTCCATGCTTGCCTACCACTCTCAATACAAAGCTCCTGTGGCTGGTCTGCCATCAGGCAGAGGCAATGTTATTTTAGCTGATTTTAATTACTAGTGTCTGTAGAAAATGCTCTGGGATTCTGGGAATCGAGATCATTCAAGTTAAATTAAATTGAAGGATAAACAAAACTAAATGTTGTAATTAAGGATTCTGACATCCAAAGGATTGTGGTGTTTGTTTTTTTTTTTTTTTGAGAAATTAAGGACTCCAAATGAACACATAGCTAATGGAAATGAAGTTATGAAAATTACCACAACAGATCTGGAACAAAACTCATGAATGCAAATATAAGAGGCCTGAATATTTCCTCCTCAAAAAGCTGAAACAGAAGAGGAAAACAAAGATAGAAGATTAACTATTTTCTACTAAATCTCTGAAATTAGAAATGGTATGATAAAGAACAGCAAAAAACAAACCAAGAGACAGAGAGGAAGAGAAAAAGAGGAAAACAGATTAATCACTTGGGCAACAATGGCAAATATTACAGCCTCAGTAATATGCATGGCTCCAGGGTAAATCTTGAATTTTTGAAACAAAGCTGAAGAAGAAAAAGGAAAACGGGGTAAAATGTAAGATGATCTATCAAAGGTGGATCATGCCACACAATATCTCTCTTCAGTAAGAATTTGATTTTCAAAAAAAACCACATTCTAAACTCTGTGATGAATCTTATCCATCTGGATTTCCATGGAGTAGGTGATAAACTACCCCATGTCATAATTTATTGTTGAAGTAGAGAAGAAAATATAAACATAAATACTATAGAGTGATCAATCTGCTGGCTTTATTCTTTGTTTCTGTTTTTCTTTCTCTGTTTACTTTTTTGTTGTTGTTGTTATCATCATTATTTCAGAAAGGAAATTATGACTAGTATTGAAAAAGGAAATACTGTCATGTTGGGAGTTTACCAGGCTTCAAACATAGGGATGAAATCCTGAAGTTTCTCTTACTTCGTATTTTTGCAACAGAGGTGACACTTCTGTGGGTAGTTTTCAGTAAAGTTTACTGATGACGGGTGTTTGGGACCATCATTAGTTCAGAAAAGGTTTGGCAGATCATACAATAAGAACTGGATGACTTTGAGAGCTGGAATTACAGTCATGGTTTGAATTTCAGCTATGTGAAATACAAATTTGCACATTTCAGAAGTTGTGACTAGAACTTCTGCTAGGAGGTCATCACTGGAAAAAGACTTAAGAATATCTGAATGCATCTTATCGATCACGGGGTGGTTATAAGCCACCAATGCAATGAAAGCTCAGGGGGAAAAAAAATCAAATGCAATCCTAAAAAAAGTCAACCAATTGATTTCCAAAATAGATACTCTGAGGTAAAGAAACCTCTGCAGTGGAAGCTTGGCTCCTAATAAGATGCTATAAAGTGGTTATCACTGGTAGCCAAGGACTCATTAACTGAAGAGACTCAAAAACCCAAGAGATTCCCAAGACAAAATGTCGAAAAATGAAACTATTATCTTTTACATCCTTAGTAATGTCCTACTTCTGACAGTATCTTTAGCCTCTTTTAAAGACGAGCTTGAAGCAAAATTTTGAAGTTCTCATCATATGGAAGCGTTACGTGAAGTATTGCACATAATTGCACACATTGTGCAGCCATTCAAAATTGCTCCGAAGAAGTTCTCAGTGAGCACGTCACTCACTGCTTCATCTGCAGCTTGAGTAGGGTATTATGGGCCAGCTTTAGACAAGCTAGCTAGTGGGAAAGATGGAAACCCTCTGTGGGATGCAAAACCTGGGAAAAATGTGATTCGACTGCTCTGGGAGCTGCCTCACATCAGATTGCCCAGTGCCGCAGCGATAGCCTCCGGTCCCTGAGCCTGGTAGCTGGCAGAAAGCGTAGGGGTGTCTGCATGCCCCTAAGGTTCTGTTTTCCTTTCTGGCACAAAATAAGCCTATGCAAAATAGATACTAAGAGCCCATTGGTTTTGTGTCATTGAAGAAAGGAATATTTTTGCCCAAGAAACAAACAGCCAGAATGTATTGTTTAGTCAATACATGGAAAACACTTAAGACTCCCTTCTAAGTGACTAATGAGATACTCGATTTGTTTCATGTTTCCATAAAAAGCGTAAACCATGTTAACTTCAAACCAGTATTGAAAAGCTGACTGCGTGCCCGTGAATGGCCATTACACCAGCATAGCTCTGCAATGGCTACAAGCATTTTTCCACTGGGGAGGGTGTCAGGATTGCAAAAAAAGGGAAAGGAAATAAGCCTTGAATAGAAGTAAAATTCAAACAGGATTTGTATCTGTGAAGAGAAAGCTCACAAATCTTGCCTTTGAAAGAGGAGGCACTTGAGGTAACAGGCTGCTAAGTGCAGATAATGTATATAGGAACAAGTGGTATCAGGGCATTTATTTGTAAAATATGTTTGTATAAAGCCTTAAGAAAAAGTCACAGGTAGAGCTGAGATGAAAGATCACCACTGTAAAAGGAAAAAAAAACCAAACCAAAACAAAACAAAAGGATAGTAAAAATCTTTTGAGACAAATTGTGTTATAATCAAGATCTCAGAAATCCATAGTAATGGCCAAGCTAATTCCTCGAAATGCCGCAAGTAACTTTCTATGGGAATGGTGGGAAAGTGTAAGCAGATTGGTACGGAGAAAGCAACTACAGTCTGAAAGAGAATTTTTTCTGTGCTAAGGAGAGAGACTCTTGCCTTCTCTGCCAGCACCCAGGCAGGAAGGCAGATGCCTGGTGAGACAAAGGCACCCTGAGGCAGGAGGAGCTCTCTCCCTGCCATGCAGCCCAGAGCACAGATGCAGCATGCGGAGGAACATCTGGCCTTGTGGTAGCACAGAAGCTTTCCAAAACATTCAGTGCTTAAAATGCTAGCCTCAACAGGACTTTAGATGCCTGTGAAGTGGTGTGAGTAGTTGTCTCCTGTTCATCTTCACACCCGGAGGCACGGACTCTGTGGCTATGCCAGTGGGAGATGCAGGCGTGAAGAAGGGACCTGGAGGGGAATATAGGTGGGGTTGGACTTTTTATCTGGGGGACAGGAGCTCAGTCAGGAAGAGGATCTTTGAAATTACTGATGCCTCGTGGTAAGGGCAAAGGATTTTAGAGGAAGGCGTCTGACCTCCTGCCACCTCCTGGTGTCAGAAAAGGGAGAGGAATGGAGATGACACAGGAGGCCCATGGGATGGAGCCAAAGCAGGTTGGTAAAAGGACAACAGTAGAGAGAGATAGAAAGGTGGCTGGTGCTGGGAGACAGGATACAAGAGTAAAAATATATGAGAGAAAGAAGTTAGCAAAAGCCAGTCAATGCCAAGCTGTCCTGGCACAGCCTTACCCTGAGCTTTCCCTTGTTCTCCCAGCACCCAATCTGATGTTATGCCACCCAGGTGTGCAAGAGCCCTCCGACTGATGATGGGTAGCAGTGTGAGCCAGCTGTCATGCACCTGGGAAGAGCAGAGGCTTGTCCTCCAGTCATGGCCCCCATGAGTGTCCATCAGTGGGTGCAGTAGGCATCGCACTGCCAGCCAAGGGCACCCAAAAGGAAAGAGCAGGGGCTGCTCCTGCATGCCAACACTGATTTCCTGAGCAGAAAGGAGCCATCATTGTGTTATCATTGGAGGAAATTGGTTACACAGATATTTCTATCTACGCCACATGGAGCAGTCTTAAACTTTGTCATACTTAGAGCCCATGATGACCTCTGCAAATATAAGGCAAAAGTAAAATAACAGCAGGGAACAAGAAGGTGGTTTGAAACATCCAGCTGGAAATTTTGAGCCAGATGTGTTTAAGCAGCAAAGATCACATAGAGTTGTTCACCAGAGAATCCCCAGTGAGTTCTGTCTGAAACAAGCAAAGTGATTGAGCAAGTATGAATCCCACCCGGCACCCTTGGCAGGTTGACTGGTTTCTTCTGCAGGCTGATCCTGCTGCAGCAAAGGGCTTCCCCACCATGGGGTGGCTGCCCTGTGCTCCCATCAGGCTGCTTCCCACAGTGCTCGAAGCAGCCCCATCCTCATGGGAGAAGGGAGCAGCCCCATCCTCTTGAGAGAAACGGTACAGAAGGAAAATCCTGGAAAACAGGAGCTGCTTTTTCAAGCGTCATTTGGCAGAGAGGTCAGCAAGGCTGAGATTTACAATAGGGAAGCAGCAAGCAGCAGACTTGTCTACTACCTCTGTCACTGCCTGGCAGTCTAGACCTGGCTTAAACTTATCACATTATCTGTCTCCAGATACCTACACATAATAGCATGAATTTTACCCAAAGTGACCTCACATCTATATCATGCATGGTGAAGGTCTGTTGTTTTTATACAGCTTCTCTCAGGGGAAACGTTGGCCTGCAATTTTGACTGAAATGCCACCTGGCAGTATCAGAAAGACCAAGTGTTGCCCAAGGACTAAACTGAAATGTCAGAAGGTGGCTCACAGCAGCACTCTCTAATATTATTCCAGCACAGGTCAGCTGATTGACTCACTGACTACCTGCAAACATCCTCTAGTGGGATCTACTGTGGAGGTGCTAACAAGAAAGAGCTTATCCCTGCTCTGTAGGCTTTAGTACAGAAAACAAATAATCATGTGAGCAATACAGCTAATGCAGCCCAGTCCCCTTTGCCAGCTGTTCCATAGAACATAGGATTTCGCTGGGTCGACTGTAGCCTATCATCTGTAAAGGGACCACTGCGATCTCTCTGTCTTTTAGCTAACTGCTTATTTGCATGAAGCTCAGTTTTCTAATGTGGGTTGAAAGTTGCCTGTAGTTCAAAAGTTAACAAAGTGTAATAGACACACAGGCACATACGAACACACAGAGGCCAAGGAAGCTTTATTTCCTTTGGGGACCAGGCTGAAGAATAAGCTGTAGCAGTCACTTCCCAGAGAGACAGAGAGAAAAATCCATCAATAAAGAGAGAATTACAACTTAAATGTATTCTCGAGTAATACTGCTCTCACTACTTGGTTATGGGTTCAGTTGTTAAAACAGCATATAACACTGTAGTTTTCAGATGCTTATTTCACTTGCAAACAGACTGTTGAAGAAATAAGACATCATGTCAGCAGTCAATGATGGAGTAAATGTTCTGAATTAGTTTTGTTTGAAGACCAGATCTCTCTCATACAACCAGCCAATGCAATACAACCTGCTTGTGCACTGAGACTGGGTTTGCATTAAAAGGTCCATAAGCTCACAGCAGTACCAGAAACCCATACTGAATCGATGCTGAGGGAGTCAAAGATGCATCATATATGAGACACAGTTGGCAGCCAAGCTCTTTCAGAGAAAGAAATAAATGCCACGACAATCTCATCTCCTAAAGATACACAAGGACTGTCAAATCCAAATGTCTCAAATATTTTCATCTTTTCAGAAAACATTGTTTCTTCCTCTAGGTTCATACAACGAGATTCCCACCTGTGACAAATGGCTCTGTCATTTCAGAGCTTGTTTATGGTGGCATGGCACCTGCCCTGCTCCCACCTCCCTTTCCCAGGGAACATCCCAGGGAGCAGGGGAAACCCTAGGAAAGGGATGCCTGGATGGGCAGAACCACCCCCCAGGAGGACTTTTTTGGTCTATCAAGGCCTCTGATTTACCCTGTGTTCCCACCTGGGCTGGCTTCCAACATCAGAGCCATCAGGAGATGGTTAGGGGATGGGAACCCCAAAAGGGAGAGCAGTTCCCTTGGGCACAGGAGTCCAGGCATTGGCAGCATGCCCCAGGAGGTGGAGACTCTGATCCTCAATGCTGTGGTGGGGACCTCAAGGATGGTCTGAGTGCCTCTCCTCCCTGATGAGTAGGAGGCCTTTTGCAGGGAGGAGGTTTGGCAGGGGGACAGGGAAGGGATGACTGGTGACCCTGAGAGAAGGGTTTTGGTCTAGGAGTAATGAGTCTGAGCACTTTCCAAAAGTAGGGAGTGATCTCCCTGAAGTTATGGGAGGACGATCACCAAAGTGAACTGGAGTAGCTTAGCTCTGGAGGTAAGAGAGGGATCTAGCTTTGCTCCCCTGCGTCGTATCGTATCGTATCGTATCGTATCGTATCGTATCGTATCGTATCGTATCGTATCGTATCGTATCGTATCTTTGTCCCTGGGCAAACATGCTGTGTCCCAGCACCAGCTCTTTGGGTAGCTCCAGGAGAGAGCTGTGCTTGCTGGGGTACAGCTGGCAGAGATGCCCTGTGCAGACAGTCAACCTCAGATCCTTTGCTGCTATTTAAAAGAAACACCTTGCATGACTACCTGCTTTGAGACGCAAACCAGACCATTCATTAATATTCTGCTAACAACACACCTCCCTTTCCCTTCTCCAACAGAGACAATATGAAAAAAGGAAAAACCCTGTTGATCTGGCTTCCCTCTGTTACTCATCCTCCTTGTGGCAAGGAACACCTGGTCCTGGCCATGACAGAAGCGGTGGTGCCTTGCAGGAATTAATCCAACTCCTCTCCCCACCCCAGTTATGTCATGAAGCTCCCAGGATACTCTGCAGTCCAACTGTACAGTGCTTTCTTTAAAAATATTTGTTTTAGAGACATTTTAGCTCTCACTGCTTCCCTCTCTGAAGCTGAGAACCCAGATCTCCTCCATCCCTGTGATGGAGAACCTTGGGACAGTTGGCAACACCTCTGGCTCTTTCTAGCATCTGTTTCTGCACCATGTCTCACCTGATATCACTCACGAAGCCAGGAAACACCCACAGACTGCTTCCTGAGTGTCTCTATTGCTTTAAAATCTCAAGCCATAGAGAGTGTTTGGCTCTAACTGCATGCTGCAAAGCCATGATCTGCCAAGCAGTGCTGGCAGCCTTGTCCTCACCTAGACAGGGAGAGACGAGAGACAGGGATGCTGTTTGATGTACATCACTGCTAGGTGGGCTCTCGGGTGGGTGCTGCTATGGGAGATGTGGGCTGGCATGAGAATGATGGTGGTGGCGTTAAGTGTGTGGTGGGATTGAGTACAAGTTGACTCTTGCTCAATCCTTGGGAATCTACCCTTGCAATAAGATGCTTCTTGGCTTGGGGTCTAAAGACCTCATAAAGTCATGTCTTTTCCCAAGATGTGAATGTTAAGGCATGCCTGTGGTTACTGGAGAGCTGCAGGTCCTGATGCTTTCACCCAGGTTGCTCTTATAAAAGTCAGAAGCAATGAGTTTAGCAGAGCAGCTATCTGCAGTTCCTCCTCCAACCCATCCTGCCTCAGAAGACCGCTCGCACTGGGCCAGCCAAGGGAGAGCACTGGACAAACCAGTAGGATATGGAGACAACAGTGGAGCAGGGGGCTATCGCTGGAGTCTGTGCACGATGGTCAGCCTGGCCTCCCACAGGCCAGCTTAGGAACAAGGGCATTAGAAATCTCATGGAGAAAGCAGAGAACTGGAGACAGTTCACCAAAAGCCTTACAGGCACATATTCCTGTCCCATCCCACTTTATTGCCCAGCTTCATTACATGTGACAGAGTACTGCGCTTACCAGCATAAACCGAAGATCCCATCATCTTGCTGGTTTTTTTCCTAACTGTATTCTGTAAATAAATCCTGTCCCATGTCTGACTGTCTGTCTGTCTGTCTGTAAGCACCCTCTGACACAAGGTAGGCAGAGTATCTTTTCTGATACGTGGCTCCAAGTGCCTTGTTCCATATCGGTACAGAGTGTCTCAGCTGATCCTGACTCAGCACCTCAAAGACATGTTATTTCCAGGATGGAAACAAACACAGTCAACCACAATAATTTCTGAATCACTCTGATTTTTAGAAAAATTTAATTTATTTCCATTTAAACCCCTAACACTATGACTACCCTTGCATACACTGGAAACATCGTTTTCTGCACTGACTCCAATTTTTTCAGTTCTGATTTTGGCTTTGTTTGAAGACTGGGTTGTTTTTATTGCTAGGATTGTTAGAGTTCCTGTAAAAAAAACAGCCAACAACAATCAAACCAAAAATCACACAGTAAGACCTGTTGCAAACTCTTTCAGCATCAGATATACTGGAAAATCCAAAGTGAATATAGTGTTGAAATAAGCTTCAGTAAGAAATGTTCTTAAATACTCTCCTGAGGATTGTATTGAGCATTTTAGATTGATTTTTAATGTGTTGTGGTTTTTTTTTTTTCCAGCTGGTTGATGAAGGATACTGCTGAGACAGATAGCAGCCTTAAATGCATATGCCTGGTTAACTTGACAATTTGCAAACAGTGGAGTGACAAAGTCCATGAGCTGCACAAGAAACCGTCTCAAGCCCTCCACAATGTTGGGAACTTGTAACTATAACTTACTGACAACATCACAGCTGCAGGTCTCCCATCTTGCTAGCCAGCGTCTCCAAGACACAAATATACCCCCATGGACTGTACGGCTCCCTCACAACAGAGCTGATGGCTTGGCATGCATCAGACCTGATGCACCCTGAGGAGTAGGGCTAGCAGTTCCTCAAAACATCAGCCTTAATGAGAGCGTGGGGTGGCTGGGCCAGCTGTGCAGGAGGTCTGCCTGCCCCAAAGCCATCCAGCTTCCTGAGCACGACCATGCAACACATGCGGTTCCGCATAGCCCCAGAGCTGAGGGCTCAGCTCTTGTACCATGGCACTGAGGTTCTGGGGAAGTCACCAGTCTTTCATTGGGGGAAAATAAGGGAGAACAACTGAATGCCGGGTACATGGCAATGGAAATCATGAGCTGCTGCAGCAGGACCTGCATGTGGATCTGAGGAGTGAGCAACATAGCTCAGATGGGAGGTTTCGAAGTCCCTGATGCTGGGGAAGGGGAGCAGCCTGATGGGATGGTGTCCAAGTGGATGGAAACTGGTTGAGGGAAAATAAGAGCAGGAAAGCTTTTTTTACTCTGAGGCACTGTCAGGAAGGGTGCTTGAGGTAGAGCACAAAGGGACTATCTCTCATTGCCTATTTGTTGCCTTTCAGGGAAAATAGGCTTTGACCATGCTTTTTAACCAAATAGGACCACAAGAAATAAAGACCTGAGCAATCAGTCTATCAGATTTATCCTCTTCACAGAAACAATCCAAAATACCTCCAATAAAAGCTAGCAGCTCAGGCTAAAATTGGGCCACATGGTCATGTGCAATTTATCCTTTTGTTTATTTTTCTCTCAGCAATGTATGCTCAAGGTTTTATCATCTTCATCCATATCAAAGGCTGATCTTTTATTTCTTTCCTATTGCTTTCATCCAGTGTTTGAGATAGTGAATTTATTTGGATACAAGTAGGTAAGCTTTGGTATTTCTCAGTGTGATTTTTGAGTGTGTAGTATTGCTTTTATAGGTTTTCTTTTCATCAGAAAAGCAGATTGGTCTTTCTTTTGTAATGAAAGTCTAAAAATTGATCAAGTGTCAATTTCTGTTTTTCTGTTACTGGATTCCAGCTGCAGATGTCAATTCGCTGGCATGCAGTGTAAGTCCAGCCTGAGATGAAAAGACACTGCAGGCAGCAGAGGCAGAAGGTTTGATGCAGAGTTGCATAACATATTTCGTATTTGCAAAAGGGTGAATCCATCCATGAAGGCCGCTCTGAGGAGGTTTTCAGCTCTGACAGTGAGGAACTGGAGAGGAGAGATTCTCCACTTGCAAAAGTGAGAATGAGCAGAAGGACTAGGAAGAAGTAGGAAAGCAAGCCTACAGAGGAAGAGCAATTCGAAGAAAAGAGGAATAAAATAAGGAAAGCAGGACAGAATAGAAAACGTGACAGGGAGTCAGCTGTGAACAGCAAATATATTGCAGTCTAAAACACATGAATTGTGTACCATGACAGGGAATGGGATAAGACATAAGCAAAGCATTGAGTGACAAGACAGGAAAAGGAGTCACCATGCTTGTGTTTACTTCTGCCATTGAGATCCTAAAAAACTTATTTTGATTCTCAGTAGTGAAAAAGATCTCCAGTAGTGTTTGTAACTAGTTAGCAGGGCAATTAAAACAGTAGTCAAAGCTCCAGAGTGCTGTATGTTAAGGACAGATAAGATATGAGCACAGATTGTCACTTTAATGGGCTACTATTAGTTGCAATACCCAGCATGACAAAGAGTAAAGTATATCATTGTCTCAGCTCAACTACTGAGAAAAGTGACTGAAGTTCCCTAAAGGAGGATTCAGATTGTGGTGATTTTGTCACCAAACTCATCCATTGCCTTTCATCTTATTGAATGGCATTTTCAAGGTTACAGTTTGGATTCCTTAATATCCTTACAACTCTGTACATCTAGTCAGTAAGTAAAAGAAAATAGACCTCATTTCAAATAGCCATTCTAGACATGCCAGCTTAGTCCAGCCTTGCTTTTCTGCCCCTTGACTCCATGCAGCTGGGGAGAACATCTTAATACTCCAGCTCCTGCATTTTTTCAGGCTAACTTGCACACTGGATGTAAGATACGTATTCACATGTGGGCAACATTTCCAAAAGGTTCATTTAAAAGCACAAATCTTCTCCTGCCTGGCACACCAGACTGTAGTTAAGCCTGAGAACAGGTGAAGATCCTCTGCAATGTGTCTGGCTTCTGAGATTTTGCTGCAATATTACAGTACCGACTTCTTTCCCATAGGAGATCTAAAAATAAGATGAAAAAGTCTCAGGGCATGAAAACCTAGCAAGACTGACAACCACTAAGAAAGATGTTTTTATCTACCTCCTGCTACTCTGTCCCAAAGTAAAACCTTTCATTTCTAGCTTTCCTTCTCACGTGTTCTCCTCTATTTGCATGTTTATTTCCATTTCCTCATCTGCTGAAGGCAAGTTTTTAAGCAGTTCTCAATTTTGACCTTTAGAAGTCCGCTCCACTCAATACAAGGTGTGTTGCACAGATAATTGTCCTGGCTTGCTACTTTCATCACAGCATCTATGCCTTGCACCCCTTCTGCAGTACATCTGACGTGCGGAAATAGACTCCGCAACTCGGAAAGTTGTAAAGTAGGTATGTTTATTGCAGCGCTGGGTGCACGGGGGATCGCTCCACCACAAACGTGCACACCCGCCGTAGCAGTTTTTCTTGTATTTATACAGACATACTCATAACCCCCTCCCCAAAGGTCAGTCTCTCCCAGGAGATCATTTCCATAGCCCCCACCTCAGGATCCGCCTCAGGCTCCTCCTCGACACGCCTCCTGGTGGTCGTGGGCAGGGGTCTTCAGGATGAAGGCCGTAGGTCTTCCTCACTGTGTATTTTTCACTTCTTCTAGAATTCCTGTTTTGGTTGAGCTTGCAGAGCCAAACCAGTTCCCAGCCTGGCCTGTCCTTGAGTGGACATCTGGTTGTCTCCTACTTGTTATTCTTTGAAGACAAATGTTAGTTCTTGTTAGTCCTTATCTCTCCTCTTTGTCTGTCTTTCTCCCTCCGAGTTACAACCTTGCTATCATTTATTTTGTCTCTCTTACCAGCTTTCTTTTCGGGTAGTTAGTATTTCAAAGCAGGGATTAGTATTTGATAACTTCTAACATTTCACAGAGCTATTTCACAGAGCTAATATAGTTTTATGTAGTCTTATGCCTACTCCTATACCTATCCATGGAGATAATAGCTAATATAGTTTTATATGGTCCTATGCCTACTCCTATACCTATCCCCCTATCACATCAGTGTAGCTTCATTGATGTTCACTGACAAGGTACTTTATGACTCAGGCTTGCTCTGCATAGCATTTCTTGCACAGTTGATTTCTAATCCCATCCATGCCCCACAAATGATGCCCATCTTGATCACTTATTTGTTTTCCATTTCCATGTCAGTGATTTTTCTATAGAGCCTCCACCTTAAAATTTACTTTCTCAATGCCTTCAGAATTATTTAGTTGTCTTCATTCATGTTCCTCTTTATGATATTCCTCTTTTTTTATGGTTTCTCAAAACTTTTATTCCATAAATCACTACTGTATTGTAGTCACTATTTCGCTCATTTGTTCTCTGGCTCACAGTATCTGAGTGAGATTCTTACATCTCACCTATTTCCCAGTATCCATCTGGTGCCTTGCAGTTGCCTCTCATCTAATCAGCTCTCAAATCAAGCTTTGGTAGCCTCTGGAGCAAGTGTTCTATGTGTTCCTTATAATTTTAGCAGTGATGATGTGAAACATGCAAACTTTGCAGTTGATTGGAAAGAATGAATGTACTAACTCTAAAACAACTTTCCGCTCTTCTTGACCACATATAAAGCAATGACTGGTGATAATTAATATGTATAAAGATGCATGAAACAATACACATTTGTATGAAAAATGTTTAATATCTTCTTTCTTGTTACTTCCCCTCAAGGTAGAAAGGACTACACCAGCATGCGAACAATCTGGCACCTACAGTTACTAAGGACAGCAACAATATTTCTCTACCCACAGTAAGTATAATCCTGATTTTCCTCTTCGTCAACAAGACTATGTATCTTTCTGTTCTATTATGCTCTGAGTGCTACTTTTCAAGTAAAGAAAAGACCATGGTAATTGTATCTACAACCCTTAGAAAACAGTAATTAAGCTCTTCATGTGTAACTGAACAGTATTTGTCACTCTCTGGATGGTAAAGTCTTGAGCTCAGGTACTGTAAAACAAAATCATTTCCACTTATGAGACAAAAGGATAAGCTTAGGTTAACTGAGCTGTGGGACTTGCAGTGTTTTGTCTCCTGGCTGATTATCAGAGTAATGTTGAATTTAGGTCAGTTTTGCTTAAGAAGAAACTGATAGGCTCTCTCCAACAACCTTTTTCTTATCTGATGTGTCCATTTACTCCCTGACTCTCTGTGTCAAGTTTATGGTTCTTAAGCTTTCCTAATTGAAATTTCAATATGAATACATATTCTTTTTATTCCCTTCATTTGTATTCATCAGGAAGATATCTGAATATTAAACCCTATGACCTTTTCTGCTAACAAAGCAGAAATGCCAGCATTGTGCACTTTATGGGTATATAGCAAGACTGGGAGGGCAGGAGCTTCAAAAGACATCAGAAAGGGACAGAGTAGAGCTTGGGGAGATCAGAAGTAGAAGTGCCAAGTCTGTACTACATCTGGTGCCTGAAAATTCAAAAGACAGCTAAACACTGTGCTATGAAAGATGTCCATACAGTAACGATTGCAAGCATGATTTACAAATTACAGAAAACTCCTCAAAAAAGTAATTTGCAGGAAAGCAAAGTTGGATACTGTAACCGTTTTTTAGAAAATAATAGAAATGTATCTAAAGAGAAACTGGTATGAATGGAAAAAAAATAAAATTTCACAGAGTAGAAGGGAAACTTGTCCCCACATGACTTGGCCAGAGAACTCTGCGTAGCTCCCCTTGCACTTGCATTGACTGGGAGAACACCAGAGAGCCAGGACAGTGACACAGAGAGGGGCTGGGGGTGAAAAAAGGAGATCACAAAGGGGCTGCTCTGATTCACCTTGCACAGAAGACTAAAAGCAAAGGGGGAACATGAAAGAGAAGTAAATCCCCAAATCCACACATCAGCTAAAGTATTAGAGTGATTAAAGAGAATCCTTTGGGTATCATATTGAATTTCTGAAGTCTAGTGTCAGCAGACTTCTCAGAAAAAACTGACTAGGAAGAAAGCACATATTTTTCATCTGAAATGATAGATGTAAATAGAACTGTATTTCTGAGAAATCATGCAAGGTATCTGAGAATCTCAATGAGTTTGTTGATATCAGAGCATTCTGCAAAGCTGCAAGTGTCCAATATTTGGAGGCAGATATCATCAGGTGCAGGATAAAAGAGGAGAAGTTCCCCTGATGTGTATTATCTTACACCCTTCTGGTAAGGAGCTGCCAGACGAGTGACAGCAGTCTCAAGAAAAGCTGTGTTGTCACAAAGAAAATATAACAAGACTTTGGTTCCTTGTAACACAGAAGAGAACTGCTTCACCCTTATTGCTCATGAGATCTGATAACAGCTAAATAGAACATGGGGTAAGCTGTTAGAATAAAAACTTTTAGATGGAGTTTGTTGTCCATGCAGATCTACCAAGGAGCTCAACCACATAGAGGTCTTTTTAAATTATCAGCACACAACAGGTTCCCCACCTTGATACTAAACTAGTGCTAAACACGTACATATGATAATAGACCTACGTGTTATAAATCTTTCAGTTTGGCACCGCACACCCTTTTGTCCACCACCTTTGTGTTTGATTGGTGATTCTTGTTGACTGTTTAGGCTTGTTGACTGGCACTTTGGTTGTGTCTTCCACAGGGAAGTCAGTGCTAAAAGCAAAACTATCATTAAGACGTAAACCAAAAATAAAATGACTGCAATAACAGCTCATAATTGGCTCTCAGACACCATCTGAGAACTTGTGTATTATGTTTCTTAAGATCGTTATACTTAAAAGGACAGTTTTAGTGTTAACTTTACAACAGTTTGTGATCACTGTGCTGGGCCTCAGTGCACTTCAGTTCAATGAACAGAGGAAAAGAGACTGGTGAAACAGTCCAAGGGGATACAGAAGAGAAGACCAAGTACCCAGTGTTCCAGGATAAAACACACAAGACAGAATAATGGCCATTCTCCTCCCCTTTCCCAGGTGCCTGACAGAAGCAGATTCCTGCCACTAGCCTTTATCTTTAAAAGCTACCTAATGTGCCTGGTGCTATTATTTTTTTTTTTTTCTATATAACCCGTATGTTTTAATAGTCTCGATACCTCTAGAAAAACAAGTATTAGAAATACTTATCTGCAGAATTAAAGCTACTTAAAACCAGGAAACAACAGGTAAGAATTTTCAGGACAAACATGAATCAGTAATCAGTAGTCCCATTATTAGGACTAGTGCTGGGACCAGCTTTAATAAGCATCTTTGTCAATGATCTGAAGAAGGGAACCTGTACTAAAAATAACCTAAAACATACCTCCATGATGTTGAACTCCTATCTAGCAGAGAAAATATCTTGGAATTCTCATTGACAGGCCACAAAATAATACACTGAATGAATAGTGGCAGCCAAGGGGACCAATAAAATATTTAATATCATCACAAGGGGAAGTAAAACTAAACCAAAGGGCATCATTTTGCTGCTATATAAAACCAAGTCCTGTACCATGTTCTGAGGATAATTCTGGCCTTCATATCTCAAGAGAAATGGAGTGGAGCTAGAGAAAGTGCAGAAAAGGGGAACTACAAATATCTAGACTGTGAAGCAGCTGCTTTCTCAGAGAGCTTTAAAAGGCTGGGGCTCTTTGAGGAGCAGGATACTGACAAGAGAATGTGACTGAGGTTTAAAAGATCTTGAAAGTGGAAGGTAAGTACAACGCAGAACTCATAGGGCATCTCACCTAATCTTACCTTTAACAAACTTAATAAACAGTTTTGGGTGCTGGGGCAGTGTCAGGGTAATGGACTGCTGAAAGTGCTGAAGCTTTCCTACCCTCCCTCAATAGAACTGACCTTTTTCTAGCCCTACAGGCAGAATATCCGGTTGGATGGGGTTTGGGCTGACCAGCCAGGACAGTGCTCATGAGATCTCTACGCCTAGGGCTGCATAGTGCAGCCTCCTCAGGCTTCTCCCAGCAAACACAAAACTGCTGAAGGAAAAGGAAACAAACTCTGCCTGCAACTCCCCTATAAATCTTCCCCTAATTGCCACATGTTCATATAATGGCTAATCTGCATAATATGCAGATTAACTGATTGTAATTGTCTTTTTTTTTTTTTTTGAGAGGATATGCTAATACGCTGATACAATGATCATCTCTGCTCTGAAGATGTGGATTTTCTGACCCCTTCTGTGTCCAGAATTGGAGTCAGAGTGAGGGTTTTGCTTTTGGTACTTGCTGTTCAGGGACATAAAACCTTTCTCTTTTTTATGTGGTCTCAGATACAGACCTTAACCACAAGCATTCATATGAGATTAATAGCCACATGAATCAAATCTTTCCTCTAGTGAACAAATGATGCTGTTAGAATCATAGAGAGAAGCCTACTGTTATCTTTATTTTCACATTTGAAGAGCCATTAACTTCTGATGTGACTGCCAGAGCTTATATTTAATGAGGAACTGTTTACACTGACAACTGCATTCAGGCTATTGAGCTGAAATGTATGCACTGACTCACTTAAATGAACAACAAGAAAATCCTTACTGTCCTTCTTACCCATTAAATAGTAGTGGTACTTACCTGAGGTAACATACTGTTGCAAACCGATCTTATGTTTATTAATATGCGATCCCTCTGTCACAGCTTCCCCTATGCAAAATGGGGACAATAACGGCAAGAACTTGGCTATAAAAGCAATGTTTTCTTCCATAATGGTGACATTGAGGAGATGAGCAATGATTGTGCACTCAGAGCACTCAGAGGCTTTGCTCAAGTTGTTCAGTAGCTTCTATGAGCTGCTCTTTGTTTGCAGCAATAGATATGACCCTGTGCCTAGACCATCTCAGACAGAGGCACACATGACTTGTCCCTAAAAACTTCATCCAGGTTTCTAAAAACCTTAGCCAGACTTATCAGGGAGCAATGAGGAGATGAAAAGGCCCTAGATACTGATGTGAGGAACAAACTACGTCAAAGAAAACACGTGAGCCTATCATCTCCAAAGTGTCTGTGAATGCTTGTTCTAGGACATCGTAACTTCCTGCTTGGACAACTGCATGTAATGGGAAATGTGGCTGATGTGACATTTGCTGCCTTCCATACTATAGATGTAGAGAGAACAGACTGTGTGGCTGCAGCATGTGGGAGACGCAAAGCCCTAAAAATCTGACCAATAAATGCAATATCTGCATACCCATCCAAGAATATGCCACAAGAGCAATAATGATGAGAGTCAGGACTTGGGTGAAAGCTGCTAAGATCCGGACTTCTGAATGTAATGCAAAATTAAGGTCTACTACAACAGACCGAAGCTCCTCCAGCACCATCCTTCTTGTGTAAGGTAGATTTGCTTTTTTCATCTCTTGGTTTCTCTGTGCTTGCAACAGAAAGCCATGACTACAACTCAGATACTCCAGTCGCTTGTTTTATGTTCACAAAGCAAGAGTAGCTCTGGTTTTCACTCCAGCTCCTCTATAGCCATGACTTTAGCACCAGAACGTATAGAAACGGACCTAAAATCTCCCACAATTTATTTCAGACAAAAGGACAATGACAACATTCCCTCCCTTGCAATGTCTTCATTGTTAAAAAAAAGAAGAAAAAGGAAGCAGAGTAATATTTATTGCTTATCCTCAGGAAGGCAAGGAGTTTCCAAGGCAAGCTAGGTGGACTAAGCTCTGGAGAAAGGCAGGCATTACGTTGCCTGCTATCTCCTTGCCTTACTGTCTCCTGACTCATAAAACAAGTGTTTTGTCTCCCTTAGGATCTCTGACAGCCAGGTGAGTAATATGGTGCATTGCCTCACTGCAAAGCAGAAGAGAACATGAGAGCACAATGTCTGTGGAAACTCTCCATGTAGACCAAGAGTGTTGTAGTGGCCAGGAAGATGGGTGGTCAGAGGAGACTGGCACACCTCCTCCTCCTCTGGGTAAAACTCAGGCAGAGAACTTCCATTTTATGCGAGAATTTAGAAACATTTGTGATTTGGGCAAACCAGCTTGATCAAATATCTACTGCTATGAAGCGCCGAAGGAAAATGTTTCCAAACAGCACCACCACAAGTTTTTCTCCTCATCAGGTTGCTCAGCCATCCATGCCAGGTTCTCAGCATACAAACACCAGTGGGATGGTAAGCTCTTGGGGTTGCATCTTGCCCCCTCTCACAGAGCTAAACTCACCACATGTGTCTGAAATTGAGGTAAAACTGACTTGGGGGGCACTTGGGCTCAGAACCTGTCACATGCTGCAGGGTAGCAGGTTTGCAAGCAAAGCTCATGAGGAGCCATGCAAAAGTCTCACAGGAAATCTGAATTTCAGGAGACCAATAAAAGTCTTATAATAATCAAAATCATGTGAATGGCTGGGTTTCAAAGAGGAGTGTTGAGATTGATATTAATACAACATGATAGTTTGATTTGTGAAACAGTCAGTTTGAAAAGGACATAGTCTTGACAGGAAGGTTTCAGTATATCTGAGCTTAGACTTTCAGATATTAGGGACTGTCCAGCATGTACATCTCTAATTTTAGTTCCTCATTTAACCTCTGTTTCTGCCACATCAATTGTTTTCTATCACTGGCTCATAAAAATTCTTCTTTGGATTAGATGTGAGTTAGTGACTCACAGCAAACCGTGCATTCAATAGGAGTAGAGAATTTTTGCTTTCAATCCACAAATAATTTGATTTTTACTCACTTCGTTGCTATGCCAAATAATTTAATGAATGTTTTCTGAAACAAAATGTCAGCCTGTGGCATGATTGCAAGCTGTTCAATGGATGTATTCTTATCTGTGTTCATTATTCATAGATTTCGTAGATTTCTAGGTTGGAAAAGACCTTAGAGATCATCGAGTCCCACCGTCCCTAATCCCCATTAAACCATATCCCTAAGTAGATCATCCACCCTATTCTTAAACAAATCCAGGGATGGGGACTCAACCACCTCCCTGGGCAGCCTATTCCAGTGGCTGACAATCCTTTCAGAGAAGAAATACTTCCTAACATCCAACCTGAATCTCCCCTGACTAAGCTTATACCCATTTCCTCTTGTTCTATCACCCATCACTAATGTAAAGAGCCATAGATTTCATAGATTTCTAGGTTGGAAAAGACCTTAGAGAAAATCTAAGATTCTTGCAAATCTGCGTTCTAACACTGGCTGACCTCAGTGATTGATGTAAGCACTCAACTTCATGAATTACTTGTGCTCCCAACTAAGCCTTTTATATAGCTAACTGTGCCAGGTAAGCTGGGACATATACATTCTACATGTATATTTAAAAGAATATAACAGTACAGACAAAAATGTTTGCCAAAAAAAAAAAAAAAAGCAGGCCAGAAATGTTGTGAGTCCAGTGAAAACCACTGACAGGCAGGGGAGAATATTTTCTCTCCAGTTGTGGTAGGCACAAAGAAAACATTCACATCTGTGCATCTCAGTTTTCTAGACTACAGATCGACCTAGTCTTGGATATTAAAAATACCCTGCTGAATTCTGAATTTTGTTGGCAACTTGCTGCCTCAGCTAAAATCTCTGGCAAAGGGACCATAACAGTTAGGAAGGTCAAAACTGCTGCCCCTTGTATGGAAACCCAGCCACATTTCACAGGAACCAGTTCCCCTGTCCAGGTTTCCTAGGGTGGGTTTTAGTAACGGAGACAAGTGCAAGAGATGAGGGGTTTTTTCTTCAGTTTATCTGTCACTTTTAACCTGAGACAGAGATTTGTCATCTGCAACCAGTAGTTAGAAAATCAATTCATACATTTTTTCTCTCTTTGATTTTAATAAATATTTTCAGTGATTTTTTTTTCCTTCGAGATCTGTTCTGTAAGCCCCATAGTAATATGTGGCAGAAACAAAACCAAGAAATTACTCTGCAAATACGAAATTAAATTCTCTACTCCTACACATCTTCAAATGACATCAGTACCATGGAGGTTTTTTTCCTGCAGAGGACTTCTGCCTGTGCTTCACCACAGCATCATGGTCACTATGAGCAACATGTCTAGGCTAAGCCAGTTGTCTGAATTCCCTAGGTTTCCCTAGGAAAACAGGCATTTCTAGAGGGCAATGCAACCATCACTTTTGGCTAGGTAAGAGGAATCCCATCGAAAGAGTCTAGAATCATTTGTGCAAACAAGGTGAGCTTCAAAAAAAACCCGTAAGCTGTGGTTTTGGCACATAAGGATGCTGGCACCGTGTTTTGCTTTTCTTGGTGCTGCCTTTGCAGCACTTTTTTTCTCTGCAGGACTTCGTGCTATTTTCCAAGAAGGTACTTTGCCTAGAAAGCCTGAAGATTCAATGATGCTAGGATGCAGACGGGGCAAGTGGGGAGAAAATACATAGTAAAATTTATGTCAAATGTTGAGTCCCAAGAACGGAATGGCAGAAAAGTTTTAAATATGGATTTTCAATCAAAATGAAAATTTGTTGAAATCTGGCAACAAATTTCAGGGTTGGTGGTGAAATGAAGCAAGCAGAATACTTCAAATTCTCCACTATCCAATCTATATTAGGAAAAAAATGGAAATTTCTTGTCTCAAGCACTGTTTGTAAAATATGTCAAATAAGACTATGCTGATGTATCAAAAGTAGCAAAGACTACGTTCAGAAAGAAGGAAATTTGAATGTGATACCACTGCCAGCAAAAGAATGGCAAAATGGAATTTTTCCAAAACTGCAGCATGAATTTTCAATCTTTTATGATAAAATTACCTGTCTGCAATTAAGTGGCACTGTACAACCACTATTGCATATTGCATTTAAATAGCGTTTTTTCTAAAACCAGATGGTTAAATGGCATGTTTCACAGGTGCTACATTTTAGCGACCTGGAAAGGTTGTTACTTTTGATCTTCATTTTCATTTACTTAAACAATAATGATGCAAGAACAGGATGCTTGAGGCAGACTCAGGTTAATAGCTATAAATTGTGCTCTGGAATATTGATTCTTTCAAGTCAGTTATTGATTCCTATAAAACAGTCTGCATTTAATTATTTTTTATCTTACTGTAGAAAGCGTATATGAAGCACCTGCATACATATAAGGTCAAATCCAGAAATTTGTATTCAGCTTTCAGTTCTACATTTAATGAAGTAACGCTCTCATTGAAGTACAGTCAGAGATCAATGGGAACCTCTCTTCTGTCCATTGAAGTTTTTACGCACGCACGCACACACACACCCACCCACCCACACACCCACACACCCACACACCCCCACACACACCCACACACCCACCCACACACACCTCGCTGCAGTTTATCCAGTAGCCTGGTAGCCAAGAAACTCTGTGTGTTGTGGAAGGTCCAGCAGAACTGAAGCCTGAGTTTCACTTAAACCACCCAACTCCCAAATAAGTGTGCTGATCCCTGGGCTATGGATCGGTTCATGATGTGTTTATGTTAATCGCATTTATTTTAACCTGGAATGGCATCTTGGACAAGAGGAACTTTCCCAAGGAAAGTTTTCACAACTAGCACATTCCTTCTGAAAGTTTCATGTCAGAGAAATTCATGTTTTGTAACACAGGCAAAAAATATAACCCAATTCTCAAGCCACTCTGTGATTTTTGTTATAGGGATTGAGAGTCACTGACATCAGTAGGTCGCTGTACAAAGACTGAGAGTGGGATTCATTTGCTCAGATTGATACACCCACAGATCAGACATTGAATTAGCCAACCTCCAGTCCTCTTATCAACACCAGAGAGAAACAAGCGCTGGTAAGGTGAGACTGATCCCATCCTATCACGCACAGCTAAAACAGATCAGACGACTCAAACCCCAAAAGTGTCCTTTTCACTCTACTGCTTCAAGGGACCTTAGTGTTGACCAGATGAGGTGCAGATTTCTGCAGCAAGGTGGAGTGAATGCCAGTCCTAGGGCCCTTTCCCTGAAGGGATAAGATCACGGAGAAGGGAAGTCATGCCTGTTGTCACGTTCCAGATCCATTGCCAAGGCAGTGGCAGAAGCCAGGCTGCACCCGTGTTTCCTGAGCCACTGGGCTGTATGGCCACCCAGTCAGACTGCAGTTCCGTCTGGGAATTTGCAGCAATGTTGATGGGTATTTGGAATTAGTGGAAAAAGCATTCATTTCATACATAACATAATTACTTCAGTGTCAATTGCCCCATGCGTTAGGCAATCTGGTAACCTGAAATGTCTCACAGCTGATAGAGACCTCAGCCTGGCTTTTGGACCTAGAAATCCCCATTAGGAGCAATTGATGCACCATAAGATGCAACAGGTTATTTTAAGATACTGATTTGATCAGAATTAAGTGACATTCAGCACGATGAACATTTGTATCTTGATCATCAAAAATAACACTCACACAATAATACAGCTGTTGTTTCCAACCTCTTCCACTCAGAAATGTTTCTCAAATGTTTCCATTTGTTATACTGAAGTACTGTCTTGGTAGCTGTTTCTTCTGTGATTAGTTTGATCTGCTTCAAGCTCCATGAATTTGCTTTACATTTTCAGGGCTTGTCTCCATCTCTTATAGCCTATGCTCAAGGAACCCTAGCACGCAACGCAACATTTGTCTGTCTCAAACTTCTGCCACCTTTCCCAGCTCACTATGTCAGCCTTTCCAAGATGTTTCAACAGTAGGAGGGTTTTGAAATCCTTATGGAAACTTGACCCTGACCTTACTCAGTGGATTTGAGCTGAATCAAAGGGAGAGAGTGAAATCAGACTGTAGTGCTTAACTGTTATCTGTGAACAGACCCCCCAGGAAAACACTTCTGCTCAGGAGGGCAGCTGCCCAGCTGCTCATCTGCTGTCCCATTCTTGCAGGGAGCTCAGCTCACACCTCCTGACCAGCACACATAGTGCCTGCACCTCTCTTGGCCCTACTACCTAACCGGTACTGTTGTTTCCCTGCCCTACACCTCTCTAATGCTGTCTGCAAAGTGATGGAGGTTTCTCAAAATCTTCTTGCATAGGGAGTCAGGAAGAAACTGATGGAGGCAGCACATTGGGATTCGGCCTTCTGTGAGTAATGTCATGACCTCCCTTTGAACACATATGCTGACTAAGCGACCATCGGAGTCGCATGTGTCTACTTCTGAGCTTCAGTCTTCCCAGTCCTCCCAGTATACTGAAACTAGCAATTCATGGATGCAAAGTGAATGTCAGTTTGGATTTAGAGCTCCCTCTGAACTTCACTGGACTTGAACATCTACTTAAAGGGTTCCCATTTTCATTCTTTTCTGCAACATTAGCTTTGTCTTTCAGCCTCATTAGAAATCACTTGGCCTCTCTTTCAATGAATTGACTCTGAGTGGCCAATTCATTACTGCACTATAAGGAAAAAATATCACAGAAACTCTCTGCCGAGCATCCTGGTAGCCATCTGATGCAGAATAGTCAGCATCAGTGGAGCGATCATTCCTTGATATCTGTCAAATTGCATGTATCAGTAAGATTATTTATTTGAATAAGCGCTGGCAGCATCTGCAACCTCTTCGGAGCACAATATCACAAATTTGTTGACAGAGTTGTACAAATCAACACACCACATACTCTTTTTCTTGGTTTTGGGTGGTTTTTTTTTACATTTATTGACAACATATTTCAAGATTTACGTTATGAGCATAAGAACATTTGTACAGGTCCATCCTCCTCCATTGTCCAGTCTGCACTGCAGACTGATATCAAAGGCTTTCAGAAACCATGTAAGAAACAGAGATGATTTATTGTGCTTTTTCTCCTCATGTATCCTCCTAGCAATTTGTGACTTAGAGATGTACTGGGCTCATGGCTTTGTGTGTGTTTAATTGGAACTGGTGGATTTTCACACTTCGTATAATCTTCTTTTAACCCATTTATAGTTTTTGCCTCCTCATATCTGGTAACCATTCGTTTCACTACTTCATTAAGCATTTGGTGAAAAAGTACTTCTTTGTGTTATACTTCTGTCTAACAATCTCTTTGGGTACCTTTTAAAGTTTGTGTTACAAAAAACAATACATGAACCTTCTTTAACCACTTCTGCGTCCTAACCTTTATATTATAGTCTATATGCCCTCAGACATTTCCTTTCTGTCCCAGCCTGTTTAATTTCTTCATAGGGAGACTGAGGGGCTGTTGATCATCTTCATTTCCCTTCTCTACAGCTTCTTTTCTTCCTACCATATACTGAGAGTTAAGACCAAAATTGTATTCAATATTAAAAATGTAGACACGCCATGGATTTATACACAGTATAATAAGGTTTTCTGGTTTGTTCTCTACTCCTTTTGTAATCATTCCTAACATCCTATTTGTTTTTTTCACCACTGCCAAGACTGAACTATTCTTTACAAAAAAATGAACGGGGACAATCTCTGTTCTGAACAATAATGGTTAATTTTGAGCTCATAACTGTGTAAATATAGTTAAAGTCGGTTTTCCTTATGTGTCCTACTTTGCATCCTATCAGCACTGGATTTCGTTTGCTATTTTACTATCCAGTTTCTCAATAATGTAAAATCCTCTAAGAGCCTCCTTGTCAGACTTTCTTTTTTCCTGTCTAATTTCTGATCTGCAGCAAACATTGTCACTGTACTATTCATTCTTCTTTCCGTATAATTTATAAATACAACTCTCTTTTGTGCTCCATCTGTAACCTTTCCATTTTAAAGACTGACTTTTTATTCTTAACCTTTGGTTCCTGCCCTTTAATAAGATTTTAATCCTGGAATGAAACTTTCCTTTTATAATCATTTACAGAAGCTTTGGTGAGAGAACTTCTTAAAACCTTTTCGCAAATCAGTGTATATCATTTAATTACTGACTATTTACAAAATTCTAATAATGAAAATAAATTTTCTTTTTGGAAAATTTGGAAATTTGGGAAATGCTGACTTTCAATTTCATTATATTTATCCAGGAGTTTACTAATTTCTTCCAATTTTCTTGGTAGAGAAGACATAGAAGACATGATCCTCAGAGCGTCTTTCACTTGGTCTTCTTTTAGAATTTGTTGTCATGTTTGGACCCTTCTGTTCTCATTGTAGCAAGATGGGTTTAAGAGAGATACACATCACAAACAATAGTTGGAGATTTTCATATCTGAATTCTTTGAGAATACCGAGAAAAATGCTATCTAGTCCTGTTTGTTTATTACTATTCCTTCTAATTTTTTTTTTCTAAGACTTCTTCAACCACTCTTCTGATCCAAGAGAGAAATTTCTTTCCTATTCCTTTTGCGAGAAATTTAAAAGCTTAACATCATCTGCTCTTTCGATGTCAGTTGTGACAATACGTTATACATTGTATTGTTTGTCAATTAAATGTTTGAATCTCTTTAACCACAACAGAGCCTTTCCCTAGGAAGCTAAAATTTTGCAGAGCAATCAAAGACCAATACTTGCCTCAGTTTTACCAAATTCACACTTCAGCCCAGAAGCTTAAGTGACTCAAAGAGGATTTAACTAGATTGTAGCAGTTTGAGATCTGTTTAATTGCTAGAGTCTAAAGTATGTGAAGCCACTACTCATTTTTCTCAGTGGAGGTTTTGTAACTGGGGTCCATATTGCTTTTGAGCATCAGATTGATGTGAAAACAAAAGTCACGTGGGAGAATGATACGGGTTATTGACTGCACTGCAGGGAATATGAAAGCAGAAAGGAGTGCATTAGTGTTTACATACAGCTGAGCTAAACAAGGATGCCAAATGCTCCCCGCTAAGAAGTATTTGAGCCATGACCTCTAACTAGCAATTTTCATTTTAGCCAACATACCATTTTTCAGTTTAACACAGATCACTGCTAAGGGCAAGCCTTATATTTGTCCTGCTCATTGTATACATTGTTTAAATATCTGAAAACTGTTGAGCTACGGGAGAAGAGCATTGAGGAAAAAAAAAAAAATTGGCAAAAAGTTGTGTGAAACAGTTGCTTTCAATACTTTGAGACTGAAAAGCAGAGTTACCTCTATGTGAGATTTTCCTCCTCCTGTAAAAACTCTATAAAGTATCGCAAGGTTGCTCAGTTCACTGCCAAAGGTACAAGACAACTGCCCAAGGGCAGGCATCAGTACCAGTCTTTCATGAAGAGATGTCAGCGACACCGGCACAGAGAGCTTAGAAGCACATTTTGGGAGAAGATGAGTTTACTTGCTTCATTTCCCTTTGTGTTTTCTTATTGCTGGGAAGAACAGATCTGCTTATTTCACTTAAACTTAGAAAAAGGGGAAAGCTTGAACGTTTTAACAGTGACTTCATGGGAGAGTCACAGTTCACATCAGGTGTAAAGAAGAGGAACAGCACCAGAGGAACACAGCTAGAGTTGGTTTTTGCCTCTCCCCAACTGATTTGGAGGAAGATAACTGTATCTCGAAGAAAATATGACGCAAGCTGCAGAGACTGGGAAAAGGGGGAAGTAGGACTGGAAGTATGCCTGGCTTTGAAAGCAGTCTGCTATCTCAACTAGAAAGTGAGCAGGAAGGAGGAAACAGACATCGTACCTGCTAAAGGAACTTAGTATTGTTCTTTAAACACACTATGAAGACCGTGATGGTGGCAGATCATCTCTTCTTCCCCAGGGTGTTTACAGGATCACCTGGAAAGCATTCACCATGAATCCCACTGATGGAGATGGCGGGAGGGTAGGAAGGGAGGAGGGTGCTTCTTGCTTTTTTCATGAGGAAGAGATCCTTATTGCATATTAAATAGGCAGAGGATGATTTGAAACACTTCAGGGAACTGCCATTTTGTTTTTCTCCAAACAACTGTAAAATCTAACTTCATCTCTCCATGGGTTTACTGAAGAGGGGCTGCCTTGTTAACAGCTTTGACTATTGTCATATTATGGGAAATATAAAAACCAAACCTGATTCTGTCTTTGGCAGATTTCTGTCACTACATCCTAGTCCATGTTCCCAGTGTGACTCAGGAAATTACCAAGGACAAGTGGAAAAAGACCATAAATCTTCACAATTATGTCAACATCCTTTTTTATACTATTATTGTAGTGACATTTGTCTTAAATTTGCCCTTAACTTTGATGTTAGTGTCTCCCAGTGGAGACATGTTTTTTTGTGTGTGAGTTATGTCCAGGAGCACCGAATCAGATTATGTTTGACAGCTATGTTACACATGGCAGAGGTACAGGAGTCACCTGATTGAACTTCTCTTGGGAACCCCCAGCTTTATTTTCTGCCTCTGCTTTCTTGTACAGTTTACTTGAGTATCAGACTCACTGTTTTATGTATTCTCTCTCAGTGGAGAATGAGAGAAGAAAAAGGGGAAAATTACCCCCTCATGGTCAGTTGATCTGAAGATGTTTTCTCTCAACCATAAATGTCAAAATCAGGTTGAAACTTTGCCACTGGATGATGCGTATTTTTTAATTCATTATACTATATATATATGTAACTACATACCCATACATATAACTACATATAATATATACTATAATAGCATATTTTACATATACTATTATAATAAATATATATATGACTGTTATAATTACTGATGCTGGATCTCAGGACTGATGGCAGAAAGCAAGAAAAATTGTGTGGACTGATCTGGTGATCAGGACAAATTTTTTTCTCTCAGCCCCAGAACAATGACTAGTCTGATGCTCTTCCCAGATTCAGTCGTGCTCTAACCTTGAGCTTTTCTTCACCCAACAGCACCCAATAGCACCTGCTTCCTAGGTAGGGAGTAAACAGTGATACCAAGAGGTCTCCTTGCCTGTGCAGAGCACAAGAAGTTATGCTACAGGTCTTGTCCAGGCTTCACCCGTACCCCAGCTCTTTTCCTTCACAGGAAAGCTGAGCCTCCATGGGTTATGGGACAGAAATGCAGCAGGAAGGGGGGCTTAAGGTGGTCTTCTCATAATCTCCTTTTCCACAAACACACAGATAACTAGCGCAAACATGTGCCTTAAGACATGAAGGGGGCATATCACTTTTGTTTTCCTAAATGTTTCTTGATTTTTGTAAAACATGTTTTAGCATGTAACAACCTTGATTACAGAATACTGGTGCAATAAATATAAATACCAAAAAGTTGTGAAGTTTGTGTATAGGTGACAACATCAGAGACTTAACTGTATTTTCACCGAAGGGAGATAGGGCAATTGAAGGGTTGTGCACACAAGTAGATGTCTCACAGGTTTCTGGGGAGTCACTGGCAAAAGGAGAGGAGCCAAACCTGACACTCCTGATACCTGTAAGGTACCAGGTGACAGGCCAAGGGAAACCCTCTGCAGATCTGTGCTTTTCTTGGCTTTTGACCTGTAAACAAGTAAGCAGGGACACATTCACTACGTTTCTAAAATACATCATACTCATGACAAGGATGTTCCAGCCCAGTCTATGAACTGACTTACCGTTATGAAGGAATTAACATGTCAAACAAACCCATTCTCCTTTAGCTTCAGAATTATTTTATTATAAAGATCAAGACATAATAAGTCATCCCTGGTAAATTTCACTCTTCTAATGCTGTCATCTGGTTTATGTTGATGAATTTTTGCTCTGGGAAAATACATGAAAACCAGAAAGTAATTTAGCAGAGTCCTATAGAAGTGTAGATTTGTTGAGTGGATGTTAGATGATACCAGAAAGTAAAGTTTATGACACTTTTTGTGGAGTCTGATATTTGTTATTTAGCAGATTTATGAGGCAAAAAATGTTTCCACAAAGCTCAGACCACATCTGTAGCTATAGTAATATCCTTAATTACTTTTTTTTTCCCCCTACACAGGGTCGTAGTGTAGCGTGTCCTCCTGCCAGAAAACTAATCAAGTATATTTATAGATGTGACACTTACACATAGTGAAATGCTTAGAAAAATAAAAACATAAATATGCCCCAAGATCGGACATGATAATTTGTTTCATAGTCAATATAAACACAGCTTATTCCTCTTACCTATCCTAATTGTATATGAGAAAATACTGTAGCACAAAACCTTTTGAATGTGATTAATGTTTTCCCATAGAAAACTGCTACCATGAAAACAAGGTTTTCAGCAGGAAGATGGAATTTCCCGTTTGGATAACATTACAGAATTATGAAACTGCCCACATACCTCATTTCATCATTCTCTGAACTAAGGGGTTTAATATAATTCCAAAGTTTTCCATTTAAAGTCTGAATTTACTATTCTAAATCAAAAGCAAAATCTCTGATATCAAATTATTTGAATGATGAATCATTTGAACATTTTGGTGGAAGGAAAAGGATGGATTGTCTCTCCTTGAGAAGTACCATAGTTTGTTTTTTTCTCTTTTTTGGACAGAAATAATGAATTCTTACATTATTTGAGTTTTTAATCTCAAATTTGACAAGCCTGGGATAAAAATATGTCCTGATCAACTTCAGGAAAAGCCAACTGAGGCACTCTGAATTGTGTGCCTCAAACCCAACTTTCAATGAAACCAATGGCTTTTGTAGAGGTCTAGAAACAAATTTGTAAATGTGGATCAGTATCCTGGTTTCATGCCCTGAGTCTAAAACAAGCGCATGTAGAGCAACCATGTAAGTGGTGTGCTGGCAGGGTTTGAGCACCCATGAGTTCAAAGCACTAGTATGTGGTCATCAGGCTCATCACAGTATGTTTAATGGAGAGAATTCACTGGGAAATCAATTCATGGTATGGATTAGTGATGAGTCATCAGGTAGGAGAGAGCCTGGGCTTACCTTTCTGCTAAGCAGCATAAGTGAACTGAAGGCAAATATTTTCTGAGATCCAAGCAACTACGGTTAATGTGGTATTTCTTTTCTTTCTGGTTTGATACCAAATCAGAGGCTTTGCAGTAGCATAGAGCTGCACCTAGTTCACCAGCAAGTTTGCTTCTGTGGTCAAAAGTCTGTATTCTTAGAGCAAGGAGTGGCCATCAGTGTGACCACTGAGCAGGTGCTGGAAATAATTAGCCTGAGTGGGCACCACCAGGCTTCAGTGGCTCTGTAAGGATGCTGCAAAGGCCATCCTCACTTGAGTGAATGTAGCGTTCCTAGAGATTCATTAAGGAAAATGTCTTTGTTGGCATTTATGACTGAGATGAATCTATAATATGGGCACAGACAAGCCAAAAAACATTTGAGGGAAAAGCTTGCAAAGAGAAAGGGAGAAGGATACAGGGTGAGATCTCTCTGTGTCCTTCTGTGTGCCATGAGCGCTTGACCAGCTCAGGGCAGAAGGGCTGGGGCTGAAGGGTCCCTGACTACTGCATTTGAGCCCAAACTCCCACCAAAAGCTCAGACACCTGGCTCGCTGATGGCCTCATTGCTATGGGGCTCATACCCTGCCATGGACAGTGTGAGTCTACAAGGCCCTACAGGGACCTGTTTGTTTGTTTTTTAAATACCTATTGCCTCAAACAAAAGAATTGTTTTCTTTGGCTTCCAGACTCCCAAAACGCTCTCAAGCGACAAAGCTCCTCCATAAATTCACCTCCTGTCCAGTGCACTGTAAGAATACTTTTGACAGCTAACTTTTGGCATTAGGTCAACATCTAAACTTTTCTGCAGAAATAAGAAATTGAGCAGGGGAGCTCTGCATGGCTCCAAACTGCAAATTAGAGCGCTTGAGCCAAGGCTGAAGAAGTGGGAAGGAGGGAGCAGCCTGTGATAGTGGGTCCCTGCAGCCACAGGTTTGGAGGTGACCCCACTGTGGCATTTGCAGGCTTGCACCTGACACAGCTCTACACCCTCACTGCTCAGCCTGGGGCATGGTGATGAGCTAAAGCTGAATGAGCTGGTGCTAAACAGTACGAAATGTCAGTTCTCGACAAGGATAGTAACACTGCTGGGATATAAATCATCTGTTGGGACACAGCCAGACAGCAGCAAATTGCAAGCCTAATAACAGAAAATATACATGATGTATGAGGTGTGATTAAGTTTCAGGGCAAATATCTGCCAAATACGACTATAAGGTTTGCAACACAGAGGACAGGGTAGAGCAGAGCGGGAGTGAGTAGTGAAGGGGAGCGCGACTGGTGTAGCTGAGGTGTGTGTTAATCCGTGAGCCAGGGCTGATCTTCACTTCAGTAAAGAAAAGAGCCGGTTGAGGCTGCTGGGGGTGGCTCCGGAGAGGAACAGCTCCAGGAAAACAAAACTTCTTGGCTTCCTGCAGCACAGGGTGCCATTCGGAGTGGCAGAAATACTGGCAAAGCGTCTGGTTGTAAACCGAGCAGCAAGAGCAGCGGGTGGGAAGGTCACGAACACGATGTTCTCCATGCAGTGTTTCATCTTGTCACCTGGCTCACCCCCTGGGAAGCCCAGCATCATCCTAATCTGCATCCATTGTCATATGAATAAATATTTGGCTGAAATTACCCTTCCACTGTGCGAATAGGTTAATTGCAGGCCAGCGCGCGAGCCTCACACCTGCTCATCTACAGGAAAGAAAGCACTTTCCCTGGTCTGGCTGCATGCCCCATGGCCAGCTAGCCAGTCTCCTCCCAGCCAGGCACTCCATGAACCCCATAATCCTGCCCCAAAGCTACCAAGCGTCTCCTCCAGGATTCTCTTCCACACTATCTTCTGTCTTCGCAGCTTATGGGCAGCTGTGGTGACAACATTTGGGCATCCAAGAAACCCCAGGGCCTGAACCCCTTTGGACATGGAGCAGGGCGAGCTGGGGCCCTGGGAGGGAAGAGGAAAGACTTTCATCCACCTACAGCAGAAAGACCAAAACCCTCTGGATGCAGTGGTAGAGAGAGCACAACAGGAGGCCCCATTCAAAGCAGTTGGAGCCATGGGAAAGGGCATTTTGGCAGTGGTATAACCCTGCAAAGGGGTAAGCACAGCTCCAAGTGCAGCTGCTGAAAAATGCCCCAGCCAGAGCTCTGTGTTCAGAGATGTCCCTGTGAGGAGCACTTTTTTTATGGAAAAATGACCTGTACCTGCTGCGGGTCCAGTGGCAGGTCCAAAGCTGGGCAGGTTTCTAGAGGCTACAAGAGCCGTCTCGGTCACACACTGAGTCTCGGCACACAGGCATAAATTCTGAAAATGAGAGTTGTACTGACTCCCAAGAAAATTTTACCCTCACAAGAACAAGTAAAAAGTGATGAATAACTCAGACAAAGCAGCTGATACCGATCAGCTATTTTTCAGCCTTACTTATTTGAAAACAGAATTGGTGGTATAGCAACATTTTTCTTGATAAGCAGAAAATAAATGCATCAGATGAATAGCTAGCAGGCTTGTGCTGCAAAAAATAACAGACTAGAATGTTTTTATTTAGGCATAATAGGAGATTAAAAAAATAATCTTAATTGCAATATGATGCAGACAGTTACTTCAGTGAAGTGCTGATGTAATATCTTGCCTTTGCTTTTACATAAACACTGAGAATAATCTCTTCTAGGGGGTAACATGGCTAGCCTCAGTAAATAGTTGCACTCTAATTTCCCTCTGACAATTACACACACCGACCACAGAGCAAGAATACGCTGTAATGTAAATTCTTTTCCAGTAGGTGTTTTCACCCAGGGTAATCAAATCTGCGTGTGTTGATAGATGAATGTCTGACGTACTCAGCTTTATAAATCTGATTAAGCCTGATTATTTTTAAGAAATATTTTCAGAATTATGCAGTAGCTCAGCCTGCAGTCACTCTTTCCTGGGTATTTTTTAAGACATGAGGCAGTTACATCATTTTCAAATTTGGAAATTGCAGATGCAACTAGAGATTAGACAAACACAGTCACTTCAGGACTGTAACCTCCAGAAACAAACTACTGTCTTCCTGTCTTACCTTGAATTCAATATCAGGGAGACTGTTGAAGCAAGATGCCAAGGCAAGGCAAGGCAAGGCAAGGTAAGGCAAGGCAAGGCAAGGTAAGGCAAGGCAAGGAGTATCTGCTTGGTTTTGAGGTAATCTAAACATGTCTGTGTATAGACAAACCTTATGGAATTTAAAAAAAAAAAAAAAAGTAAAACAGTTATCATAAGCCATTCAAGGAGCTGTGAGGCCACAGGGTAATCATTGAAAGATTCTAATCTAGTTATTTCCCCTCATGTACCTATACCTCCTCTCTCTCCATTCCCCTGCACTCCAGACAGCCTCTCCTCTGTGGAAGCACTGGTCCCCTCCACCTCGTCCCTGCAGGGACATCCCAGATTCCATCACAGGCACTGGGGCTGCTTTCCTTTCCCCTCTGAAGAGCACCTCTTCCACTCACTTGCAGAGGTGAGACTAGGAGACTGGATGAGCACTGTCCATGTGAGGCAGATGAAGAAAACACTTTTTGCTTGGTTTGGAGGAACCTTTCAGCTCTGCTTTTTCCACTGAGAAGGGTTTCCTGGGGCAGTTTTCTCATCCAATCCACATTTTTCTGGGCTGATGTTAATCATATCTCTGGCTCCTGGTTATACATCCTGCAGTATGTAAAGCTGGAAATTGCCCAAGGGCTCTCAGGAAATTATCTGATATATTTAGAGCTATAACTTTCTTTTATTCAACTATTTTCTGAAAAAAGTGGTTTTAAGCTTCGGCGTTTGAATAGAAACTCAGAATCGGATTAGATCTTGAACAGAATCTATAGCGTTTAATAGCCCATTCTCTCTTCCAGTCAATAGAATTTCTTCTTTAAAACCTCAGGGAAGCAATTATTGTGGCTAAGTTTGGTGAGGTATTTGCTAAAGCATTGCCAAGTAACAATTATATTGACTGGAGAATTCAGCTGACTTCTTCACATGTTACTCTTTCTGCTATCACATTAAAAAAGATATCAGGAGGTAATTAAATAAAACATTATTTAAAGAGATCTAGTATAAATCTATCAAAAGAAATATATTTCAAAGAACCACCAAAGCTTATCTCGTTGACATGAAATGACAGTTAGAAAAAGAGGCTTAACATTTCCTTTAGAACATTTTCCAATCTGTAAGATTTGAATGCTTTAGAGAAAATATATACCGAAAAGCTATTTAAAGTAAAAGCTAGAAGAAAAGCAGAAGAGAGGTAAAAAAGATCAATCTTTAAAACAGAGTTTATATTGGTTTTAAAACACCCTAACATTTTTCTCACAGGCAATTTTTTCCTAGCCAAGTGATTTTTTTTCTGGGGATAAAACTTCATCCTTTTCTGTGCCAGCTCCTTATCTATTTGAGAAAGGGTGTCCGTTTCTGTAAGGTGATTGCTGCTTATTTGCCCTTTGAGAAAGCAGTTTGTGTCCAATGTTCTGCCAGAGGAGCCGTAGGTGCTGCTTCCAGCTGGCCTGCCACGTACAACATCCCCAGCAACCCAGTAACACCCAGGAGGAGATGGGAGACAAGTGGTAACTCTTACAGACAAAGCAATTGTTAATGTGCACTGAGCACATCTGTAGAAATCTGATAAAGTATCTAAATCACAAGTTTGCATGTTTAAGCAGCATTGGTTTTGAGGTCTTAGATTTTTGAAGAAGGATTCGTTGCAATGTATGTAAACCGGGAAAACCTCAGAACATGTCTTAAAAGATTTCTATTAAAATATTGCTTGCAAAGGCTCACGTTTTCCGAACCAAGCTCATAAAAGCCCAGGCGGTAAAGCAAACTAGAAGGTAGGAAGGCTAAAGAAGCACAGTAGGTATTCAAAGGCCAAGGGCATCACTCTTTTTAACTCTTGAGGTTGGCTTGCGGATGAGAGAAAACAGAAACCTTCTGTAACTCCTTTGGTTAACCTCTCAGTTAATAAAATAAGTATCTAAAAACAAAATGTAAGTAAAGAGTTTGTAATCTCCAGGCATGTACGAAAGCAATTGCTATTGTTTTTTAATGCACAAGCAAGTTCGTAATGATTCAGCAACTAAATATGATTTGTCAAGAACAAATTGTATCAAACCAATCCCAATCTAATTACCTTCTATGATAGGGTAACAGACTTTGCAGAGGAGGAGGGGAGGAAGCACTAGATGCCGCGCATGACTTCACTTTCGAAAAGATTTTTGTGGTAGCTAGGGACTGTGTGGATGAAAAACTGGTTGGAAAACAATACTCAGAAAGATGCTATGAACAGTTCATGGTCAAAGAACAACCATAGTTCAGCAGGAGTCTCTTTTCAACATGGTTTTGCCCAGTACTTTCCATAATAACTGAGCTGATAAGACAGTCTGCACTTAAGAGGTCTGCAGGGCACACTACTTTAGGCAAGGCTGAAGGCACATTTGAGGGCAGGATTGGACTTCTGAATTGCCATGACCAATTGGGGAAACAGCCTGGAAAAACTGAGACAAAATTTAGTGGAACAGGCTAACTTGCTACATAGGCAGAAATAATCACATAGGCAGGACAAAGGGCACCTGGCTGAACTGTTTTTCTTCAAAATGAGATCGAGTGGTGGTTGTGAGACAAACACTGAGCCATTGGCAATGTTAGTCTGTGGCCAAAAAATGCCAGATGTAACACAGGGTTGTCAAAATAGAAAGATGCTGCAAAACACTCAGAATAAACCCTCTGCTGTACTTAACTTTGATACAGACTTCATCAGCATTTTCTAATACAACACTGAAGGTTCTTCTTGACATTAATTTAGGCAAATATTGGTTAGAAAGGGTGTTAAGTGTAGCTGATCCTGTCTCAGACAGAGGAATGAATGAAATAATCTCTTGAAGTCTATTCAAAATGCCCTATTTTTCCATTATTTCAATGTAAGAATAAAATGCAACAATATTAACCGCTCTTGCTCAGTGCTACAGTTCCCACTGTTGTACTTTCCTTTTTCAAGTACTTCTCTCCCATCATCCTGGGAAGCCCAAGGCAAGGGAAGCGCTTTCTTCTCTCTGCTCCCCTCCTTTTGTGGCATGCTGTCTTGTCTTGATCTTCCCCTGCCTTTCATCCCTGCTGTGGCCTTCACAGGCTGCTGCCCCGTTGCTTCATTCAGAATAAATCCACCTCCTCGCAGGGGCCTGGTGTGAAATGAAAAGCAACCTCACAGCAAACGTCAGCATCCATTTTCTCTACAGGAACCAGGTTAAACTGATGAGATGCTGCATGCTTGGCTTTTTTTTTTTCTTCATCTCTGTGTCATTTTACAACCTCTAACCAAGCTGTTAAATTGCTGGCTTTTATGTGATGCACTTTGACACCTGGGCAGCCTTAAAGCAGAAACTGTTGGTGTATTCACTTTTTTCTTTGAAGCTATGATATGCATAAGAGTTAGCACTTGCAAACCTTGACTGCGTTCCTCAAGATCAGAGGTGGCTGCAGGGTGACTCCCCTCCTTTTAGCCTGTGCAGCCATGCCATCTCTTGCTGTGGTCCCTGCATGGCTGTTCACAGTAACTCTTGCCCATTAAGTTTTCGAAAGTTGTGATCTGGAGCTGGCTACCAACATTCATAGTTAGATGATTAGACATTTGCCATTTGCAAAAGGTGTTCAGTTGGCCTCTGGGCAGCCCAGTCTGAAAGCTGGCCCTCTATGTGAAGCTGGTTGACAGTGCTAGAACTGAAATGCTTTGTTTTTTTCCTATTCAGTAGGTCAAATCCTATAATTTTTCAAGAATTGTCTTGACAGTGGCAAAAAGATCTGCAAAACCTTCTGGCCTGTCTCCCCTCTCCAGCCACCATCTCTGCACGATGCCTCCGCTTGAAAAGCTCTGAACGTCTCTGGTCTCAGAATGGGAAAAGTTGGGGAAGAGTGAAACATGGTTGGTAAAAAACATATAAAAAGAGATCTCTGTTTTCCAGAGTGATCATTCCAACCTAGTTGCTTTAGCTAATATGTATGCAACACTCATTTTGCTTCTGCTACTGAATTTTGAAGATTCAACACGCCACTGAATCAGGGTCAAACTGAGGCTGCCAACAGGAGCAGTAAGTATTGCAGTTCAAAAGCTACAGGGTGTTTCCACAAACAGAGACTGTAAAGATTGTAAGGAATTAAAATTTCAGTCCATTGCTGCACATTTACAACCAGTTTGCATGCTTTTATCATAACCTGAACGTATAAGAAAAAATTATTCTTGCCTAACACAAATTATTTCACATAACTTCAGAGGGAGACTTGGAACATTACAATGCTTTTTTGTTATGCCGCTCAAGGTATATTTTTTCATACTGTGTAATGCTGTTCCTGTGCATTTTCCATTTATCTAATAATATAAAAAAGCAGCATTTCAAGCTTGGCAAGCAGATCAATGTGAACATTACCGTCATCTTGATAAACAGATATTTCTGCAAGAGTTGAAATATGGATGTTTTGCCTAGCAGAAAAGCTGGAATTCAGCCTACGGAGTCTTCCTTGCTTGACGTAGTTTGTAGCTTCTAGCTCTTGGGGAGACTGATACCATCACAGGAAAGTTTTTTGGATGCAACTGAGACCAAAGTTCAGCCCATTCATGAAAGATGATAACTCCCAGCAGGTTTTCATTCCTTACTAGAAGATGAATTGGCCCAAAAGGCTGCAGAGACATTTCCAGGTTAAATCACAACCGCTAAGAGGACTGCCTCAGACAGGAGTTTCTGTTTCAAACCTATATCAATAAAACAAATAGAAAACGGAGGAGGTGATCCAGAAAGTTACAACAATAGCTCAGTGTTTGAAGCAGCTGTTCAAAGGAAAAAGGCAAAATACTTCTATTGGATATTTGGTTGTCTGGAGTCAGAAAGGAACGAGATTAATCACAGTTTGGGATTTGGGGTTTTTTTTCAACTTAACAGATTGCATGAGGTTAAATGAAAGAAATTGCTGTAAAGGTTAATTTTCTTAAGCAACTCCTAGGGCAAACCAAATGTTTAGGAAAACAACAATTAAAGTGTATGAACATAATGCTACTGTTCGTGACAGAAAGGACATTACCCTTTTTTATATTCTGTAAAATCTCACAAATTATTGTCATTTACTTATTTTACAATATCTGGAAAGTCCCCTCTCCTCTCTATCTGTGTCACTAGTCTGAAAATTCGGGACCAGAGGTGTTCCTCAAAATCTCTGAAGAACTTGCAGGTCTGCAGATAAAGAGGGCTACACGAATCCCAAGTGTCATTTGCACATTGACTGTGACAACTTAATGGTCTCTAAGGGCCTCCCACTGGTAAAACAACAGAACTACATTGGTAGGCTTTTAAAATAAGGCTCCCTTCACTCTGGAAGGAGGTGTGCGAGGGCTTTGACCACTCATACCAGATGAGGAGAGACCAGACAGGGCCTGAGCCAGGGCATGACGAGGTCCCCGGGATGATTTGGAAGGAAGATTGTCGTGGGATTAGGTGAAAGGAAAAGCAAACTTCCAGCTAAAAAAACACTTGCAATGATTATTTAGTCTTGTTTTCAACTGAGTTCCCCAACGATGGGTAACATGGTGGTGCTGTATGTTGTTTTTCAAAGGAGTAATGGTATAGTGCATGGAAAAAGGACTTTTTCAAAAAGTACCTACAAAACTCGGGGGCGGGGAAGGCAGAGATGTAGCAGAGATGAGTTAGAAACCAGAGGGAACATAAAGGTAGAATAGAAGCTGGGACTCAAACTTGCCCTTAGCCTGTTCCTCAAGCTTTCCTCTCTAGGACTAGAAATGATTTCTAACTCAGTCTACAGCTGCAAGGCGCTGAGTCAGTTTCAATAATAGGGTCATTCTTCACATAGACTAAGAAATCTGAATGCCAGCTCCCCTCAGCCTTCTGGCAGAGTCCAAATCTGGATCCAGTCACATCAGTCTGCCAGATGTCCTAGGCACATTTTTATGCTTTTCATGCTGTTACTATACTCCTTTGTTCTGTTCCCATTTCCACATTATTCTTCCTAACTCTCTTGTCTCATCTTTCTCCTGCTCATGAGGCAGAGCTTTCCTGTAGCGGTCAGCTTGAGAGAGTACCCTTGTAACAGTCTACATGGACAAATACATCAATGCTATATGCCTGCACTGTGAGGTCCAGGCATTTCCTAGCTGTCCTGCAGCCAACCTGAACGTTTTCTGATGGTTGTCAGTGTTCAGGCAGTGTACAAATCTATCCTGCCCTTGCAAAAAGTGACATTTCAAGCCTTCTTAGAAGGCTTCTGGTTTCCATCACAAGAGCAGTTCAACCTTACACTATCTATAGACAACCCAGTCACATGCTGTAAAGTGACTACATTTCTTTCAACTCATTATAGATACTAATAAAACACCTAGGGTCCTTGACATTTAATCTACTGTCGTAATAATGTTGGAAATAATCAAAATGTGGAAATTCATTTCATAGTTTCAGCTCTTGATGACTGGCTGAGGATAACATTTTATGGCACTTGGTAAAGGGCAGGTGAGATCATGGCTTTCATGTTGCCTGAGAAAAATCCTAAAGAGTTCTGAGTAGAAAACAGAAAGAAGGCTCACATTCTCTTTTCAGACCCACTCCTGTTTGTCTGCAGCCATCATTCATGTTGTGTATCCCTCTAGCTCATTCCGCAGTATCATAGAGACATTAAAAGCTAAGGTCTTCATGGCAGCAGTGGTCCTCAGATAGGAATGACAGAGAAAACCCTGCTCTTAGAAATATTTCTAAATAGGACTAAATGAGAACAAATGTGCTTTTAAGAAGATCTAAAATTTGAGAAATATGTTCCTAGGCAGAGGGCACAGTACTCCTGTACCAAGCAGGGGCTCCTTCCCATGAGTCCCACAGCCTTCTCCAAGACAGTGTGAAGCCAGGTAAGGAACATGACATGGAAATGATACAAGTGATACAAGTAAGAAATTACTTAGCGAATGTCCTGGGAGGACTCTTGCCTGCCTGAGCCAGCAATACAGCTCATCCTGGCTGCTTGCAGGTTAACGAGCTGGGAGAGAACAAGTACTGGAACAAAAAGTTCAGAGATTGAGTTTTCTGCAACAAGACCTGCATGTTTATCTCCATCTCTCCAGCCTAATCAAATGGCTATTGAAGGTAAAGGAAAGACTTGTAGGCTCCCTCTGAGCCATGAAAACTGGGAACACATCCCAGTAATATACTAACCCCTCTGCAGAGCAAAATCAAGTGGACTTAATTGTCACGCCAAAGAAATCCCAGCTCACCATCCAGGTGGGAGCCACTGCAGGTTTGGATTTTTCAGGCCAGGATCCCATGACCAGGCACCTGGACACTAATGCTGAAACAGCCATAGTGCCTGCTGGGGACACTAGGCAGGCCCTGGGAAAAGGCAGTGGCCGGGAGCCTGCCTTGGGGCTGGTGAGCCAACCTTGCCTACCTATGACCATCTGGCTTCGGACATGAAGATACAGCATCTCTTCTGAGGAACTGTTTTACTGTGTGTAGAAGACACACATTCTGCTAGCATTAATCTTTCAGTGTTCTCACTGCCAGTCTAGCTCAGAGGAACTATTACACAGTCTATAAATTTTAAAAGAATGAGAAAAACTCAGCTTCCCATGAAATAGATTGAAACAAATACACTCAGAGCATCTTTTCCTGCAGCAGCCACACAGACTGGATGCAACACAAGGGTCAGAAATGGAACTGGGGCTGTAACTAAGAAATAAACTTGCAAGAGAAGATGCCAAAAAAGTCCAGTTCCAGTTTTTGCTTTAAAAAAAAAAAAAAAAAGTACAAGATTGTCCAGCCTGGCAAATAGGGCTGCCAGAAAAATAAAATCATTTTAGAGAACCATCACTTCTCAGAAATGCAACCTAAATAAATTTGATTCATACAAGAAAGTCAGGCAGAGGCATAACAAACCCTCTCCTTGGATTCAAGTGGGTCAGAGTGATTCTCAAGGTTTCTGTTTTCACTGACAGCCTCCATTTTCAGTGTAAGTGCACCTCCCTGCAGGAACAACAGCAAAGTCAGAAGTTTACCAGCATGAACTATTCTCAAAGCCTAGCTCTAGAGTTGTGTGTATCCAACCCCAGCAGAGGGAAAGTTCAGCTGCGGTAAATGCTGCTCCCATCTCCACATCCATGTATCATCATGACTTAACAGGCATGCGTAGATTAGCAAAATGCATGAATAACTAGAAAGATTGCTGGCACTTTTTCACCAGAGTAGGAGAAGTGGGGAGGGATGTGTATGAGAAAGTTCGAGTTGTGAATGAAGTTACTTAGCAGCTACTTTGCTGCTCTATGAAAAATGGTATGTGTTTGTAAACCGCTCATCAGGATGAATGCTAGAGGAAAGCCTTCATGAAATCTGCTATGTGTTTCCCAACTCAGACTTCGAATTAGAGCAGGACTCATAATTCATTGCAGATAATTTGTCCGATGATTTCACTGCTTCCCCTGCTCACAAATCATTCACAAGCAGATTGTGAGTCTCCCTGTTTCTATCCCTCCAGTGATTTCTTGAAGTACCATGGGGCAGCCAAATGCAGGTGTCAGGACCGCGGGCAAAAACAGAGCTCCTGTAAAAGCGAGGGCATCAACAAATCCCAGGTACCATTAGAAGCCTCGCCTGCATCACATGGCAGGAAAGTCTATGGCAGAAGATTCCAAAGCAAATGTTGTTGAACAGATTTCCGAGCCGAGGAAAGCACAACAGAGTCCCACCGAGTAGCTGTGCGAGGGAGAAATACAAGTGCCGGGGGACGCGGGTAGTTGGCGCCACGGGGAGCGGCCGTGCAATGAGTGCGCGACGCGGGGTGGATGGGCTCATCGCCGCCGGGCGGGTTCTCCCCTTGGGGATAAATCACTGGCTGATTTATAACCAAGCGAAGGGTTCAGTTCAGGAGGGAAAGTCTGGCCTCTTCGGTCAGGCGTGTGCGGCTCGGCAAGGGCACTCACAGAGACACGCGGTTGTCTGCGGGAAAGGGCAAGGCTTTGACTGCAGCTCCCCCACCACCTGCACCCAGCCGCTCCCTAAATTCACAGAGGGGCTGCCAGGGTCGGGTTGTCATTTGTAGCAGTGGCTTTCTGAGGAGCGATTGTGTCCCAAGAGGAATCACACTGGGCCTCAAAGACCTGCCTGAGTCCTTACTTATGCCGATGGTAGAAATTCTCGATCACCTTCTTACAAAGTAGCCAAGGGTGTAAAATAATTTTGAAAAGCCAGTGGAAAGCCAACCAGGTGGTGATGGCAGTGCCCTGAGCCTGCACCTTTTGATGTGAAGAGCCTGGTATCCTGCTGGCTGAAACGAAGCAGGACTTTTAGCTGGTGTCCAGGCTGCTGGTCGCTTGGCTTTTATTAAAACATCCAGAAGAAAGAAAATATTGAATTAGAGGTTTACCAGCAAAAGGATTTTCAGACCAGATCTCTCTGTTAATAACAAATGTGTACCTTTACGTCAATGTCAAGTAGCATTAGGAAAAGCATGAATTCTTATGAAATTCTGTAAACAAAGGCGTCAGAATAGGAAAGCAGCACAAGATGTGGCAGATAAAGCCTCTCACTAGAGCTCCTGCAATGTGAACCTGGCCGCACCTCTGAGGCACAGCGAGCAGGATACTGCTCTCAACCGCATCGCTCCCTCGCAGAGATGGCCACCAAAGAGCTGGGAAGAGAGCTGGCTGCGCAGCAGATGTCACTGCAATTGCCTATATGGTGGAAGTGCTTCTGCAGCAGCTGGCTGGATTTCTGGAAGACTGCATTGCAGGAGTGAGAGCCCAACACACTGCTTCATCATTTCGAACCACAGTGTTGTGAGCCGTCTGCTGTTAAACAAAGCAGAAGTGATTATTGTTTTTCTTTTTAGCATTTTAAATAAAACTTCTAGAAAACTTGGCACTTTTTGCATATCCTCATTCTGTCATTTGAGCAATGCTTTATTCAGCTTTTTATAGACTCTTGATTAAGTTTGAGGACTACGACACAAATTTCAGTCTCTTTTTCAAAACAAAATCCATATTGTCATTCTAACAGCACAAACTTTTACGTGGATGAGAAATGCAGACAGCACTGAACAAACACACATCCTACCTGTAAAGAAAGGATAAAGAATGAACCTGAGTTTGCAGTAGGACACTTTTTGCTTCAGCTTCCTCAGTGCCATGAATGAATGTTTGTATAAAACTCTCTTCTGTTCACTCAGAGTTGTACCAGACAGCAGCCTTCCATTTTAAAACTGTCAAAGAAAGTAATTTTTTCCGCTTAAATTCAGCTGTTGATTTCAATTATTTTAATAGCTTTACGGATTGAGTTTCTGAAATTTCTTTGTGCAGGATGAAAGAGTGTTCCTGTGTGTGATTCTTCTTCAATCAGTGCAGAAATTTGTTATTTCTAATAACACTGCCTATTTTTTTTAAAAACCTTATTTCTGCTGTGCTGAGTCTAGGATAAATTTCAACCTGTTAGTACCTATCTAGAGAGAACCAAATAGCTCATTTCATAACAAAGCTATTTTTGTTCCTAGTCATGTTTGTAGCGGAATAGGAAACGATGCTCCTGTTTTCTACCGAGAATACTTCAAGCCATCCTTCTTAATAAAGCACAGGGTTGATTCACCACTAATGTTGTTCCAGCTGGAGAGTCAGCCTACGCTGTCTGTTAACGTAGAGGTATGTCTACATGGATACATTTTTAACTCCAAATCATTACTATAAATGCAGAACAAAGTGGTTGCCAAATAAGCCTATTCCTGTGTTAATTGAACTATCACATTAAACCCACACAGACAGAGCATTTGAAATAGAGATGACAAATATGTCAGTTCTCTCCACCGACTCATTCCACCCCAAATTAGCTGTTAATGTGGCTAATTGACTGGTCTGCAATCCACTGCAATCCCGATAGGGTGGACCAAAAGTATATACCGCTGGTGTTTACAGAAAAAAAAAGGGGCCGCTCTTCACATTGCAGCTAATCTATAGTCCTACATTTCAATTTTCTATTCCAGTAACAGGATGAAGGATCATTGCTTGCATTCAGTAACAAACCAGAAAACAGGAACTTAATGTTCTCATCTACCAGGCAGTTTTTCTTGCTTTTAGACCAATTGACAGTAGCTATAAAACCATGGTAAAATATAGCATGATTTAAAAGACACGGCTCTCATCTTCCTCAACATTGTTCAAAATAGCTTTAGTTAAATATAATTTTAGATATAGAGGGATATCAAACTTTATCAGCAAGGGTCCACTACTAAAGAAGCTTTTCATCAATACCTAGAATTTAACAATTGTTCTTCAGCTTTCTAATAAACCAAATCTGCTATAAATGCCTGCATTTTCAAAGTCCAATCAGAAACAGATTTAACTGAATTGTACATGCAACATAAGAAATGAATGTCCAGCACTTCAGGTAGGAACTCAATAAAACTAAAATAATATATTACAATTATAGATTTGTTTATGATGTACCTGCAAGTATGCTGGAATTTCAAAAGATTAATAATTTCTTTTTTCTGAAAGGACAATATTGGAAGTAAAGACACAGTGATCCCTTAGATCTCATTCTTGCATTTTAAATGTATATGAGGTGTAGCAACTTTTGAGAATTCCTCTTTTCATGTTTTCATCTTAGATGTCAAAATATCTTTAGCAGTCAAGCTTTTCAAAGCAGATGCTCCCCAGGATTTCAATAAGACTTATGATTACAGTAGTTTTGGAAATTAAAGTTAAAATAAAAACTCTAAAGATATTTGAATCTTTTTCTGGGTGGGTTTTTTGATTTTTTGTGGTTTTTTTCACTAACTCTAATAACCAAAGGAAGAGCTGCAAGAGAACGTCATGAATTATTGTAAATCTTCACGCAATTACCTATAACTTATCTCCCCCACTATATGTTTTTTCACCTGTCATTTGAATTCAAGCTACCTTTATATCCAGTATGACTTTATGACTTATGTCCTGTCCACATCCATTTTCCTCCTGCTTCACTACACTTTCCACAACTAACTTGTTCCCTAGCAAACTACAGCCTCTGTGATGGCTTCGGGTTTGTGACAGGGCAGTCACTTCATAATGTGAACTGCGCATTATGTGTTGCATGATGTTAGAAACTGTAGACTAACTCTATTTTCCAACCAAGAGAAGCTCCCGAAGAATAAAAACGACCCTACCTGTTGACTCCATGCATGCATGTCTTCTTTTCCCCAGGGCAGAGTTGGGCTGAGAGAGGCTGGTGCAATGCCAGAGACCTGGTCCTGTGGGCTGGCCATGCCCGGAGAAGACCATGGTGTCATTAGGAAACCTGCAGTGCTTTGCTGCAGCCACAGCTATCTAAAGACATAGTCCAGACAAGTGTTGCGTTAGCAGACACGTATTTTATTAGATTAACTAAGAAAATGGACAAGTTGTTAAGTGCCCAAAGCTAAACACAAGTTGAGAAAACTGTTCAGAGTTTAACTGGGTGTATACAAGCTCCACAAGTTGAAAGCTGGTAGCTTGCACTCATGCAGCAAAAGGAGAGAGGGGGTGAGATGACCAGCTAGCTATCTCCTAGGGGAATCAGGTAGAAAAGTAATTTGTAACCTATAGGGAGAGGTTACAAAACCAATCACAAAACCAACATCTCTGTTATAATCACATTTTTCTCATTACTACTATTAATTTTCATTCCTGGACCTGCCTTTCAAAAGTACTTATATGTTTCCTTTGAGGAGCAGAGCTGAGAGATTAGAGATGAAGTGACTGCTTTGAAAGGAAGGTGTCCATGGGCCATGGGGTTTTCCCCCTGTATCAAAGTGGTGACTGTAGATTCCAGCCTGTGATGGCTGTTTCCTCTGCGTGGTGACCATGCAGAGCTGCGGAGCACAGTCCACATGCTAGGACACCATGCCAGTGCAAGGTCTGGGAGAGGTGGGATGTTTTCTGCCACGGCAGTGGAAATGCTGGCACAGCCTTACTACAGCCAGAGCTGCACAGACCATGGGCAGTTGCAGACTTTGCTGAAAGGGAGAGCAGCTGCTTTGCTGCTGTTTGTTTCACAACTAAGATATGCGAGTCAAGAAAGATCACCCTTAAACCGAGCACCAAGCACAAGCAGTTCACTGCTGGCATTAACCTCCCTCTCTGTCAGCTGCCCCTGTCTGGAGAGGGGCACAGCAGAAATAAAAAAAACAGGAGACACAAATCAGTGGCAGAGAGAGACAAATGAGATCTAATTTCCTTGGGTTTGAAAGCCTTGCTAGTGAGCCAGGTGCAAAACCACCTCTATCACATGGTGTCGGGCAAAAATGAGGGATCTCAGAGGATGTGCTCTTTCAGTCATTGCTGTTACCAGAATCTCGTGGCTCATATTTATTTCGAAGTGGAGTTTCTGGGGACCGGAGCATCCCAGAGACCTCAGAGGAAGCCAAATAAAACTAGGTGAGTAAGCGGCAGTAGTAATGATTTTTCAGCAGTGACAAATTATTTCAAGCAGGGAAAAAAGCGAGAAAATTGGAAGAAATGCTTTGATGCATAGTAAGAGCCTACAAATGGTAAGCATCATTTTGGACAGCTCACTGGAAAAATCTGTGTGACAGCAGGTAAAAAAAATGGTTGGAGGAAAAACTGCTGTGGCGCTCAGCCCAAGACCTGAGAGCGGCTGGAAGATTGGTAAAATGTCAGGAAGAGCACTGATAGACTGTTTTACAGCCTTAAATGTAGTGGCATGGCTATGGCTACATGTCTGTGCCATTCCATGGCCTTTAAAAATGCATGTCCATTATCCCACAGCCTCATCCACCCACTGTGTCTGCTGGTTATTATAGTCCTTTATTTGCTTTTGGTTCAGTTGTGAGATCTCAAGTTAAAAGCCGTGATCAGGTTTGACATCTGGGTTTTACTGGCTGAAACATCAGGTGCCTTTTTATTAAGTGTTGTAGTCACTTCAGAAGGCAATGTTTGTTTTCAGACTATATTTGAAGGCTACAGCCTATATTTCATTTGAATTCAAGATCCTTCCTATCTGCTGGGCACCTTGAATCCTTTCAGTGAAGGATTACTACGTTAGAAGCAGTGCCATGCACACCACAAGTTAAAGCAATGAGTAAGCCCATGTGGCCAAACAGCAAGGTCAGTTCAAATCGAGAAAATAGAAAAGATCAGAAAGTCTGGAAAACTAAGTGAGAAAATGCAACTGGGGCAAGCTGAAAAAGCATCTGAGGTCCACAAGAAGAAGAAAGCAAAAAATAGACTAAATCCTTTCTCAAACATATCAAAAGAAAGAATTCACAGTGCCAACTGGTGCTCAAACTTAACCTCTCAGAGAGGGTAAGTTGGCTGCACAGCAGAGAGATGAATTCTTCACACTGGAAGAAACTGAGGTGATTCTCATGCTCCACTCCTTTTCAGAGATTCAGCAAAGATCTCTGAAACTGAAGTGAGAGAAATATACGGTTGGTTCACGTGTCAGAAGGAGGTTGTCGGAGAACTTCTACAGGGCCTCTGTTGTGACCTGTGGTGTTCCACAAATCCATGAAGCACCCTGGACGAGGAAGTAAGCAATGAAGTGAGTCAATAACAAGAATTTCTTCAAGGTAGTAAAGATGACGACAGAACTGCAGAAGGTTCTGTCAAGGTGAATGGGATGTGAAATGACAGATCATCTGTGCAGATAGATGCCAAGGAGGCGGTTCTCTGAGCAGCAGGCAGTACACTCTGTGGAGCTCCTTGCCAAAGGATGTTTCCGGTGTAAAAAGGCTCAGGAGACACCCGGACAAGAATTTAGAAGAGGAAACTCACTGAGAGCTACTCAGAACCACATCTGACTCCTTTAACTATATTTTATGCTGGGCAACTGAATGGAAAATTTAAGTAGGAGCAGGACTGTATACATAATGCCTTAATTCACAATGGCAGGAATTCATTTTTTGCAGATTGTGTGAATATTTCTAATTCAAATTTGGGAGAAGTTCTCCAGGACATTGCAATATTCAAATCTCATTTATTTCCAGTTAGGGGATATTCAGTGCTCAAGTTCATCATACACATATATACATGTATAGAGCAATTTTGTTATTTCTTTCGAGATTCATTGTCTTTCTTAACTGCTTTTCAGTAACTCACAATTACATAAGTGTCGTGGTTTAGGCCGATCCAGCAACTAAACTCCACACAGCCGCTCTCTCACTCCTCCAGTAAAGTGGAAAGGAAAAAAAATGTAATAAAGGGACTGAGGATTGAGACAAAACAGAGGGAGCACCCACCCAACCGTGGTTCCGGGCAAAACAGACTCAGCTTGGGAATAAAACAATTCATTTTATCAACAGTTACTTTGAAAAGATAGAGACAAAGAAACCAGTTAATCGAGAGGATAAAAGAACACAAGGCCAGATCTTAAAAACAACACCCCCACTCCCTTTCCTTTTCTTCCCGGCTCTACCTCCTCCCCCAGCGGCGCAGGGGGCAGGGAGTGGGGGAGTGCAGGTCAGTTCATCCCATGCTGTTACTGCCACTCCTTTTCTCAAAGGAGGAGGAAGTCCTTACACCCTTTTCCCTTGCTCCAGTGGATCCCCTACTCACGAGGAAAATCCACAAACTTCTCCAGCGTGAGTCCTACCTGCAGGATGCAATCCTTCCCCGTTGGATTGCTCCAGTGTGGGCTTTACCACAGTCTCAGATTCTTAGGGTGTCGTTGCCACTTGCTCCGGTGTGGGTTGTCACACAGACTCTAGAAGCGTCTCTACCTTGTCGTGCGTCCCATGCTTCACGATCTCTCTCAGGTCCAGGCATCTGTTCTCCAACGTGGGCTTCTCCACGGGCTGCGAGTGGGTCTCTGCTCCACCAAGACCATCCTGGCTGCAGGGGGGCCGCCTGCCGTCTCGCCACCGGTTGCAGGGGAAAACTCAGCTCCGGCACACCTCCTCCCGTTCCATCTTCACTGACCTGATGTCTGTGTGGCCGTTTCTCTCAGATCTCAGTCGTCTCTGGGTGAACTCGGCCTGGTGGCACCCCGGGAGTGGGGCACTCCCCAAGTTCCCAAAGCGGCTCCACCGCGGCCATCCTCAGCGGGTGGCGCCGGTGCCCATCTGGGAGCCAGGGAGCGGGGGCAGTGCCCTCCTCCCCTCTCTTCGCTCCTGGGCAAAGCACCTTTTCCAGTTCCTTTGTCCCAGCTTAAACAGGGCAATTTGCAGAGGCGCCGATTGGCTCAAATCCCGAGGGGGATGGGAGTCCAATCTGGTGGCCAGAACCCAGGAGGTCACAGGGAGCAAACCCTCTCCTGCCACCAGAACCACCCCCCACAGACATCAAACCATCACAATAAGCCATTTAAATTCCCTATTTCCGTCATTTCAATTATGGTCTCTCCTTAACAGGAATATTTACAGTTTCCCATGAAATCAGAACTCCTCTATGCCCTGGAAGGACTGAGAGCAATTTTCTGGTTCCATCCTCTTCAATGCAGTTGAATGTAATTGGGTTTGCATAGTTTTGAAACAAAAGGTGTAGTGGTGGATCACACACACCAACAGAAGACATACTAAGAATGTCCCATTGTCCAGAAAGATTAATCCAAGTACTGTAGTTATGATGTACTGGGGTTTGCCATTTTCTGGAACTGAGAAATCTTGTTTGGGAAGTGAAGCCAGCTTTATGTTCATGTGCCCCTACTGTTGCTGATCTCTAAGAGAAAAAAGGGAGAGGAAAATGCATACACAGGAAGGAAAAACTAGAAGGACCCTTTAGGCATCCTTCTGCAGAGAAGGGGAAGGTTTTTAGAAAGATCATGAAGCTTAATAGAGAGGTGAATGCCAGAAAATGGGGAGCAAGTGAGAGTTAAAATACTAAAGAGATTAAAAATATTATTCAAATCCTAGAGAGAATGAGTTGAATAATTTTAAAACAGAGTGAAGCCTGCATAGTGGGAGTGTTGAAAATGAAGTGGTGAGCTGAGGGGAGGCACAAAACTGACTACTGAGATGGATAGTGGGATGTAAAGAGTCAGAACCAGAAAGAGGAATAAGTGCTCTGAGGAGAGAGACCAACAGAGATACCAGACTAGATGAGAAGAAATACCAAAGGATTTCAACCTGATTCCCTGTACAGATAAGAATCCAGAATGGCTGTGGACAGAAGGGCTGTGATTTCTTTAACTGAGTAAACTTCACCCGTCCAACTTGGATGCGTGCATATCACATGTCAATGGATGATGTGGATGATGGTCTATCATATACAGGATGGATGCAAACAGGCAGTGGGGCTGGCTCAGAGGAACTGCTTACAGACAGAGCTACAACAACCCAGGGAAAACCTTCAGCCTGAAGCAAAGGGAAGCACTTAGTTGTTGGAAGACAGATACAAACCAAAGGTCGGACACAGAGACTTTAGTGGTGAAACTAGAGCCACAGGCACAGCAAGGGAGGGGAGTAAAGCTTCAGGGCTTGTAGTAAGAAGCTGACACCAATAGGAACTATTGTGGAATCAAACCCAAGATCATGCTGGGGTTTGTACACCAATCCTTCTGTTTGGGCTGGAAAAATGGAGCAAGAAGGTGAAGACATCTGCGCTGGGGAAGAGGAGCTCTCACAGCAGCAGAGCTGACAGATCCCACACGCCACCTGCTTCTTACACAGAGGGAAATAGATGCTTTTAAGGAAGGCAATATGACTGGAAGGGCAGAGTGCTGTGGGAGGGAGAATAGAAAAGTGTGTACACAGTACAATGTTTCATTGAAAATGGCACAAACTGAGCACGCCATAGGTAACCAGGTCCATACAAACATCACAGGACTGGTTATTTGTTTGAAAAAATTCATGAGTCCATTCCAAAGCTGGTAAACCATGAAGTAATGTGGTGAGTCACACCTGCCCACTTCTAGCCATGAGGAGATGTGCCAGCAGGCAGTGGCCACATCTGTTCAGCATCGCATCAGCCCTTGGAGGGAAAATGCTGAAGGCTTTCAGGAGGCTGTCTGCTACAGTCAGCTATCTCAGGCAATGCAAAGCTGTCCTTGAAATCCCCACATCCATTCATCCCACATCCTCCTTTAAAGCACATTAACGGACACCCTCAGTAGCTTCCTCTATAGCCCAGAGCGAATCGCCTTGCCAGTCCTCTTCAGCCCAGCCAGCCATCAGGACTGTTCCAGTGTGGAGAAGTCCAAGTCATTGGAAGTGCACCAGACTTTGTGACCCTAGTGGGCAGGGCAGTTTGGAGAAGCCTTCACATGCTTTTCCTTTCTGCATTCCTTTCTTCAGCTTCCTGCATGTGGTGGGTTAGGCCGATCCGGCAACTATACCCTACATAGTCCCTCTCACCCTCCCACAACCTCAGGGATGAGGGAGAGAATCAAGAGGAAAAAGAAAAGAGACCTGTGTGTTGAGATAAGAACAATTTACTACTACCGCTACCAATATATGTATATACAGATATGTACAAGGATAAACATATGCAAACAGGTGATGTACAGTGTAATTGCTCACCACCCCTTGACCGAGGCCCGTCTCGTCCCAAAGCTGCAATCCGAAACAGATAAATCCCGATACCGCAGTCCCGGTATGAACGGGAGGCCCGAGACAGAGAGAGCGAGAGAGAGAAAAAACACTTTGAGAGCCTGAAAGTGAGAGTCCCAGAAGGGCAAAAGCCTTCTTTCCAGCTGTCCCTCACTTTTATACTGGGCATGATGCTGCGTGATATGGAATACTATTGTCCAGTTTGACCCTCAATCTTAAGTTCAGGTACAAATCATAAGGAGAGTCATGGACCCCTTGTCCCGGCTATGCTCCCCCCTGTCACTGTTGTGCTCCTGCACACTGGCAAGAACATGGCAAGCTGAAAAGTCCTGAGACCTCAGTGCCAACTATAAACAACAGTGCGCTATCAGCATTCTTCTCAGAGCGAGTCTCTGAGTAAAACCAAAACATGGAGCTCTTCTGTCCCAAAAAAGAAGAGCTAACTCTGTCCCAGCTAAAACCAGGACACTGCATTACAGCTCTTTATCATGGGATTGCCAGAAAAAAGAAAATAATATATGAAAAAAAGATCCCTGCTACTCTCAGACTCCAATATTTTTCATGTTTGGTCCCTACAGGCTCCTGTGCAAGTCCACCTGCAAGCCTCTCCACCTCGGGGTGATTATACCAAAACCTTCTCTCTGGAAGCAACTGAGCATCCAAATGCCATCCCGGCTGACCTGCCTCCTCCCCTTAGGGCTGAACAGGATGAACTACCATTAAAAGAAAGTTAAATACAGTTTATTAAGAGATCTAGGTGTCCTTTCACACCAACTGGAAACTCTTAGTATTAATCACTTTTCTATTTGTTTGAATTGACCTTCTTAGTGAAATATTAATGACATATGTTTTTGTTCTCCTGCCTACGATCAAACACTGAGAATGTATTTCATTATTACTATACTGTTATGTATTTCACTGTTTACTTTAGAGGTGACAGAAAGTTGTTGGTGAAGAATTCTCTTCCAATTAATGTTATCACTGCTGTTGCAAACAGTGCATGACAGCAATGTTTTCATATGCTATAAAGCCTGACTCTATGACAGAGATGAATTGACACTCATGATCAACTCAACTTCCATTCCTTGTAAATGATTAGAATAAATGTGACAACAAAAATCACTAGACCTTTGCTAGGTAATGAAAATGTGAGTGATGAACAGCCCATGATACTGCTTGTCACACCACCTTGATTGGTTTCTGGATGGATTAACAAAGTTAGAGGGTAACAAAAAGTGGTAGGTGACATACTCAAATTATGGCAAGACATTTGATAGCATGTCACTAAATATTGTGTTCTAAATTCACTTAGATTGATTTGGATGTGAGTGCTCTCCAGGAGTCACAAAGCAACTGAGAGGACACTACTAATAAAGGGGGGGAAAATTCAGCCAAGGGAAAGTGCTTAGTAAAGCACTGGAGGGAATCATGTTAGGCTTTATGTCATGCACAGCCCCACTGCAGGATGCTGCCACTGGCTATATTTTCTCTTCTTGTTTTGGGAAGGGAGGTGGTGAAGGAGGTGCCCCTCTTGCTGAGACAAGGCTCCCAGGGAATGGACTCCTGAGAGAGAGGAGAAGAAAACTCCTGCCTTTAAGCTTAAGTTTTTTCCTACTTTGGTTTTAAACTTTCTCCTATTTTGCCATGAAATGATAAGTGGAGTCTTATATTGAGAAATTGCTTTCCTTTCCTCTTCTCTCTTTTTCAGAGCCTACATCTGCACACATGATATTTCAGGGGAATGGTAAATGGGAATTTAATTCAGAGATGTTTTATGAAAATTGGCTTGGGTGGTATATCACAAAAGTAACAGTTATACTCAATAAGGTTTAAATATATGCATGATGTTTCAAAATTCTTTGAGTTTATACAAAAAGTAAAGCACTGAGGGCTATGTAAGAGTATGATTAAAGGCCTAAGCATAACCATGAAGTTGCAATATAGTTATGTAGAACATACAGACATTACCAAAACTACATGTAAAAGGCATAAGTTGATTTATAATCTACAACTTGCTCTTTATATTGAATTGTAACTATGAATGGCTTGTACTAATAATCTTAATTTATCCAGGATTTTTTTTCCCTTTTTCCACCTACTGATAAGTGTCATAGTTTTTTAATGGTGGTTGGATGGGAAAGCCCAGCACATAATAGTTCAGGTTGGGTCACTTGTATCTGACACAAACATATCAGCATCGTTATGTTTGAAAAAGATTCATAAATATACGACTGAAAGTTTGATGCTTTGCAGGTAGTTTTGGATGCTACTGACACTCATAGCCACTGCAAATATATTCCAATATATTTGCTCACGACAGTGGATCGCGGAAGCCAAACTAAGCTGATAAAACAGTACACCTTATGAAATCTCAGATAAGCACTGAGAGAGGTCATGTTCTTCATTTTTTTTACAGCAGATGACAGGTATATCAATCATTTGGTTTATCATCCTGACCTAAAACCTTACTAGTCTGGACCAGTTAATGAACGAGGAGCATTAGAGTTGCTTTACACCTCGTCGTTTGCTCTTTCATTCATTTACTCACTAACTCACAAATTTCAGTCGTTTGAGCGGCAGCTACCGGCTGAATTCACTGCAAACCACAGAGGCTTTCCTTGTTGGAACCTTTTTCCTGCCTAAAACTGTGCTGAACACTGCTTTTGAGAGCGATCGGGCCTCAGCTCAGTGTCGGTCAATGCGAACTGACCACAAGGAACTGACTGACTGTAGCAACACAAGGCAGCTCCTGCGCTGACAGACACCCTGCTTTGAAACTCTCCAGCAGTTGTCTCAAGCTACATTTTAACAGAAAGTAAACCTAATTAAAACATTCCTTGCCCAAAGCCTAAAATTACCCCACGAAATCCTGAGGTCTGAAAATATGATCTACTTACTTAACAGCGTAAATATATTTACTTCTGTGGTGGAACACGGTGAACATAACCGCTTTCCTGCAACAGCCACAGCCTTCAACCGTAGCAGGAAAACAGAAGAACTGCTACTATGAAAAATGAAATTGAGAATTATGTCAAAATCATAGAATTATATTACTTTAGCTGCAGTTATAAGATATTAAAATACAGGGAACATTCATGTGACTGAAATACAGCAGATCATGGGAGAGCCATCTTCAATTTGAGAATGGTGATACATTCCTCAGGACACAATGATCTTGAAAAGAAATCAGGAGCTGAAAGAGGCTTTGTGAATATGCAGGCTGTCTCACAGGGAAATGAGAGCCATTATCCTGAAACATTCATGAACTTTCTGAACTTACATATGACAGTCATCCTGTATTAATCTTTTGCACAAACTTATTAGTGGAGTGATACGTTTTCAGCCAGGGACCATGCCGAAACTATTAATTATAAATACATGGTCTGATGAATTTAATCTTCCTTTTGTGAATCAGCCAGAAATGGATCCTGGTTTGTCAGAGAAATTGTTGTCTTGAAGAGTAAGCCAAAATTTAGAACAGTTTTCATCTAATGACCTATTCCCAAGACACTTGCTTCAGGAGCCTCCTCCTTGAGGGCTGTTACTGATTACACTCATCTGAATGTACCAGTCCCTTTCCTGGACCAGGTGGACTGAACTGTTTGGGGTGAGAAAGTAAGGAGCAGCAGGAAAAACTTCTGTTCCTCTCAGTGGCTGGTGGAGAAAGAAGTGGCAGCCAGCCATAAGCCAGTCTCGAGACATCAGTAACAGCCATCACCTTCACCGTCCTAAAACCTTTGAAGGATCCTTCAGTGCAAGAGAGGATATGTCCTGGTTTCAGCCGAGACAGAGTTAGCTCTTCTTTTTAGCAGCCAGAAGAGCTCACGTGTTTGGTTTTTAGTCTGAGGCTTGCTGTGAGAAGAATGCTGATCGCAAGGAGGAAAATGCCACTCTGAGGCCAAAACGCTTTTGAAGCTTGCACCTTCCAACATCTGGAATATTCTCCCTGAGATTGTTTTTCTGGTTTACTGGTATTTGTGGAGTAGAAGTCACTTGCTGCTGCTGTATTTCAGCAAAGACAGCAGTAAGCATGCAAAGTACTCCCGGGATGTTAAAGAATACATTACATTTCTAGAAATAAAATATGCCTTATGTCTTGGAACATCACCACAGTGATTCATCAGAAACAAGCAAGTCTGAAAAAGTGCAATTATTCTGTAGCAGCTAATGAGGAAAATCTTCCTGAGAGGGATTGTTTTCAAGATCTTTATCTCAGCAATGTCTCTTTGAAGCCCTCGCTGCACCGTCATGGGGGTATGCGGACATTCGTCAGTGACCACCCACGAGACTGAGCAGCTGACCCTTTGCACAGCCTAAAGGCAACCCAGCACTGAGACTAATGCTGGGTGCAGCTCTCTCTGCTGCATGTCGTGCTTATTTTATGGTACTTCACAGCACATTCCCAAGAATTCTGGTTTCAAATAAGTAGGATATGTTGTGATGTGTTCACATACATTTTGCTAGCGTGCATTGGCACCATTCAATCAAAGCCGACCTGACTCATAACTTTACTCTGTAGGAATAGGTTGGAATTTACCAGAACTGAACCATATCAATAAGCAGAAATAGTAATATTAAGGCTCTGTGATATTACAGTCATATTAAGGCTCATTTAGCATTCTGGCTTACTTAAATCTGATGTCTCTACAGGGGAATTTGGTAGAATTTTCAGGTTTTAAAGAAATGCTTGATAACATTCAAGAGATAAGAAGATTATAACAATTTCCTACATAAACAGTGAATTTTTTTCACTAAAGAACCTTCTTTTCAGACCTCTAGCAAGCTGCATAAATCCAAATGCTATTTGCAGATTTATTAGATTTAATTGTGTTTTTAACACTTTCCTACCTTGACTGAAGAGCTCAGTTTTCCCACCCTGAGAGAAATTCTAGCTTCCAGTTCTGGCTGAAGAGGTTGTCAATTTTTTTTGCTCTCAGTAAAAATCCTAGTTTTCCACATGAGATGGAGTTGAAAATGTCGACGGAACGCTATAGCACAGAGTAATTCTTAAATCACATGAACCATGTGTCCACATTCCAGCAGCCAACACAAAAGTCCAAGAAGAGAAGGGATATTTCTACTCATTTCCATAGAATACGCAGTTGGACTAAAGAGTGGGTTCAATAGTCACGGTACATCACTAAATTCCAAGTTGCCCAGGCAGGTTACTAAATGCAATCAGTTTTTCCATCTACAATGAAGAAAACATTGTTACAGAGATTGCGGTGGGCTGCACAGTAAAATGGTTAACAGACCTTGGAGAACCTCCAGAGTGACTGACAAATGCTGAATGAGGTTTCTTCTTCCAGGTTTATAGAGAAGGCACTGCAAAAGGCACCTGGCTGACAGCGAGTGGTGTGCAGAGCAGAAGCACGAGCGTCGGGAGTCGATTGTGTCACGGGTGCACTGCAAAAGAAGCCATGAAAGCAAACGCTGCTCAGAAACCACATTAAGCAGCAGTAAGCAGGACAGGTTTTCCCTCTCCTCAGGAAAATCTCCTAGTCAGGCCTGCCAGTGCTGCTTGCCTAGCCTGTAGCTATTGGTTTGCATTTGTTTTTATGCAAAACTATGTCATTGTCTCATCACTCTTATGTTTCTTTCTCAGTTGCTTTTTGCTTGTTTGTTGGTTTGGGTTTTTTTAAATATCTCTTTGTAAACCTGGACAGGTGACAAACTTAAAGGACAGCATTGGGGTTTTGCAAAGCAGCTTCTCATGTGCTGTAGCCTTGCCCCCATCTCCATAGTAGGGTACAGATGACAGCAGGGTGCCCTGGCCTTCTGAAGCAAATGTCCCAGCTTGCAAAATTGCTCTTTTCCTTCGTTACTCTCTGCACTCCCAATGAAGAGTTGGTGAGGGTTGGGGAAAAGCAGGTGGGTTATAAGGTCAGGCTTTGCTTGGAGGGTGCTATAGCCTTGCTCTACAGAGCTGGAGGAGTCAGGTGTAAACATCCACAATCCAAGAAGCAAAATCAAGCCACAGCAGCTATATGTCCTTTTGCACATCACCTTCAGGCTGACCCAGAGCCATGGGGAAGCCTGTCAGCTCTGGAAGGGTCAAGAAGCTTAACTGTTGTAGGGGCAGAGGCACCTGGAACAACCACACTGTATGGGTCTAACCAGGGAAGTCCCTGGGGCACAGGGCACGGTGTGGGCTGCAAAGCCAAGGCAGCACGTTACTAAGAGAGACATTGACACCACATTAGAGGGCTGGTAACACTCAAATTTCTGGTCTTGGTAGTGGGATTCCCAGCCCTATGGCTGGAAACACTGGTGCAAAAACGTTGGAAGGTTTGGAGTGAAGAAGCAAGCAGAGCACTAGGGAAGAGATGGTGAGTTTTCAGTCCTCATCTCTGATAGCCTGCTGAGAGACCACTTGGGTGAAAGTGCTGGTCCCCACTCCCATGGGCAGAGCCAGAAGTATGGATGATATCTGCTGAGTACCAAAAGCAGTGGAAATCTTTCCCGGGTCATCTGTTCTTGCTGGGTGGTACTGCTTGGTCCAACGACCCACGGATGTAGCACTGTTTGATGCTAAGCCAAGGGTTTCTTGTCTCACACCCAGTGACACCCACCACTTCCTGGATTTCATTCTGCTCATGCTGGTTTCAAATTCAGTGGCGCTAACTTGCACATACACATTCATTTCAAACCAGAACCGCTCCTGCCAGCAACAGTCCTGGCTTCACCAGAAGCAGGTGTCAGCTGGGTGATGAATGCTCATCATGTTCATCTAGTACTACCTAAAACATAACCAATGTACCCTTCCTCAGACATGACAGTCTATACAACATGAGATAAAGCCCAATCCAGCATTGAGGATAGTCCCATCTAGAGCAGGAGAGAGGACTACAGGACCTCTAGAGCTCCCTGCCAACCCACACGTCTGATTTCATGAACATAGATCATCTGTTGCCTGTGCAGGGGTAGTGAGCTGACACAAGAGGCCTCCAGCCAGAGACAGGGTTGCTGCAGGCTGGGGATCAATAGCCCAGAGAGCTGGGCAGGAGGCGCATGCTGCAGGGGTTACAGTCTGGGGAGAGAGTCACAGAGGACAGTCATTTAGACTGAGAGGGATCTCAGGAGGTCTCTACTCCAACCCTCTGACCAACGCAGGATCAACTCTCAAGTCAGACCAGGCTGCTCAGAGCTTAGTTCAGTCAAGGCTTGAAACTGTCAAGGATGGAGAACATACAACCTTCTGGAGTCCTGAGAAATAAAATCTATTGTACGAGGTGGTGGACTAAGCTGTAGTCAAAAGCCATGGCTGCTGGGGCTCCAGCTTTGAACCATCACTTCTGGGTGTAGCAATCAGCTCTCTTGCCTCTTCCCCCAGCGTGCTTCTATATGTACAAAGGTGTTGTGATACTCTTCATGTACAAGACATTGGGGAGTACCATACACTGTGTGCTAAATATGTTATGTTTGCCTACCTGTTGTTACAGTGATATCTATATGTGTGAGAAATTCATTTCATGGTCTCTGTGCAAAACTACTGGACAATGTCTTCCTTGCTTCTGCAAGCCAATGCAAGACACCACAGACTTACATTGCATTACTATCTGGGCATAGCTGGGGATGTTTTAGGGAAAGAGGTGGTTGCAATCTGAACAAGGGGCTTATATGTGGAGCCCCCTTGAATGCAGTCCATTTTAACCATCTATCTCACAGATGGGCCATCTATGTCTCCTGAGTAGCCCCCTCTGTCACCTTAGATTCATCCTCTGAATTTCTAGAAAAATTGTGTTCCTTCTCTACCAGTATTTGATAGTCTAAATAGAACGGACCTACAACACAGAATGTGTAAGAGCCTGCAAAGGCAATTGAGGCCAGCTCGGCAAAATCACTAACCCAACAGGCTGTAGAGGCACAACAGGCATGGAAAGAAATGACCAACAAATTTTATAAGGAAATAAGTACTTTAGACTCAACATCCAGATTTCAGTTCTTCAAAGATGTGAGGCTTCAGAAGGGATTTGTACCACGGGGAAATCAAGTGCATTGTCACAACATCACATAACAAGCTAAGTTGGGAATAAACCAGCTGGTTAGATGTCTGTAGGGCAGGTAGCCTGAAAAAACATTCACTCAAGGACTAGACAAGAAGAATGGACTGACCAATGCTACTGACATCCAATCTCGCAGCCTATCCACAGGGCATCCTTCTATCTAAGCATAATGAAAGATTTGCTGCAGAAAAAATATGCCCATAAACTTACATTGATCTAAAGTTAATGTGCTTGTGAAAAATTGCTGTCTGAGCACCGGTGTAAGTGCTATCAGTATACTGAGAGTAACCACTGAGAAAGGTATTCTATTGGCATCTTCAGAAAAAATACACAAGAAATATGCTTTAGTGATACGCTTTACAAACAAGCAGTGAAAAATACGTCATGTAGGGTTCCTGATGGAATATCTGCTAAAATAAGAGTCAAGAAAGACTGAAAGTCACAGAGCACTTGTTATATTGAATTTTAATGTCTCTAAAATGCTCTGAAAGCAGATAAACAACAAGAGAGACATTACTTGTAATTCTTTCCCCAATTGTGTGATACAAACCGCAGTTGCTTTGATAACAGGATTGAAAATTTAGCTGGAACTTCCTCAAGCACGTTTGTGATCTCCACTGAAACACTCATTTGTAAGACCGCCTGGCAGCACATCTCAGCTGTTTGTGATGGCCCTCTATCCCCTCCATGCGGGAGTCGCAGAACCCCCTCAGAGAAGCTGGGCTGAGTCAGACAACAAGGTCAGGTTAGCAGGAGCAAGAGATTAGAGCCAGCATGGCAGTCTAAGCTGGTAGCTACATAAACATATTTGCAGCAGTTTCAGTGGAGCACATCAAAGTGAGATGGAGATCCTCTGAAGAAAAGATATGCGTTTGTGGCAAGAGGAGAGTTAGAAAAAAGAAGAGACAAGTAAAAGAAGAAGAAAGAAAAGGAAGATGTTTGGGATTGTTTTTGACTGAGCTCAGGTCTTGGTTGAAAGTACAAGAGCTGCTCTCCAATGAGTGGGTTTGCTTTGATTGACATTTCCTTTAAAAATCTGAGCCTCCAACATACTTTTGAGAAGTCTGTGGCCAAGACAGTGTTGCACCTTAAAAAGTAAGATCTCTTTCCTGTGAAATTCTGGCAGGGAAGTGCAGAGGTTGTACACCCATTAAATTCAACTGATGCGATAGCTTTGGGCGTTTGTTTGCCTTTCAGCACACAAAGCCTATTTATTTTGATACCTGATCATTAGCTGTTGTTATGCCTTTTCTTCCCTTATCTGATTTTCCATGCAACTTATTTGTAAATTAGTCCCTATTTCCTAAGTCATTTTCTTGGTTCTTTTTGCTAATGTAAGTCTCTAAGTTTTGCCTAACAAAAAGATTTGAAACGTGGCTCTGGTTAGTATGTATCTGTTTTCTCAAGCAGCAAAGATCTAAATCTCTTATGTAGAACAGCTGTGTGTGTTAAGATTCCTTGGTTTGGACAATGCTTTGAACAAACTCAATTACCTTTCATTTCACAGGCTTGCTCATGCCTGAAAAAAGAATAACTTGATAAACATTTGCAGTCTCTGCCAGTGTAAGCAACGTCTGAAATGCTTTGTGATGAATGGAAGTTTTCAGATGATTTTCGGTTCCATGGCATCCTGCTGTACATAACCCAGTCTGGAAAATAACTGACAGCCTCTGGCATCTTGAAGATAAGCAGTATCAGCCACCGTAGAGTAGTGAGCTGTGTCTCATGGGTTAAAACAGACTCTGGCAGTAGCTTTGGGAGTGAATACCTGATTTTTTCAAGTAATCAGGCTGTTAATGCATTTTTAGTTTATTTTGATGCATATGTAGCCTTTGAACAATTATTTGCTTCTTTTTGCTAGTGATCTTTTCCATTGACACACCAAGCATCTACCACTCTATTTGGAGATGTGAATGAAAAGTGAGGTGGCCAGGACCAAAAGTGAGTTCAAGCACATGAAGCGATTTCCTGACTCTACTGGCTCTTCCCTCTCTCCATTGCCTCAGTGCAAGAGGGCGTGGAAAGAGGAGGATGCACATCCTTCCTCCGCTGTTGAGAGAGCCCCACGGCACCATGGCAGCCCAGCAAGACTGTGCAAGAGCCACGCTGCCCATGGGTGGGGAATTTCCCATCACGGCTCCAAGGAGCCATTGCAGCATTTACACTCTCCCAGCATCGGCTCACAGGACTAACAAAATTACACACAAACAGAGAATCAGGGCCAACAGAAACTGCGTTAAGTATCTTTGTACAACATAAATATGCAAACTCCTGTCCAGAACCATACTCATGTGTGGAAACTCAGAGGATGGACGATATCAGTCCTTTAGAAGAGATGTCATCCAAGAGTACAATTATTTGAATATTCACTCTTTTGAGTGCTCTTTTTACATATCTTTCCATGTTGTGGGCACTTTCACAGCAAGCAGTGCACAAGTCCTCTCCTGACCATGCCCCTTTTGAAATATTTTCAGCCCACAAGCGGCAGCATGACACAAAGCGGGTGAACCAAGTCAGCATCTTACCAGTCACACAGGTACAAGCTTGCTGCACAGATTTTGAAACTGCCAAGATGTAGAGGTGTAGCCTGTGGGTGTACTTCACAGCCAGTTACATGTCAGCCACATCTTTAGAGGCCCTCAGGGTCATATGACTGTATGGATTTGTATGGAGTGCCTGAGATACTGCCTTGGGGACCAAGCCTTGGGGACTTTGCAAAGGGCAGCAACCCAACCCATAGCTCAGCAACCCAACACAGGACCAGCCAGAGAACAAGATCTGGCATAGGACTGCAGACACCTTAACATAGCCATGCGTCGTCTTCCAGGATGATCTGGACATAACCTGCCCCTCATTCATACGAGCTGTAAATTTTCCCAGCTCCACTTTTCAGATCTCAGTTAGGGAAACATACCTTTCCTCCTTTCCTATCATAAGCATCTTCTGTATTTTAAGCATGTTCTTAATCCCAGAGGTGACTGAAAATTGAGCACATATGCAAGAGCTTGCTTGAATAGCAATATACTTGGCCAGTTGCTTTCTGATCCTTTGGAGGACAAACAGCTTGACTGAGATCACATCAGTAACAGCACAGTGAAAGGGTTGTAAAGACTGAGATGGCTCTGGTTTGAGATAATATCATTACTCTGATGCAGTACATGTAATTGTCTCTGGGGAGATGTTTTAATTAAAAGGGGGGAAAAAAGTTTATTTTCAACTTCAACTTCCGTCTACCTCTCATCAAATAAAATGTAGATGATGCAGGATAATTAGTCTTGTTGGCCTGAGTGGTTTGTGACCGAAGTATTTGTGATAATATCCTGCTTTACTCTTTGTCTTTTTATTACCCATAAGATACTGCAAAATATCAGACCAATGCTGAACGCATTAGCGCAGGCAGCCTTGGGGGCTCATATCTTAATACGTGTTTTGACATCTGGTCAATCTTTAAATTTAACATATTGATTTATGCATTAGCATTATGAAGAGCTCCCTATGGCTACTGAACTGTGCGTTGTTTGAATACACAAGGTCAGCAGCAGCTTCTGCAGATCAATTCTTTGTGATCTGTGCCTGAAACTTACAGGAAGCAAATCCTGTGCTCCCTTTGAAAAGGCTGCAAATTTTCCTTAAAAAAAAAAAGTCATTGTGCACAAAAGACGAAAAGCTGTCTGTAGGAGAATAGCTTGAATAGTGGAGAATAGGATAAGGTAATGGAAATTAAGAGCTGCATGGTTCTGTATCTGAACTTCGAAATAATCACATTTCATCCTCCAAGAATATCCTTCCAGACAAAGCATGAGATGAATATCGTTGACTTTCCAGACCAGAAGTTCCGGAAGGAAAATAATGAGACAGAAAATACTAGACATTTATAGAAAGAACTCTAGCAAATAACACTTGTGATTTCTTAGTATCACCAAGTAAAAGAAACAGGTAATGAAGTACACAGTAAAGAAAGATACATTTCTGGTTTTTGTCTTCAATGTTTGGAGTTCTAAATCCATTTGCCAGGTCTATTGTTTTATTTCTTCCCTTGCACCAAGATAGGCACTGTTTGAAAAGTAAGATATTTTACAAAATTTACTACTCTTTTTATTTAAGATTTTTTTTTTTTATTATTATTATTATTATTATTATTATTATTATTATTATTATTATTATTATTATTATTATTATTATTATTATTTACTGAATTGTTAAGACATCCCTAACTAGTTTCAAAGTCTACTTTTCTTCTACGTTAGCTGGTGTATTCTGATACTGCAGGCTTTTACATTGAAGTTACTGATGAGGAATTACAGTAAAATCATTGAAAGATCTTGTTAATTGCTGTCTGGTTGCTTATCAGGGGTTGTGACTCGGCAACTTTCAATGAAAAGTACTTTGTCAGAATCTGACAAGACAAATTAATTAGTGTAAAACTCCACCGTGCCTTAATTAATGCTGATGTGCCTCAAACCTTTGACACAACTGCTTCTACATGTTTTATGCAATTGGCAAGGAGCACAGTGAGACCCAGGTTTATTTCTATCAGCACAGCATTCACTTTTTAAACACCTGTGCCTTTTAACAAAAAGACTGATATTAAAATTAATTCTGAACACTGTGAAGGTGCCTTATCACTAGTTGCTGAAATAGCCAGAGTGTTTATACACCTTCTCCGCAAAAACACAGCTTAAATATTTTTTTTCTGGTGCTTTAAAGATCTTTCATGTGGTTTATGGCCTCTCTCTGTTGCTGTCAATGAATTAGAGCATTGCTAACTTTCCTTGGTAAGCGTTTGTCCCTCCTATGCAAATGTCAAAGGCTACAGATTAGGCAAGTAGAGTCTATTGCAGGGGAGTTTATAATTCAGCTAAACTAAGAACATTTTTATTTTAGAAAAATGGGACTGTTGAGAGCATTAAGATTGTTGTAGCAATTAACTCCAACCTGGAAGTGGCTGTGTGCAGTGAGGAGGTTGCGTGGGTGAAGAAACAATTCCTGTAATGCTCCTCTAGCCAAATCAGCAACAATATCATATGTTTTAGGAGGAAAAGTACTGAGTATAGCCCAGCTCACACTGCATGATGTGGATGCACACAGAGGTCCTGATGCCAACAGTGTTGTAGTCAGCAAATAAATTCTTGCTAACTTCACTGGCCAGCAGATCAAACTCCAAAACTTCTTCTCACTCTTTTCTACAATGAATGGATATCATGGTCACCAACTTGCACAAAATCAAATTTATAAGAAGAACTTATGCTCCCATTTTGCTCTTTGTCTGTTTTTAGGGTGTAAGGCAGAATCAGAAAACACCCCTCCACCACAACGTCAGCAGCAGTTGCTGTTGCATGATTGTGTTCCTGTATTTCAAACACCCACAAAAATATTGATTGCCTGAAAGTTCCTTTTATTCCGATATGCTGCCACTGACAGTAAGAAGAATAACCCATATTTGGAAGAAAATTGCGTTTCTTTTCCCTGGTGGCCAATACGCAGGTGAGTCAGAAGTAACACAAGAGTTGTGGGCTGTAATCATTGAGATTGCTATTTTCCCTCTCTACAAAGCAGAGAAGAAAAGCATGGTTGGCTCTTTCCTGATCTTACCCTTTCCCTTTAGCCACCCCATCCTGAGAGCAGCCTATTCCCCACTGCACAGCCCGCGAGATGGGTGCAAGATGGGTGCGAGACAGATGCAGGGGCCAGCACAGCACAAGCAGAAAGTGGTCTTGGTTTGGGACCTCATCAGGAGCCCAGGTCCTCAAAACTGAGACTAATTATTTACCTTACTCTGCTGATAAAATTTATAAAATTTTCACCCTTTTTTTTTACCTTTTATTTTTACTGTTCTTACTGATTTTCTTTATCTTAGAAAATGATCATTTTAAGCACTACCATGATTTGGATACAGACATTTGCAGTGCTCTGAAAAGTCAGTGCAAACTCACTAAGTGCAAGCCTTCCTTCTGTACTCTTTGTTTACAAATGTCTCACCCATCTGTTTAATTTGTACATGACACACAAATTTCTGATAAAGAAGGTGCACTGAGACGATGCCAGGATTTGCATCGGTTCAGGACAATGGGAAGAAATTAACAAAATTTTTCCTCTGAACCTCATTGCAGTATGACTGAATAGTACAAGAAGAGGAAAAACAGCAACTGTGTGTACAGTACGTATGACAAGCCCAGAGCCTGGAAAACAGTTTTTGAAAGACGGCAAGGTGAGATATCTGTGGATGACAGTAAGACCAGAAATAAGGAAGAGAAGATATCCTTCCTCAAGGACCGTAGTGGTGTGAATGGTGAAAAATCTATCACAGAAACTGTAAGGTGCTACAATGTAGTAAGTACGCACAAGATCAGAGTTCCTTAATAAAGGACTCAAGGCATACTCTTAACAAAGATAGTTTTCAATGTTTATAACAAACCAAAAGTTTAAGCATAATTGAGCTCAGAACAGGGAGTTTGAGTCAAGAGGTATATAGCATGCAATAAAAGACTTGGCACTTGCTACTTTCGTAATGGTGTAAAGGTAAAAGAAAGGCAAGTGTAGTAGGAGCTGAAATACATGTTATTGCTTAACTGTTGCATTTTTGAACAGCTGATGTGCCCAGAAATCTTGTGGGTTTTTTTATAATACAACAAATTTGAAGCTCAGTCTGGGTGAGAAGAAATTGCTGGAGTTTCACATGATTATATTAATCCATTCAACAGTTTGAGAGGAAAAGACCAGTTATCCCAGTGGAGCAGAGCTAGAGGCAAGCAAAAGAAACAAGCTGTAACGTCATTAGTCTCTGTGGGACAGAGATAGATAATCAGCACCTGCAGAAAGCAGGTGCTCTTATGGTAACTGAGCTTCTTTGCTGATGAGTTGAATTTGACTTACCCACTTAGTGCTTTATTTGAAGACCAAAGAGAAGTTTTAATGATACAGAAAGGAAGATTTGCAAACTAATTACACAAACTGTAGTCAGTTTTGCACCAAAGTAGATCTGGCACATCATAGGAACAGCTGGTAAAACAGTGACTCTTGGATAGGTCACTTTTAAGCATCTCTAATTGAGCATTCAGGTGTGCATTTTCTTAAGAATTTAATCTTTAAAGAGGCTGAGAATCATCCAAATGAATTTCAGAGACATGTAGAAACGAGTATTCTTTGACATCAACTCTAAGTCAGTGTGGTAGGACCTCTGAAAAGGTCACTGCCTGCCTGCTTACCTCTTTACAGGGACTAAACAGAATTTAAGGCGTTGGATGTCTATCCCAACTCTTCAGATGTCTGAAGACCTACCAGAACCTGTTTTTCTCCCAGGCTCTTAAGCCATACACTGTACAAGAGGATAGCTAAAACTATTCCGAATCCTCAGATGCCTGCCACACCTCTGTCATATCTCATATGTGACACATATCAAAGGTGTCACAACTCCCTTTCAATGCCAACTGAAGATGTTTGGAGATTGGGATTTTATTTTGCTTTGGTTATTTTTTACCTATTTAACCAGTAGGAAAACTACACAGCATTTAGTAAGTATGTACCCAGGATAGTCTCTTTGCATTGGCAGTGGGTATTAGAGCTGTGTCTGTCAAATGTGATGTGTTACTATAATTTTATGGAAAAGATTTAAAAATGTGTTCTATATGCATTGGAAAGATTTTGTTCATCTAGAGGGCAGGTAGCAGTCCAAATCAAAGTAAAGGGCATCCTCGCACCTATCTACTTTTTTGAATTCACATAAGCATGCAGTCCGTTGTATCTCTTCCTGTCGGGTAACTGAAGATTGTCAATAACATCTTGAGCTTTATCTAATGTTAAAAGTAAAATCCTGTATATTGAGGGAAAAAAAAAAAAAAGTCATTCTGATTATGTACAGGTAATGAACAAATGTCTCCATATATCAAATTAATTCTAAGCCATTCCATCCTCTAAAAAACTATTTTGAGTGCATTTTCCCTTTGGATGAAGTAGATATTAAAGTGATAATTAACTGAACAGGCTACCAGAAAAGACCATATTAGCACTAATGTGCATGGCTTTAAACAAATGCCGTCAATAACCAGACACATCTAAAATGCACCTGTCTTTCCATTTCACTCAGACACATTAGCTATTTAATACATCACGCAGTCAGCAACAAAGCACAGTTAGTCCTTACTTTGTACAACTTGCAAAATATATTTTTAAAGGTTTCTCTCAAATTTTGGATTACAGGACAATGTTTCCTATTGAAGCGTAACATTTCTTGCCATTTCCCCACTATCATAATGCAGAAATATCAGTCAAGATTGTTTAGGCAATCAAGAATGCCTAAGTATATTGCACACTAAAGTACTGTAGAAAAAATGATGAATTGATTAATTCTGTAAACTTCAGTAAGCATCCAATAGACTTATCTCCCCTAGCATTAAAATTAGATGATCTACCAGAAAAAACATTGTATGTAGAAGTTAATAGAAATTTAGGCGAAAAGATGAAAAATCTCCAAATACTATAAACTACAGAATATTATAAGCAAAAATAATCTTTCTGATCTGCTTGTGAATCCACTAAATTCTTTTTATATCTGATTTCCAGTTAAGAGTGCCAAGGCAGGTCATAAATTTTTTACACACAGAGATCTTCCCAGTAATGCCATCTACGTTTTAAAGGATGCTGAAATAGCTGTTGCACTACAGCTTTTCAACCCTTTGTGCATATAGATAGCACAGAAACAAGTGTGTTCTTCCTTATGCTGTTATACTGCAGAGAGCATTGTGCCTTCCTACTTTCCCCGCCCTCCAGTTCCCAGACATTCTCACTGGAGCACAAAGGGCAAGATAAATAATACAAGCAAAACATTAAAATTATTATTTTAATGGCTAGAGAACAAGAAAATTTGACTGAGATGTTTAAAACTCTGAGCCTGATATTAAATCATAAACCCTTCACAGTTTTTTTGGTATGTCCTTGCATTAAAGACAGAGCAGCACCTACTTATCACCAAGTTAGATCATTGGCTTTATAGGCTGTTTCTCAAACGGGATCGTGTCCCTAGATACTCTCTGGGCACCTAAACCTACATGTTTTGATGTCAGTGAGATTAATGAAAGTTTTGCACTGACATTTGAACAGCATTCAATATGGTTGCAGATTTTGCAGCGCAGCCCTGACACAACATATTAACTCCTGTAAATTTTGGAGATGTAGAATTTCTCTCCAAGTATAGATATTGCCTTTTTAATTTACATTTTATCTACAAAGTAAGAGATATCTTGGGAGGTCACTGCACTAATTTTGACTGTGTCAATTCTCAAGCTCTTTTTCCAGAGTTTTGGGCTTTTTTAATATCTAGAAAACATTGAGGAACATATTGTACAGAAGCTGTAAGCTAGATCTCCAGGTTCTTCTTGTGCAGCTATTTGCAGGGTTGAGTGTCCGGCAGATTCTCAGTGTCACTTTAGTGATTTGGATTACAGCACAGCTTCCCAAACCATCTTATTGGCACTGACGATGGAGTGCAAAACTGCAGCTTGAGTAGAGCCAAGGAGTTAGGAAGGGCGGGATTAAAGTAAGTTATATTCAGACATCAGCTTCTTTTGGTGTCACCTCCCCAGCAGACAGGAGAATCCAGTCCAAAAAGTCAGTCCCAAGTGTTACCCTTTCTCCACGAACTGATCAGCAGCAGGGAGGGCTGGTATCCAATTTAAAGGACTGTCCACTGAAACATTACCTAGAAGCTCTGCTCAGGAACCTGGAAAAATTACACAAAACATTATGGCGGTCAGAGAACTACTTTTTTTCCATTTGCCAACACAAATCAGTTGGTTTAACTTGCAAGATGTGATTAAAGCGTGTCCCACATGACACGAGCTGGCCGAGGCAGCTTTGTCAGCAGTGCCTGTTATTTCAACTCTTTGCAGCAACACTTGGAGTTGGGTTCACTCCTGATCTGGGTGACAACTACTGGGCTTCCGCAAGGAATGCAGGCACATCTGCCTGTGTCTCATGACCAAAGAAAAGAATAGAAAAATAAATAAGGTCAAAGGGCTCAAACTTGAAGCCAAGTTCAGCAGAACTGCAATGAAGGTTTCTTTCCTTCCAGCATCTTATAGATCTTTCTGTCCTGTGCACAATACATTTGTTGAACTTGCAGCAGCTTGGGCAGCTCTCTTCCAAAAACATGTTGCCAAGTAGGCTCCAATTCCAAGTATTTCTCTTTTTCATACTCTCCAAAGAATTAGAGGAACACACACAATCATTTTAAATAACAATAAACCAAGTGAAAACTGTCAACTGTACTATGTAATTGCATTAAATTCATGCAATTATGTGCAAGAATAATTTAATTCCTTTTACTGGTTCATTCCAGAGTTAGAATTACGCAGGATTAATGCTAATTTTTCATACTTAGAATAATTAATTTGTGTCAATTTATTTGTTTGGGGGATGTCTTAGGCAGGAAAACACAGATCGCTCAGTGGCTAGATGATATACACTCCAAAAACATTTTCCCTTGGCAGTATGTTATGCTATGAGGCTTTCTGCAAGATCACCAACACGTACTAAGATCAGCGCTGGAGCACCTTTTACGATATTTCAAGCTGATCTCCATGTTGTTTGGTTGAGGACTTTGTGCAATTGCCAAAAGATTGACTTCTCTTTGCTTGTACATTCACTCAGTAGAAATACTGGAAAGGGATTTTAGCCTTTTTCTGGGGCAGGTCCACATTCTGCCATCAGCCCTGTGGTTACTGTCAGGATGTTTTCCTGATTCATATTTCATGCTGCAAATGAAGCTCTCAGTCGTGGGTGGATGTTCATTCCTAAGTAACAGTGCAAGGAAAATAGGGGAAAGGTTTGGGTTTCACTCTGCGTACAGATCCAAACTATTTTGTGCCTTTGTGGGCCTGGGAGACCTATTCAAGTGCAAATATAGTCCTTTCCAGCTGACACTGTTGGGACTGTGTGTCAGGCAAGTGCCAGCCACCACCACACAGCTTCAGAGGAAAGGAGGGAGGCCATTTCCCAGGGCCACTGAAAAAGCTCCTCATCTTGCTTCTGCCACATGCTTTTCTTCACAATTTGATTCTTAAATCGATAGGTATAAACTTACCTAATAGGTTCCTAATTTCTCAAAAACACCGAGGTTATTCGAAGGAACAAACTAGGCTAATGAAAAGAAGGGAAACCTCAAAATAATTATTCTAGAGCCAAAATACAAGATAAATGGCAACCGTATTTCATTTGTCACGGCTATCACACACTTGACTGAGCAATCCAATAAAACACTGAGTAGACTCCTCATATAATCCCAATAGAATGGAGGAGCAAAACAAACTTAGTTAAATCAATAGGGTAGGATTGCATTATTATATCTACTTACTTTACTCTCACACTTTCTAAGAAAAAAACAAGCCCACAAAAAAAAACAAAGCCCAAAAGTAAGCTGGTGTTTGCTTGCATGAGTAACGAGTGTCATATGTGTTCTATTCCTATGCATCACAGACATAGTTTTGCCTAAAGCCTACTGCAGACTGCTCCTGTATGTGACCTTCCAAAAGCCACTCTCGAAGTCTTCTCATAGAATCATAGAATCATAGAACGGTTAGGGTTGGAAGGGACCTTAAAGATCATCTAGTTCCAACCCCCCTTGCCATGGGCAGAGAAATCCTCCACTACACCAGGTTGCCCAAAGCCTCATCTAACCTGACCTTGAACACTTCCAGGGATGGGGCATCCACAACTTCTCTGGGCAACCTGTTCCACTGCCTCATCATCTCAATGTAAAAAATTTCTTCCTTATATCTAATCGAAATCTGCCCTCTTTCAGTTTAAAGCCATTGCCCCTTGTCCTGTCACTACACCCCTTGTAAAAGTCCCTCTACAGCTTTCCTGTAGGCCCCCTTTACATCCCCCCTTCACATTAACTTCTTCTTATATTTCAAAGTGAGTCTTTTTTTTTCTCTTGACGAGATCATTTTTTACTTCCATTTTTCATTTCTCAGAAAGTTTAGTTGAATATTCAAACTCTTTTCTCAATATGCTGATCAAGAAAGAGGATAGAAAGCTAACAGCAATGTAGGGCATGTTTAAAGAGATGGACCCAAGGAGAAGGGCCAAGAGGGGCAGGTAGAAAAGCAACCTTGCAGCATGCAGACACCCTTGGGGAGGCATTTCAAGCAACTTTCAGTGAGGAAAACCATATTTGCTGTTTGTATTTCTAGGTCACAAAGGTCAGAACAACGCCAAGAAGCTTTTCTTTAAAGAAAACAAAACCTAACACATTAATAATTCATAAATACGAAAGCAATCAGCTGATGGAAGTGAATATGTAAGAAATAGGTGTGTGAAATTAAATTTCCCCACATTTTATCAAACTACAGCCTTCCCAAGGCCCTGTTGCCACAGAAATGACCTTTTGGGCAGTCATTTCTTTCTTGGGAATGTTAAATTTACGTTTGACTTCTCAAAGGCTTGATTATTTCACCCATTTGAGCTACAAAGGCTAGGAGCTTAATGTCAGAAGTGTCTTGAAGTGCTTGTGTGGGACGATGCGTTAGAAATGCTATAGGTTTAGTGGGACATCAGAAGATTAGGATGTGCTGAGTCACTTTTACAAAGCAGTGAGTCCCAGTGCACCATCGTGGTGAGACCTGCACAGCCAGGTGCCTGGGGGAAAGCGTGCGGGAGAGGTCCCAAGTCTGCAGACAGCCATGCAGCTCTCAAGAGAACGGACATCTCTTTTCTCCAGTCTGCTGCCAGTCAGCCAGCAGGGGAGAGGGGTCATACGCTAATAGGCCAAAGATGCATCTTTTATTGATTCTGTCGGGTTTTTTAATTCACACATCACTCCCCTCTGCTCATCTCATCTGCCTTATTCCCCCAGCCCCTGTCACATTCACCATCCCGAAGTACCTTTCTCTAACTGGCCCACCCTACTCAGTGAGGTTGTACCTGCTGGAAAAGGTGTCCGAACAGTGCCTTGCAGAACAGCAGGGAAGCCAGGTGTCTACTGGAGGCTCCTGCCTCCACTGAGTATACAGCATACAATATAGCTGCATTTTCACCCTTATTTATCACTCCATCCACCACTTTTGGAGTGAAATGAGTTGGGTTTTTTTCACCTGGGAGAGCAGATGTGAGAGGGAGGTACTCCATGGTCAAGTACTTTCCTGAGTGTCTGCTATTTTTCCTCCACCTGTGCACTCCACCTCTTGTTTTCTTCCTCCTCAGAAAGGACTGGGCAAGAACAGAGTTTTAAGACAGTTATTGCCTTAAAACCTGACATAATTAAAATCTCCTTCATTACCATCACTGAGCTAAAAGTATTGTTTCAATGAACAGGATGATAATGGATAACTTTATCACTTACACTAACAATAAAAGATAACTGCCAATGACCATGTGTCTCAAATGTTATTAACAAAATGTACAATTCAGTAATGAGAGGTAATTCAGCTGCTAATGGCAGTGAGGTACCAGTATAATTTAAGGTTCAGGTATTGGACAGAATTCGGCAAACCACCATTGCTTGGTCCACTCCTCCCTGCACATGCAGCGCCCACCGCCTCCAGCAGCAGGGCTTGGGTGCAGAGCTCCAGTGATGACAGCAGGCTCCCATGGACAGCACCCAGGGACAGCCTCTACGTGCTTCTGCATTTAAGACTTTTAAGGCATTTAAAGCCTTCTTGGGAAGTCAGTTAGCTCCCAGACTTGTACAGTTGGCAGTACGCTGCAGTTATGGCCCAAAAGATATTGAGATAATTTTGTGCTTCTAAACCTGTCTCATCTTGGGAGGGTTGGAAAGAAACACCCTCTGCTTGTGCTTTGACTCCTGCCTGCAGCAGGGAACTGACAGGCCCTGCCCCAGAACTGTCCATGCTGGGATGACATCGAGCAAGAAGTTCTGCCCAGGGCGATGCCATCTGCTGCTTTTCCCTGCCCATAGGCACCTCTGGTGTGGGTCCTGGTCAGCACTGCTGGCACATTGGTCTGCAGCACAGGCCAAATCCTCCACAACAGCTCAAATGCCTCTGGAGACTGATCCTGTCTTACAGTCATCCCCACCATCTGCTTTTATCCACTTTCTGACCTCTGTGATCAGCATTGCAAAAAAGACACAAGATTAGCCCCAGCAAAAGCGGCTTCTTGTGAGAAGCAGTGAGTACAGGAGGAGCTGCTTTTCCTCTGGAGTTGCATTCCATCCCACTCAGGGCACTTACTGAAAGACCAGAGCATCAGCTGGGCTGTCGAGCACAGTGTTGGCCTGGTCTCCTCCCAGGGAGGCCTCCACAGCCCTACAGCAGCAGGGGTGCTCAGCGAGGAGCTCAGCAGCAAATTCCTATTGCTTTGTTTGTCCTCAAGAAAGTATTAACGTTCAGTTCATCCACTGAAGATGATGTGCAGCACACTGTTTCAGGGATTGTTTCATGACCTCTGACATCTGGAGACAATACAGGTTTTAAAGAGTAACAAGGCAAGAAACAGAAATAGAGGAGAGAAAGTAAGTGACATGGGAATGCATCTGACAAAACTTCATAGACAGATCTGACTGTTGTTTCAGCTGGTGCCATCAAGTCTTTATTCTCTGCTCTTTGCCACATTTCATAGCCAATCAGTTTTCTGTGGCCAGTAGGTTGTGTAGCTCTTCTGAAGAGCCACATCACGTCACATAGCTGGCATGATATTCTTCTTTATCACTGCTCATGAAGGCCAGAACATCTTAAAAAGGCCACTGAAGAACTGTAAAAGGTACAGAGAGGAGCAGCAAGGATGATCATTGCTCTGGAAAGAGAACAGGATCCTGGAGAGAGAAGAGGACCATAAGGAAAGCGACCAAGATCTTTCAAGTAGAAACATACATAGCAAAAGAGAATTAGAATAGAATGGGAGAAATGGTGGTAATGGAATAATTGGAGAACTGAGAGCCCTAAACACATAGCAGGCAGATTTGAAACAATCACAAGGCCAAATTACCCAATATAATTAAACTATTGAGCTCATTGCTGCATAAAATTATGGATGCAAAATGTAACAATCAGTAGATAAACTCATAGAAGGAAAGGGCCTTGTAACATAAACTCACACCTTCTAATTGAAGAGGTCCCAAAGCTGCAGGCAGTGAGTGAAAGCTTACTGGGGCACCATGACTACAAACTCACTCTATGTGCCCACTCCTTACCTGAGTGCTTTTCATATTAACTGATGGTGGCTGCAAGGAGGGACAGAGATTTCCAGGCCACCTGGGACCTGTAAACCCTTTGATACATGTCATTAGTATGGCTCTAGACTGGCCAAAGACAACTGGAGTCTTACTTCTGGAGAAGAGTGACTGCCATGGGTCTGAGCTATTCTCCTCACACAGAAAGACCCAGAGAGGGAATCTGGGATCTAGCAAAGACGCTGAGAGATGAGTCATGTCCCATCACTGTTCGCTTTGGCACATGTTCCTGGGGAGCAGTACTAGCCTGTGCGCAGCAAGCCCAGTCATGTCTGCCCTGCCTCTCATCAGGGAGGAGGGATGCAAACGGTCCAGGCACCCAGTGGGCAACATGGTGGGCAGAGTGCTGGTGGCACTTCATCAAATGATACCTTCACACTTCTCAGAGACAGGGGAAGATTTTCTCCACCTCTGACTCAGGACCGAACACTGATAATGCAACTGAGCCCTATATAACTGATGAGCACAAGTTATGTGATGTCATGACTAATGCATTGACATCTCTTGCTAATCACTTTAACATATTCCAGACCATTCTAGTACAGTTCAAAACAAAATATAGCAAAACATTCAGTGGAAGGAGGCACGAAATTGAGACGTATGGAGTGAAAACACGTCCTTGTTGCAGGAGGTAAGGAAAATTCAAGTTCTTTCATTAGGCAGCAATTAAAATGCAGTTTATAGAGCAGGGAAACAGAATATTATTAAACAACTGTAAGGCAGGTGAGCTAATCATTAACTGATTCTGTTACACTGCCTTCTCCCAAAACTGAAGAAATTTCTCTCTAAACTAGAATGAAATAAGAGTGTATTTCCTGATTACACCTTACATAATGGTGCAGAGGAAGGTACTTCTGTTCACATTTCCTTTCTTCTTTAATAAAACACGTCATATAAGAGAATTAGCTAACTGTTGCCATTAGCCATTTTGAACACAGTGTCTCCCACCCTCACTACAGGCTGCTGGTAGGTAGGCTGTGAAACACAATCACCTTTGAGCCCATCACGAATGGGTTTGGCAGAATTGATACTCCACAAATTACATCCACTTTACAAACTACACATCACGAGTCCCTATGCCACCTCATGTCAAGAGGTGGTTTTGCTGGGTGAGGAATTTAAGACTGATTTCAGAAGAAGCTCAGCTGTCAGATTTTAATTTTGGCACCCCAGGAATTATCCCAGTTCAGAGTATTTTACAAAATGAAGGAATCCCCCATCCACTCATTTCTGAAACAGTGCTGCACCTGCCTGGAGAAGGCAGGTTCCGAACAGCAAAAAGACGTGTATCTGCACTTCCATGCCCCTTTCCTTCCCGTGCCGTACGGTGCACTGATGGCTTGTGCATGCGCTTCGTGCCTGTCCATGGAGCTGTTTTCCCACAGGGTGACACTGCCACTCATCTCGTGGCTGCAGCATGCTGTGGCCCAAATTGCAGCTCCCCTCACTCCAGAAATAGCACCTTTGCCTCTGGGAGAGGTCAGCCACAGCTGACTGCTTCATGTCAGCTATGTCCACTGTGGAGGTTTCTGAATTTGTCCTGCCTGGTTGCTCTTTGCTTTTCTCATCTTCGGGACTTGTCTCTTGAGAGGCTCTGCGTTACCTCCCCACAGCTCTTCCCCCAGCCAGGAGATAGTGTCTGCATGGAGCTGTCACCCTGCGCACCTTACAGCCCTGTAAAACCCTCTGCATGGCTGAAACTTTCGCAAATCAACCACAGGGCAGTTCCTACACAGCCTCTGCTCCGAGTTAGTGGCTCAAGGGAGCTATAAACTTGGGATCGGGGATACACCACAGTGCTACAGGCAACTTCTATGAGGGTTTTTAAGAATATAAAGGCATCCAGGCTCTGAGTAAGAGTCTTTTAGTCTAACAGCCTCTTTCTGAAAGATGCTTAAGGATAGAGTATAAAAAACACTCCTCTGCCCTTACAGATCCTCCCAGCCTCTAGAAACTAACATTTTATGGAGTTTTTGAACTAGAGGTCACATACTTATCATTGTATGTAATAACTCTTTTCTTACTTAGTTCGCTTCAAACTCATTTTTCTTCTGGATAAATCCATGAATCTTTTGATAGTGAAGTTTGGGTTTTGTCTGTCTTTTTTTCTCATTTTGCTCATGTTTTGGCCTGCGTTACAATAAACAGTGAAGCTGTGGGGATGGCAGGTTGTACCAGAGCCCACCTCACGAGCACACACTGCTCTGCTGTGGCCGCCAACTGCTCCCAAGCCTCCTTTTCCTAGTTCTTTGGTCGAGCATGCAGGGTCATTCACCAGGAAGCGGGAGCAGAGGTGAAATGCCCCATATTCTCCCCAAGACCTCCTCCCCAGAGTTCCCACAGCGTTTTCCTCCTCTGCCCTCCCCAAGCCCTGCCTGTCCTGCCCTGATGCTGACCAGGGTCTGGCCTCCCCCTGCCCCAGGAGCTTCATGTCCCTCTCAAGCAGGCTGAGGCTGGCCCTAGGGCACGGGGGGGGGGGCTGGAAGCACAGGTAGAGACAGTGCAGGGTCATTGGGAGGCACTTGCAGGAGATGGGACCATTCCCAGAGTCAGTGCCGATTTCACTGCTGACATTGCAATCCAGTGGGTCCAGCTGTGACTGATGTGGCTGCTGAGTTCTTCTCTCCCACTTGCTCCTGCTGTTTCTGGCATGTCAGGGCTGCTTGTGTACCCGCTTTGGCTGCTCTTTCTGTTCAGTGGGTAGCTCATTTTCCAGAAATGTCATTCCAGCACTGTTCATGAGCCTAAATGTCACTTTACTCTTTCTAAATTACAGACGGACATAATTACATCTATTACCATAATATGTATTAAGTATCACAAATTCTTCCCTTGCCGAAGACCACATTTCTCTTCAAGTCTTGGTGTGGAGCCTAAGGTTACAGCACCACAAAGGCAAGCACTCTTTTTACAAGATCGTTGCCTTAGCAGGTGTTGAAAAGATCATTTCTAGGACAGTGACAAACATCATTTTAATTTGTACACATTCCTAGTCTTGACCTGGAGCCACTACAACTGGCAGAACACAGCAACAGGTTCTTATTGCACCAAAGCAGATGGGATTGTACTGCTGTTGGTTTGATAGCTTGTCGTATGCATTATGCAAAACATATGGACATATGAACCAACTAGAAGGATAGGGGTGTGAAAGAAAACCCACAGCAAGTGGCTTTGAATTAGTGCCCAACTAATGAAATGAGGTAACTGGCATTATTACCCCTTTCTCCATGTGTATTAGCACTGTCACGTTTTGAGGTCAAAAGATCGGTCTATCAGTGTCCCAAGTCAGGCAAGATCCTTGGCGTGGGACCCAATCACCAATAGACGAACAGGAGATAATTTTGGCTAGTATACCAGGTTCCCAAGCCTGACGAGACACTTGGGTCCGACTGCCCCTACCTTCCCTTGGCAGCCTCAGTGAGTTGGAGGGTGATTCGCCCACTTATAGGGTAACACCAGTAGTACTACGGCCCAAACTCCTTACAGTTATTCAAATGTTTATGGAAACACATATATTGATTTTTTCATGACAGAATATAGATTCGTAGACAGCCGGTGATAGTGACTGACTACAAAACAACTTAGATTAAAATACTGCAGTGATAATACTAAATAGCTAGCAAGGTGTTAATAACTAAGTGCACATAACACAGAGTTCTTACCCAAGAGGCGTCCCTAGCGGGGGGAGAAGAGAAGAAGAGAGGTTCAGCCCGTCGACTGATCCCAGACATTCCGATGGGGGGTCTTCTCCCTAACATCCCCTTTCTCTTTTGACATTTTATACTATTTCATTACTTTCAGGTGGAGCTTGAGTGACTCTAGTCATACATACCTTTGTTATGATTGGTGTAAATTTTCCTCGCTTCAATTTAAAGGTACAGGAAATTCAGGGCGCCTGCTTAGTGAGGGGTGGTTGCAGCCCGGAAGTGGGTAGCTTTCAAGGTGGAGGTGTGTTTTGGTATTATAATGACAGTATAATGAGCAAAGTTCACCCAAAGGCCAGCCATTTGGCAACTTGTTAAATATTAACAGGCCCAAATGGCCTAGGTGAATGCTTGGCTAGGTTCACCATTGTTGAGGCGAGGGCCGTGATCCGTCTTCCTTGACAGTTGTGCGGTTACTTTTGCCAGCCATTATTCCATCCCTGAGAACAGGGACGAGCCATGATAACTTCGTACCGCTCTGCTCCCCATTTCAAGGACATTGCATGTTCCATTCGGCTAGGGCAGGCCTTGGCCATGCCAACCGCATCGTGTTCCTGGGAGCAGCAGCCACGCCTTGCCTCAGAGCTACCTTTAATATTGCAGCTTTTGAGCTGAACTTTGCAAAGCAGCATTTTTCCATTTCCCCAATTTGGGTTATTTTCCCACAAGCACATACAACAGGGGGGATCTAGTTTTGTTATATTTTGCTAATAGAGAATGGAAAGAAAACCCTGGTCTCCAAGAGCATTACACAGTTGTTCCTACTGTGTGTGCTTTCACAAAAAAAGTATCTACTCTCCGTTATCTGAACTACAACTTTGGTAATTGTGTTTAGCTGGAGCAGTAGCAACCATCTCTGAAGCACCTCAGATCCAAGAGCTACATAGGTGGTAGAAACAGGCACAGCAATTCCATTAAAAATAATATTAGTCAAAGTGTGGAGGTTACAGGTGAAAGTATCATATTGGACCTGTAAGAAAAGGAAAAGACAAAACATGAATAAGAGTACGTTCTGGGAGGACATGATAATAGCTAGATGAAGAATGCCCGCAGAAATGTAACTGGCAAAAGAAAGGCATATTTTGAAATGGCAACAAAAAGCAAATTATGCTTGAGAGCTGAGAAGCTGAAAGAAAGTGCTAAGGTCAATGAAATGATAGACAATGGTAAGAGGTGAAATTTAAGAGGAGCCTGGTCATTTGGTAACTCAGCTATAAGCAAGAAAATGCGAGTTACAGAGAAAGAAAGAAAAGACTGAGAAAAAAAACAAAGGAAACAAAAGAGGTAGCGTTTGGTCCTGGAACATCAAGGAAAACGAAGAAGGAAGCAGGAATAAACATCCTACAGAAATCAAGAAACAGCAAGTTCTGCAAAACTAGAAGTATAACAATCTAAAAATCAGAGTATCCTTTCTTTTCTCTGAGGCGTGAGAACAACTTGATGATATGATTGGTTTGATGCACAACAAAAAGATATTTTGCAAGGTGAGAAATGTTTCAGTTACAGCTTGAGTAAAATACCTGTGTTTCTGAAGAAAAAGCACAGACGAATATCATTGCTGGCGAGGCAAGTGGGAGTGAAAAGGGGAAGAGATCTGTATTTGTGATGACCATTGTACATTTTAGAAACTAAAATTTATACTTCAGGACATACGTGAAAATCAACAAGAAATAGTCTTGATATGATATCAGAGACAAATAAATCGTCCAAATTTTCCATTAGAAGAAATGATGTTTGATTGTGAACAGTATTTCTGAAAGCTGCACATCATATAGGGATAATAAAAACCTTTTTTTTCTCTGAAACCCAAAAATGTCTTTAAAAATAGCTGTAGAGAATTAAAGCAGAAGACAGATGCATAGATGCACTTGCCTTGAAAATAAGAAATTCCCTAAATGCTCAATTACTTTCTGTCCTGGTTTTAGCTGGGACCAGGATTAGCTCTTCTTTTTAGCAGCTAGAAGAGCTCCGTGTTTTGGTTTTACTCAGAGGCTCACTCTGAGAAGAACGCTGATAGTGCTTTGATGTTTATAGTTGGCACTGAGGTCTCAAAGACTTTTCAGTCTGCCGGGTTCTTGCCAGTGTGCAGGAGTACAACAGGATAAGGGGGGAGCATAGCTGGGACAAGGGGTCCACGACTCTCCTTATGATTTGTGCCTGAACTTAAGACTGAGGGCCAAATTGGCCAATTAGTATTCCATATCATGCAGCGTCATGCCCAGTATAAGAGTGAGGGTCAGCCGGAAAGAAGGGCTTTTGCCCTTCCGGGACTCTCACTTTCGGGTTCTCGGAGTGTTTTCTCTCTCTCTCGCTCTCTGTCTCGGGGCCTCCCGTTCGTCCGGGATCGCGGTATTGAGTTTTATCTGTTTCGGGATTGCAGTTTCGGGACGAGACGGGCCTCGGTCAGGGGGTGGCGAGCAATTACACCGTACATCACTCGTTTGCATATGTTTATCCTTGTACATATCTGTATATACATATATTGGTAGCGGTAGTAGTAAATTGTTCTTATCTCAACCCTCGGGTCTCTTTTCTTTTTCCTCTTTGATTCTCTCCCTCATCCCTGAGGTGTGGGAGGGTGAGAGGGGACTGTGTAGGGTATAGTTGCCGGAGCAGCCTAACCCACCAGTCTTAATTGGCGTCCAACCTGGGGCTGAGGAATTCGAGATAAGGATGGAGACTGGGAAAGGTAACGGGCAAAACATGGACTGCATAGTGGTGAAAAAAGAAGGACCTTGGAAAGCTCAGCTTGTTGTGACTGGTGAAGGTAACAGGGGTGGATTGTTTATGAAAAGCCTGTTCTTGTTCAATATTGTTTGCAAAATCTGTGTTCTTGTTGATGTAACTGAAGTTGTGCCTCAATAGGGAATCCGCAGAGGCGAGGAGTGGAATGTGATGGTTTGAAGTGAGGGGGAGGTCCGGGTGGCAGAAGCTGCCCATCAGACCAGACTCCCGTCCCCCTCGGGGCTTGAGGCAATCGACGCCTCTGCGAATTGCCCTATTTACGTCGGACAAAGGAACCGGAAAGGTGTGTGCCTTTGCCCATGGGCAAGGAGACGGGAGGGGGGCACGGCCCCCGCTCCCGGCTCCCGGCCGGGCCGGCGGCCCGGGCTGGTGCCCCCCCATCGAGGATGGCGGCGGCGGAGCCGCTTGGGGAACTCAGGGAGAGCCCCACTGCCGGGGTGCCCACCGGGCCGAGTTCACCCAGAAAGGACTGAAATCTAAGAGAAACGGCCACACAGATAAGAGGTCAGTGAAGATGGAACGGAACAACGTGTGCCGCGGCTGAGTCCCCCTTGCGAGCAGCCCCTTGTAACAAGTCCTCGGTGGAGCAAGCAGAGACCCACTCGCAGCCCGTGGAGGACCCACGTCGAGAAGAGATGCCAGAGCCTGAGTACGGTACGCATCTAGAGTCCGTGGGATGACCCCCGCCGATGGGGAGGTGCTTTGTTAAAGGAGACACCTGAGCCTGAGACTATTGTGAATCCTGGGCACAGGTCAAGACGCATTTTGCATTTACGCATATAAGTCTGTACGGAGGCGCATTTAAGGTTGATATGACGACCCACGCCGGAGCGCATTTAAAGTTTGTTGATGACCCACGCCAGAGTGAGTGGCTACAACTCCTTAAGAGTCCAGGACTGGTAAAGCCCGCACTTGGGCAAATCCGATGGGGTAAGGATTTGCCCCCCAGCGGGTAGGATTCACACTTTCGCCGTGAGTAGGGGATCCACTGGAGCAAGGGACAATGGTGTAAGGACTCCTTCTCCTTTAAGAGAAGCGGCAGTAACAACATGGAATGAACTGACCTGCACTCCCCAATTCCCTGCCCCCTGCGCCGCTGGGGGAGGACGTAGAGCCGGGAAGAAGAGGCAAAGTGGGGGAGTGGTGTTGTTTTTAAGACCTGGCCTTGTTTTCTTGTTATCCTCTCAAGTAACCGTTTTTGTTTGCTTTTCTCTTTGTAGGTAGCTGTTAATAAATAGTTTTGCCTTAAGAAAACAGCCTCTTTTGCCCGGGACCCTGGTTGGTGGGTGCTTCTTTGTTCCTGTCTCGATCCTCAGCTCTTTTATTACATTTTTCTCCTCTCCATTTTACTGGGGTGGGAGAGCTGCATGGGGTCTAGTTGCCGGATCGGCCTAACCCACGACACTTTCAACCAGTAGTTTTAATACCTAAAGAAGATCATAGGTTCTTATTTTCCTCTAATGTGAATTAATAAGCGTTCAGCTCTCCTTTAACAACAATTCCCAAGGTAGGGTTCTCAGTGAGGATGTGCAATCATGATATGAAGCAGAAGACTGCGGGGCAGACCGTCGAGTGGCCATAGTTTCTACTGGACAAAGCCCTGCAGTCTGTGTTTTCACGTGCTGTGATCTCTCTGAATTGCTGGGGAATGTGGGAACCCAGGCTTCTCCTCGAAGCAAGGCACTGCCAGTTTGCCGGTGGCCACCCCAGTAGCTCTGTCAGAGTAGGAGCCCTTCGCTTGTAGCTCCTCCTGTGCTCTGGTCTGAGCTGGCACTGGCAGATGCTGCCATCCAGAGAGGAAAGAGCTCCTCTCTTATCGTAGCATGTGAAAAACAGTGAGAAAGAGATAAATGATGGTTTTGAACATCTTACATTCTGAAGCAACAGCTTTTATTTATGTGGAAATATGGAAAATTCTATAAGGGACAGCAGCTGTGGGGTACGGAGAAGAATGAACTGCAAGATGATGTAAAGGCTGAAAACTTTGACCTTACCAGAAGCAAGAAAAGACCTCACCTCTCTCAGAGTGAGGATCTGCTGGTTTCTGCAAGATGTGCCCAGGTGAGAGAATACGGTTCCCAGCTGCCGTCACCCGTGGCTCTCCCTGATCAGGAGGATAAGGGTGACACCCGAGTCCTTGTGCCCATGAGAAGCAGCGCCCAAGCCTCCCAGGACCTGCAGCCCCAGGTCCTCCCTGCTTTACCCTTGTGGCATGCATGAGAGAAAGCATCCAGTGACATCCAACTCTGTGTTTGTCCAAACAGGTTAAGGTAAGGCTGCAACAGGTTGCTGAATTGCTCCAGTACTGCTGGTTGTTCAAGAGAGTCATGGACAACCTGTGGGTGTCTGAGCCTGCCTCATCTAAACTCACATAGAGCTCCCAGTAGTAGCCCAGGGATTTTAAGGAGTTGTTGAAATACCAGCAAGCCACAAGCTGCACGTTCCCCGTGCCTGTTGTGAGTAGCTTGTTGCAAAACTGAACCAATCATTGCCTTAATTCCATTTACTACGGAAATGTATTTGGTACCTATGTTCAACTTCTATTGTGTAGTCTACCTCTGACTGCTTGGATTTATAGCCTCTTTTCCTTTTCTGACTGAAGACAAATTCACACATGTCCAGACTTTCCATTTTCCACTAACCAGCAGAAAGATCTCATTAAATCTATTGTCTGCAGTAATGCGCTAAGTACTCACGCAGTCTCTGAACATGGTCCAAAAAAATACTTCTGAGTGCAGGAGTTTAGAAACTGCACTTATCTGAACAGCTTTCATCCTGTTCATCAGATCTTTTAACTGATCATTACGATTCTAGGGGATTAAGTGATGAGCCTGGAGGATGCCGCATGTGGGGGAGCTGTGCCATCGCCCTGCAAACCAGGAGCTCAGCCCCGTGAGGGCATCTCTGCACGTTCCTCTCATCTCTGATGCCAGCAGCCACATGTCAGAAGGGCTATGGGGATCTGAGACGTCTGTCAATGCTGCCATGTTGGGCATCCAAACTTACCTTTGTTTTGCGCTGCTCAGGATAAAAGTCTTTGCCATCCTTTAGACAGACTGCTGTCAATTAATTTACTCCTGATGTTATTTAAACTTTCAGACAGTGCTGATATTTGCATTATTTGGCAAACTCACCTTCAGTTATCCACTTTGCCTCTCGTACAAACTCCATAAGGCCCGAGATTTAACCTAAGTAGCATCAAATTGAATACATTTTCTCACTGAGATAAATCTTTTAATCTGCAGAGATCAAATAACAGAATACTTGCACAGCAACAATTCAACTGAAGATGGAATTGCCGCACACTCACACCATCCTAATGAGCAGCAGAAAGCCAACAGCAGCGACATAGTATTTCCCAGCTCTCTTTCTTTAATCTGTCACCAAGGAGGGAACAGAAAAGGAGCCTCTGCTCAATAGGCAAGGAGGTCCCCTTTTAAGGTTTTCTCCAGGCTCCACTTTTAGAGAACATGACAAAGATATTTTCCTGCTTCTTCTGGTTTGCAGACAGAAGGGTTGAAACACGAATTGTTATCAACACTTGCAGATAAAGTGAGAACCTTTATCTTGACTATTGGAGGGCAATAATAAAGGATGTTTTTGACATTTTTTTTAATTATTCTATTCTTATGTAAAGCTATGCTCCTTTTCTGTTTTCAGTTGTTCTCCTAGGAAACAGTCATTCAGTCCCAAATTCCAGGTACTTTCATATGCATGTGATTGACAGAGGGAAATAAAATACAACTTTTTAAACACAAATGACATTATGTGAACCGAAAACTGTCAGAATTCTGTAGTTATGCTGAGCTAAGGAAAACTAGGAAAAATTTAATTCAGATAACTTAAGGAATATAGTTCATCTTTCTGCTGCTTTTTCTGCGAATGAAGTGGTTGATATTTTTCTTACAGAAAAATTTTTCATGAAGAAGATCTGAAGAACCAAAAAACATTCAGTAGAAACACACTGACTTGAAAGATATTTTGTTTTGCCATTTTCTGTCTTATTTTCTCATAACAAAACACAACTTTTGATATGCAAAGGTTAAAATGCTTCAGTGAAATGCTTCAGATCATTTCATTCAATTTCAAATATTCACTGGGAAAAAATAAAAGAGCATGGTACAAGCTCTCAGTATTCCTCTTGGGATGGATTTTACAGGCTCTCTCTGGGATAGTGGTAACCTGTGAGAGTACCTTGCAACCTGTGCAGTGATTGGAAAGAGAAGCCAGAGCATTGTGTGCTGTCCTTGGCAGGTCTCAAGCCCAAGCATAAGCCCCAGATGCAGAACCTTGGCTCCCACTTCCATTTTTTCTGCTGCTATCTGCAGGCCAGGCGAGGATTTCACCTGGCGCCCTGCCTTTCACAGCTGGAGACAGCAGCATCCTATTGTAGTATCACCCCGCTCCCAGCACTGTGCTGATAAGATTTTGAACTGCTATTTATAGAGCTTTTTCATCTCTTTTCTTCCAGTCTATGTCTTTCATATTCTTTGAATAGACAGAGTAGAAATTTGCCCGATATGCATAACATTATGATCTTTTGTGAGAAACTCAGTCTCCTCTGGATTGAATTTCTTTGCTTTTCTTTGCAGAAATCTCTATATCTGACTGAAAGTTTGCGAAGCCCAAATGCTTTCCCCCCCCTCCCCCCATTTCATTTACAGGAGGCTGTATGGCCTTCAGACAAATACAGCATGGCATTTTTCACGTTGGGTCTTCCAATGGAAGGCAGACTGATTGATAACAAACATGGGGAAACAGAAAAAGTGCAACAGTGTGAGAAAAATCAGTCACTCCAACAGTTCCAAAGCATCAGGGAATATATTTTTATTTGCAATGTGACTAGCAGCATGCAGGGAGTGAAGGGAGCAGCAATATGTTCTCTCTCCCAAGAGGAAAAGGCACTCCTTTTTTCACAACGCCACAACCGATGTGTGAATATCAAATCTGACACATTTGTCATGATAGAAAATTTCTGTTAGCTAAAAACACTGTTTCATAGAAGCTACTATGAAAGGGTTGATCAATACCAATGGGCACTGGATTCTAATGCCTTTCAAATGGCTGTACATGGAAGGTATGGATACACCGCATCCAAAACCTCCAGACAAAATACCCTCTACAACTTCAGTGGGTACCCCCCACAACTTCAGTGGGCTACAGCAATGCACCTTATATGCAAACCCAAGATGTGCTATTAGTCTAATTAAAGTCTAATCAAAGAATAATTACTAGCCCAGTTATGATAATACTTACAGTTATTGTCCAAATTATATAGTTATTACAGGAAAAACCTAATTAATAACACAGTTAAAATTGTGCTGCATGAACCCTGTATTCACCCTTCCCGTAGTGTATTGCTGACCTTTCCCCTGCCCTCTGGCTCCTAAGGTCAGTGGCACCAGCCCTCCCCAAGAGGAATAGTGGTCATGACATGCCCTCAGGATCTCACCTTCTTCCCTGGGAAGGAATCTGATTTTGATAATGAGTGTTATGGTTACATGTTAGCTAACACAGACTGCTTATTTACCCTCCCTTCATTGGTCTTCATTCCTCCTTATATCTATTTTCCCTATGTGTGATATGTTTTATGTATGTTGGATGCTTATTTCTCCTGTGTTATGCCTAAAACCTGTTTTACCTAGGTCCCAAGCCTGTCTGAACTCCTTCAGTCATCAGTAATCAACCACTTTGGACTTACATTTATAGACGTGGAGCTGCTGTTGTCATCCTGTCCCTGCACTTTCAAGGTCTCTGTAACGTCATTCTTGTAGTTTTCAGGGGGCACTGAAAAAGGAGTTGGTGAAAACGGATAATTGAAGGCTGTGTTCAGCCCACTTAATAGGATGGCTTAGTCAGACTAGTGGGTGGTAGTAGGGCCATGAAGTCCCATTAGGGACATGAAGGGCATGAATGGGTAATGAGGCCACCACCACCACCCCCTCCCCCTCCCCCTCCTCCCCAAGGTCATTCGAAGCTCCTCAGAGGTCCTTTGGTCCCTAATTCAAGCACATAGACTGGAGGAATAGGATTAGATGGCATCCATTATGTCCTAACATAATAGTTTTATTCAGGAATGTAACAAGCAATTCAGAGCACTTATTGTCCAGTACTTAGAGACTCCAGCTCTCTGTACAGACACAAGAGGGGCAAGAGATGACTGCCTTTAGAAAAGGCAACAAGGATCCAGCTGTTGGCCCTATCTCTATTAGACCTGCCCAGGCATGTGAAGGAAAAGCCAGGTTAGCCTCCCGTCTGGCAGATCCCTAGTTGGCAAAGTATTTGGACAAGAGTTTTGCAACCTTGGAGAAGTTGGGTAATCTTACAAAAATTTGACTGAGTTGAAATACTGAGCAAAGAATAAGTGATGGGATCAAAGCTTTATGATTCTACTTAGTACATATGCTGCACGTTATTATATGGATTAACACAATTTTCCAAAGGCTGTTGCTTTTAATGTGTTCCAAACAGTCAAATCTCCATTTCCAGTCAAACTACTAAGAACTGGATATTCATATACCATTTCCAGCTTGAAGAACACAGTCGCGTGACACAGTTGTGTGTTTATCTAGGTAATGTACATATATGTACACAGATACATTTAAATTCTCAAACCACCCTGTGGTGGGTTGACCCCAGCCAACAATCAAACACCCCTCAGCTTCTCACTCGCTCCACTGTCTTGCAGGGCAGGTAGAAAACAAAAGGAAGATGAGAAGACTCATGGATTGAGATAATGACAGCAGAAACAAAAGCTGCATACAGAAGCAAAGCAAAATATGTTGTTTGTTCTTTACTTCCCATCAGCAGGCAGTTGTCCAGCTGCTTCCTGGAAAGCACAGCCTTAACACTCGTGGCTTCTTGGGAAGACAAACCCATAACCATAAATGTACCTGAGCACAATAACATTCAGTATGGAGTACCATTTTGGTCAGTTTGGGTCAGCTGTCCTGGCTGCGTTCCCCAAACTTCTTGCTCACCCTCAGCCTACATACTGTGGGGACATGGTGGGAAAAGAGAAAGCCTTGACACTCTGCATGCACTGGTCAGTAATAGCCAAAAGATTGTGTGTTATCAACACTATTTCAGTCACAAGTCCAAAACACACACAAAACATATCTACAGATAATTCTCATCTGATTCCATGATACTCAGTTATTCTGGTTTCTTAAACGGAGTGGACCAAAAAGTGATGGAGTCTGAAAACATGTTACAAACCAAAGCTTTATTGAGGCAGTAAGGAATATGAGCAATAACATGCCCATATGGCGACTCATCCAATCACCTGTAATGAGCACAGGATCATATATAGAATCATAGAATCATAGAATGGTTAGAGCTGGAAGGGACCTTCAAAGGTCATCTAGTCCAACCCCCCTGCAAGGAACAGGGATATCTCCAACTAGATCAGGTTGCTCAGGGCCTCGTCCAACCTGGCCTTGAACGTCTCCAGGGATGGAGCATCCACCACCTCTCTGGGCAACCTGTTCCAGTGTTCTACAACTCTCATGGTAAAAAACTTTTTCCTAATATCCAGTCTGAATCTACCTCCCTCTGTTTTAAAACCATTACCCCTTGTCCTATCACAACAGGCCCTCCTGAACAGCCTCTCCCCATCTTTCCTGTAGGCTCCCTTGAGGTACTGGAAGACCGCTATGAGGTCACCCCGGAGCCTCCTCTTCTCCAGGCTGAACAGCCCCAACTCTTTCAGCCTGTCCTCATAGGAAAGGTGCTCCAGCCCTCTTATCATCTTCGTGGCCCTCCTCTGGACCCTCTCCAACTGGTCCATGTCCTTCTTATGTTGGGGCTCCAGAACTGGACGCAGTACTCCAGGTGAGGTCTCACGAGGGCAGAGTAGAGGGGGAATCACCTCTCTTGACCTGCTGGCCACGCTCCTCTTGATGCAGTCCAGGATGCGGTTGGCCTTCTGGGCCGCAAGAGCACATTGCCGGCTCATATTGAGCTTCTCGTCCACCAGTACTCCCAAGTCCTTCTCCTCAGGGCTGCTCTCGATCCATTCACCACCCAGTCTGTATTTGTGCCTGGGATTGCCACAACCCAGATGTAGGACCTTGCATTTGGCCTGGTTGAACTTCATGAGGTTGACACGGGCCCACCTCTCCAGCCTGTCGAGGTCCCTCTGGATGGCATCCCTCCCTTCCAGCGTGTCGACAGCACCACACAGCTTGGTGTCATCGGCGAACTTGCTGAGGGTGCACTCCATGCCACTGTCCACGTCACCGACAAAGATGTTGAAGAGGGCCGGGCCCAACACGGACCCCTGAGGGACGCCACTCATGACCAGTCTCCACTTGGACATCGAGCCGTTGACCACTACTCTCTGAGTGCGGCCATTGAGCCAATTCCTTATCCACCGAGTGGTCCATCCATCAAACCCATGCCTCTCTAGTTTAGAGAGAAGAATGTCGTGCGGGACATTTTAGGGGAATTACACAAATATGAATCTCCTATATAACAGAAAGTATGTAGATTCTTTTCATATCCTTGTTTTAGATGAGTCCTTAATTCATTTCACCCTGTCAGCACACAGTGGTTAACAATTCAGATACAGTTAAATAGAGAGAAGAAGTCGCTCGCGGGACAGTGTCATCTTGCCACCGATGCTGTCACCCCATCATAAAAGGCCACCAAGTTGGTCAGGCACGTCTGCCTTTGGTGAAGCCATGTTTGGCTGTCACCCACCACCTCTCCTTGCTCTCCATGTGCCTTAGCATGGCTCCCAGGAGAATCTGCTCCATGACCTTGCCAGCACAGATGCCATGTCTCCAGCAGACTGTCAGGGACACTGAACGTCCAAGGTCATCCAGCAGCAACACCCATCGTGCAAATGCTTTTGAACATGGACAAGAGCCGCGCCCCCTTGGCTCCACCAAGTTCGTGTGACTTGACAGAATCCTAACTTAGATAAATCGTTTTGACGGCATCCTGCCTACACTGCCCATGTCACTGGAGGGGGAAGGAGGGGAGATGTCAGCAGTCCTGCCTAACTGCTGTATCAGTCAGTGGCAGGGTGTCAGGAGGCAGGGTGTCATCCTCTAAATATCACATAATAAATCCTGTGCATCCCAAACTGCTATTCCCATGCATCCATAACGTGTCCCTCCCCATGTCTTAAAGGTGATCTGGAGAGCTGCTCCCAGTGGCTCTTCATGATGAGTTTCACACCTGGATACTGCAGCTGAGCCCTGCTGAGGCAGCCCTGGAAGGGGCCCCGACAGGGTGTTTGTTCCTCTGAGTCCTTAATTTGGGTTCTCACCTGCCTTTGTGCCCCTGGGCTCTTCTGGGCACATGGAGAAGGACCTTTGATGAGATGATGGCTTCTGGGATGGGCCTGCGAGTAGCCAGGACAAGGTAGGAACTGAGTTCCCCTTTGCTGTTGTCTCTCCATGTTCCTCTATGGGTGTGCACCCAGCTTTTACTACATAACCTAACAGATTAAATTCAAATTTGCAAACTACTTCTAAATGGTTCTGGCAACAGCTATAGAAAGGCATTAGCACGGATTCAACATGCATGAGCATTCACCCTGGTGAAGGCGATCATGCCTTTGCTGCTCTCTTCCAGCCTATATGACCAACCTGAGGAAGGCATTGAGGTCTGTAGGAAGATGTATTGCTGGTCTAACAGCCAAGCACATTTATCCATTGAATAATGACAGCTTTTTTCTGGCATCATGAAAAGCTTCACCTCACAGCTGCAGACAATTCAGTTTGTCCACTGGTGTGCCACCCCACAGTATGAAGAGATAACTGATGTGATCTTTCTTTTATTGCCTGCTCAGCCTTGATAATCACTCTCTGGTTCTTCATGCTGCCCCTTACTCTGGGTGCTTTCTTCCCCTGGGAATACAGATTTGTGAGAGACAAGCTAAAGACGTTACTATAAGCCAGAGAAAGACCCTATTCTGCAGCCTCTCATTGGGATGTCATATGGCAAAGTGAAGCAAACCCTTACCATTATAATCCTCTCTCTACTGCAGTCATCTCCATTTAACCGATGGTACGTTCTCATGTGTTCCCATGAAGGAAAATTCAAATAAAAGGAATTAATTGCATTGTGAAGACTGGGGGAGGAAGAATTGTGTTCTTTCATCTGTAATCTTCCTTTCAAGCACCTGTAATATTACAATGATCAAGACATTTCAGGCGGCCCTCTGCTCTTAATTTCTGCTCAGTATACATGTATTGAAAATTTTTCTTTCTCACATCAGTGAGAAAATGCGTAAGTGCAGAATGTATTTTTTTTTTCTATCCGATGTAAACGTAAAAATAGGATTTTCTTGAAAATTCAGCCTGCTGCCTGTTACACCACTAATTCACCTGAGATCAAGCACAGACACACTGTATGAAAATGAGCAATTTATTCTGATATTTGAGAAATAAAATTAAGCACAAACTATGTAGGAAATAACTTTTTCACCAGGAGTAACCATTTTGAAGGAAAAAAAAAGAATTATTGTTACATCTTAGACTGTTTCTACTTTGATGTTCTCTCTACATATATCATGAAGTTTTCAGAAATAAAAAATATAAACCGTTTCTTTTAAGCATCTTCACTATAGTTTTCTCAGATGTGAGAGTTTGGAAGGGGGAAGGGGGGTGGTTGTTGGGAAGGCAGTTGTTTTTTGTGAATTTTTTTGCATTGAGAGAACCAAATCTGAGCAGCATAGAATCACAGAGTCATAGAATGGTTTGGGTTGGAAGACACCTTAAAGATCATCGAGTTCCACCCCCCTGCCATGGGCAGGGACACCCTCCACTAATCAGGTTGCTCAAAGCCCATCCAACATGGCCTTGAACGCTTCCAGGATGGGGCATCCACAACTTCTCTGGACAACCCATTCCAGTCCTTCACCACCCTCAGAGCGAATCTAATAGAGCAGAAGACAATTGCTCAGTGAAAAATCCAGGGTTTTGCCTCCATTTTCCAACAAAACCTCTCCACCATCCTCTACCACCAATGGAAAACAGAAGATTTGAAGAGCATGTTAAATCACAGTGAGAGTTAGACACCCTCCCATTCTGCCATTCAGTGTGCCTTGCAACATCCCCCTAGAGTCTTCAAAATATCCTTAATGAAGGACCGAGTAAAGACATGGAGTAGAAAGGGGCACATGTAACTCACTGCATGCACCATCCTGCTTCATAAGCATGTCCATACTAGCACAGACCCAAACTTGAAATCTGTGCTGGAACATCTTTAGTATCTAAATAATTATGAACTTCAATGTGATTTAATGTTGTTTATAAAGCTGTTCAACACGTTCATACTCCATGATAACATATGATCTCAGGTCCTACATGAGTCATAGTCCCATCTGCTCAGAAGATGGTAACCAGTAATGTTATTTGGCAGAGAATCATAGAGTTATAGAATTATAGAATAGTTTGGGTTGGAAGAGACCTTTAAAGATCACTGAGTCTACCCTCCCTGCAATGAGCAGGGACATCATCAACTAGATCAGGTTGCTCAGAGAAGCGTCACAGTAACAAGCTTTGTGGCAAGACAAACCATAATGCCACCTGCACTCAGACAGTGAAGGTGGCACAAGTTACTTCAAGAAGCTGAAGTTAGGAGTTGAGTTAGAAACGTTTCCCTTGTCCCATGCGAACCTTGGAGGTATGCCATTGCAAATCAGATGCAAAGTCAGACTGTCAAAAGGAATACCTTGCTCCTCCTCACAGTGGACTGGTTTAAATCAAGCATTTCATTTGGATATTTTACGAATATTTGTTTCTTGCTTGTTTCTCTAAACTTATTTCTCTTGTAACTAAGACACATTCCTCAGTCTCACTCTCGTTGAAGTAATGTAGTGTTCAGATAGTCACTCCCCAGAAATACTAAACCGTGCTAGTGCTTCTGGAAGAAGCACTGGAGAGAAAGGAAAGGCTTCAATTATAGTACCTCAGATTTTTTAAAAAGAGTCAAAGTCTAAAGCTATTGATATATATTGAAACAATTGATCAATTATCCTTTATCTTCAGGTACTTCACAGAGGTGACCAAGTTAGGATCTTCTCCATAGGCAATGACACCTTAGCTTGGACAATGGGAACTGTCCACCTGAGAGACTCTCCAGTCTCATGGACCTCGCAGGAGTTGGGGGCAGCTGCCACACTCATACAACAGCCTCTCTCATCTGTGCCAGGAGCTCCTCTGGGCACAGTCCAGGCTTTCTGAGGATGCTGGCCAAGGATGCTGTCACCTTTCTGAAGTGACCAGAGTAGGCAAGGACACTTCTCTTGCCACAGTGACCATCCAGAGGGAGAGTTTCAGAAGTGCGGAAGGAGATTTTCCATGGCTTGCAGCATAGAGGGACTGAGCAGGTGTCAACCAGTTATATCTCTGCAGTCATGCTGCAATCCGGCTGCCTCTGAGAAGATGCAGCTCTAGCATGAGGCCATAGCTATAATGGCTGAGAAGATCAGGAGTAGTGTTTGACATGTTTTTTCTCATGACAGAATAATAACAAATAAATATAGGTGGAAAAGTCATAGTCATAAGCAAAAGGCGACTACAGAATACATTGTTTTGGTAAAAAAGTAATTATTACCTTGGTTATTAGAGAGTCCCTGTCTCTTGGTATTCATGATGTATGTCAAGGTTCACTAATAACCTTTACCTTTCATAAATTTTTAACAATATTTCACAGGCCACCACATTACACAATTACAACTTTCACAAGTAATATAATCATCTCATTCTTCAAATAGTTTTTGGGTTTTTTTTTTTTTTTTTGAAAGGACTGACTATTGCACTCAGAAGTCAGCCGATGTGGCTTTACTTCTTTTTATTTTTCTTCAGAAAGCATCTGTGGCTAGTGCAAAGGATTTGTGTAGGCTGAGCAAAAATGTCAGTGAAGTTGTCGGAAAGTATTCCACTCACTGCAATGGGAATATCTTCAGGCACATTCATGTTCCATTACATCTCCTTCATTTACAGTATGGTGATAGAGAAAAGGAATTGATTTCATATCCCTTCAAGCCATCTCTCTCACTAAGCAGCTGGTAATGTTTGATTCCCTTCTCCTTGGTGGTTAATTTTTACTGGCAGTAGGGAAACGTAATTGCCTTCATTCTGGTATAGTTCTAGGCTATACCTGGTCTCCCAAACGTACCAAGAGCATCAAAATTACCTACCGCAGGAATTTCAACATATATATGTTAAAATTATATTAGATTCAGCAATTCCTTTTCCCCTGCAGCAACAATCTGGCCTTTGTCAGCTAGTATTTTATGAAATATAAGCTGTGCATTCAAATATAAGAGAATTCCTCTGCAGAATTGAATTTTTTTGCCCATTTGAAATCCATTTTCAGGCTATGTCATCTAATAAATACCAGATCCCAATTTATGTTCAGATAGAGTACTATATTAGCATTTTTGGAACTCTATCTCATTATTGCACCCTGCCTATATAAGATGAACATTTTTTTTAGACACAGATGTCAACCTATATTGATGATTTCTCCCACTCCTAATAATTGGTATGAAATCATTCAACAGTCCCTGCATAGACATGCACAGCCCATTCTGTATGAGCCATTCAGCATCCACATGAAAAGCTAGCAAGAAAACTACCTTCTCTAAAAGCTAAATGAGATATTAAAACTTGCAAACTTGATCTTGTATCAAAGAAAATTAGAGTATCTCTGTGGCTTTGAGTATGGCAGCACATGCACAGCTCTGTGTGTGCAGTCCCTTATCTCTCCTCTGGTATGACGCGAAGGCCAGCATTTAAAATTGCTTATTAACTTTTCTTTTTGCTTACAAAAAACTGTTCAAGTCAATCAAAACTGTTCAAGATTGCACAGGGTCTATTCACAGTCCTTGAGTTAAGAGTTTGTCCATTTTTACTTTGGAGTGCCATTGTCTTCAATTTGTTTTCCCTATTTTGCTTTGCTATTGTAAAGAATCGTGCTGCTCTCTCAGGAAACCGCTTGGGAATACTGATATGGAGCAACTGGAGAAGTAATCACCAGCAAAAGAAATTCAAGAGCCGTTTGGTCCCTGCCCCACGCTGATGGAGAGATGGCCCTGACAGATCAGTGCCTGCTCACTTCTTGAAATTTTCCGACAAAGGGTATTTCAAAGCCTCCCCTGTCTTTGTTGCTACATACATTTAGAGTTGATTTTTTTTCCCAAAATCTGACTTACGTCTTCTTTTCTGCAATTTAAATCATTACTTCTTGCCAGCTGTGGAAAACAACTGGACATGGAAAGCAAATAGTTTTTATGCTCTTCACAATCTTTTCATATTAGAAACCCGTTACAGTATTCTCCACCTCCGTCCTCTCCTCCTAAGACCAGTGAAAGGCACTTCTTTCAACCTGCCTGTCAGAGGTGACATCTTTGAGTTGTTTGTCTTATTAACGTGTCCTTCCAGCTTTTGACATGCTCTGCACCTTTGAAAGGTGATTGTTCAGCCCTTCTCTAGCCGGTATAGCTGAAGGTGAGAGATGGCCCAAAGGAAAATCACCTTCACCCAGTATCCCGAGTGCTGCTGTATCCCTGCCATCTGCCCCTTCCCCTCCCCTCCACTAGTGGTCCCGGATGACTCCCGGTGTCAGTGCTGCCTCCAGGCAGGAAGGCAAAAGGAATTCCAGGAGCCCCTGGAAACCTGCTTAGCCCTGTGCATGCTCCCTCTTTCATCCAGCACTTTGCCTTGGAAGCTCCCTGTGCAGAACCAGTGCCCCTGAAAGACACAGTTCAGTCAGTCACACAACACAGAGGCATCTAGTGTCATTCGAAATGTCCTACATCTCCGATCGCCGCAGCTGACAGATCTGCTCCACAAGGGTACAGCCCTCCCATGGCTGAATATTCTCCAGTTCCATGCAGATGTCTCAGCTATCAAAAGCAGCAAAAATGACACCATGTTCAGGCAACTTAATCAATCTCTGTATGTCATCTCCTTTCAGAGCTGGACAAAAAAAAAAAATCCTACTAATCTGAATTAATGTCAGTTTAGTTCATTAAATTTAGACACCCTTATGCCGGACAAGATTTCTAATGCCTCACATTACGTAGTTTTAACTTCCTGAGGATCCGCAGTTGCAAGAAGTATATTCCTGTCCTTGTTGATTATAAAGTTCACTATTAACTTAACCTGTATATTCACCTTTGAGTCACTACCCAGCTTAAGTACCTTCACTTTTTATAAAACATTCCATAAGCTCCAAGTATAGTTAATTGTGTCAAAGAGGATAATCAAATCCAAAACCAAATTCCCTGAGAGTTTTACTGGAGGAACTCAGTGTAAAACTGAGACTTTGCTCTTCATTTGAACCAACATCTGATTATCATCTGTTCTTCCAAGTATGCTTCTGCCGCAGCTACCTTGTCATTTATGTAACTATGTAAGGATGTATGCACAGCCTTCCTATCCTCCTTCTGTAGTTAACAAAAAAGATAGACCCTCCAGACTCAGGATTGTAAACATTGACAAATATAAAGGGCAAGGAAGGAAGTTTACACACTGAATCTTTGAGCATCCTAACTTTACCTTATTCCTTGATATGTTTTTGATTGCCTTAACTAAATCTCTGTAAGATATTATGCATGTTTAGGCCAGAATTCAGCAGAATAGCTCCCTCAAACAGATGTTCCACTTCAGGACGTGTATCTTCCATCTCACTCTATGGAAATCGCTTTGACAGTCTAAAACCAGCCCTCCTGTTGTTTTAGGCATGGGAAGCGAAAGAACAGCAGAAGCAAACCCAGCTTTGGGGCAGAGAACGTCCACATGGGCCCAGCCGAACCCAAGGCCAAGTGCCGTGCAGTTTAGACTCACCAATCTGCACTAATGATGGGATAATACAGGCATGAGCCAGTCCGCACCAGCTGGCCATGCAGCCAGGGAAATCCCATACCTGGCCTTGTAATTGGAAGGTTGTCCTCTCCCCTACTAAAGACAGCTTAGGACAACAAAGTCTTTAGTTTAGGTGGCGCTGTGGACCCAAAAAAAGCCCTAACTGAAAGTCATATGTTGCTGGGTAATAGTGACTGTAGCATGGATTTGTGGATCCCCTCCAAAGGAGTTAGGGGAAGGTTATAGACCACATGGGTTTTCCCTTTCCTTCCCCTGTCCTCATAAAACTGAGTCACAGAGAATCCCTCCAGGCAGGGCAAGGGCAAGAAAATCCTCATTATACTTATAATGGGAACTCCCACGGGCCAACCCTTTAAGACACTTCAATATAAATTATGAGGGGAACAGGGAGAATAATTCTGTCGGTGTTCTGTAGCAGTTCATATTGAAAGAAAACCATATAATTTCTCTCAGTAAATAACCCAAAATGTTTCTGATAATCTGTATGGTGAAAAACACTTATTAACATGCAGAAATTGCAATGTATTAAATTACAGCTTTTAATCGAAAACTGGCATTGATACAAGTATATTGCTGGAACGGGAAATATGGTTTGTGATACTAGCAATGTTCAGCCCCATAGTGGGCTGTTATTTACTGATGTTTTTTAGATACAAAGCGTACACCCATTAGCAAGCCACTTCGACAAACAAGTAGGGTACAACTGTAGTTAACAATTATTGCAACTGAGCCAGGCTCTTCTGATTTGCACTCAGACACATAAGCTTGCTGCTTATGCTTTCGTGTGAAAAGATGAGCTCTCTTTTTTATATCATTTGCCTTTCTATGTTATCTGCAGAAAACAAAAAGCAGCAGGGCTGAAACTCTCCAGCATGACTCAGAGCTAAGAAAAGCTACCAGCCACCCCGCTAATGTGAGAACCAGCACGCAGAGCTGCTAACTGCTTTCCTGCAAAAAGCCTCCACCGTGCTAATATATCTCTGCTCCCTGTCTTCATATCATTGCGTCCATACATATATATCTATACACACATGGTGAGGGCAAGCATGGTGCAAAAAATGTGGCTCAGTGAAGTCAATCATAACTCCTGGTGAGTTAAACAGTTTGCCTCAGGTCTCAAAGTCAATGTGCCTGTATGAAATTACATCTAAACTGTGGCCCGAGCATAGCGTGGGGCATCCGTATTTTGCTTTACCCTGGAGGGAACCCCAGGAGATTCAGTGTGTCAAATCTTGACATGGCCTCTATACATCACCAGTGCCCTGGCTGAGGCATGAAGAACATGCCCCCATTGCTTCAATCGGTGGCCAGCCCGCATTCTCTGAGTACTGCAGCCCAGCCTGAACCAGATTTGCTATTCCAGAAGAGAAGAAAAGAAAAGAAAAGAAAAGAAAAGAAAAGAAAAGAAAAGAAAAGAAAAGAAAAGAAAAGAAAAGAAAAGAAAGAAAAGAAAAGAAAAGAAAGAAAGAAAGAAGAAAAGAAAGAAAAGAAAAGAAAAAAGAAAACCTAATGATAACAGCCACCTGAAGTACTTCACTCTATCTTCATCAGCTCTATAAGGCAATTGCTTGCAGATGTTGCTGAGCAGATGGCCATGGATAAATTCTCACAAGCAAATACTCCTCAGTGTTATTTTGGGATATTTGGAGACCCTACCTCTTCCTCTACTCACAGTCCCTGTTTATATGCTTTCTTAAAAAATAAAAACCAAACCTCTGAATAGTAATGAACCTTCTGAATATTTAAGCCATGTCTGCAGTATTCCCCTTTTCAGCTATTAATGTCAGAGTTTGCACCTATATCAGCTTCATTTCTTTTTTCCTCTCTGCCAGTCTGTGCAGACATGTCCCTCGAGGTTGGCTTGAGGTGTCACTAGCACTGCGCCTGCTGCCCAGAGCCGCTAGCCAAGTCCCAGCTGGTGTTCAACCACTGAGGTAATGCTGCAAAGCATGGAGTTTTGCTCCGAAAGTCCATCTGAAGCAGGAACTGGCAAGCAGGAGAAAATTAAATACAGCATTTATTCTGCAGTTACAGACAAATGTAGGTACAAAATCAAAATAATGCAGGGCAAGTGTATTTCAAGAGAAAGGGGCTGTAATATGAGATTATGTACTGAAACAAGGTATGACATGTGATTCCTATTCTCCTTACTTCTCATTTCTAGATGGGAATTCAGTTCACTTTATCCTTCTTTACCCGGCAAGCCCCTATTTTTGTGCTGTGTTGGAACTACCCACAAAATACATGGAAATAAGAGTTTGTGAGGGGACAAACCCAGTAACTTCTTACCCTCATCCCATTGACTGCACAGCCGTTTTTCTGACTTTCTCTTCTTAAGTTATTTTTAACATATATGTACTTTAAATTCATATACATTCAGAGCATGATGTAAGCAAACCAGAAAAAGGCAAAGTTGCTATTTCGTAGAAAATGATCAAGAAAATAATTACTATGAATGATTACTACTGAGGATTCTTAAACACTGGAGTGCTGTTCACTCTCTACTGTTACTTGTTATATAGCTATTTATAGTTATGTAAATATAACTAACTAGTTACACTAGTTAATAGGAGCCATAAAAACAGTTGTCGCGTGAACGGGTATCAAACTCCATCAGACTGCCTGTCCATCAAGCAATTTTCTAGGAAAACCTTCAGGGGTCAATACACACTTACTCTCAACAGGTGATATTCCTTCCTCTCAAAACTGAAAATAAAATGCAGACTAGAGAGGTCTCTGACACACGTCTGTGTGCTCCTGAGGGTGCAAAGATGAGCCTCAGTCCCGATGGAGTTCGCAGACACTACCATACTGAAAGAATAGGCATTAATTTAAGAAATTAAATGAAATTAAATGGGAACTAGATGATTTTAAGGTCCCTTCCAACCCTAACCATTCTATGATTCTATGAAATTCCAGAAAGAAAAGAAAAAGATGATATTATCTTTGAAGCTGAACTCAGTGTGCACAGCTGCCCAACAGTGTCAGAGGCTGTCAGGACCTCCTGAGCTCTCGCCTGTCTCTGGGGAGGTCACAGGACCTCTGCTAAAAACGAGCTGCCACCTCCCTCGCAGCACTGCCTTCTCCCGAGCGTCCCCATCACCGGGCTCCGCTCAAGGCTCCTTGCTCTCAGTTCACCGGAGTTCCACGAGCTCCTTGTGAGACATCAAAGCAGAACTTTAATTGCAGGAAATTAGTTTGCTCTTCGAGCAACTTATTTTAACTTCAGCTTGGAAATCAGTTGTTGAACATAAGAGCTGGAAATAAGGAGTGAGCAACTTTTTTAGTTAAAATGTTCTCTGGGCTATACAGCAATCCAGTAACAGTGTAAACGTTCATGAACAGGTGAAGATATCTGTAATTCACTTTACTGGTTTCAGCAGTGAAATTTGGTCTCCCCCAGCAGACATGCTAAGTCCTTACAGTGCTGAAAGAATTAATATTTAGTGTACAGTTCAGAAAAAGAGAAGTTTTGCTGTTCAGAGGCTTAAATTCATACAGCATGTCTATGAAAGATGAGGCTTGAATACTATGGATTCGAAACATGTTCAGTTTTCTTTTCCAAGTATATGAATCCTGTGCTCAAGCAGGGCACTATACATGCAGTTTTCCAAACCCTTTTTAACAGACATAAATAACCTTATTTATAGTTCACAGTGTTCCAAGTTTATCAGCAGAATACTGTGTCTCATGCATTCTTTCAAAGTCCAAACACAAATACGTGCTGAAAATAAACTCTGCTTACTTTGCTAGCTCTACTTACTGGGACATTCTTGCCTGTTTTTTATCTCTATGTACTGCTGCGTATTTATGAATTGGAATACATTCAGCATGAAAAGCAAGGGAAGTTGGTTTTCTAAACATCTTCCATAAAGACTACTCCAAAACAAAACTCAGGAAGGGCTGACCTTGCTGCAGGTTTGTCTGTTCATCTGCTGTAGCTGCACAGTGGAACAATTTTTTAGGCAGAGAAGAAATGCTGGTCAAAGGGAACTTGCTCCTGCGGGTGACACATGGGTCTTCCTTTCTTTATAGGTGAAGTTAACCAAGTGCTCTTCTGTGTTTCAACCGGTTTCCTCCAGAAGTCTCAGGACTTCTTCTAGAGAAGCTTCTGCAAGGAGTGCAGGCAAACAAGCAGCCCATGTTCTGCAGGACTGCAAATATCAGTACTCCCGAGGAGGGCTGCTTTGGGCACCAAGGAGCAGAGCTGTTGTGAAGTGAGATCATCATCTGAGACCAAGACACGCTGGGCATCGTACTCCTGCTGCGCCTCGCCATGCTGTGTGCTGCTTCTCTGCCAAGGCTTTCATGGTGAGACTAAGGCATTCTCCCAAATGAACTCTGAGAAGTGATAGAGCCTGGCCCAAGCACTTACATGCAATGCTTAAAGGTACTTTCAGCTCTTTCTGGTAAAGCATTGTTGCCCAAATGATCTTTTGTATCAGGAGAGGAAGAGGAGCTGCCCCTTGCCAAGCAACTGCTGCCAGTGTGTAAGGTGCAGGGAAGAACCTCCTGTGCCCTGCAGAGTAGGGTGACAGAGAACCTGAAATACTTGAAGACAAAAAAGCTTGGAATTACAGTGAGCTACAGCTCTCTGGAGGTCATGAACTCCAGCTCTCACGAGCTGAGAGATGACTAGAAAGTTGTCAAGAGAAACTTGGCCCCTCAGAGATGACCACTGAAACAACCTTTTGTCAAGCAAGTTATGTGTATAGTTTACCCATTCCTGCTTTCAAATGCAAAAGTGTCTACTCCCTGAACAGGAGCACCTGTAACCTTCCAGGTCTATACAGATCTAGGAAGAAAACTTGATCTAGCTGAAGAAGCTAGGACCTGTGGCTGAAGAGGGAGCAAGGTACAGCAGAAGAACAAAGTCAGAAGAATGACGTGGGCTTTCCAAACTGTACCTGTGTCCTGCGGGACTTTGCAATGCCTCAGGAGGGGGAAAGGAGCAAGTTCCCACTTTGCCTTATCCCCTTCCCTAGGGTTGTCAACCAACTAATCTATAGCAATGTCTGTTTGATTCTGCCACTTTTTTGGCCCTAATTCACCCTTTTTATAGCAAACTTTGGCTTTGACAATTACAGATTTCCCCACGATTCCAAAAAGAGTACAGAGAGCCCCTTGGAGGCTTCAGGATATGAAGGTATCTGGATACACAGTTTAGAAGTGAAATAGGAATGGACAACTTCTGGGAGATTGTTCAGAAGAAGTAACAGTCTTTGGGTCAACAAGAGAAAAGCCTTTCTTACTCCACCAGCTGCTTTTCCGATCTCAACAGTCGTTCCTGACTGCCCACAAACTTAATGAAATTACCTTTGCTCTGCAGTTCACTCACTCTTGCTCAGCAAAGCACTTTGTTGCGCTGTAGCTGTCCCCACCAAGCAAACACAGCTCATGCCAGTGGTTTGTCGCCCATTCTCCCCAAGCCCGGCAGGCACAGGGCCTCTGTCAGAGGAGCAAGGGGAAAGAGAGCGGGAGCCTTGGAACAGTGGAGGACCAGATCTTGAGCTGGCAATGTGGGGAGAGATGGGCTTGAGGCAGCCTCACTGAAGGAGGACAACCACTGCAAGGATGACCAGGAATCCCACACTTGAGGAGGTCTGGGTCAGAAAAACCATTTGGCTGTTTTTTATAGAGACTTCATCCCGGGAAAGAGGGTATTACTTTAAACATCCCAAATCTGTGGAGAGAAACAGGACCAGTCTGTGGGAAAGGACTGCCCACAGCTCTGGGTTGGGGAGGGAACGCTGGCACAATGCTGTGCCCCAGGGGAGGGGAGAAGTTCAAGAACAGGAGCATCTGAGAGCCAATGGGTTTGCTAAAGTATCTTCCAGATATGAAAAATCACAATGACAGCAGGTATCACCTTGATAAAATAGGCCTTTCACTGGAAGGAAGTTAAAAGAGACCTAGGGAACATTTTTTGCACTCTGTTAAATTCTCCATGGTAATTTTTGTTGAATTTTATTTTCCCTATAGTCTTAAAACTTATCCCCCGGAATTCTATAGTTACAGTTTGTCCTTCTTTTAAGAGATAAATTGGCTTCAAAATCCTTTTCATACACTATAATTTTCAATGAAGTTTATTCAGAGGCCACACAGAAAATCCATATGCACAGGAACTTCAATTACATAAACAGCAGATATGGATATTTTATGGTGTATATCCGTATGTAGTAACTCATATTATGCAGATTTCTCAAATCATCATACATCCATGGGAGAGAATAAATGAGTGATTTTATTTACCAAATGCGTTTTTTTTTTCATTTCTTCTGGTAAATGGAAAGTAAACATCTTAATACACATCATTCGTTCAAAACAAATACAGAAATTGATTTATTTTCTACATCTTCAAAATACCATTCATTATCATCAAATCTTGCCACCTCATACCAATTAATTCATTAACTTATAAGCAGCCAAAGGGAATGGATTTGAATAATGCTTTAATATATAATTGATGAGCTCAGCGTTGCGGATGCCTTTGAGTCAAACAGCTGGCCCAAGCTACTCCAGTCTGACTGAAGAGGTTTTTAAGGAAACGTCACAAAAGTGTGTGACGAGCTATTGCCCATCAACGCTGTATCTTCCTTGGTCCACTGACCAGACAACAATGTATTGCCTGTAGCGGCTGCAAGTCCTCTTCGTTTCCAGCTTTTAACATGGTGCAGTTTCTGCAGGTGCTGATCTTCAACAGCTTGCAGCGAATTACATTGTTCCAGCTGTGAATTTTACAAAATCACAAAAAGTAATCTCTGGTTTCCATTTTTAAGAAAGGGGTTGGGCTTTGTTACATTTATTGAATTCGTTGCCCAGCCTCATGCCTAAGGCTTCTTCCAAACTTTCTTTTCAAAAACTCCTGAAGGCCTTGACCTTTTCTTGCAATCTTAAAAGGCATGAAGTCTCCCAGGTTTTTATCCTCAAAAGGAGAGAGATGGAAAAGAACAGAGAAAAAAATCATCTCTTCCTACCTCTTCCTTCCACTCTCCCAAGCTCTCCCCACCTCCCCCATAGTTTGAAATCCAGACATAGCTGCAGTGACAATGGAAGAGGGTGGGGACAGAGACAGTGTCTGAGGAGGTTTCGATGTCTCCTGACTCTCACACCCTTCAACGTGCAGCAAAAGCAGGTGCATGCCCTCCGGCCTCTCCGGCGCAGCCAAGGAATGGCTGAGTGTTTGCAGGTCCAGCTTGTGGCTGCTGCTCCTGCAGCACTGGCCTCAGGACAGCAGGACAGGGCAGGGATGCTCCGAGTTGCCAGATCGCTGGGCTTCACGTGGGTGGAGGACTTGATGGGCTTGCCTAGTGGTGACAGTTCTCACCACCAGCCAAAATTTCTCTATCCTTCCCATTTCTGAGCATTTATGAGCAGGAAGACAGAACTAACCCACCTGAGACATTTCCAAAGTCACCAGCCAAGGCCCTAAAGGCAAGTATTTTTCCACTGGCAAATCCTGACTGTATTTGCTGTCATGTAACATGCCACAGAATAAACAGTGCGCTCCTGGATGGGCTAGAAGGGGAAATAAGGTGAAATTTCTGTGTGTACTGCAAGATCTCTCTTGTGGAAATCTGGGCCATGACCATGGATTCAAGTTGTACTGAAAAGACCTTTAGCTAGAGCATTAGAAACATTTTCTAACATCAGCAAACCTCTTTTCAATTCCTCTGTCAGTTTCTCTCCTACAGAGCCTGAAATTTAGCAATTACAGAGCAACATACAGACTCTCCATCACAGCTGCGAACTGATTTTTTTTTATTTACACTTAAGCCCTGTTGTCAGTAGCCATACAGAGAAAAAGGCACAGCTTCTTTTCCCACACCCCGGGTGCATAGCTGGGTGGGACACAGGCCGAGTGCAGCCCTTTCAGAGAGAAACAGATTCGAGCTGAATCAAATGGGATGAGGGAAAATCACGTACGACACTCCACACCACTTAAGAGTTGATCACATTTCTTGGCAAGGGCAAAGAGAGCATTAAGGGGAAGAGAAAGCTCTACCTTACCCTTGTTGGTTCAGTTGGCCTGACTAGCGCCATTTAAAGCAATTGCTCTATATTAGTCCAGGGAATGTCCATTAAGGTCACTGGGAACTGGTGATTTCATGGTGTCATGGATCAGATCCACATTCATTCAGCTTCACTGGTCTCCACGTGCTCTGTCCTCTCCAATCAGTGTTTGCTTCCACCCTGCCCTGACCCCTAAGAGCCAAAAGTCAGTAGAAAGCCTCCTGTGGTTACTCATCTTGAAGATGATGTTACATTTCTCTTACTTCCACTAGCAGAGCGAAACATCTGGGAGTTGTTTGCGCTAATGTCGGTGTGGAAAGCGTGAATACATTTTGTCAGCAGCATAGGAACAAACTCCAACAATGACTTGGCTTTGATTTGAGGGGGTTGTATCAGTGAGAGGAAGTAGATGGTTTAATTTTTATCTGTAGCAAGATTCATTCTGAAGAGTTAAAACATATACTGACATATGCACACACATACACAGGCACAGAAATCCCTGCCCACAAAATTTGGTCTGCTTAATTCAAAGCATATTAGAACATTTTGCCCCTGAGCCTATAAGCAGTTAATCCCTGAGGGCATCGATATGCGGTATGTAATACAGAGAAATGAACGTAAAAATACCTGTACTGGCATTACAGAAGAACAGGCACTGACACTGTAAACAGCTGAGCAAGAAACTAACTCCTTGTGGGAGCAGACAGAGATGTGATTTTCTTTCTGTGGGATATCTGCCTCTTTTTAGGATCTGTACACTTGGTTCACTTGGAGCTGTTTCATTCCAGCAGTGGGTGTCACACAACTTGCCACACAGCTGTTGTCAATTAGTAACAACGGGATATTATAATAAAATGAATAGCCTATTAGTTCATATCCTGGTTTATTTTCACGCCTCACTCTCAACAAAACCAACAGGCAGCTGCTCTGTGACTTTAAAACTGGTCCCTATTCATTTCCTATGGGATGTGCCTGGACACCAAAATGTATTATGCATGCACACCAACACAAAGGAGCCTCATACTTGCTTCGAGCATGTGAAAATAATACATTGGATCTGATGGTTATATAAATAGTAGTCATTATGCAGAAAACAGCCCATGTTCCCTTGGTAATGGCATCTCATTAATTTTGCTGAAACCTCCCTAAATTATAGCAATGAATTCTGCTGTCAGGTTTTGGTTTGGGTTTTTTTGTTTGTTTGTTTTTTCCCTTTCATGAGCAAATTGTGCCATAGAAATGGAAGACGTTTCTGCTGGGCTGCAGTGGACAAATTGCCCATCAGATAAAACAGCAGTGGGAGAGATGAAGAGCTGTGATGTATAGTATACGCTAAAGTTGTGCTTTCTAACGGCTGTCAAGAAAGTATTACTTTGACAAAAGAATTCAAGAATTAGTTCCAGAAGAGGTGGAGCCCAGTTTCCAATGGATTTCTGTCTCTGGGTAGCTGAATTGCATGAAGGCTGCAGTGTGAACTCGCCATGTCAGTAGGCATGAGAGAACCCTCTGAGGAGAAAGAAATAATATGAATTTTGAGAAAAACTGCAATTAGCTAGGCGGGTATTTTTATTAGTAGTAGATGTCAGATAACTTCCTTAGGAGCCAACCGTTGACGAAGGAGAGGACTCTTCACTTGTTACTGACCCTGTGCGTTGTGCAGCTCAAAGTCAGCCATGAAACACAAATCACTGGAGGCCTTGAAGACAGCCAGAGCACCCTTTCAGTGTCAGTATGGATCCTCTGGCAACTAGTAGGATCTGAGCTTAGGCTGGAATATCTTTCCCTCAGTAAGGAAATGAGTGGAAAATGCAGTGCCCTTGAGGCCTTCAGCAGTCTGTCAAATCTCGCCAAAAGTGAACCACAACTTTGAAAGTAATTGAGAATGGAGTTGATGGTGGACACATCTATGCAGCAATGGAGAATGAGCTTAGTTTCTTCAGAAACCAGGCTAATAAAGAGATATGCTTTCACTATTGTCACCTTTCTGGTTCCCAGAGCTAGCTGATAATAGTGTCACCAAGCTGACAGCCTTTCCATAAAAGTCTCAATCTCTCTGTCTTTGGAGGTCCAGGCCTTTAATACAGGCCTGTATTTCTTCTCAATGGACAAACACTAGAGAAGTAGCCTTCTACTCTCTAAATTATCAGATAACTTTTCACATGAAAAACTGCTCCAACTCGATGTGCAAAAGGAGTGACTGACATCAGGACAAGATGCCGTTGGCAGGTACAATGTTAAGAGATCACTTTACTCATGTGCCGAAATAGTCAAAGAAAACATAGCTCTGTGTATGTGGCCAGTGTTCACAGTGTAGCCTGGGAGCAGGAGGTCACAGAGACTCCTTCTCCTCGTGCTTGGAGGTGGAGCAAGCAGCTACTGCTTCAGTGATGTTGAACTCACCTCAGCACTTTTCAAAATGTAATTATTTCAAAACATAATTGTTTCAGTCTTTATTCCCACTTTCAAAAGACTATGAAGAGGCTTCTTCAAAGACTGAGAAGGCACTCAAAGCTACTTTGATTCCGTTTACAAAATATTGGCTAGATAACTAACTGCTAATAAATACTTCACAAATCCCAGAGGTGTGTGAAATTTTGTCCCTTATTGCTCTTTGTGAAGTCCTAAAAAGGGTTTCCTTTGTTTTGCAGCTGGAAGGAGGGGAATTGTTATTGTAGAGCCTCCTATCCAAACTAACGTTGATCATTAAGTAAAGTGTTTCTAATGCATTTCATTTTATTCTCTATACCACTAGATGCAGTAATAGGAACAGCTAATCTGGCTAATTTGCCATTGTTGCCCTGTTGCACATACAGAAGCATACAGATTGAACCGCCATTTCTCAAGTTTGCAACTTCAGATAAGTTTTTTTTTTTCAATCCTTTGTTAATTTTACCTTATCTAACCTTGTAAAGCCCATGGAGGTTGTCGTGGGTTAGGTTGAAAACTTCCCCCCCACACACAGCCGGTCACTCCCCCTCCCCCACCCCCAGGAATGAGGGAGAGAATTAAAGGATAAACGGGAAACCCGTGGGTTGAGATAAGAGTGATTTAATATAGATGATTTAATACAGTATAGGTGCTCACCACCCCCTCGTATGCGAAGCCCATCTCGTCCCGAAGCTGCAATCCCAGACGAACGCGAGACCCCGAAATAGAGAGGGGCAGAGAGAGAGAGAGAAACAGCAGAGCAACAGCGCAGCAAGCGCAAAAGAGCAAAAGCGGCGAAAGAGCCAAAGCGCAAAAGCCCTTCTTCCCGGCTGACCCTCACTTTTATACTGGGCATGACGCTGCACGATATGGAATACTAATTGGCCAGTTTGGCCCTCAGTCTTAAGTTCCACCACAAATCACAAGGGGAATCGTGTCCCCCTTGTCCCAGCTATGCTCCCCCCTTATCCTGCCGTGCTTCTGCACTCTGGCACACTGAAAAGTCCTTGGCAGCTTGTTATCAGTGTTCTTCTCAGAGTGAGCCTCTGAGTAAAACCAAAACACGGAGCTCTTCTAGCTGTTAAAAAAAACTCTGTCCCAGCTAAAACTAGGACAGAGGTCCACAGTGGAGCAGATATCCACTCTGCAGCCCACAGAGGACCCCATACCAGAGCAGGTGAATGTGCCCAGAAGGAAGCTGCAGCCTGTGGAGAGCCCACACTGGAGAAGGCTCCTGGCATGAGCTCCAGCTCATGGAGAGAAGCCCATACAGGAGCAGCTTTTGTGACAGCACCTGTCAACCTATGGTGGACACAGGTGACCCATACTGGAGTAGTCCTTTCCTGAAGGACTGCAACCCAATGGAAAAGACTCATGCTGGAGAAGTTCATGAAGGCCCATATCCCATGGGAGGGACCCCACACTGGAGCCAGGGAGGAACGTCAGTTCCTTACACATGGTCTCTATCACAATCCGCTTTCCCAGTTCCCCTGAACCACTCAGGAGGCAGGAGAGTGAGGAGTGAAGTTGAACTTAGGAAGAAGGTGTAGGGGGAAAGATGGCTTTAGTTTTGTTTTATTTCTCACTATCCTAGTCTGTTACTATTAATTGGCAATAAATTAAATTTATTTCCCCAAGCAGTGCCTGTTTTGCCCCTAACGTCAATTGGTAAGTGATTTCCCTGTCCTTCTCTCAACCAGTGAGTTTTCTTCATATTTTCTCCCCCTGTGCTGTTGATGGAGGGGATTGGTGGGCACCTGGCAGCCAGCCAAGGTAAGCTCACCACATTTGTTTACATAGCATTTACTCTTTTTTGAAGATCTTTCTGTGCCTATTTACTCTGTTAGACTCCCTATCTGAAACACCTTATTTTCTCTCTCTTCTGTTGTGGTGTTTTTTATGTAAATACATAATCACCCATGTTTTTACTAAGCTTTAGTAACTAAAATGTCTTCATTTTATTCACAAGTTGTGCTACTTAATAATTTTATTTCATTTTGCTTGACCTTTCAAAGTCCATATTGAGTCTTTACTAGTGCAACACATTATTCATTCAGTCCCTGAGGTACGCATAGTACTTTCAACAAATGCAACAATAATCTGTCCTCTAACAAGCTTACAGCTGAAATAATTGATGATAGAAGAAGCCTGAGGTGGGGGCAATCAGGGAATGATAAGATTTTCACAGTATACACTTGAGAATGAATTGACCGCAGGATATAGATAGATCATCACATCCTTGATGGCATGTAACTGTGTAATCAGGGTCTGATAAAGGCTTCAAGACATCAAAGCAATGAGGTTTTAGAACAACCTTCTTGTCAGAGTTGCAGGGACAAAAAAATAAGTTGTCCTTAAGCTGGAACCTAGTGTGTTCCTGAAAAGGACTGTGTGATGTTGTTGCCTGCAGCAGCAAGACTGGATTTTATTTTTTTTTTTTACTTTTTTTCACAGTATTTTTGTATTTACTTGTTGTGGACAAGGGAGGGAAAGGGTCTTGTTAGAGTGTAGGTTTGCAGAAGGTGAGTGTCAAAGCTGCATGCATGAAGGACAGCAGTCAAGGAAGAGCACCTCGTGAATGGATGAAGAAGTGTTAGCACAAGATCTGGTGAGAAAGAAGGCTCTTATTAAATGGCTTTCCAGTGGCTTTCCCATCTACTCCTGTGATAGCTCTTGTTCATGCTCAAGAGGTGAAAATATTTGGTTTATGGCACAGGAAAGTGACATTGTGCAATAGGCAAAGTATTGCTAATTTGGTCACAGACTAATCCAGTGACCACCGTCCATGAGCTGTCGGCATGCAGCGCCAACCCTGCTAATTTGCCAAACCATGTTAAAATAAGCTATAAATTACTTTCCCTGTAGGCAGTTGCCCTAGCTTTTAGAGAGCTAATAAAGGCAGGAAGGAGAAAAAAGGGGGTCTACTGAGCGAGGAAAAGAAGGGGGAGCATGGCCACAAAACAATCTTGCAATTGACTGTGATCTATTTTTCAAAAATAGTTTCTACTCCATCTGCAAACAGTATTTTTCATAATAAATGGCACTGCTGGTAGAGTGGCTAGACATTTTAAGAAAAAATTAAATGGTTTATTTGATTATATGGGGATAAAGCATTTGCGCAGGCAAAGCATAATTAAATACGAAGTTCTCTACAGCTCTCAGAACATTGCTGCAAGGTTAAGGTATTGTCTCTTTCCCTTGTGCAGTGATTGCTTTTTGCCTGCACACACACACTCTAAATCTGTCAGTTTGCTGGATTTAACATTTTTTTCCTCATTTGAAATAGTCTTTTCCTAATGGAAAAAAACACTTTTAAACCACCACTGGTAGCTTCCCAGATAGTGGTAGCATTCAGGAAGCAATGACAGGGAATGGTTGTTTCTGTGTTTCTGTGTGTTTCTGTCACCAATCACACCTAGAGTCTGAACTTTGTTTAAAATACAGCTTTATTTCCAAACTGACTGCCTAGAAAAATAGATGTCTGAGTAAAAAAGGCTAACTTAGGGGCAAGGTGGGATGTGATTGTAGCCTTAAAATTTTGTATTGGATTTCAAGCAAGAAGAATTTTTCTATGATGCTGCATGACAGAGAAATCCAAGAGTTCCTGCACAGCATCTGCTGGGTAGCTTCTAAGCCTCAGGTCCCAGGAGTCACGCTGGCAAGCAGTCAGGCTTCTCTGTCCCTGGTTTCTGCCATGCCTGAGCTGTCTCCACTGAATGTTTCATCTTCTGCCATCCTGCAGAAGTCAGGTAACACTGTTTTGTTACGATTGTTGAAGCACCTCTAGGCATTCTGGTGCATAACTATGTCTACAAAAACTCTTCTTCAGCTCCTTCATCCACTGCCTACTTCACCCTCCTCCCCACGTCCCCTTTTGCTGTGTGGCTGCAGGAACCTTGACACGGCAAAGGCACCTGCTGTTTCTGCAACTGCTGTCTAGCACCCTGCCCATCCATCTGCATTTGCCCATGGAAGATTCTCAGCTAATTATTTTGTCCAGGGGGTGGGAAGGGTGGGCTTTGGCCAGCACCCGGCATGCAGGAATCCTGCTGCACTCCCAAGAACAACAGCATCACAAATATAGACAAAATAGCAGTTGAAACAGAAACAGGACTCTGCCACAAACACTCTCAAGAGCTCCTTTCCCCTCTCTGTCGTCGTGAGAACAGAGGTTTGATCTCTGTCTGTGCACAGCCTTCACCAGATACCTTTTGCAGCACACCCAGAGGGTCAGTGGACCTGGTTTATTTCAAACCAAAGCAGCTGTCTTTAAGAGCATTCCTCTCGGAACATCCATCTTGAACACAGGCACAAAAGTAACATCTCCCCCTTGGTTTTCTTGAAGAGTTTTGTTATAGCGTTTCATACTGTTTCAACTTACTCGCTGCTATTTATTCTTAGATGTCTTTCTGGCAACAGAGATGTGTTTTTCTCCATGAGAGAGCAGAGAGTGTTTATTCCTCAGTTCTACAGATCTGCTTCGCCTTACTCCATCTCTTTCAGGATGAGCCATTGCTAGTAGGGCTGGGGAAACACAACAGATGGAACTTTCTGAAGCTAGGCAGGAGCAAAAAGATCTTGAGTGTGATGATTCAAGTGTGGGATGGTCTCGGTGAGGGAAAAGAGAATAATTCAGCACTACTCACTGCTGAGGCCTGCAGAGACACTTCTCGCTCAAATCCAGAGGTGGCATCCACAACTTCTTCTCCAGAAGACCACTGATGGTTGCAGGCATGGCAAGCTATGGCATATGCCTCTTAATCCTTGAGGAAAAATATCCAAAAGCCCTTGTATAGAGATAGAACACTCCAAATTCCCTGAAAGGAGGGAGAAATGGGGCTAAATGCAGGATAGGAGAGGAAGTGAGAGGATCGGATGGGACAACAGTCTTGCCAGCAAGGAGTATGGCCAGTGAATTAACTGTATGAAATTATTAACTGTATGAAACTATTAACTGTATGAAATATGTATGAAATTATTAACTGTATGAAATTCAACAAGACCAAGTGCCGGGTCCTGCACTTCAGCCACAACAACCCCCTGCAGTGTTACAGGCTTGGGGAAGTGTGGCTGGAAAGCTGCACAGCAGAGAAGGACCTGGGGGTGCTGGTCAACAGCTGATTGAACATGAGCCAGCAGTGTGCCCAAGCAGCCGAGAAAGCCAATGGAATCCTGGCATGTATCAGAAACAGTGTGGCCAGCAGGAGCAGGGAAGTGATTGTGCCCCTATACTCAGCACTGGTGAGGCCACACCTGGAGTACTGTGTCCAGTTTTGGGCCCCTCACTTCAAGAAGGACATTGAGGTGCTGGAGCGGGTTCAGAGAAGAGCAACAAAACTAGTGAAGTGTTTAGAGAACTTGTCCTATGAGGAGCGGCTGAGGAAGCTGGGACTGTTTAGTCTGGAGAAGAGGAGGCTCAGGGGGGACCTTATCGCTCTCTACAATTACCTGAAAGGAAGTTGTAGGGAGATGGGGGTTGGTCTCTTCTCCCACTTTATGAATGACAGGATGAGAGGGAATGGCCTCAAGTTGCACCAGGGGAAATTTAGGTTAGATATCAGGAAGAATTTCTTTACAGAGAGGGTTGTGAAGTATTGGAACAGGCTGCCTAGGGAGGTGGTGGAGTCCCCATCCCTGAAGGTGTTTAAAAAACGTGTGGATTTGGTGATGAGGAACATGGTTTACGGACCCTGACAGTGCAGGGGTGAATGGTTGAACTCAATGATCTTGAAGGTCTCTTCCAACCAGATGATTCTATGATTCTACAAAATGCTCTCTAGAACATGGGGCTATACCTTGCTGTTGTCTAGATTTTTTGGCAGTCAATTCTGTGGGGAGGTTTTTGGAAACTGTTTCCTCATTGCCCCACGTCTGGGATAAAAGCAGAGAGCCTGAGAGAAGTTTCAGGTTATAACCTCATCACTTCAGAGAGCTTAGCAGAAAATGTGATTGTAGGTGCCATCAAAGTTCTTCTTGTCCAGCCTTTGTCTGGAGATCCAGTTTCTCTCTTTGCAATCCAGTCAACTTCATTTCAGTCACCTAAAATAGGTAATACATTATTCCTTCATGTTCATACACAGATAATGTCCCAGAAGGTGCAGGCACTGTAATCGCTTAGATTTGTTTCCAGCTCAGCTTTGTTTCAAAAATAATTGCAGTTTCAGATTAAGCCAAACTTTGCTTTTCTCCTGAGTTGGGACTTCAGACCAACTAGTTACGTGTAAGCTATTCATAAGGCTGGTTTTGAACTCTCCTAGAAGAAAAAGGCCTGTTCAGATACAGACACGTGTCACTGTATCTACCTGGATATGAACTGAAATGGTCATTAATATCTTGAATTTAAAACATATATTATGCTCCTTGAATTTAAAAAAACAATGGAACAAACGAAGAGTTTGTTGACAGCTACTGTTAGGCAAGAAGAGACCAAAACACATGCTAAAACTGAGTTGCTTTAACATTCACCCAGAGTCTTTGAATCTCTTCTCACTTCGTAAAGATCTGGGATATTAGGAAAAACTGATTCATACTGTTACTCTAGGCAATTAAAGAAGTAGCATCACATTTTCACACTTTTAAAATTCCTGGCTTTCTGTTACTGAAGCATCTTAAACCACGTCATTCACAATAGTTCTAACATCTGTAGTTTCCTTGGGAATACTTCAATTGTCAGAAATTAAAATTCATTATCACTAATGAGATATTCTGATTTCAGATTGTCATTTCCGATTCTAAATATAAAAGTAATTACCAGCACATACAGCCTCCCTAATGGAATAATTTTATCATTGTTCCCGGATGTAACATCATAGTTTCGCTGCTTCTTGTAAACAAAAAGTATTTACCATAACGACCCCGTGATAGTCAGGTAGAAGACATACAAAGGAATGAAATAATTGCATCAGTGATTTGGCAAAATTTTCTACTGACAAGAGCAAGAAATAAATACAAAAGGCCAGTTATTTCAGTTATTATGTACAGTTATATAATGCAGCTTTCATTTTCCATTCTCATGGAAAAAATTACCCCAAATATGCGGTCGAGTCTCTGAAAACTGCAGCAACACCAGGCACCGAAGAGAAGTTGGTGCTACTTGTAAATCTCAATAAATAAAATGTCCTTTCCTTTCATTTCATCATGCCAATTTCTCACTTAGCAAATGACACAGCTGTTCACAGGAGGTCTTTTAAAACACAAGCAGCAAATTCATAAACGAGCTGGATTTCAAGGATAATTTTGTCAAGTGTAAACTTGCCATCTGTGTCCTGCAGCATCTCTCCTTTTTCAGCCTACCTTTTGTAGTAGGCAAACGTTCCTGTTAGCATCCCTCTTACACTTTGGTTCTATCAATCAACTCTGTATGCTCCATACTGGATTTCCTGTGTTTGATATAGAGTATCACAAGATATCTAAAAAGGGAGTCACACAAGTTAATAGACATTTATAGACTCTCCCTTTACTTAGCACTCATAGTTAAGATGATCTAAATAATTGCTGCATTCTTACACAATCTGTTCCTATTCTGTAATTGCACTGAATATCCCTACACATGTCTATATATTATAACACACCTCTCTATAGCCTCATCCATGCTTTACAAGTTAGATTTTTAGACTAGTAATATCAAATATGTTAAGAACAGTGAATGATTACATAAGGATATAAAGAACATTTCTTCATTACTTACTATTTCTTACTGAGAACCTGTATTCTGTACATACTGTTCTGGTTTATTTTAGTTGGAAAGTTTTTCAGAATAAAGCACCATACTGGATATTCAATGAGATCAATACTTAGACAGATATTAACTATGTCCCCTTTTCCATTCCCATTTCACATTAATTTAAAGGGCAGGAGAACTAGGCGTATTTTTACCCAAATTCTTCTCCTTTTCCTGAGGGAAAGACTATGAGAGGAGACTGATGAAGAAAAGAAGATCTTGGATCGTCAGATCTAGTCTTCTGTTATCTCTTATCAGTGTCATACGCACTTTTCCATAAAGAGACAAGCACATAACTTTTTTTTTTTTTACTCGTATTGGAAATCAGCTACTGGTTAGGAGCATTGGGTTCATTTCCACTTTGAAATTATTTTTGTCCCTGTTTATTTCCAGTCTTACTTGTATCAGCATTTAGGTCACTTAAACGCAGTGAGGTCCCTCAGCTAACTGCAAGAAAATGGGTTTTTCTTTCTTCTGATCCTCATCACCTTTTTGCATTGTATTTTTTTCTTTTCAGAAAGGACAGATCATCACAACTGTGCAAGGTGTTTTGGGTTGGAACATACGAGTGGTTCACACAGGGTAAGTAAGACTTTTGCAGTCTCTGCTGGAAGTACTCTGCCTGATACAGCCAAAGGCCCCTTGTTGCCCTTCCTGCAGTTGCATCTCAACCTGTTCACCCCACAGCTGCTCGGTATCACAAGGTCTTTTTCCTTCCTCTTTTGTTTCCAGCTGATGAATTCCAGCTTACAGCAGGAATTTTTGCTACTTAGCAACATTGTAATTTTGACATTTACAATTTCTTTATTTCTCCAGACTTAAGGTCATCCTGTTGTTCCTATATTGTTCCTACCTCCCAGCTGTTACCATCAAGAGTTCATCAGCATGTTCCTACTTTTTATTCCAAACTCTAAGACATTTTTAAGTCCCACATCCAATCCCTGAGGAATTCAGATCTTCTCTCTCCTCCTATTGATTGGTTCCCCTCCACTGCAAGCCTCTTGCCATCTGTCTATTGGCCATTTCCTTAGCTATCATATACTAACTGACACACAAATCTCCAGACCAATTAATCATTTCCAATGAGGAAACGTTTTATTGAAGTTCAGACAGATTGGAGCTATTTCACTTCCCTGTATCAAAAATTAATTGACTCATGAGAGATAAGTATCAGGTTAGGCTGGCACAATCTACTGTCGGGAGATTGTAAATCTATCTTGTGTTTTATCCTATTCCCCATCTATTTCCCTGCATTTAATTATTCTTTCAGACTTCTGGGATGAATATTACCTAGCTTTCTAGTTTGACTGCATCCAATATTTCGAATTTGAACTTGGTTATGAGAATCAGCATATTTTACTATCAATCTCAGAATTACTGAGTTCAGTTGAAGATAAGGTAACACTTCATTATTTGTAAGGCTATTATACAATATCTCTATTTGGTCACCTGTACTGCCAAAGAAACGTTTCTGACTTGTTTTAAAGTGTATTACAAAGTCTAAATAAGCACTGTTTTTCTGCAGTTCTACCTTCAGTCATAATCTTCTTATCTTCCAAATTGTCTTTTTTTTTTTGTTGATTTATCCCTTCTTTTTTGCTCATCAGTCTGACAAGCGCTTGTCTGTCTATAGAGATCCTAAAGAGACTCTCAGTGGCTCAAACGTAGCCAGCCTTCATTAGCACTGCAGATGTCTGGAAATCAGGAAAAATGAAAATCAGCCTGGGAGTCTTTCAAAATACACTGTAACTAACTCAGGACTTAGAGACTTGACACATGATACAAGGCTCTGAGGCCTGGATTCAGAAAATCATGCACAGGATGCTAATGGTCCCGTTGGATTTTTTGTAGGTAATTAATGAGAAAGCTTGTCACTAACCACATGCAAGAAAACTGTGCCTCAGTATTATTACCATGGTTCTTCATTCTACACCTGAGAAGGCAGTTTCCTCAAACATATTGTAATTCTTAACATGTTTTTAACTTGAAGAAGTACTCAGATATTAATGTACTCAAATGCATTCAGACAAGCAAGCACAGAGATAAACACTGAAAAAAAAAGTCAAAGATGTGCGTGACATAATTCTGCAACACACACTACAGCAGTACATTTGCTTTAGTAAAACTAGTCAAAAAAGCCCTTCTCACTGCCATTCTTACTACCATCGCTATAGTCACCTGAAGCATTTAGCTTCACACTTATTTATGGTGTACTAAGAGAACTAGAGAATTTGACCTAGATGCCAGCAGGCCCAGGAAGGTGATTCTGCCCCTCTACTCTGCTCTTGTGAGACCTCACCTGGAATACTGCATTCAGCTCTGGGACATGGAGCGGTTGGAGCAGGTCCAGGAGAGGGCCACAAAGATGATCAGAGGACTGGAGCACCTCTCCTATGAAGACAGGCTGAGAGAGCTGGGGCTGTTGAGCCTGGAGAAGAGAAGGCTCCGGGGTGATCTTGTAGCAGCCTTCCAGTACTTAAATGGGGTCTATAGGAAAGCTGGAGAGGGACTTTTGACAAGGACATGTAGTGATAAGACAAGGGGCAATGATTTTAAACTGAAAGAGAGGAGATTTCGATTAGATCTAAACCAGAAATTTTTTACATTGAGGGTGGCAAGGCACTGGAACAGGTTGCCCAGAGAAGTAGTGGATGCCCCATCCCTGGAAGTGTTCAAGGCCAGGTTGGATGAGGCTTTGAGCAACCTGGTGTAGTGGAGGGTATCCCTGCCCATGGCAGGGGGATTGGAACTAGATGATCTTTAAGGTCCCTTCTAACCCAAACCATTCTATGATTCTATTGTATGATTTAAGAGAAACAAGACAGACAAAGGAAGAAGCTGGAGGTTTTCAAGGCAGGATGTTGCCAGGGTTACAGGAATTTGCTCACGTAATGCTCTCCACCACACTCAAACCACCCCAGGGCTGTTTCCTGGGCCCACACGCTGCAATAAGTGCATATGCACAGGTCTTGAGAATGTCAGCTATAGACGATGGAAAATACAAGATGCTGTGTTCAACATTTCTTTCAGTTCATTTTGTTCTTTATTCCTTATCAAACCAAATATTCTATGTCATAAAAAAAAAAAAAGAATGAGGTGATCTTGGTTTGAGGAAGTTAATTGGATTGTCAAGATGTTTCAGTACTATTCCCAGAATGGCATCATTTGAGTAGACTCTTAATATTTCATAACGGACTTCATGGTAGTGCTAAAGAGTTCCAGAAAAGCAAATCTACTTTTTAAGTCTGTATTGATGCACGTTTCACCTTATCAGTTTCTGAACAAAACCAAATGTTTACAGCACACTGTAAAAACTCCTCAGAGAAAGCCAAGTGTTAAGATTTGAAATGTGTAAACCAGGAGCTTCCCTGGCCCCTGTCCCTGCCTGGGCTACACCACAAGTCCCTTTCTCCTGCGACAACCCTCTCTGACTGGGCATCCTGGTCATCATCGTGTCCTCAGTCCTGCCCGGCCCTGACTCTTGTGTGAACCTCAAACCCACATCACAGCAGTGTCTCTGCTGCTGTCAGCTGGACTTCTGACCTGACTCGCTACCTTGCTTCATCTGGGAGTACTGGTGGATCCTGCTACTGTCACCGACCTGCTCCTGCTCAGACCCTGCGGGACAGCGCCCTGTCGGAGAGGGCAAACTAAACCCAAGCAATAGGGCTGACAAACTGGTGCAAAGAAAGTGTGAGTTCTGAGGGAGCTGTGATGAGGATGAGCCTTCCCTGCTCTATGGTTCTTCTAGACTGCTCTGACTTTCCCAGATGAGGATCAGTCTGACCGGGCACAGCCTGGCTGAAGCCTGCCTACGCTTCTGCTACAGCTCTTCTTTTGGATTGCCCTCAAGAAGGATTACAGTCGCGTATGCACTAGTCAACTTTGCATGCCACTGGAGAGTTTTCTCCTGCTTGGGAAGGTCCTTCTTTTGCTGGATTACACCCACCATACCATAGCAGCTATCTACTGCACTCTCCAGGGTCCTCTGGGGATCCACAGGGCCTAGGGGAACCTAGCAGTATGTGAAGCTAGATTTCATTCAGCAGTATCCAGGTAGCTCTCTGAATGCTGATTGCTACAGATTCATGCCACACCACAGGGAGTGAGAAACAAATCTTGGTTTCCATGAGTGCTCTGTAAAGCACTCCTTTCCTTCTCAGATTGTGCCACTCATTCTAGTCTTTGCTTTGTTTTTCATGGCTAGTCACTAATTATCCTGTTGATTGATGCAGAAAGCTCTGAGGACATGTTGCATTTGACATCAAACAACTTTTTTTAAGTAAAATCTTCATTAAGGAAAGTTGGAGATGTGCTTTGTCTGAGGCCCATACGGACAGAGCCAAAAGACCTGCTAGACCCATAAGTAAAGTTAAGACCAGAATGATCTCATGGGCTATATTTTCATCAATAAAATGCACCCCAGCAAAGGGTTAACATTACTTGAGCGTGTCTTACCTAGGTTTCTGTGAGAACACTTAGCGCACTTCCCAGCACATCTCAGGCTTTGAAGTACTCTGCCATCACATAGAATGGGGACAGGAACAGGTTCAGCCTGCTGGCCGGCAGTCTGCCATCGTGAGCGCATTACAGTGTTATGCAAACATAATACCAACAGTCCCAACGTTGTTCAGGCACGTATGCAGAAAGAAAATGCAGAGCGTTCAGAACAGAGGCATCACGCCCTGCCTTGCGTCACAGTACCCAGCTCAGCACAGACCAGCCCCAGAACTTCTTAATTCCTGACTCCACGAGCAACTCCTAGCGCTCAGCAGCAGAGAAGGGCAGAAGGCGAGCTGTGTTTTCCCCACCTGCCCCTAAAGGCATCTCTCCTGGCTCCCAGCCTTGCCTTAGAGAGGAGTAATGTTTCAGTGGGGCATAGTGGAGGGTCTCTGAATCCCTGGAGGAGAAGGAGGAGGAGGAGGAGGAGAAGAGGGAAAAGATTACGCTGGAGTGAAGGGCTGAGACAGGAGAACTCCTTGTATGACCTTGACTAGCAATATTCGCTGTGGAAACACATCCCAGGCTCGTCACCTCTCCTTTGTTCCTGCTCCAGCCAAGCACTCAATGTACCAATTCTCTCCTAATCAGCATCACTCTTTGTGAGCAATGCAGGAAGTTTCCCATTTTCTAGATTCGACAAAATCACACCTTGATTGAATTTCCTCCCTGGGGAGAGGCAGAGGGAGAAAGACCTTCTTCCATCTCTGCCCCTACACTAAGAGTCACTTAGTGCAGCATTATCTACAATACTTAGAAACAAATTCAGCTCGCTGCCTCCAGAACTGAAAAAGAGGACAATCAAGAGTAGTGTAAAAACTGTGCTGTCACTGCTTTAAAATGCCCTTTGACTGACAGCTCTTAAACCCAGCATCAGAACGGAGGCATGTCCAGGCAGTGAATGACTTAAGATGCAGTGTGACAAAGTTACAAAACCTAGACTCCTCCATCTCATTTGCTCTAAAGTTATCTCCATAGCCTGTGACTCACTAAGTAGCTGTAAATACCCACTGCAGCTAGATTGTCTTTCTAAAGTGAGAACCTAGTGCTCTGTGACCCTCAGCACTAGTAGTACCATGCCTAAAATACCCTAATTGGGTAGGGGTAGCATATGCCTGCAAGGCAATAAATATATCTTGGGAAGCAGTTCACATTGGGAGTCTTGGGAATCATGCAGTGGGGTTACTTAAACATTTGGCTTAGCTACCGCAAAGAGATAGCATTCAGATATAAAAAGACAATATTAGTTTGTGGGAACTTTATTCCGTGGTTTAATGGTCCTTGGGGCAGTGTAAGTGAAGCTGCGCACAAAAAAAAGAAAACAGGCAAGTAGGCAGTGGTCCTAGCAGATGGCATAGTCATTTATTCTAATTATCTGAATTAAATTACAGGAGTCAGAGAAACTGCATTTCCACAACCAGCCACCAAAATCAATATCAAGAATTAGTCATAACAAATTTAGTAGTGTTGCCTGTCGTGAAGGTGGCTGGACGTTTCCTATTAGAAGCCTTGCTTTTGAGCTAATTATTGTTTGCAAAACTTCATCTGTCTGAACTGAAATTTTCCATATGTGGTATCTGATTTTAACTGGTCCTTCTGGAAAATATTAACAAGAAGAGTTCAACTGTTTCCAAGAATGAAAATAGTGGATACTGCCCGGCCTTGTTACTTTCCAGGTCTGTCCTTTTCACCTTCTTACCCTTTGCCTTGGAGGAGGGATTTGAAATGCAGTAGAAAGTGGAAGCTAGCATCAGAAAGCAGAATTGTGCCTCTCCATAGGGTCTAGCCAAACTCAGCTAAGCTTCGCAGTCCTCAGACACTCCATAGATGCACTGGAGAGTTTGACAGCTGTGGTACTCAGAGGTCCAGCCCTCCCTGAGGGCACTGCACCCAGCTCCCTCACTGGCAGAACCCAAGAGGACCTCTCAACATGCAGGAGCAGTGGGAAACTCGCTTAAACAGCTGTTTTCAGCCATTCCAGATCTACCTGGGATGAAAAAAGAATTTGTACTTAATTGTATGTTTGACGGCATCCAAGCAACCCGAGGGAGAGACCAGTCCCACTTTGAATAAAGAAGGAATGCAAATCAAAATAAGAAGAAAGGAAAAGACTGGCCAGGTACAGCAGATTCAGAGGACCTAGGCCTGAGACAGGAAGAAAAGGAGCCTGTCACCAGGGGAGCAAGAGGACCACTTGAGACAAGCCCATCCCATATATGGAGGCCCTGGCACACATCAGCATTGTCTCCAAAGTAGTTTCCATGGGGAAGAAGCTCCCTGGGCGAAAGCCAGACAGATACTTCACTGCAGTCCAAGAGCTGCCAACTCAGTGTGGTAAGGAAAGTCATGACAACGGGAAGAAGGATGACTGGAAGGAAGCAGAGGATACAGCATATCACCAGGCAGGAGACAATACTGCTGTGAGTGACAAAAAAAAAGACTAATATTTCTTATAAAATCAAAGTTCTAATGAATCAATATTAAAAAGACAGTAAGGGAAATTTAACACATTAATTGTTATTAATCCTCTTGCTCTCCTAGCAGGTGTGCTGACTCTTGCTGGCCCACAACACAAGAGGTAACGCATTATCCAGCCATGCAACAGAGCCATCAATAACTCTGTTGCCAGGATGCCTAAGGGAATTCTCTCCTAACCTGTTTAAATCCCGATGAGCTTGGGAGTAGCTGTCAGAGCAGATTTTGATGATCTATTCTAATTATCTTTTCAGGCCACTGGGGAAGAAATAAAATTGAATGTTTTATTATCTGACTCGCTGTGGGTTTGGGCTCAGGTCTTTTTTATTTCTTATCTGAAAAATCCAACCTTTAAAAACTTTGTACTCACTTACTTGGATTGAGGCTTCAGAGGCTAATCTAACCATGGTGAGATGTGCTCTGCAGAAATGACTGTTGATCCATATGTTATGGCTTCCCTGCTGGAGGTGAACACTTCTCCACCTGAATCAGGAGAACAGATTGTCGAAGTTCTCCTTAATCGGTCCTGTATCAACTGCTAGGTTGATCTAATATTCACTAGAAGGCAGTTTAACCTACCCTGGCTTATTTTGGCCTGAGGAGGACAAAGAGACCTCGTGTGTCCTCCAGCTGGGGGAGCAATCCCCTCTGAAATCACCACAGGTATTCCAGCAGGAATCCTCTGCTTCCAATCCAAACTTGAGTTGTACCAATGCTTAGCGCAAGGTTTATGTACCAGAGCATCTGTATACTTCCACAATTTAGCCCACATCATGCTGAAAAAAAAGTGAGGGCAACCTAGATGCTGCTGTATTTCAGCAGCTGACAAAACATTTGGGTTGGAGATGTTGGCAGTGTGGTGTACAAACACCTGTAGATGAGCAAAATATGTCCATTCTTTACTCATATTAGGGTTTCCTATAGTGTCTATCTTCGTGGGAGAAGGCTGGCCTGTTCCCTCTATCTCCTCTCCTGGGAATCTGAATTCTGAAAATGCATGAAGAAAAACAAAGGCAATTCAAATATGCATTAGGTCATACTTTGTAAAGAATAACAAAAATTTGCATGGTTTTGACAAAAAAGGCCGAACACTGGGAAAGCATCTGAATGTGGCACACAGATGGGCAAATCTCTCTTTGATTTTCATCTCAAAATAATTTGGTTTCAGTATTCTTAACAAGCGGGTGTCCTTGTACAACACTGAGTCACACATGCAGAGTTGTGACTGATGAGATCAGTCAGCAGTCCCACCTGGCATTTTTGCTATTTTGCTGCATCAGACAGAGCCGCCAACATGACTGCTACCTGTCTGTAGGAGTCATGGAGACAGGCAGGGAGGCTGTGTAAGTTTCACATCATCTCCATTCAACTTTCCTATCCACAGTGGTGGGAAAGGAGCTATGAAACAGCTGTAAAAACATTCTTAACTCTTACAATTCCAATTCTTTCTTCATGAAATAAGCTGAAAACCTGAAATCTTTTTTCAATCTATGCCAGCTATCAGATATTCTGATTCTTTCAGGGCAGCTTTCGAATTGACTCACATTTTGTGGGAAAACCTCAGTGCAAGGACCATTCCGCAGCCACCTTTAGAGAGCTGTTGCTGTGGTTCCAGTGACAGCAAAGGACTAATCCCATTTCAGACAACTATAAAGACAGGGAGAGAAGAAGAGAAACCCACTTTCCTCTCTTCATCTCAAACCGCAGCGTTTAATGGTGTCAGCAGAGCAGTGGTCAAGTCTGGCCAGGAACTCCCCACATCAGTTGTTCCATGGAGAAGAAGGAAACTCAGAAGCTAAAAGCCCAGGCAGGCATCATACCTGCAATTCTCTTCCCCTGGCAGGCACATCTTGCTTTAGAGAGTGTATAGGCCTCCCTAAGGTGACTATAGAAAGATGTTTTAAGAGTTATTAACTCTTCTTCCCCTGCACTAATTGATTAGGGAATTGCTGCCAATTTTTTATTTGGGACATTGTTATAGTACTTTGGTACAAGAAAATAATCACTGATATTACGTATTGCAGAGATGACAAGAAGAAAAGAAAGAAATATTAAAACGCTGGCTATGGCACAGCCCTTTACCTCGATATATTCTGGTGCTAAAATTCTCCTCAGGCTTCTTTTTATTTTAGTTGCTGCAACTCATGTCTGTGTGGCCTTCTATGGTTCCTGCTTCCTTGCATCCAAAAGGTATATATTTAACCTCAGAACTGTGTTAGGCTTTTTCCCCCAGGAACAATTGCCAAAAAAGAGAAATAGAACAAACGGCCAATTTTTTTAAGTCAGTGCATGACCTTACCCTCTGGCCTCTCATACTTGCCACCCCAAACTTCTCCTATTCATGTAAGGATCAAACAGATAATATTCTCATTTCCATACACTGTGTCTTCCTGGTTACATTCCAACATGCATTTGTTGTCATCCTTGCAGAAATAAAACATGCAGCTGTTCATAACAAAATGAACATGATGTTTTAGCAGAAAAATAGGTCAGGGGGCTCATATTTCTCTGGTTCACCTAGTCCTAGGCTCCTTTCATTCTTGGGATGAGAATATAGACAATTTGGGCATTTTGAGGACATTACAACCTTCTCTTTTCGAACTCCGGGTTGTTAAACTTATTCCCAGTTTACACCTGAAGAAGTCCTTTCTTGCAGCTGTCTTGATGCTGACTCTTTCCATAGGACTGGCTTGCTGGTGAGAAGACAGCCCTGGGCTCTTCACCTTCCCCTGGAAGCCAAAATTAGTGCGAGTATTTGGACATTTAAGCAGCACACGCTCTGTAACCCTGAACCCTGCAAATAATGAGAAAATTTAAATGCCAAAGCTCCCATATCCTCATACCTATGGCATCATGAACTATTTCACTTTGATAGCTGCATTAGTGCTTCAGCTTCTCTCATGGCCAAAGCCAGCCTTGATCTAAGAGCCAGAGACAGTTCTGGTGACATCCGTGCCTAGATTTTCACAGCGGGCTAAACTCTTTGAAATATCTGGTTCTATTTACATCAACAAGGAGATCTGCCCTCTTAATGAGTGTATCATGGTGAGACTAGAGAAAGTCTAATGAAATCCATGCTGGGATATTTCATTATCTTGCAGGCAATAAAGCCATCAAAACAAAGTCATTCCTTATCTTTCCTATTAGGGAAGAAAACAAGTGATCTATATAATTTAGATTATCTCACTCTCCTCCCTGGTCAAAAATGATAGTGCTATAATGAACGCTAAAGAAAGCAATGTATATTATTCACTTGTTTCTTTCCACAGTAAGAAAACAGTGCCTTAGAAGTAAGAATAAGCTTGAGGGCTCAGCTGCACAAAAATTGTCTATTTTACAGCTCATTGCATTGTTAAGTAACATTACAGTGTAATTTGGGTTTTGGAATATAGTTTTACATAGCGTAGACATGGCACTTGCAGACTTTTTTTAATGTCCCATTTCACCAGATACGTTACATGTAACCAAGTTAAATATTTGGATTTTTAAATCTGCACTAAATGGAAATGACTATGAGCATACACGACAGCAGGCAGCTTCTGGACTCCAATTCTGAAAATGTAATTGTTTCTAAAGTGATATATTAAACACTTTGGAATTGCTTGTCTCAGTTGTATATCTTGTTAAAACAGATTATAAGCTCTTTCTGGTAAGAGCTCTGTCACATCAACATGCCATAAAGCTGTGATCCTAATAAGAGATTTGGGATGCTAAAAAAATCCAATGATAATAATAATCTTTGTCCCGCTCCATGAGAAAAAGAGACTTGTGTGACGGCACCATTTTCTCCCCATCTGTGCCTCAGTCTGTCAGTGAGCTGCTCATAACTTCTGGGAAACTTTCAATCAAGTGCCACAAAGAAACAGGAGCATCTGAAATTTTGAGTTCCTCCAAACTTTGTGGAAACAGGTGAGAAATAACTAGGTAAAAGGCAGTTACTATTGCCAAAAAGCACCAGGGAGCCAGGCAAGTGCACTGGACAGGCGCAGGCTGGGCTGACCTGCACCGTTGCCAAGGTAAGATGCGGCAGGAGCTCTTCTGGCCTGGAGTCACAGGCAACTGTTCTGGGGCTTATTCCCTCCTCTCTGTTGGTAACGAGAGTGCGCAAACAGGGCACATCTTGCTCCAAAATACACGTCTTCCACAGCTGTCTAGAACACTTAGGACAAATGGAAATAGTACCTCAGCTGTTGCAATGTTTATTAGACATGTTCTGCTTAAGCAGCAGAAGAAAATACACCAGTGAGGTACTGTCCCAGGTTATACCTTCCTGCTCCTCCTTTGCTTTCCCTGGTACTTACTGCATGACAAATTATTTTTATGCAACTTTTATTCTTGCTCTATTCTTCCACAGAAACATGTGATTAGGTAACACTGCACCATACTAATAAGCCATACCAGCTTACAAAGACTCATTTTTTCAGGTCACCCCCTAAAAAGGCCTAGCCATGTCCAAGGGAGTACCTGTAGCCAACCATCACATCCTAACACGAGATATGTGTCTGATCTGAAATGGACAGCTCGCAGCTTTCTAAGCTTAAAACAGAGGGGACAGGAAGATCTTTACCATGGCAGAATCCCCACTGATTGCATGTGGAAGACACTCGGTATAGACACAGTATTTAATGATGCTTACACCAGAAGCAGACCAAGGCGAAGCAGGTTTATCCAGTATTAGGATTCAACAAGGCTAGGATTTTACATCTAGTAAATGCTTTTTCACATTTTCCGTGGCATTTTTATTTCAATTAAATCAGAATGAGATTCTAGTCTCCTTGGCTATGAGAAGTAATCTGAAGTGAAAATATATGGCTCACAGGCAGCAGCTGAAATCGAACTGAAATTCAGAAGAATAAGTCATTATGATATCGCCCATCTCTAGATGACTAAACAGCATCTAAAAGAGAAGCAGCATATATTTTACTTTTGGACTGGAGTCTCCTACAAATAAATGGCAGAGAAAAAAAAATCAGTAATAAAGAAAGTCAGACTGTGTAAAAGCAAGAATATTCCAGATCACCCCTAATAAGGAATTTCCCTACAAATAATATGACTAGCACACATTGTTTTTAAAAAGCTTATTTGTAATAACATGGTTTTTGATTTAGTAGAAGAAATTAAAACTAGGAAGAAAACAGTGAAATTTAATTTCATGAGAGGAGGGCAAATTCTGGATTATGTTCTGGAATTGGATTCTTAATAAACAAAATCATTATTGAATAGCTATTCGTTCAGGCAACTAAAACAGTTATCCTGTGGTAGTGCTTCAGTTCATTAAATAAATGGAATAAACCAATAGAAGGTCATTCTCCAAAGTCGGGCTTTCATTGTCAGATTCATCGTAATGCTCAGATCTTTAATTGTGGGTCAGCAGTCGAAGATCCTTTGTGGTAATTTAGCGTTAAAGCAATTAAGTTCTTCATGCCAAAGTAACATAAATTTTCCCTACCGTTTTCAGCTTAGCTGAAAGGAGAGGGCCAAATGTTGCCTTTGGGCACATTAATGTAAGTTACACAGACAGATGAATGAACTTCATTTGGTATTTGAAGTTATAAATTCTCATGCGAATCCAGAAGAGCTATATCTGACTCTGAAGCTGTTATCTAAAATGTATCTCAGCTTAGGTCATAATGTATGAAACCATAATCCTTCTTAAATGATTTTTTCATCTCACCAAATACTTACGTAGTACTTTTCATCCACAAGGCTTTCCAAAGGACATCCACCTGGGTAAACTGAGGCACGCACTAATAAATTCATTCACCTAAGGTCGTACTGTAAGGAATAAAATCTCATCTCTCAATCCTCACTTCTGGACTCTAGCAAGAAGGCATCTGCAGACCGTAAACCAGATATGATAATATATGACCATATATCTGTCCTGCAAACTACAATACAGGTCAGAGATACTAAAGTTACCTTTAAAAAAAGTATCTCAGAAACTGCATGGCAATAAGGAGTGGGACATACAGTGATATTGGTAATGAATGACCAGTTTCACAGATACTATGGACAAAAAGGTGTCATTTTCTTCACTGTAGGTTGCAGTGTTACAAGTAATACAGCTAAGAAGAGACAGGGTCCATCTGAGAAACATGGGACAAAGCATACTAGACATGCAGTTGCTGATTCATCAAAGAGGACTTCAAACTCATTTTAGAGGGAATTATAGCTAAAAAACCCTGGATAAGAGAAATTAAAAACAACATAGAAATAAGTAAGCTCTCAGACTGAGCTGCTTAAAACTCTGCAACAAGGAGTGAGAAAGCAGGAAACCCAGCAAGATCATTTTGCCAGGTTTATTGGTCCAAACTCAAAAGCTTCTGCCGTTAAGGAAGGATTAGAAGAGGGTAGGAACGATAAGAAGAAAGAAGAGATTCTCTTCAAGAATCTCATTTATTCAGTGATGGTGAGAGCCGAGATACTGAAGTGCATGACATAAGATAAAATAAGAATAAGATGGCATAATAGGCTATGTTACAATGCAATTTTTTGGGAAGTAAAGATCCTCTAAGTCAAATATTTGAAAACTCTGTGGGGAAGAAGATCAAGTGAAAGAATGTTTTTTCTAATACTGGGATATTTTTCACGATCATGTGAGGTATCCCAGGAGACTATATAGGGTGTCCTTCATCATTAGGCTGTGAGTCGAAAGACAAAGAAAGAGCACAGAAAGTCTCAGGATGAAAAAAGCACCTATAGTGTTGGACTTTGGATCATTTGACTTCACATCCGACCTAAGCAACAGCAAAAAAATCAGGTTTATTACCAGGCAAAATTTTTCAGTTTCAGACACGAAAAATGTCATTACCTTTCAATATAAAGAATAATTTCACCTTGTTGTCCTCAACCCAGAACATCCATACTGTCAAAAATAATTATGGACAACATTTACTGGCAGAGACTTAGAAGTCGATGAACTAAGGATTAAACTTCAGTGACAATTTTGTGGCAATTATAAGGCAAATCATTTTCTGGCCAAAAAACTGTAATTTTCAACTGCCAGAGGGATAACAAGTGCAAATATTTAGCTTACTAAGGGAGTGTCACAGAAACATGAATGAGAAATTGATGATGGATTTATTTATGGTTTTTATACTGAAATACCTGAAAACTTTTAAAAACCTGATTACTTCTTTAAAGAATAAAAAGAAGGTAACAGAGCATCACAGACGAGCCTAGAGAGAGAGAAACATAGCAGAAAAATACTGCTAAATTGTTACATGATTGTTGTCACAGCAATGATGGACTGAGGGTGAGGCATGATTTGAGGGAGTAGTATTTTTATTAGATCAAGTTATATATTTGGGAAAAACAAACTAAATTTCAGGTACACGAGCTCTCCTTCAGATGATCCAAAAGCTTATCAAAACTCTTCCAGATAAATCTTTTCATTTCATGAAGACTGTTAGATCTGCCTTCAAGTTTGCTTCTCCTCTCTAACTTCACAGTCAAAGCATTAACCAATGCGACGAAGAGGCAGCAAAGCACAGGGTATTAGTTTGGACAGCAGTAGGCACCTGTTCTTTTATCAAGCTCATGCTGCCAAACACTGCAGTAAATATTACCAGAATTTTAATGTGTGTACAGTAGAAACGAGAATGACATGATTTAGCACCCTTGTAAATTAAGGCTTTTTACTGTTAAAGAACAAAGCAAGTAATCAAGCAAGCAGACTGGGTAAAAGTCGTTTACCCCTTTCACGCCCACATATTCCTCTACCTCACACGATGTGACGACCAACTTTCAACTAAAATAATCCCAGGACTTCTTCTAAACGCTTCACAATTTAACAAGCAACCACGTCTTTGTTCCCCAGTGAACTCAGAGCTGCATTACCCCGAGTAAAAAGCAGATCGTTACATGTATAACCTCATCCCTAATTCACTTAGTTATGTAAGTAGCAAATCTCCTAATTCATGCCCCTCAGAAGGTCTGACTCTCTCCTGCTCACAATACGGTGCTGCCACCCAACTTCACATAGCCAGGAAAGTTTTGTGCCTTCAATTGGCTGGAGAGAAATGTGTATTGATCAAAATCTTTCTTTCTTAAAGTTTATGTAGAACTGAAAGGAGATGCTCTCAAGAGTGGTATGCTTTTAAGTCTGTATATACAAGTCTGGCAATAACAATGATGTTAGCAGTAAGACTGCACACACAGAAATCACTCTAAATGGGGAACCTGCTTTATACTCAACTATAAAATAGCACTGACCAAACTTTGTAAAAGATGTCACATTATGCTCCCAAGGCTAAACACGGGGAAAGTACATCAGCCAGCCACAAGCCTTAGAAGTTAATGTTTTGACTGTTCAAAATTTTGGATGCCTGTTCAGTTTCTCAAACCTTGAGACTCAACCAAGGCATGTTATTAGGCAGGTATGTTAGCAGGAGCTCAAGCTCTTCCAGATAGTGCCTGCATTGGAACTTTGCTGAGAAGTGTTTTCTTTTATGTTTACCAGCTTCCTTCTATCCCTTCAGAATAAACGAAATTAAGATTCTGGGTAGGACAGATGAATGAGTAGCACATCCAGCAGTGGAACGGATAATAGGCATTCCTCAGGCTGAGGCTGGTGCTAGCAGAAGCAGAAGCTGGCACAGGCTCTTACGAACCAGCAGGGATAATAACTGGATGGACAAAGCAGTGACGCAGCAAGTTCCAGCCATTAGAGAGAAAAAAGGGGTGCTGTCACTTCTTCTTGTTAAATCTGTGCCACCTCAGAGAAGAGGATTCAAGGCTTGCTTGGCCAAAAAAGAGAAAGCAAGAGGGGTTCTTTTACCTATTTATTATGGCATTGCTTTAGCAAATGGGACTCCTGTGCACTGGCTCCTTTGCTAATGGCTGTTTCTGTCTTTCATTCAGTAACTACTTAAAAATAAATACACAGTCTAAAGACGTGGGCTCAGGTTCTCTCCCTGCCTCCCTCCCAAGGAATCTCCTGTTACCTCACCTGCAGAACCACTGTTTCTCCTACATAGGACCTGTGGGTTATTTTGCGGATTGTCCTAACGTTGTTATAACAGCAATGAACATTGGCACTGAGAACTGATTTTAACCCTGTTGAGTGGACAGCCCCCAAAGGAGAGGCCGGGGGGGATGGCTGCATCTTAAACTCAGGAGGAAATTCATAGAATGATTAGGGTTGGAAGGGACCTCAAAGATCATCTAGTTCCAACCCCCCTGCCATGGGCAGGGACACCCTCCACTACACCAGGTTGCTGGTGGCCAATTGGCATGTCTCCTACATGGTGGGGGAGCACTCTAGGAAACAAATTATTATTTGGCGAGGGAGGGAGGCACGCTACACGATAAGGTCACCCACAAAGGCAGATGCTGCTTAACAAACGCTTACCTGGGCACCCACACCGGGGAGACACTGGCACAGGATCACGGCTGGGCTTAGGCAAGAGAGAGTTGCTAAATTTGAGGTCTTGACTAACACAGAGATGGTTTGAGGCCCACGGGAAGGGTGAATGTTGCTCTGCAGAAGCTTAGGCTCCCCAGCGGTGAGTTTGCTTACCTGATCCCCCAAAACAAGGGATCCAGTTAAATCCAGCTGATCAGAAATGATGAGCCGATAGTAGTGACTAATCCTCATTTCAGCACCTACACATCAGGAGAAGGATCATCTGACCAAATGTAGATAACTGAGCCACTTGGGTCAGGCTCTTCTTTAAGGTTCATGACAAGAACAAAGCAATATCCATGGGTGATTCATCTCATCTGATGATGACTGAAAAGCAACTGGTTTTCTCTGCTAATCATAAAAGGAGCCAGTGGTGAGTAGTTTACATACAGACATTGAAATTTAGCTAAACTGATACTGTGCAGGTGCTTAGATGAGCACAGTTCACCCATTTTAAAACCAGGACTGTGATGCGGCATTTTGCACAATGTCCCACCACTCAAGTAGGACACTTACCAAGCTCAAAGAGGACCCAGATCAGGCCATCCAGGGTGACTCGAGCACTGTGCTGCCTGGTTTCTAGTCTCACGTGAGAATACAGACCCAGCAACCCAAAGCAGCATGTCTGTGTGGAAGTCTGAGGAAGCTTTAAGGAAAAAATTGGCCGATAGCATGGTTAACACAACGCCCATATAGCACAGGAACCATTTTTGGGCGTCACAGGAACACTCGATGGTTTGAGAGCCTTCTATTGGCACACACACATAAGATGCATGTTGGAGGCCCCACAGCAGTGTCCTTCCCCAGATGGTTTCAGAACTGAACAACACTGGTATTTGGAATGGATCTTCACTTTTGTTTCCTCCAAAAGAAACTGAGGTCCGGTGCACAACAACTGCTGTGAGAAACCAATCATATGTAGTAAATGAAGAGGGTTTGCTTCAAAACTACATGTTCCATAAGCAGCAAAAGTGGTATTCAAACTAAAAGACACTCGAGGCCATATTTTTAATTCTCAAATTGATTCCGTGAAATCAGGAGTTTATTGAAGCTGTTATTGGGTGAGGTTATGTTATGCAGAAGCTCAGAGCAGACTATCCTAATTACTCCTTTAAATATAGGGAGGTCTGGATTATGCTTTATCCAAAGACTTGAGTCAGTTCTTAGGTTATCCAAACTATATTACTGTTAACTTCACTACAGGTTTCCAACTGTTAAGTTTCTTAAATTATTAACCACACAGATCATAGAGGTAGAAAAGATAGACTTACCTTTCCAGGAGAACTCCTGAAACACAGAATGTTGTCTACGTTTCAGGCAAAGCTGGATTTCTAGGCTCTGATCCAAATCTATGAGAGCATGTTACGAGAAGTCCAATAAGGCAACCAATTTCAACTGAACTAGGATGTTACGAGCAGGGAAAGTATTTCATATACAAACAAACCATCAAAGTGTAAAGATTAAAGTACACGGCTTTTACAAGATGAAAGACAGTTGAACAGACATTATTCTAGCAGCAGGTCAGCTGCAGGATGCTAGATCCTGCAATTCATGAGGAATTTTAAGGAGCAAGGAACAAGACAGTACTGAAGATGACTCACTTGTATACAAAGAAAGAACAACAGAACTGGTCCACCTCTGTGCTCCATGAAAAGTTAATTCACTTAAAAAAAAAACCCATACTTTACCAAAAAAAAAAGCTTACAGATAAAAGCAAGAGAATCAATATTTCTGGAATCGCTCTTCAGTATGAACTTCCAACTGAGACAATACAGACATTTTCTTTGGATATTTCATTGACGCTTATGTAAACATTCGGAGCCATTTTAATCATAGAATCATAGAATCATAGAATGGTTAAGGCTGGAAGGGACCTTCAAAGGTCATCTAGTCCAACCCCCCTGCAAGGAACAGGGATATCTCCAACTAGATCAGGTTGCTCAGGGCCTCGTCCAACCTGGCCTTGAACGTCTCCAGGGATGGAGCATCTACCACCTCTCTGGGCAACCTGTTCCAGTGTTCTACAACTCTCATGGTAAAAAATTTTTTCCTAATATCCAATCTGAATCTACCTCCCTCTATTTTAAAACCATTACCCCTTGTCCTATCACAACAGGCCCTCCTGAACAGCCTCTCCCCATCTTTCCTGTAGGCCCCCTTGAGGTACTGGAAGACCGCTATCAGGTCACCCCGGAGCCTCCTCTTCTCCAGGCTGAACAGCCCCAACTCTTTCAGCCTGTCCTCATAGGAAAGGTGCTCCAGCCCTCTTATCATCTTCGTGGCCCTCCTCTGGACCCTCTCCAACTGGTCCATGTCCTTCTTATGTTGGGGACTCCAGAACTGGACGCAGTACTCCAGGTGAGGTCTCACGAGGGCAGAGTAGAGGGGAAGAATCACCTCTCTCGACCTGCTGGCCACACTCCTCTTGATGCAGCCCAGGATGCGGTTGGCCTTCTGGGCCGCAAGAGCACATTGCCGGCTCATATTGAGCTTCTCTGAGTGGCGTCCCTCAGGGGTCCCTGTTGGGCCCGGCCCTCTTCAACATCTTTGTCGGTGACGTGGACAGTGGCATGGAGTGCACCCTCAGCAAGTTCGCCGATGACACCAAGCTGTGTGGTGCCGTTGACACGCTGGAAGGGAGGGATGCCATCCAGAGGGACCTTGACAGGCTGGAGAGGTGGGCCCGTACCAACCTCATGAAGTTTAACCAGGCCAAATGCAAGGTCCTACATCTGGGTCGTGGCAATCCCAGGCATAAATACAGACTGGGTGGTGATTGGATCGAGAGCAGCCCTGAGGAGAAGGACTTGGGAGTACTGGTGGACGAGAAGCTCAGTATGAGCCGGCAATGTGCTCTTGCGGCCCAGAAGGCCAACCGCGTCCTGGGCTGCATCAAGAGGAGTGTGGCCAGCAGGTCGAGGGAGGTGATTCTCCCCCTCTACTCTGCCCTTGTGAGACCTCACTTGGAGTACTGCGTCCAGTTCTGGAGCCCCCAACATAAGAAGGACATGGACCAGTTGGAGAGGGTCCAGAGGAGGGCCACGAAGATGATAAGAGGGCTGGAGCACCTTTCCTATGAGGACAGGCTGAAAGAGTTGGGGCTGTTCAGCCTGGAGAAGAGGAGGCTCCGGGGTGACCTTATAGCGGTCTTCCAGTACCTCAAGGGGGCCTACAGGAAAGATGGGGAGAGGCTGTTCAGGAGGGCCAGTTATGATAGGACAAGGGGTAATGGTTTTAAAATAGAGGGAGGTAGGTTCAGGTTGGATATTAGGAAAAAATTTTTTACTATGAGAGTGGTAGAACACTGGAACAGGTTGCCCAGAGAGGTGGTGGATGCTCCATCCCTGGAGACGTTCAAGGCCAGGTTGGACAAGGCCCTGAGCAACCTGATCTAGTTGGAGATATCCCTGTTCCTTGCAGGGGGGTTGGACTAGATGACCTTCGAAGGTCCCTTCCAGCCCTAACCATTCTATGATTCTATGATTCTATGATTCTCGTCCACCAGTACTCCCAAGTCCTTCTCCTCAGGGCTGCTCTCGATCCAATCACCACCCAGTCTGTATTTGTGCCTGGGATTGCCACGACCCAGATGTAGGACCTTGCATTCGGCCTGGTTGACGCGGGCCCACCTCTCCAGCCTGTCGAGGTCCCTCTGGATGGCATCCCTCCCTTCCAGCGTGTCGACAGCACCACACAGCTTGGTGTCATCGGCGAACTTGCTGAGGGTGCACTCCATGCCACTGTCCACGTCACCGACAAAGATGTTGAAGAGGGCCGGGCCCAACACGGACCCCTGAGGGACGCCACTCGTGACCGGTCTCCACTTGGACATCGAGCCGTTGACCACTACTCTCTGAGTGCGGCCATTGAGCCAATTCCTTATCCACCGAGTGGTCCATCCATCAAACCCATGCCTCTCTAGTTTAGAGAGAAGAATGTCGTGCGGGACATTTTAGGGGAATTACACAAATATGAATCTCCTATATAACAGAAAGTATGTAGATTCTTTTCATATCCTTGTTTTAGATGAGTCCTTAATTCATTTCACCCTGTCAGCACACGGTGGTTAACAATTCAGATACAGTTAAATACCTGAAAAATCTACACAGTACTGAGAACCTGATACAGGGAGACATTAAGTTCATTGCCATCAAAAATATAAAGGCTGCTCACTGGCAAAATGAGTGAAACCCTTGAAAAAAGCTCTGACCATGTCAACATGGTGGGGACAGGGTGGACTGGTAAGAGGAAGAATTTGTCTGGAAGTTATCACAGAGCTAACAGCTACCAATTCACTATGCTAGCAGGGAAAAACTAAGCACTATGTGGGATAAAATGCTGAGGCACAGAAACGTATCACAACTCTCATGCAGATGCCCAAGTGAAGAAGCCTACTCCTGCCTGTACACAAAGGTGAGGTGTTATTCAGTCCTAGGTTCAGAAGGGATTCTATCATTTGTTTGCTTCCCTGTCACGTTGCAGTGAGTTTCCCCAGGATGCTGGAGGAGGCTACATGTTCTCCCATGGGCAACATTATTCTCAATCCCTCCTTGATCCACCTTACTTCCTTTCTCGGCAAACTTTAGTCACCTCACATATGCAAACAGTGAAGCTGGGGAAAATGAGCTGAAGCCAGTCCCACAGATGTTTCCACAGCCCCTGTTCAGCTCCGTGCTGATCTGTCTTCACTGCCAGCTGTAGCCAAGCTGACTCAGAAGTCCTATATGCTGTAATTATACTCCCTATTGTCATCAAGACACACACAGAGCTTGGGGAGAACCTCTCATTTGCATTGCTATGGTAACCATAACATTGCTCCCATGAGGAGCTTAGCTCAGGTTGGTAAGTCACTTGCAGCTCTTACGCTTAATCCTCCCTTAACCTCCTCCGCACCCTTTTGGGCAGCAAGCCCCTGCCCTTGGGGTCATTTTCAACCTGCCTTTCCTGAAAACTTCCTTTTTCTTGGGACTGCAACTCATGCTTACACAGGCTCTTACACAGACCTGTCTTCTCTGCTTTCAAGCTGTTACTCAACACCTCCAGTGTCCTCCTGGCAAACTAGGGCTTGGATGGCTGCAGAGGAATTTAGGAGAACCATGCCTGAGTCCCATGAATCCCAGGTGACAGGAAGCCCTCTTTGGTACCACCCTGGAATCAACAAAGTCACACTTTGTGTGATATGAATATAAGACCACTTCAGTGGCTTCAGAAGAACAGCAAGTGAGTGCAGGATCCGGCCCACCCTTCCACAAGTACTCCTTAATGAGGAGTAGTCTGGTTGGCCAGGCAAATCTTCCTCATTGTCACAGGAAAACTTAGATATAAGCCTCTCCATTAGACTCAACCTCTGCAGGCATTACATTAGCACATGAAGGTTATCTCTCCAAGCTGCTAAATAAACTAGGAAAGAAACCTCAGCTTCAAGGCAGTACATGTTAAAGTATGTCAAGCAGATCCTAAAGGACTAAAGGACTTCACATGTAAAGATTATAGTGAGACAGGAACCTATGCTGCTGAGATGTAATACTTGACTAGAGATACTCAGCAAGATACACCTCTGTCCACAGTATCAGTTAAGTGCAATACCTACCCTACAGTCACATCCAAACTTGGATGCTGCTCCCCTCGTTTACAAACAAGCACAGACTCTGGTCCAACTCAACCAAGCTATCAAACCTTCTGTGAGGGAAAACCTGAGTGTAGGTGGCGTATCAGCACAGGATCGCTTTCTGGATGAGATAGGCATAGATTTTAAGTGTCATCCTCCAACACACTCACCAGGTCTTCCTAACACCCAACAGGTCTTCAGACACATTTTCCCAGACAGAATAGTTTAGCTGTCTTTAGGCTAGTAAACTATATGGGCTCACAGAACACATGCAGGAACGGGTACACGATCATCCACTCTGGCAAAATACAGGACAGCTTTGTCCCAGGGTATCTAGCACTCTCCCCCAGGCACCCTTCTGAGAATTAGCATGCACTAGGGACCTTTCCCAGCAGGCAGCCTGAATGTGGCCCCCTTCTTTGGACACAAGCAAGTTTCATAGAATCACAGAACAGTTGAGGTTGGCAGGACGTCTGGAGATTGTCCAGTCCAATCCCTGGCTGAGAGCAGGGCCAGCTACAGCAAGTTATTCAGGGCTGCATCCAGTTGGGTTTTGAGCACCTCCAATGATGGAGACTCCATCACCTCTCTAGGCAACCCGTTTCATTGTTCAACCACCTGCACCATAAAAAAGTTCTCTCTTTAAGTAGAATTTCCTGTGTTTCAGTTCCTGTCCATTGCCTCTTCTCTGTCACTGGGCACCACTGGAAAGTCTTGATCCATCATAGAATCATAGAATGGTTGGGGTTGGAAGGGACCTTAAAGATCATCTAGTTCCAAACCCCCTGCCATGGGCAGAGAAATCCTCCACCACACCATGCTGCCCAAAGCCTCATCTAACCTGGCCTTGAACACTTCCAGGGATGGGGCATCCACAACTTCTCTGGGCAATCTGTTCCACTGCCTCACCACCCTCAATCTTTAATAAATACCTCACATCAGGTATTTATAAACATTGATAAGATCCCCCTCTAGCCATCACTTCTCCAGACTAAATGACACCAGCTCTCTCAGCCTCTTATCATATGATGGATGCATCATCTCCATTGTCCTTCACTGGACTCACTCCAGTACGTCCATGAAAGTTCAGCTGTACAGAAGCAATCTCAGCCACTACAGTTGGGCTCAAAAGAAACTACTGTCCCTGCCTTAATTTACTATCACGCATACAGCCCTTGAGCCTAAGCATCAGTCAACTGAGCCAACATAGGATGGAAAATATAGATTTCAGATCTTGCTGTGCTCTAATATATGCTAAACAAGAGTTTTAACCAGTTGTACTGATGTAGACAGTTTAGTCGATTAGGTTACCTGCTCAAGAGTTCATGGTTCTCAAGGAGGAAGAATGGATCCAAGTCTATCAAGACATGATCACGCAACGTACAGAAGCAGATAATTCTCTCAGAGTAAATATATCTTTCTTTCTACACCTCTTTCACTACATACCCCATTTTGGAATGAAAACACCAAAACAAACTGCTTTATTTCATTGTTATCCCTTACAAGAATCCAAATTCCGTTATTCACATGCAAATGAAAAAAGACATCAGCAACCTCACTTTGTTAAAATTTGGCGAGTATTGCTGTATTAGCAGGCTTTCTTGTCCTGCCACAGCACTAACAAAATACTGTTCTCTGCTAGATTGTTGTATCAGGTGCAAATATAAAAATGGAAAACTAATACGTTTCCACTGAAGGTCCTTGAACAGGACGAAAGGTCTGAAAGCAAAAGCACGCTTTGCAAACATTTTGCTTCAGAAGGATAAAAGTCAACCTTCAAACTTAGCCCTCTCTCCATGCTTAGGAACTGTTTGTTCAGACTTTGGACTGTGTGTGTAAGGTTTGGCTTTTTCACATCTCCTCTCTCTTTTAGCCTAGCGATAGGTTGCTTGTGACAATCATGCTTCATTTCACAGAATGGTTGAGGTTGGAAGGGACCTCTCTAGGTCATCTGGTCAACCTCTGCGGTTCATGCACAGTCACCTAGAGCCAGTTGACTAGGACCATCGTCCAGACAGCTTTTGAGTATTTCTAAGGATGGAGACTCCACAACCTCCCTGGGCAACGTGCTACCACATGGTCACCCTCACAGTGGAAAAAGTGTTTCCTGATGTTCAGATGGAGCCTCCTGTTTCAGCTCGTGCCCATTGCCTCTGGTTCCATCATTGGACACCCCTGAGAAGAGCCCAGCTCCATCCTCTTTCCACTGTCCCTTCAGGCATTTATACACATGGATGAGATTTCCCCCCTCAAGCCTTCTCTTCTCTAGGCTGTACAGTCCCAACTCTGGCAGGCAGATATTTTGCCATCTCCAGGAAAGCAGGGCTCCATCATATGTAACAGTGACTTCGGAAGACAAGCATCTTATCTCCAAACGTCCCTCCTACTTTCTCCAGCTTTTATTGCTGAGCATGATGTCATATGGTATGGAATATCCCTTTGGTCAGCTGGGGTCCTCTCCCAACTTCTTGTGTACCCCCAGTCTACTCAATGGCGAGGCAGCATGAGAAGCAGAAAAAGCCTTGAGACTCTAAGTGCTGCTCAGCAGTAACTAAAACATCCCTGTGTTACCAACACTGTTTTCAGCACGAATCCAAACATAGACCCATACTAGCTACTATGACAAAAATTAACTCTATCCCAGCCAAAACCAGCACACTCTCAGCCTTTCCTCACAGGAGGGATGCTCCAGTCCTTTAATCACCTTAAGTGGCCCTTCGCTGGACACCGTCCAGTACGCCCATGTCTCTCTCGTACCGCGGAGCCCAGAACTGGACACAGCACTCCAGGTGTGGCCTCACCAGGACTGTATAGAGATCATTTCTCTCAACCTGCAGGCAACACTCCTAATGCAGTCCATGATTTGGCTGGAAAAGGCTCGTTTGCCTTCTTCCATTTTGGAAATAGCATGCTGCTGCTTCTGTCAGCCCAAGAAGGAGATGGATCTCTTGTGACAATGATGTGCTTGTCTTGAGGATACCGTTTTGTGTAGCACAGGTGGCAGGAAGAGGGTTAGTAAGGGCACTGGAAGATCAAGGTGCTGTTTCCAGCTTCACCCCAGGTTGCATGTCTTTTTGTCCCCTCAGTTTTTTGGATAAATCACACAGACAACATAACTGTGACATGACTAAATGAAAAATTCCCTCCACACATGACTAAATGAAAACTCCCATCACAGTTCACAATTGGCACCATGATTCTTTAACACAGTTGCTGAACACTTCTGAATAACACAATTTAATATATTTGAAAATACATTTGCACATTACAGACAATCTTAGGAAATGTTTCCTCTTTCACAAACCAGTGGCCAGTGTCTCTCATTGGAGAAGACACACAGTGACACCAATTCTGTCAATACCTGCTATTTCTAAGGCACGCGTTTGCAAATCGCTTTAGAAAAACACTGCCATACGAATATATTTTATATTTCATCACCATTAAAGCTTCTTCTAGCGAAGAGATAAATTGGCTGTGTGACATGAGATTCTTTAAAGCAGTGCAAAGCTCTCAAATTGACTGTTTTAGACAGCTATAATAAGGGGTATGGTGCTTTTTATTTTTGTACAGATATTTACGTTTTGATGAATTAAAAAAGTCACTTTGCCCAAAACCAAAATGTAACACAAAGCTCAAAATTCAGAGGTTTTCTTTATAGGAAAGGGTGCCTCAGTCATTTGGAGTCCTTCAGTTATGCAGCTCAGGTCCAGCTTCTGTGACAGGTCTGATGATGTCACATTGCCGCCAATGGGATCCAGCCTTAAACACAATATAACACCTCTCACCTTCCCCTTCCACCTCAGCAATTGAGGCTGCAGTCCTGGCTTTGCAGAGCTGCCTGCAATTGCCATGCAGTGGAACAACTTGTGATTTCTAAATTAAAACACACTGTTCTATCCTATTGGGAAATGAGCATCATGACCATGGAGTGGTCACTGGATGAGGGAAAACAAGAGTGAACATTAATTCACCTTTATACCTATTTATTGAAATTAACTTTGCCTTTCAGGAGAAACAGCAAATAAACTTGAACTTTTTAAAGTGAAATCACTTATAAAAGCAATGTGAAAAGACGTGTATCCAACATCAATTATTATAATCACAAAGAGCTGAAATATAGTAACAATTTCTCATTTGTACATATTGAACAGGAAAAAGTAAAAAAATATGTATATACAACAAGCTTAATAGAAAAACAAACCTGAAACAATTCTCTACTGCTCATGGACAAGACAACTTTCCCTTAAATTTCTTAGTGCATTTCCTCTCATTCACAAGAACTAATGCATTTTATCTTCCTGTTCTAAGGCAAACTGAAAACAATAAAATCTTCCTTCAAATTAAGAAGAGTTGTGAACTAGTGAATTAACACATATCCACCTGAGATCATTCTGAAATACAGGACAAGATCAGTAATGATCAACAGCTAAGGTGCACAATCATTTTATAATTTTTAAAGAGAAACAGCATTTATATAGAACAGGTTTTGCTACAGGACAGTAAAACTCTTCTGTAAAGAGAATTATTGAAAACGGTATAGGAGGAGACACTACAAGGATCATAAGCAGCTTATTCTTCTCCTTTCCTCTATTCAATACTGTCCTGTTCCCAACTTTCTGTAAAAACAAAAAAAAAAGAGGGAGGGGAAGGAAGAATAAGTATTAAAAAATTAATTATTAAAATTATGTCTTCTCTCAGTCTATTTCATGCTTATGCCAGTTTCTCTCAAATCCGTTGACTGACTTCAAAGCAGTCCCACAGTAAATACTACAAGTACAGGCATTTCATCTAGATCAAACATAAAGCAAACCCACAAAGCTAAACATAGTCTACATGGGTATTCATCTCTGATGAATGTGTAGAATTAACCCTGAGATAAAAGTAAATGAGTCGATGCTTCTATCCTTCTTTTACATCTGGAATTAGTTACTTAATCCTTTTTAGAGTAATTCTGTTGAATACAATTAGTATCCACTAGTGACATGTTCAAACAAAATCAGCTTGACTATTGATAACTACTTAAAAGCATCACAAAAGCACATTCATCCAAGCACTGAAAAAAGTCACAACTGCAATGGTAAACAGAGAATCACCATTCGTAAACTCCACTGGGGAACGCAAGGTCAAAGCTAACGGGGCTGTCCTCTACTATGTGTTGGTCTCAAGAAACAGAGCCACAGTGATGCCTGGAGGTGGGAAGGGCAAGAGTGAAAAGGAACACTTTGCCACTCTGGGCCATGCATCAATACTGTACCTGTATGCACCAGATCATGGAATCATTTAACATTCTGTTCTCCACTCTCATGATTTGGGGATGTATTATTATCTTTAACACATGATACATGAGAGGGAAAAAGAAATAAATCAAAAATCACAGAAGAAATTCATACTGCAGCTAAGGACTAAATCCCAGTTTCCAGCATCTCATGTCAGTGTTTTATTCATGAGACAATCAAGCAGAAATGCATCATTCATACACAGCCTTAATCATTTGTTTGGCACAGCTGCTTAGTGACTACACCACGTGAGGCAAATCAAATCAGAGGGGAAAGTTATATCCTGCTTACAGAAGTGCTCAGAAATACTGAAAAGCATGAATGTACTCATGTATCGGAGTACCACACCACCACAACTCTGATGCACCTGTGTAGGGAGAATAAAGTAAGACTAAGATTCGAGCCCCAGATCCTGCAGAGGTCAGCTGGCCCACAGAAAATATGATCTCCAAACTGAAAGGAAATCTATGGCTACCATATTTACAGGTGAAAAAACAACCAACTTAACATCACTTTAGCAAAGCCTATGGCAAACAAAGCTACGATTTTCTAAAACTTCTTTGTATCTCTATCACTCTGCAGATTAAATCCAAGTATTTATCTTAGGATGCTTTTGTTGTATCAATGCATCAAATGCAATTACAGGTGAATATTAATAGAAAACAAAGTCATGTCAACATGGTGTACTCGAAGTGATCCAAACTTGCAAACTGAAGTAACAAAAAAAGAAAACATAATTTTAAAATGTATTTTCATTGTATCTTCAAACACTAACACAACTTGATTTTGTACACTTAGCAGACTTTAATAACTCAATTGCAGAGTTAAGCAGCAGAAGAGGAAAACAATTCAGTGCTGCAGGCAAGAAAGAAAACATAAGCTCTCAGATGGGATTTGAAACAAAAGGGAGAATCAAGATAACTTTGTCTCCTGCTTTAAGTCTAGAAGATATAAATGTCATACAGCAGTACCAAAACGATTCAGTTTACCTCAATAGCATCATCCATTTCTGTGACCTCATACAATCATTTCAGCTTGTTTCTGAATTAGGAAACTCTTTCTCTGGAGAGCTGTCATCACTGAGGTCACTGTAGCTGTCGCTGTTAAAAGCAATACACAGTCAGAAGGATCTAAAACAAACATTGTACTTCAAACCCTCCAACCCAGATGGTGCCTAGGACAAACACTTTCCTCAAATGTAACCCATTTCCAGAGAAACTACTTTAAGCTCATGCTCAATTTTGGTATTTTAGAATGCCTTCCTCCACAGGAACAGGCTTAAGCTTGGAGTCTAAGAACTGATGAGAAAAAAATACTCCACCATATAAACAGTATGTTCCATTTCTTTTTTGCTTGGCTCCCGTAAATTTATTCTATAGTTTGCTGGTGCTGTGTGCCTGAGACCATGATTAACAACGTGGAGAATAACAGGTATTCAGAAAAAGACTAACGGGAATATCTCCTTTATGATGTACAAAAACTATTGTTTTGACCAAAGAAAAACTTAAGACAACTTTATTTACTCAGAATGCTTCAATTTATACTTAAATTACATTTTTTGCTCTTCCAGTCAGAAAATAAATAATTTTCATCGCACCAAGCAATATCCTGACAGTTTTTCTTGAGGTTTTAGCCCCTTCTGCTGTTTCCTGAGAAAATTAGACTGGTTTTCACAGAACAAAGTGTCATGCGAGTGATTGTTTTATAGGTGGCCAGAACAAGTAAACAGTGAAGGACAGGAACCACCACAGCAACTGAGAGAAAGAAGTGCCCACAAACCACATTTTCAGTCAGCTGCGACATCTATGGGGTTTCCAGGTTTATCTTGACTCTAAGTGCACAAACTACACCTCCTCAGAAGAACCTCCAGCCTCAACCTCCCCCTACTATGCTTCACTTCTACGATCTGTTTTCCAGATACTTGAATTTCCCAAGATCGGAAGCCAGCAAAGGGAGCCCAGGGAACTGACAAGTACATCTGAGCAGCAATAATTCCGGTCAGTTCCATGATACTTCAGAGAGCAGGTTATGGTTAACACAGTACAGGTGGGGATCTCAGACCTCATTTGTATGGTTACACCAGTGTCAGCCTTGGGTATCAACTCTACTCCAGCCACTGCATACCTGTCTTGCCACATCTCACTCTCAACACATACTCCTTCATCCTCCAGTCAACAGAACCTCAGTCACTTCATGCTCCCCACCCCTGGGCATGATCTCCCACTGAGACATCAAGCACATCATCAGCCCATGACCCACCTAGACACAGTCTTATCAGGTGATCTGCAGTGACTGCCTGCTGTGTAACGTTTCAAGGGGAACCATAACTCCTCAGCTGGAGATCTTTGATCTAGACTGCAACGTGGAACAGTGAACAAACTGCACTCAGCTATTCCAGTGCTTGTTACTGAGCACTGCTTTGTAGCCTGAATTTCACCCTCTCTTCTTTGCAAAAATAAAATAAATAAATAACTAAAATCAAAGATTAGGTAAAAACACAGCCACTTTAATAGAGTGGGACAGGAGGAGTGGCACCAACAGTCATCTCATTTAATTTCTACCTCTGATTGTTAGGAAAACCTACCACAGTTACAGCAAATCACTGTACCAAATTCTGCACAAGACACAGTAGATATTTTGACTGTTCTAACAATTATTAAAACTTCGCCTACAGCATTATGCCCTTCCTTTGCATGACATGCATGTTGTTGATGTGGTTCTTATAAGGAGTGTGTCATATCAGGCTAGTGAGAAATACTCAATTTGATCATTTCACCAGCTGGCAAACAATTACACAGTTCAAGTGAGGAAAGTGTTGTTAACAGTATGATCAAGCATGCCAGATGCACACAGACAAACACAACACCACTGACATTGTACTTACTTCTTTCTGAAAGCACCCCCGGAAACATGGAATAAAAATTCAGTATTATTAAAACAGTTTTGTATTTTCACATCACAGCAAAATAGCAAAAAATGTCCACAGAACAGAGGGTAAAACTGTGATTGCAGAGCGCTGCATAATCTCACGATAGCCCTGGTTTAAGCCCAAACTCTTCAGATAACTTTTTTTTTTTTAATGGGCTCTGCTGCCCAGTGGCAGTCACAGCCCAAAAATATATGCCAGAGCTCTGTATATAACACAGTATGGGAGACAGACGCTTAAGTAAAAATGCTCAGGGACCAATGAGGTGAGTGGAGAACTGCCCAGCTTCATCACTTAAAGACAGTTGGGTGCTGCTCCCTACCCAGCATTCTCATGATCAGTCCTCCCCCACCCAATTATGTGGGTTTTAGAGGCATTTGCCCATAGAAGCAGTCACACAACGCTGAATGCTTCCGTCATTTCACTGACTTATCATCCCAACTTCTCAGACGTGTTTCCAGTTTGCAAAAGCTGAGGGTGACTTGGCTGGCCACTAGCTCAAGGCTAAAACACTCACTCAGCTGATGACAATTTTGTTCCTGTTCCACACTCCCACTTCAGTACAAGGTTTGACTCCACATCCCAGAGAAGGGCTCTTGACTTTTCACATTCTTGACTTTTGCAGTAGCACTGCACTGTCTCCCCTACTTTAGGGCTGTCCTGCTGAGTGTCAGTCAGTTTTGTCTCTAACAGGCAGGCCACAGTGGCAAAAAAGGGAAAGGAAATATCCAGGTAAGGCTTCACATTCAGGTAACTGTCAGCCTCGCAGTTTCAGCTGCTTCAATGATATCTCTAATCACCCCCAGAAGCTGCGGTATCACGTTAACAAAGAACAACTTGGGCTCCAAGGAAACCTGAACTTCTTCAAGAGTTAAGCTGCCAGTGGACTTGAAAGCAAACAGGGACTTATGAATGTTGGCATTTCTGCACCTGATTGCTACAGCTTCAAAACAGTGCTGATGTCCAGTTTGTAAGATTTATTGTGATATGAACTGTGTTCAACTGATAAGTAATCTGAAGAAAAACTCCAGGTGGTATTAACCACAAATGAGTCATCATCTCTCTTAGGAATAAACGCGTACGCACTTCCAAATTACACTGAATTGCTATACAGATATTAAACACAAAAACCAAATGGATATTTGTGCTCACAGTTGCTAATCTTATGTAATCTTACTTAAACGTGCTGGCTGTGAAAGTGGTGGTGGTAGGAAATCAAATAAGCCCATCTTTTCCTTTAAGAAATTCTTTTCCACACCGAGCCCTCAACTGATAAAATACGTTTACATTTCCTTCAGCAAGTTTTCTTTCAGTTCGTGTACAAATTAATTAGCAATTATCTTGGGCAGGAACCTGACAACCGCTTCATCTTGTTTGTAACCATTCCCACAACAGTGGACTCACTCCAATAGAAAGGAGCTCATGAACAGATCTAATGCCATCACAGTGGTTCTATTCCACCTTTTTTTTTTCATGGCATCTGGAGTATAAATATGCGGCCAAGAGAAAAACAGAAACAAACTCAGAGTATGCAGTGTCATCGCATGTAGTCAGACACTTCAGTCTTCAAGATGAAGAATTTTGACCACTTTGATTCTTACACCTAATCTACCTGTAGTGAATGGAAATACATTCACAGCAAAGTAAAATATCGACCAGTGCCCAGCTGGTATTTCATTTTGCAGATAACTGCAACATATTTCCCAACTGGAGCAAGGAAAACATCCTCTGTTGCGAAATTACATTACGAGGTTTTGCTCTGTTTTAAAATTCACTCATCCTCAGGTCACTGTATTCTCAAGACGTAAGCAACAAAAAGAGCTTCCATTATTACTAAATTCTCACCCGTTTCAGATCTCTCTGTTCTGCTGACAGAGATATCATTATACCTCTGCTATGCATGAGTCTAAAGCCCATAAGGAGGCAAGATGAGAAGACTGCCTATCGGTACAGTACAGAGGCAGCCGACAGCTGGGGCCACACAGGAAGCTGGAATGCATCACCTCAGCAACCAATCTCAGCTGCAAAACCACTAGAATTAAGACTCAAGATTAATTTTAAACCTATATTTCTCAAACAGCTGCTCAAATGCACCAAACTGACTGCTTTCAATGTTTTTACTAAGAAACACAGGCAACTCTAAAATGGATACTCCTTGAATGTTCTGTTTGTTTCATTTGGAAAATCCAGATCAACATTCTTTAAGTATTTCACACAGTTTCAGAGGGGCTTTTTTAATCCTTTTTTAATGTATAATTGACAAAAAGTCATTTTCCAGAAATGTAAGCAATTTAAACAATTGTTACAGTAATTCTATTCTCTGCAAAGGCAGGAATCAAGTTAAGTGCATTTCTTCCTCAATGCAAATTAAAGATAAATGTAATTACAATTAATACAGGCTGTGACTGTTTAAAACAAACAATTGTTATAGCTGTCAAGAACTTACCAAAATGAAATTTGCCAATTATTATTTATTCTCCCCACCAAAAAAGCTATATGATTAAAATTACTATAGTTATTAAAATATTATTTAAAATAAATGCGTATTTGATCGTGCAATGGTTATAACTGCAGCCACCTATATTACTCAGTGTGTATTTTTATGATCATTATTAGATCATAATATTCATTATGTGATCATATATCATTTATTATGATCATCATCATTATATGATCCTATGCTTCCATGAAACATCATTAAAGAATCCCTTGGCACATAACTAAGACTCCTCAGTTCCAACCTGCCAGACACCTGCACTCGCATAACTGGACGTAGGCTAACAGTTTTATTAGGCACCAGCATTTCAAAAATCACAACTGAGGTACCAGAACATATCTGGGTGTTATAAAAGCTCTCACCTGAGTCTCACGCATGGGATTCAATTCATACAGCTTTAGATATCTTCATCTGAAATAGTTACCACCAGCTTTTTACAGTCACTGGAGAGAAAACAAGCACTTGTAGAGTGCTTCTGACCCACTCAACCATTATGATGAGCTATTTGACTCCTTTAAAGTGCATATTCACTATAGCAACTACAGAAAAAGACTTGGGGTGACTAGTCAGAAATGTCTTCACTGTAAACACCTAACATTCAAATGACAAAGTAACTGCCATAACTAACCATTACTAAGTTCATCACTAAATACCACTATGGTTGAGAAGAGATTTCCTTTAGAACTTTTTTTGCTGTCTTCTGTAAGAGCTCTAAGGGCACCGACAGGTCTTGGCTGCCCTGACCATCCTCACCTGGGGGTCTCCACCAACAGGCCCAGGAGCTTTGGCCCCCAATCCTTGCCTGAGCTATGTCACAGGCATGCCTGTACCCATCTCTGCAGTTCTGTAGTCACTTGTTGACTGGACTTCCTAGATTGACCTCAGACCTGACTCATCACTTTGCACTTCTGCACTGGCCTGTCTGCAGGACATGGTGACTGTCACTGGAGCCAGTCCACCTGCCTTCTTTAGCAACTGTGGCACTGACTCCTGCTGGTGAGGACACTACTCCTAACAGTACAGCTGCCACTCCTGGCTCCTGCATTGCCTTCTTTTGTGGAGCAGCCCCTCTCTTGCTGGTCTCTTGACAGTTACTGGTTGGGAACAACGTACAGGGAACATCAAAGACAGCCCTGCCCATATCTCCTTTGTCCCTTATAAATCAGAACATGTCATACAGGCGGTCTCCTGTTCTGCTTATAGGTGCTTACTCAAACCTCCGTACACAGCTGGTTTGAGAGACAGCTGGACCAAGTTAGCGCAGTAAGTCCTTGTCTCTGAATGGAACTCTTAAGTCATCTTTTATTAATAAGCTGCCCAGAACTTAACAGATTATTCTGTGACTAGACGGCATTGGACTGGTGCCTTCCATTAGCATATCCACTGATGACCTGCAAAAATTTATTTTGGCAGCAGTCCTAGTTGCCCTCACTTTCCCACCTAGCAACATTTCTCACTTCCTGCATTTCCTCCCATCTACTGGACATTTGTGTTTAAATCATTTACCTTTAGCCTCTCTTCCTCCAAAGAAACACGTAATTCCATTATTTTTAGCTCAGGTTTCTAAATTCTCTGTATCTTTTAATGTTATTTCTTCATTCTGAATAGCGCTTTCTGCTCTTCTTTAAATTATATTATTTGCAAACATCATTAATGTCTTGTGGCCTACTCTTGCAGCCCATTAATAAAGACACTGGTTGAAGGGAAAGAAGAATAAAGCCTGCTGATGCTAAACTTGCTATGGGAGAAAAAAAAACCAAAACACAGCAGCATGGCTTTATTGTACATCAGTGGTTTTGCAATCCATACAGCACTGTTCTCAAAGATAAGCCCATTTTTTTTTTACTTTTCCCAAGTGAAATTCTGTTAAGACTCAGTAAAAGCCAACATTATATCTAAAGCTCCCCTTTTCATCCACTAGTTTTCTATTAAAACCTTTTGGTTTCTCTTAAAAAACAGCATATTTGTGGGTATTGTACACTTTCTGAGTGTCTCCTGTGGTTCTATCGCTCTCTGTCCTTTAAAATGAATCACGTAAACTGGCAGCCTCTCACCTTCCTCAGCTCTTTATGAAATGGTGACTTCAGTATTTCCATGGAAAGATTGAGAAAAGGTCATGATTTAAAAGCATTCACAAGGAACTGAAGTGCATGGCTTTGACAGTTAGGCACTCATGCCATAAAGCATGAGAGGCTGAAACCGCAAAGGCAACTTAAGATGCCCAACTACCACTTCAGGTAACTAAGTAATAACTCATCACTGAGTTACTCCAATGCTTTGCTCAGTTCTTGACTGCCTCTGCACACAAAGCTCCTGGGAACTAAGTATACCCCAGAGGACGCATTCCAGTCTCAAGCTAGGTATACTCATGCCTATGCTTAAGCATTCCCAGACTGTCCACCAGACTAGGCCTTATAAAAATTTAAGAGAAGGTTTATTCACTTTTATTTATTCAGGACACTCTCCTAGGAGGTGTGATGCATCTTTAAATATACTGTTTGCTTTGCTTAGAAGCTAGGGCTTCTGTCCAGGTGTCAGATGTTCTAAAACTGCGTCCTAATTATGGGGCTGTTAAATGTTCTGGGGTAATGATTTCCTGTTAAGAATCTCATGCTGAAATATGTATTTCCTTTTGTCTCAGGACTTCATAATTAACTCTCTTTTTAGTGTTTTTAATAGTCTAGTTTAGGCAATCTGCTCAACTTGGAGGCCTCCACGAATTCACATCTTTGCTCTAGTCAACAGCATGACTACAATTCACGTAGGCAGTTCTGGATGAGGTGTGCAGAAAATCCTCTCCTCAGATTTGTTTCAGTCTTGTTATGACATGCCTTAGCTTTACTGTTCAATGAAATCACCAGCATCCTGGGGTTCAAAGGTTTAAATTGGAAATCCTTTCCACTCAGCAAGTGGATATATTAATATGAGTGGGTGTGCTGTAACTAGCACTGAAATTCCCTCCTGAACATTCTTCCCTACAAAATGCTCTTCTTTTAGCCTCAAAATGTTTTTCTATTCCAGTGCTCTTTATCAAGACAGAGGGGTTTGCTTGATTGCTGTGTAACCAGGTAAATGGTAAAATTTGTATTTTTATATATAAAGTTTTGGAGAATGAATCTTTGCTAAATATTTAAGTGTCATTTGGAGTTTATTGTATGAACATGAAGAAAAAGAGCTGGGTATGCTTTTTATTGATTATCTATTAATTCAAATAAGTGTAAATGCAGCACATTCAGTAATCGCTGTAACTTAAAGTCAAGGTTAGGTAATGTATTCGCTGTAATGCTAAGGGATTTAAATTTAAATTAGCAGGACACATGCAGATTACTCATCAAAAAAAGTAATTTTTCTTTATCTCAGACACACAAATAAGTATACTTTTGAGAGGAAGCAGTAAAAGAGGATGTTGGGACTTGGAAAACAAGACGAACTGTGAGGCAGAGAGTCTAACAAGAGGAAAAGACTGAAGATCATTGTGCTTGAAGATTCCCCTCCTGTCAAGCATCACAAAAATTTGACCCGTGCAATGCACTGGCACAAATTTTAAAAGGTAGATAACATTATGACTGCTAATAAAAATGACAGGCTAAGGTAACAGGAGTATTTCAATAAAGCCATAGCTTGCCAATCAGAAAGAAATTCTCTCTGTACGTACGTCATTGCGCAATTGGCCAGGGTGAGCAAAGATAGACTGCGTTTATGAAAGACGACTAAGACCCATAGGAGCAGGGTACCCAAACAGATTGATCTGGTCTGGCTTGGCTATTTTCCATTAATGAAACCTGAATAAAATTCCTATTGCTCACTTAAGAACAGGATATCATTTTACGAATAGAAGCAACGCTCAAAAAACCCCACCAAAACCCAAAAAGGAAACTAGTAAGTTTGGTGCCTTGTTTAGAGGAAAAGCCAGTAAGCCAGGGTTAGATCTGTTCCGTGCTATTATTCAGTCATTCTGTGATTATTATTTTTTAAAATATTTTTTTTCATTTTTGTTATTGTATTGTAGGCTGCCCTCTGACCTCTTCATTATTGTTACTGTAATGAAATTGTAACTGTTATTAATATCATCCAAATAAACAAGAATGAGTTAACACTGGCTAAATACTACTGCTACATTCAACAAATCAGAAACTCTGTGTCCAAGGCAACTAGGATGAAGCATTTTAGTTTGGCTGAACCATGCAGTTTTGATCTAGATCCAAACCCCTCCATAAGTCTAAAGATATCTGAATCACTTTGTTTCAGGCCTGTCTCTGCTAGATGGTATTTATTACTCAGGTACTGCAAAATAAAATCCGTTTTCTTTTTTGTTACTATCATCATTCAAATACAACTACTTAAGAATTTCACTTTATTGCTTGATCCTCTAGGCAATCTCTTTCCCTCTGAAACTACCATTAATGAATGTTAACACAGGAGGCCACTACCTTCAAGTGAATTTATTACAGGGTTTTTTTACTTCTTTCTGGTTATAATGTATGGATCCGGCTTCAGCCCCAATAGCCTCCAAAAAGGAGGAAGTCAGGAACTGTGCTTACTGCTTACAGATATTTTTACACCAGGGTTTATGTTAGGCATTCACAGGAACAAGTAAATCAATACATGAAAAACTCCTTTTCCTCTTCTGAACTTCTGAACTGAAGGACAGGATGGGCCCTCCAAAAATGTGACTGTCAAACTGCAGGCAAGTAAGAAAGAATGATTACCTTGGAGACAATTTACATCCACGTTGCAGGTATGCATTGAGTGTCCCAGTTGCTGCTAGCAACAGTCCAAGGTACGGAGGTGAAGGTTTCATAGGTCTTGAGGAAAACTCTGGGTGGAACTGAACTCCCACAAAATATGGATGATCTACAAGATAGATGTCAAAGAAAATTATAAGATGTAGGAAGAAGATAGCAGAACAACTGTTAGGAAAAAAAGTTTATTGAGGACTTCACACAGGACTCCAGAAGCCAGATCAGCACATGTGAATTTAAGGGTGAGGCAGCAGGAACCTTAACTTTTTCCACAAAAAGCAACTGACAACAGAGGCTGAAGGTTAGTAAGGCAAATTAAGGAAAAATTATCCTGTGATTCAACCTTAACGTGCACAGTGATGTAATTAAAAGCTGAATAATAAACCTGTACTGACACGTGAGGTATGAGGAACAACCAGAAAGTCTACATTTATCATGTTATTTTCATAGTACTTAGGTTTCCAATATATATTTATGCACGTATATTCAGAACATGCACCCATATATATCTGAGGGAAAAATAAAACAGCTCCTATAAGACCAAGCATTACCATACAGCAACTATTTACACACTAAAGATATGAAAGCAACATACAGAGAAAATTGGGGAAAACAAACTTCAAATAATTAAGCCTGGAAGGGATCTCCTGGGACTCTAAGTCCAGTCTCCTGTTATTGAATGCAACTACGTCCTGTAGTCTCATGCACAAAGGGTCAAGGCTCTGCGTAACACCCCCTAGGTTTTTTTGCTCCCACTAGAAAGCTCTGCTGATACTCTCTCCTTTTTGCTTAGAAACCTTTTCCTAATTCTTAGGCCATCTTTGTCACAGCCACCTTATATCCCTTTCTTATGGTGCTCTTCTTTCCCGCTGTTTGTCGTGTGTGATTAAGGATGACAGTATCACCATCGTTTGACTCCTCCTGCTAAGCTAAACAAGCCATGCTGCTTCATCTTGTTTTAAATCTTCAGCTCTCTGTTTCCCAATCAAAGCACTTCTTTACTACTGCTTCTGCTCCCTATCTGTCTTCTTCGAAAGGATAAGGAAGGAACATTTTCGTCCTCTTCCATGCTGTGCACCTGTTCCTTCTTCAAACAGTGTTTTAAAGGGGCTAACATTAACCATTTCTAGTGCCAGCACGCTGGACAAAATTAACCACAGATCTCTTCTGGTTCAACAATTTCCAAAACCATCCCAAATATTCAAGGAATTTCTCTGCAGTACGGAGTAAGGGATAACAAGAAAGCTGGAGTTTTCTTCTATGAAGATTAACTATATGATTTAGTATACTGCATTTCTCTCTGCCGCTATGTCTTAAAGAGAACCTGGATCCTAAATTTATGCCATAACTTCTTTTTGTCTACCACGCAATTTAGTTATTTAAAGCTGTAAAACAAGACAATGACAAAGCATCAAATATTTCCTGTGCAGATATTTTGCTTAAAAGCTTTGCCTAAGATATCTGCTGTACTGTTATTTCTGTGCTTCCACTCTAACCCACCCTCCTCCCTATGATGATTGTTTTTCTTCAGTAATCAGAGTCTCTTTGCAGCCCATTGTGAAATAATTCCAGGTTTTACTGCTGCTTTTATTCTTTTCACAGCAACATGCAATTTAAAAATCCTGCCTGATTTACTTCACGATGCTTTCTACAGAAGTTGTTTCATGCAGGGCAGACAAAACAGCCTCCCAACACCAGCACGCATAACAGAGTTAGTCTATCAGGAAGAAACTAAGCAAAGAACACCACGACAATTAGTAGTTTATGAATTCACATGTATCTTTTGCTCTTAGATTATTACTCTCTATGCTGCACTTGCTTAACGCTGAACATAGACACCTACTTATAAATCTTAGTTCAAACTTCCAGCACAGTTTTTAAACATACCACAGAGTAAAAAATGAATTCTCAGGAGCATCACGTTACAAACAGCACCCCATAGGATGGTAATGTATTCTTACAATAAATTTATGTTTCTGTGCATGGAGTTTATCTTAACCAATGGCAATTAGAGACCACATAAGAAAAGAAAAAAAAACAACTTGTAAGGTAGCCTGCATCTTCAGGTGCCTGGCATCTAGCCAACAGTGATTTAACAGCAGGGGTTAATCAAAGAATCAAGCAAAATCAGAGATTGTTTCTAAGAGCTGTTCTGTGTAGCATTCAACAAACATATGCAGTGTAGCTCCTTTTTATTTCAGAACCTTTTAGAAAAGACATCAAGTCTTACTTGGTAAAGTAGTCTAAATCTAGCAGATTTCCACACTATCAAACCCTCATCTATCTGCATCACTTCTGTGAAAGAAAGGAGCTTGCTTTCTATTTGATTTTCATATTTTTTTCTATGATTCTAAACAGAAGGCAACTAAAGGAGACACAAACTGATTGGAATGCATCTTCGGAGGTCTCCAGTCTCATTCCTGCTCAGAGCAGGGTCAAGTTCAAAGTTAAATCAGGTTGCTGACAGCTTTATCTAGTCAAGGTTTGAAGGTCTCTATCTGCAAGGATGGAGATTTCACAGCTTCTCTAGGTAATACATTCCAGTGATGGTTTATACTTCAGCTATATTGCACATATACATATTTCACGTTAAGTGAACTGAACATATATTAATTACTGGGACTTGACTAAGAATATTTGAGGGTGTTGAGGAAGCAGGCCCATGTCATAATGAAGCTGGTTGTTACCTTTACAAGATCAAGGCAACCATGAGAGGTCCCTGATGACTGAAAAAAGGCAGTCGCCATGGCCTTCTTCAAGAAAGACAAAAAGAAGTATCCAAGGAACTACAGGACAGTCAGCCTAACCTCAGCCTATGGCAAAATTATGAAACAAATCCTCCTCCAAGGCACTTCCAGACACATGAAAAACAGGAAGACAATTGGGCACAACAAGTTTGGATGTAGGAAGAGCAGTAGCCTTCCTTTATCCTGACTTTAGCAAGGCTTTTGATATGGTATCCTAGCATCCAAGTTGGGAGCTATGAACTGGGGTTAGACTACAAAGCGTGTTAAAAAACAGCTGGATTGCTGGGTTCAAAGAGTAGCGGTGAGTGGTTTGAAGACCAACCAATAGCATACTTGGAGATACTCAAAACTTGATACAGCTCTTAACAACCTGATTTATATTTGAAGGTAACACTGTGTTGAAGCAGAGGGTTGGGCTAGATGACCTCCCAAATCACTCTATGATTCTACATCGTCAAATACCACTGAGCTAGAATTATGACCTTTTGGAAAAAGGGCATATCTCTCTAGACATGCACAATCCTTGAGAAGTTAGGACTTCTAATATCCTGTGAATCTTCACCCATTGTAATACACAAATGGAGTCAGCAGTATCCCCCAACATGATCTTGGCTGTTATGACAGCAAAATATTGTGCCTACATGCCATTTAACAACCTATAGTTTACATGGTTTTAACAGATGCAGAAAGTACTACAGACAAGTAAGACACTCACTCTCCAGTTCAACAATTTCCATTCTGTTCCCTTCCGTATCATGGCCAACAAATTTCAAACCTTTCTCTTCAAAGCAGTGAGTCAATTCTGGGTTCACCTGAAATGTTGAAAGTAATAATAATTGTAGTTCCATTTATTTTTAGATTTAACAAGCAGTAGCAGTTAATTATAATGTTTTTAGTATGCATACAAGAATGAAAAGAATTGAGAAAAGAGTTTGGAACTTTTGCTTTCTTGTTTTAATAACTCTTTGGTATAAATTTGTAAAAGTGGGCATGCTTATTTAATAAAAGATAAATCAGCAATTTTAAAACTTACTACATAACATTCAAAAGATTAAAGCCAGGGTCCCTTCTGCTTGCTGTCCTCCTGATTCTGAGCAGTTTGCATCCCTCATTTTTCAAATGGCCCACTACAGTAGGCATAAAGACTGACCTCCTCTTTGAACATGGCCTTTCAGTGGTTATGACACAAGCTGTGGTTCAGCTCCTACTTCAAACTGAAGAGCTCTGCAGTGAGCTGTTTCGTTTCCTTGGTCATGTTCTAACCACTCGGTTAATATTCAAAGTCTGAGCACCTTTGCCCCCACCACAGTCTCCTCCCAGCTTTTTAAGGTATTGTCGGAATCAGTTTGGTAGCATGCACACATCTCACAGCTCAGGCCTCTCTGGAGATGCTGATGAAGTCAAGTCTCTTCTGAACTATCTCAGAGGTAACTCTAGGAGTCCAGCTCTTGCCTGTCTCCTTGAATGACAGTATTTTGAATATACACAGACACCTTTGCTCAGATGTTCTCCAACAGAGAAGTGGGCCTATACAAGGGGCCTACAGAGCTTGACGGTAGAAGCAAGTGATCTGAATTAGCCTCCAAGTTGTAGATGCCTGAAGTCTGCCTACATTTAGACTACAAAAGAACACACACTACCTAAACGTAATCTAAGCCTTTAAACACACCAAATTGGCCAAGAAGCAATGCATGTAAGGATTATAAGCCTTTACCTTTCAAATACTTCACAGGAAGTCAAGTCAGGTAATCTCCAACATCACTTGCCAAGACTATTTTGCTAAGACGCTGACTGCACTGTCCCTACCATAGAAACAATACACTACATTATACCTCTCTATCGAACACTTGCAAGAACACCTCTGCAATACTGTGTCTAGTTTCAGGCCCCTCAGTACAGGAAAGATATTGACTAAATGTTGTAAGTCCATAGGAGTTACAACCAGGATGGTTAGTGGGGTGGACCACATGCAACATAGGAGGAGAGACTGGATGAGCTGGATTTGTTCAGCCTGGAGAAGAGAAGGCACAGGGTGGATCTTGTTGTTGACTTCAGCTATCTTTAATGGGACAGTACAAAGAAGACTGAGCCAGACTCTGCTCAGAAATGCATAGCACAAGCCAGAGATAAAAGACAAACTGCCCAAGGAAATCTCCTATTAGATGTAAGGGGAAAAAAAGTTCAGAATGAAGTGGTTAAGCACTGGGTCAGACCGTCAGAAAATGTTGTGGAATATCTCTCTTCAGAAAGATTCAAAACTACATGGGACAAAACCTTGAGTAGCCTGATCTAATTTTGAAGCTAGCTCAGCTTCAAACAAAGAATTGCATCAGAAGACTTACAGCAGTGCTTTTCAATCTAAATTATACCATCTAGCCTTTACTAAATTTTGGGCTAGGTTAATGTTTATGTAAGAAATCTCCTAATTGTCTCCAAGAAGAGTCACGCCTACCAAGAGAAATACAATTTGCTTAAGCTTTAACTTTTGAGCACAAAGTGCAATAGCAGTTCTTACCTCATATCGATGCCTGTGTCGTTCCTCTACAAACATTTCATCACCATAAAGTTTCCCTGAATATACAACAAAAAAGAAATTAATGCTAATGTGTTGGTTTAATAGTTGTTACAACTATTTCTTGTAATTTAAATCTCAAAAAAAAATTCACATGTGAAACATTAACAGGATGCTATTCATCTCATTCCAGCTTTCTGTTTTTTCTGAGTGATGACTAGTTTCTTTTAATTTACTGTTACCTCAGTGTATTCAAGATTCATATTCAACATTCCTTGACCAGAAATAGTTTAGGTAGACTAGAGTCTGAAGGCCACATTTAAACTAATTTAAATTGTAAAGCCCAAAATAAAATAAAAAATGTTTGCGTGAACAAGCAACATAAAATCTCTTCAGTGTTTTACAACAATTGTACACAAAAGGTGCAACGAAGGAAGCTTCATAGCCTTTTAGTAGCATCTGTTCCATTTTAATAGATTATGCATGGCAGCTGGCATAATACCTCCAATGACAGAGAACACTGTTTTTCTCTGTTTTCTTCATCTCATTACCTCAATGACTCGCAGACCTCTGAGCCTAATCTGGAACACTCTACATTGCAGAGCAACAAGGACTAAGTTAGAGTTATGCAGTAAACTAGAATTTAATCATATCTCTCACTTAGAGTAACGGCTCAAACTTTGCTCTCAATTTATCCCAGTGGCATTAGAATTACTGTCTTGCTTAGAGGCTGGTACAAGAACTAGACTGCCAAGATGATCTCCAAAAACTGTTGAGTGATAGCACTGCAATTTTACAAAAAGTGGTATACGTGTTAATTTTAAGGAACCACCTTTTCAAAACCATTATTTCCATTCAAGTTGTAAAGCATTAGAAACAGGAACAGATTTCCTAAGTAGACTACCAAAGCCTTCTATTTCTATTAGTCTTTGACAAATATGGTCATCTAAACAATTCACAATACTGAGTTAAAACACATGGTAATTTTTAACTTTTCCAAGAAATGTGTAGGCTACAGAACAACTTGTATTGTTATATGTATATTTACATCACACCTAGGCAAAGTATCACCCAGGTCAGTCAGATCACCAGCACAGACATTCTCTATAAAGGCAGGTTTTTCATAAAACGTGCACACACAGTACACTTTGGTTTCCTGCTGAAGTAGTGGTCATTTTTAAAAGCTCGGAAGGATACATTCCATAAGTTCAATATAGCCAAATGTAGTAATAGTTCAGATCAATGTCAAGGGCAGGGCAATACAAGAAATACGACCATATTTATCAACAGACAAGAAACCACTTTTTACACATTTTCAGCTATAATTAGGATACAAACTAGCAAACATTGTCAAGACAAGGTGAGGACTAAGGCAGTGAGGCCAGATGATGTTCAATGCTGAGGTGTACTGACAACTCTAGGGAACAACAAGCAATGTTTAGGTCTGGCAAGAGCATAAAAGTTCGGGTAGTTCTACCATAAAAAGTAGGAGTTTGGGTTAGTTCTACCAAAAAGCTTCAGGGGTAGAACAAGAAGCCCTGGTTCACACCTCTTTTCAATTTATAAAGAAAAGAGGAAGAAAACACTCTGATATCCCCAAGAAAATAATCAATTAAACTACCATAAAATGCATTTCATTTATCTGAACAGTCTCCTCATTGTTTATTTAAAGTGTTAGATCCTAACTAACCTTTTCACTGGGACTTCCAGATGTCTCTCATTTCTCTCTTTACATTCCAATCTTGGGTAAACGTATATGGGAACAGGATCAGAGTGAATCAGCCTGGGGAAGCTGTCACCCAACCGCTTGCTTGAGGTTGTAGTCCTTGAACAAAATGTGCTTTGGCATTTTTGCTTTCTCATGTTACAAAAGAAAAGTCATAAGAGCAGAAACGTAACTTACTTAAAATGGAATTTTGTGTTTTGAAAACAGTTCTCCTCTTCCCCAGTCTCATTGTTCCACCCATATCTCCAGGATTGTGTTCTGGCATGTCAATAACCTGTAGAGAAAAAATGAAACACTGTTTCATTCAACAGAGAATAAAAAATATGAAACAATTGCATAACAGGCTACATAGACTCATAAATCATAATAACATTATTTATTTTTCCTCCAAGCATTCCAAATTATGACTTCTCCTTGGTTTTCCTAATGCTTTGTTCTCAGTTTTGGGTCTGTAAAAGACTGAGGATATTAACTAACCGGTGTGAAATTTTTTCATTTAATGTTAAGATCAACAAAAGCAATTTATTAACTCCTTAATTTAATTTTTGGGGTGGAAAAAACCTTTCTTTTAAAAAAGATATCAAAATGTTAGCAATAGGATAATTCTGCCAGAAACTATTCTTGGTGTAAGTCGATTTTTAAAAACTGATAAATTCACAGACAAAAAAAAAAAAAATCCACCAAGTAATAAAGACACCACCTCTGAAAAAGCAAGTCTCTGAACCACACAGTGATGGAGACTGAAAGATTATCCTGGGTAAATATTCCTGAACACTAGGTCCCTTCTTATATTGTTCTTTATACACAATGTTCTTTCTTACGCTAAGAGGAAGAAACAGCTGTCTTATCATGACAGTAAAAGTCCACTTTTTCGGGAAGTGGGGAGGAGGGCATGGAGCAGCAGAGTGAAGGGAAAAGAGGGCACTTGTAACAAGACTATAATCTAATGTTGTAAAAGCAGAGTACTAAAAGAGGTGACCCCAACATTTGTGTGCTATTTCAGATTACATAACGTAATGAATTTATCACAGGGAGAAAACAGAAAAGCCTTCCTCCCTAATTCACCTTTACTAAAGGGTTTCTTAGATTGCCCAAGAATCCACGAAATACTGGGTTGCTTTGTATGAAGAATATGCTATTTAACACAACATTTAAAGAAAAGAATATATATACACTGGTTTTGAGGACTGAAGCAGATGGGTCAAATGGCTGCTATGCAGGTCAACTGGAATCCAGGATGGTGGGATTCAGGGGATGTGAGAAACCATGGCTTAGTGGAAGGAGTGCACTTATTTTTTCTGTTTGAAAACTCCTGCTGGGTCTCACAATCATGTTTAGAGAAAGTCTGTCTCAGGGAGGTAAAGCAGTTCAAAACTGTAGAAACACATGAGCTGAAACCATGACCTATGTATTTGTATTCACGTATACACAGACAGTAAGGAATGTAATTGACAAAGAAAGGTTCTAAAAATACTAATATTCACACATATAGGTAATCTGGAATTAGATTTTTATTAACCCTAATTTGCCCTCTGGGAGTAATGAAAACAATTTCTGATGATACACTTCATAAAGTGAAGTTATTCAATTTAGAAGAGATAGTGGAAAGTGTTTAGCCTTTGGCCTTGTGCCAATGCATTTCAGCTGCGCAATTATCTCCATATAACCTTATACCATCAAAACGTTATTTATAAGCTATATACTCATTATAAAATGTCACAAGCAGAAGTTGTGATCAAATTATTGGGATATTACCAATCCTCTAATTACCTCTCAAATCACAACATGAGGACTGTGCAGCACATTCAGCGAAAAAAAACCCCACAAAGTAAAAAAAAAAAAAAAGATTAAAATCATTAATTGAATTCTTATTGCTTAAAAAAAGATGAGATTGACTGCTTTTACTTTATTTCCTTCCATTTACTTTCACTTTTTTTCTGAAGTAGTGGCCACAAAAAACCCACAGGACATCAGAAGTTGTTAGAATGCATACAGCAGACTGTGTGTGTATGTCAAACAAACTGACCCACCGAAATAAAGTTTTCCATAAGGTTTTATTTACTTGCCTACACCCATACTACAGATAATCTTAAAGTTGTTAGTTGCTCCCAACTCTTGTCAGATGGAGATGAAGTGGTAACAAGCAGCTATCAAATACTTCAAGTATATGCTTCTCTTCCAATTACAAAAATTTCATTTCAACACCTGTTTAACAAATATTTGCAGTTGAGAAGAAAAACAATGAGCTGCTTTTTGTTTGTTTTGTGTTTAAGTTTGGAGGCTAAAGTCAAGATTAGATATTCCTTCATTCTCAAAATTTTATCAAGCACCTAAATACTGTTCCCTAACCCCAGCTTTAGATTTTTCTTCCTAAAAATTAGGGGCAGGATGTTTTGGTCTAACTTTGCTAACTGAATTATGGTAATAACCAGGTGTTTGGGGTTTGTGACTTTTCCTCCATCCCCCTGAAAATATTAGATTTCACTATTTTCACCTTTCAGTATTTGCTGTACTAAAATATTCTCTCTATGAAAACATTTTCAGTGTAATGCCATAAATAGATGGAAGAATGGGGAGTCAATGAGTGGAATGGTAACTTCTAGAAGGACATTGCTCAGCTCACACTCCTCAATTAAAACACTGGCTCCAAATGAAGTGAGCCTGCCTATACAGTCTATAGCAGATTTCACTAATTGACTGTGCTTAAATGTGCTCTCCAGGAAGACGCAAAAACATCCTTTAGCAAATATATGGTCTTCTGTTCACTAAACAGAGTTTATCAGTTCAAACAGGTTATGACCATGCTCTCAGCTCTTCCTTCTTTCAGCAGACAAAAAACAAACACTGGACGCTCATGAGTCCCACTAAAGCTCTAGATAATAGCCTGGAACAAAGCCAGGCTCTGAAAGCACAGCTTCATCTGCTCGCTGAGGGTTTCTGTCGGAACCCGACATGGGGCTGGAAGCCCAACAAAAATTCACTGGAGAAAAGGCCTCACAGGGAAGATTCAGTCATTTTTCCCCAATTAATCTTTGTCTTCTGAAAGGCCTGCTTCCTTGTCTCAACAGTTACAGTAGTGTGGTTAGGGACATGTATTTGGAAGGGGATCCAACCCTTAAAACTATCACTAATGTCTGCTACGTCTTAACTGAAGTGTCTTTTAAAGAAACGTTGCATGATACAACTCTTCAATGCCATTTCTATCTGCAGCAGATTTTCTGCCAATATGACAGCTGTATTGAGTTTCAACGTCAAGCTGCTTACTGTGCGTGTTCGTGTTTTGTTAGTGGTATGTGCATTATACTCTCCATCTTCCCCAAGATTTTTAGGTTTATGATAGTAAGAAAACAGACAAGGCTTCAGTTAATTTTTTCAGTCAGGTGAGGAGAGGAGCTACTTATGAAGTAATATCTCAGAGCTACCCTGACTCTGGATCTTCCTTTTTGATATGCTCTGTGCTCAACTTCAGCAACTCCCACAGCACAACTGTCAACATTCATATATTACATGAGTTTCTCTGCAACAAAGTCTGTGCAAGAAGCTTTCTAAAGCAAAGTGGCACTGCTGCCCTACAGCCAAAGGATAGTAATAAGCATCAGAAAAGCAACTCAGATTATGGAAAATTTTGCCGTATTTTACAGAATTTATTTGATCAGATAAAAGACAAACCTTTGAGTAGTGGTTATTTTGAACAACTGTGCAACTGAATAGATTCTTCAAAGAGCTTATGCTTCCTGCCACAGAATAATTCAGCTCTTACTATGTATTATTTCTTTGAAGAGCAAAGAACGGCATCAAACAACAGGCACCACAAGCAACAAAAAAGCAGTAGCAGGGAGTGTGCAAGAAGAGATAAGGCATTAATTAGGTCTTTCTTACCCAAATCTCTGAAAACTGCCAACACTACAGGGACTTTCTAGAGATCGCAAATTACACACCAGACAGCCAATATGAAATAAATAATGAATCACTCTGACATAACATAAAGCATAATCTAGATATAAAAGTCTTAGCAGTATTAAATCATGCTACTGATGAATACTGACTTCAGCTACCCATGAACTGCAATCTTCTTTCAGAAATCTACTGCTTGGATTGTTTCATTGTTGTTAGGAAACATATAAAAGCTAATGAGAAAACCTCTCAAGCTCAGACACTCGACATAGAGCAACCCATGCCCTGAGAAACCAAGACCTATCATTTTAGTAATCACCCAGGGACCATTAAGTTTTGTCTTTGTCTTGTCTCACGTCCTGCAATGACATTTTGAGAAATACATCTACTGTGGTTACCTTCGGGAAGGAAGGGGGGGGGCGGGCAGTGTTCTGTTTGGGCCTTTGGGGAGGAAGGGAGGAAAAGGCAGGGAGCATTACTTGATTGGAACAACTCATTGGTAAGTCACCTTTGGAAGCAGTTTTTTTAGGTCTTTTGCCTTTTTACTCTCACCTCGTCTGGCGATTTGTCACTGCTAAAGATATTGCTATACATGTAAGCAATGATGACAGCATCAGGAGAAGCCCCGACCCTGAAGATTAATTGAACACTGAAAAGAGGCTCTGAGACACTCAGCACACAAAAGATGTGCAGAGGGAAAGCAGACAGGAGCAGGGAATATAATGACAGGTACTGATGAATATCAATCCCTGCTGAATATAGCTATGGGAAAAACCCAACAACATTAACTGGCAAGGACTCAATCCAGACTAGAGGAACCCATTCTTTTATTGACTCTTGCATCATTTTTCTGCAGGATTAGTCAGTACTTGCTAGATTCAGTCTGATCTGCTTCAATAACAAGTTCACCAGTACACAGGTCTAGCAACCTAGACCCAGGATGTTTACACCAGCATTTTAGAAACAATAGTACAAGCATTCTAATGAAAAAATTGACAAATGCAGCACTAAGATTGTTACTGACAGCTTCCAACTTGGCAAGTAAACCAAAAAGACTCTTTCCCCATTCATTCAAAACCAGAGATTTAACATTTTCAATTACTGAAAGAAGGTGCGAGGATCACACACCTGCCAGAATACCTTACTCCCTCATTCTCCAAAGATACCCAAGTTCCAAGCAAACCTCATCACTGCCCACCTATCTAAAGCCCTCTACGATGTGACTAGTTGCCATAAAGCCACTTGCAGATTTCAGACTACTCAGTGCTCTGTTATTCTGTCTGAAGTAATGTTCATTTTCAAAAAGATGCCCGCCATCAAGTATAAGATGAAAGCAGAAATCATCCATAGCTGATTCATGCAGCCACACAGTGATAGGAGTAATCAGCTTGAAAAATCCTGTCCTCTACTCTCTTCACTAAACTACAGCACAGTATCCATATATTTTTAAATTTCTTAAAACTCAAAATCCCATAGCATGTTACTGTCAAACGTTTTCCAGTTAGGAAATCATCTTTTCCAGAGATTTGTTGTTTCCTATTTTAGAATTATGTAATTGCCCTAGAGCATTTATTGAATTAAAGCCTAAAAACTCTCTAAGAAGGATTCTATCTGAATGAGAGGGAAATTCTAGTACAGAATGTTTTGTAACATTTTCTTCAGAAAAACTCATGAAGGGTGTATCTCCTTTTTCAAACAGTGCTTACTCACTCATAAGCTGAGAAAGTTAATGGAGATGTTGATATGCAAAGCCCATGTAGATATTGCTTAACAGCATTTTCGTACTCATTCTAGTTATTCCAACCACATGTTCCAGAGTCAGCTTAAAGAATTAATCAAGCAGGAATTTTCAGACTGTTAATGTTAGCAAAAGAAACAGGGTCAGGCAGTGCTGGCTACAGAAACACACGTGAGCGACAGTCATGCCATGTCAGGAAGTGCAGGATTTGCCACAGACTTGAATAACTGAAAGAAAGTGGAAGAGCGTTCTCAGGCTTTGGACTGGTTCAGGTCACATTACAATTAACAACCAAACACTCACTAATTTAATTTCAGAAAGATCAGCATGTCTGTAGCTAGGAGAAATCCTTCCCTTCCCACAACATACATCTATCAAAAAAATCAGAATTCTGTCACTGCCTTTGAGGGAGACTTCTCAAATTCAAATTGCTAGTAGGTGAAATTTTGCCCTTACCAAATTCACTTAAATCCACATGAGCTATATCAGAAGGAGGAAGGCATGAAGCAAGCCTGTCTCTGAGCATTCTAAAGCAGAGGGAAGAACCTAAAGAGGGAGACAGAGCCTGATAGTCTCTTCATCAAACACCCCAGCCACAAAGATGAGTCAGGGACAATCAAACACTTACAGACCAAGATTGTTTCAACGGTAGTATGTTTGATGGTCTCTGATTTGGAGAATTATTCTATCTTAAAGGTAACTCCTATGGAAGACTTGGCCACGGATAAGCCCCACAAGCTAAGCCTTGCAAAGTAGACAAGGAGATGTGAGATTGTCCTTAGCAGAGACAAAGAACAGCACGTTTTACCCTCAAAACTGTCCACTGTGTTCTGTACTTCCTCTACTCTGAGTTATCATGCATAGCAAGCATCCATTCCACTTGTTTCTCATTCATTAACAAGCTAGCATTAGTTACAATCACTTCATCATCAGTTATCTCTGCCTTCAGCAAGCAAAGCAGAAGGAAAATTGCTTACTTCAAGGAAAGTAAGCAGGAAAATCACTTACTTCAAGTGCTCACTATTCCAGACCTTCACTGAGAAGAATTTCTGGTATCAGATTCCAGGCAATGCTCAGTACCATTACCTGCACTATTCTAGTATTTCTTGAAAAAATGCTGTTCATCCACCATAAAAATCAATATCCTCCTGGGGAACATGAGGAGAACTAGCAACCATTTTCCATCTCATTTCCCTAATGTAATCAGGCCACTTCCAGACTTGGGAGGAAGTAAGACTGCTTGGATTCCAATCACTGATTCTTCTTACAGAATGGTGTCACTAATCATCCTGATATTCTGTCCATCTTCCAGATCTGCCCGGTGGTGATTTGGTACTTGATGATCAGCGACGCAGAAACTGAGTCATTTCTTTTAGAAAGGAAGTGAGTGGGCAGCAAGTAAAAAACTTACAGATTGCTCTATTTTATTTTTTATTCCAGTTGGAAGGTTCTTTTGTTGTGGTATAAAACTTCCCAGGTAACTTCAGAGTTAAGAAAAAATCCCTGGAAAGGTCCTAGATCAGTTGAAAGATTTCTTTTGAGTAATCTCTCTCAAATGCTAATCAGAACAGCAAGCTACAGCGATTTGTTTCTAATTATTTTTTGTAAGCCCTCTTCCTTTTTCAGGCCTTCTAAGACAGGTACAGATGCATGTTTGCCACACATTTATTGAAGTTGTGTGTGTGCATGCTAAAATGTAACAGTTGTTGCAAACAAAATAAAATAAACCTGTGGATTATTTCTTTACTTATTGGAGACAGAAAAGCATCCTATTGAAAGGACAGCTATTTGAACATAAAAAAAAGTATTGGTACGATACTGTATCACGTTGAAATCCATGTCAGTAAGAATACAAACCTAAACATATCTATATTTTTTGCAGTTTAACTTCTGTTTTAAGAGAAATGGCTTTATTCTGTCTGTGATTCAGCCCGATAAATCATTTTTATGTTATCTGACAACACATGCTTGACTGAGATTAACAACTTCATGCAGTTTAAGATTATTTCACCAACTAGCTTTAGTTACTGTACATTTGATTAATGTATCATTAAATTGACATTTTAAACTGACGGAAGAAAATACACTATCACATTGCTTGATACTGCACAATAAAATGTCTTAGTTAAATGTCTTATTTAGAATTTGGAGTAAGAGAATGAAACAGAAATAAAGGATTCTAGCTCCATAAGGATTTCTGTGCTACAGATATGTAGGAAGCAGCCTAATACCACTCTTTCCAATTAGGATATCATGCCTAAAGATCAGTGGCAGACCATGAGCTTTAATGATTGATCACCTTTCAAAAGGGACAGCTGAATAGAAGGAAAAGAATACACCTACTCAGAAAAAATTCTCTGTTTAACTCTTAACTTCTAAGAACAAAAAAACCACAATATCATAGAATGGTTAGGGCTGGAAGGGACCTTCAAAGGTCATCTAGTCCAACCCCCCCATATGGGGGGGTTGGACTAGATCCAAGCTAGATCCAATATGATCCAAGATCCCAAGTAAAGGCAAAGTAGTGAGAAAATATCTTTAAATATTTTAAAGACACTGCTGAGCAAACATGCTGAACTGCTACAAGGTATTTTGCAGGCTGTATATCTTTGCAAAAAAAACCCACAACAAATCTACTGAAGTTGTAGACACATGCGGAAAGCTGTGAAAGTAAATGTTACTCTATTCCCAGTGCCAAAATCCTGTGCCAATCTAATTCATTTAACAAGCAGCTCAGCTGAGTCCACTCTGCAAAACCACACAAAACAACCAGCTCATGCCAACCACTGTAACCTTTAATTGAAGCAATTTGTTCCGATGAGCAAGTCTATTCTCTTTCCTTCTTTCACATATAAGCTGTAACTTTGTAGAAATGAAGATCGATGTAGATAATGAAGAAATGTAGATAATCAAGGCTAGAGTAGTTTTTATACTAATTTACAATACAGTCGTTCTTCCTACCTTCCATCCCCTTCTTTTCTCTGTTTTTGCATTTTGAAATGGCATCTCACAAAGGATCGCAACCAGAAACAACATTGTGCAAGCTAAAATAACTGTTTTTGGAAGGCAAGCAGGACCACTTTTACTGTTTAAACAGAGATTCATTATCTACTACGTAGATATCTTGGAATATTTTATATGCATTTTTCTATTGCCCTCCATCTTTCTTCCTCTTCAGAAGCTTCTGGTTTGGTTTAACTCCTGTTTAAATATCACGCCAGTTCCCTCACCTCTACTACCTGGTAACACTCTGTTGCCTATGACAAAAGCATACAAAATTAAAGGATCTATAGAATTGAAGTTGATCATCCCATTACTTAGTGGTGCGTTCACTTAATTTACTCATTTGAGAGAGTAACAATAATCTTACAGACTAATAACAGAACAGACATTCCGTAACATGGAATTTCTAGACAGAAAGCCTCTGGCACAATCACTGTAATTTCAACTACTACTATTTGTCTTCCATGGCATGTCCAAGACAATAAAAGTACCCCAGCCTATCCGGTCTTTCATGCCTGTAACTTTTCCTAAACTACAGAGAACAATCTGAATGCTGGATATCTCATTAGGCATACAAAATGGACACCTAGTCCTCCGGAAAGCTCTCCAGCAACAAATAATGGGATTTTATTTCCCCCATGAAGTGAATAGCAGTAGCAGAGATTACTTCCACGAGTTGTTATCCTCACTCCCAGACATACATCCTAACATTTCTTACTCCAGTTGAAGAAGTAGAAGAACTAAACCAAGCGCTGGATATCACACAATGGTAATCAAGGCATTGACTTTTAATTCTAAGATTTCCTAAGAATACTGTAAAATATATGAGAACAAAAAAGGAAGACAGCATAGGGAGATAATTACAATAATACAACTTTAACCAGCTACATTATCTTGCAAAAAGTGCCTTGGCATTTTCATTACTGTCTATCCAACAACAGTATACATCTAATCAGCTTTAGAAAACCAAAAGGAATTATATATATTAATATCATGGCAGAGATTAAGTACCTTAATTACCTTTGCCAGCCATTTCAGGGATGCTTTGAGCCACATGCTCTACATTACATTTCAGTTTCCTGCTTCCTCTCAGAAAAGCTTCAGCTGGACAAAGATCATCTTGACTGGAAGAATCTTAACTGTGATAAAAGATTTACGACCTACAATCCAAATCTTTTTTATTTCAAGCAGAAACCACATCTGCCTTCTGAGCAGGATCCTTCTTGTCTCACTTTGTCTGTTCTGCCTCCTCCAAAAACCTGATAAACATCACTGTCCAGATCTTAATTTAATTCTGCACTCCTTGTGATCCTCCCCCTGGCACATTAACTCTATCCCCCTCAACATCAAATGACAAGAGTTCTTTGCAATTTGCTTTCCTTAATTATGTTTATAGAGGTATCAGAGGTCAAGTTCAAATTGCATGTAAAAAGACAAGCAGCTTGACCAGTTGAATTCATGTCACCTCACCAGCAGAGCTCAAATGTTAAATACTTCCTCCTTTAGCAAGCACCACTGGGATGCTTAGATTCAACTATAAGGTCCAGAATTAACATGACTACAGTACAGACATGTCTGTGCAGTTCTTGCTTGCTAACAGATCACAAAACCAGAATTGTAAATCTACATATTCATTTTTAGAGATGAATGTGGTGCACACTTTTAAAATATAATCAGATAGGAGGAGATACGTACAAGGAAGTAAGAAAAGAGAAGCAGAGAGGACGTATGCATGCATTTGGAGGACCATTAGCAAAACAAGCAAAGAGGAGGAGAAATGGATCTTCAGATCATTTCTCATTTAGCAACAAGACGGTGAAAGCCTACAGGAAATATTTGACCAATATTGTTTCTAAGAAAGTAACATCTACAGAATAATGTCACCTTTATACTACCACAAATCAAGTAGGCATTTAATTAGCATGACATCAGACGAGCACACCCAGCATAATTCAGACATCCTCTGTGAAAAGTGTAGGTGGCCAGGTACAGATCAATTCAACAGATAATGCAGTGATCCACTCAGATGCTACAAATGTTTACCAAGCAACCAGCGAAAGATATTGCTACACAGCAGAAGTTCTAGGCTGTGTCACCAACCATCACAGTATCACACAACATGCAGCTAGAACAGCAGCTAGCTCTCATACAAAGCAACACAGAACAGCTACAACCTCACAAAGGCAAAGTAATCAGTTATTTAACGGTGCCCATATAAAAATAATTTTTATCCTTCACCTGCATCTCTAATAGTTTTTGCTTCCAATGGCAGAATGAAGAATCAGAGAGCTGGAGAAACAATTTTTAGTCAAAAAGCACAGGTCTACAGCGAATCACTGTCAAATACATTGCAAATGCAGTTCTATTGTTCAGCGCCTAACTGCACAGTACGGAATATCTTACCATCACATATAAGTCAAGAATGAGAGGCAAATAAATACATAATCAAAAAACCAGAAAACCTCCTTTAATAAAAAAGTTTTGCTTTGGGGGAAACTTTTGTATCATTCTTCTACCTCACTTCCAACAGATAATTTGATAGGGGGGCAGAGTATTTATTAAAAATAAAACTTGGGCTAATAGTATTTCTTTATTTTTAATTAAAATTGCATAGTTCAGAACATAACGAAAATGTCATGTCATTAAATCCACCCTTCAATACAACTATGCAACTGATTGGAATTCCTCAGGTTTTCCTTGCTCATGCACTCTCAGGCACACATTCAAGGCCAGTTCTCACTCCTGGATGTCTATGGGGCTGTTAACAACAATGGTGGAAGTCCTCAGCTGCTGCAAAGACCTTTTTAAACCACTTTACAAAGGCAAGTGTGTTTCATTACCCGATTTGGTATGAGAAAAAAAAGGCAGACGAAGTGATTTGTTTAACCTAGCAGAACCAGGCTTTCTGTGACACCTCATCTTGTTCCTACACTTTAGAAACAAGGCAGCTAATGATACAGAAACTCACGTATTCCCAGGTGAGCTTCTAACAAGGCCAGTGTCTTAACGCAATTTAGTCAGTTATCTAGGTAGGAGGAACTTCTATGGAAACAGCATTCATAATATTGGAGGTGATTTCACATCGTTTTCAACATATGAACTGCAGTATACAGGTAATCTATTTCATGTTTCCTGTTCTGTTTTTCTTTTTTTTTAATACAAAACTTCTGCAAGCGTGTTTGTGTGGGTGGATTTTTGCAGCCAGGGAGGGGAAGGAGCTGTTTTGGAGGCATTATATTCAGTGATATAATTACAGTATTAAGAGATCTAGCCAACCCCCTTCCAGATTTACTTTATTTCTTTGATCAGCATTGCATTTTTAACTTGCCAAACAGGACAACTGTGAGGAACTAGTTTACCACAGTGCTTACAAATTAGCCCCTGTGTGTGGGAATCACCTCACATAACTTTGGCTGCATAAGTTTCAGCTAGATAATTTAAGGGAGCCACCTGAGTTCTCCTCTCTTTAGGGAACAGAGCACACCCAAAGGCCAACACATTCCAGCCAGAGAATCACACCAAAACATGTGGCAGCCTGAAATCCTCATGTAAGCCATAAGGCAGGCAGTGCTGTTCTGCACTAACACATACAACCTGCCTGCAAAAAATGGATTTGGGAATGGCCCTTCCACATCCATATTTTGTCAACTCTATATATACCACCCCTGGAGCACCCATAGTTCATACTGAAGTGACGCACTATTCAAGTATATTGCAGCATTACCAGACTTGGGCATACAGCCTTCCATAAAATAAATGTTCTCTGCTTGTTAAATCAGACACTGACACAGATACTCACCTATGTCCACTTCATCCAGAAAATTGTTTTGTACATAGCATAAATTTCCCTATTCATTTTACAATTAGTCACACATAATTCCTTATGTTAGTACTGGAAAGGTCAAAGACTTTCTGAAAAAGTAACATGAAATTCTATTTAGAAAAATTCTTCTTATGAAGAAAACCTTAAGAAAGGAAAAAAAGTGGGAGGTTATTATCAGCAAGAAGGCATCCTTCACAAAAACTAAATCTATGTCCAAATGAAGATAAAGAAACACAGATACTTTTAAGTTAAATATTTAAGTACCAAACCATTATTTCCCCCCCCAAATATTTGAGAAGCCACTTATAAAATGCATCAGTAACTAAGATGAAACAATTTTTCATTCATTTTCATTTAAGGAGAAAAATCTGGCATTATGAAGCTGATCAACTATCAGGATTAAAAAAAACGAAAATAAAACTCATACTCAAAGAAGCTATGACCATGGTATAAAAAAAAAATACCATTTTGATTGTGTGCACTGACAAGGAGTTTGAAAGACATTCCCAAGCTAAAAAAAAAACCTTTTTCATGGGAGACTCTGATGTGCCCATCTCAAATTGAAGTGTTAAAAGAAGTGGTTACAAAACAAATAGACAAAATAGACACTAAGAAATCACTGCAAATGGATTGTACTCACTCAATTTTGAAGCAACTGAAGGGTGAAATAGCTGGTCTAGTAACTGTGGTGAATAACCTCTCATCAGCCTTGTCACCCATAGACTCTGAAGTGGCAAATGCTTCAGAGGAGATACAGAGACCTATAGTCTGAAATACCTGATGTCCATGCCAGGCAACCTGTCAGAACTTTTAACAAAGATGTAGAAGTACGGGGGCACCTAGGCAGCTATAACAGGTTGGGACATTGCCAACAAAGATTTGGTAAAGGCAGGTTGTCTGTCACCTAGCTACTGAAGATCTTTAGAGGAAAAACACATGGATAAGGGAGATTCGGTTAATAGTCAAAGTCCACTTTGATTTCTAACAGATGTTAGCAAGACATGTAGGCATGTCAAAGACTCATAAAAAACTAAGCAGCTATGAGATTAACACACACACAAAAAAATACAGTTAAAAGTACAAGGGTAGAAGAAAATGCAATTTTTCACAGTGGAGGAAGGTCACTAGTAGAGTTGAACACAGCTCTAGGAACAGTACATTCAACTTATTTGATAAAAAGAGAAAAGAATGAACAGTAGGTGACAGCCTGCTGATGACACCTAATTTACTAAGGGTAATAAAGATGAGGGCTTACTACAAAGAATCACAAAAGGACCTTCGGAAACTTAGTGATCAAAATGCCAGGTGAAATTGAGCAGAAGCAAATATAAAGCCATGCACAGCGGATAAAACAAGCTTAATTTCACTTCACAGTTACAGGCTTTGAGCTGATCACCGCCCCTTGGGAACACGACCTTGAGACTACAATAGATAATTCCATGAAGATGTCAGTTCAACACCCAGTAACAATCAAAAGCTATTCAACATTATAAGCAATTACAAAAGGAAGACAGATCACAACAGAGGAGATCATTGTAACACTTCTTATGTCTGCGCTGGCCACAGTTTATACTGTGCAGTTTAGGTCTTCCAGTCTTCTCTGTCTTGAAAACATCTGAGCTGTAAGTTGTAGAAAACGAGAAAATACATAGGGGAAGCATGACTGTACACCTGCTCTACTATGTTTTTGCCACAGATAATCACTCATAGATGACAATGGAGACATGTGATGGGCCAAACTGGCTGTGGTCTGACCAGCATGCTTTTCTTACGTAAAGGCAATACCATAAAATGCACCGAAGAACACCAAACGCATTGCCAACCTGTGATATAACCACAGGTGTGCATAGCTCACAAATATATTTCATCAGTTCAATCTGGGTTCTAAGAGGAAAGCAGCGTTCCTTCCTTTTAATTTGTTATCTCAAATAAAGGTCCTCCCAGTGCTACTTGTCTCTCAAACTTCAGGTTTTGCTGAATTTGCAAGGATGTGGTGAAATGAAGAAGAAATTAAATAAATGCACTGACAAAAGAACTTTTAGAAACTTTTTCAGTAGTTTGCTTAAGTACTGGCTCTTTAATGCCCCCAAGAAGACAACAGATGATTAAATGTGTCTTGTCACTTGAGCTCCAGCTCAGAAAACACAGGTAAAAAGCAGCTGAGTTGGGTGAGAAGGTGCTAATATAAATCTGTTTACCATATAACGTTGCTAATGATACTGAATTTCAAAACCAGTAATTTATTTGGTGTTACATATTGTTTCTGTATACCATCACTTGCAGTTCCACATTCACACTCAGAGAAACAGCAGGACAACACACACCTTGCAAGAATTCTGTTTATCTCTATTTAACATGGATTATTTTGAGAAAGTTTAGAATATTCTTCCGCCACAAGGCAAAAAAGTTTTGCACAAAGTCAAGCTGTGCAAGAAAGCAATGGTTGCCTATCTGTATTGTTTGCAGACACAGCATGCCTACTGTGATTTGTCAAAACTTATTTTTCAGTTTACAGATTGAGCAATTCTGAGGCTTTGGTATTTTTGCCAGGCTCTTGGGCAACTGCTGGGCTTCCTTCTCATCAGTGAAGACCAATGTTAACAGTTTCACGGCAAGTTACGTCTCTGATCCCTACACAGGCTCTCTGTAATTAGCCAGGTCAAATGATAATCTTAATGGAAGCCACAGCTAATTAAATCTATATTATCTTTTAGCCACAATGCAATATTCACCAAGTGTTTTTATACATGTATTCTCATTATTTGCAAATGTATAATTCCAGATTCTTCATAGCTAGATATGAGGGCTTTTTAATCCAAGGATACGATGGACAATAGAAGGTGAGTGTGTAGATGTGTTGGGAAAAATAAACTGTAGTAATGCCTCAGAGGAAAATCAGTGTTCCTCCTTTTTTGATGTTTTGGCAGTTCTGACATACAAAGGCCACAAAGCATGCACAGGTATCTTGGGGTTACATAGGTCTGTTCCAAACTGATGCTAGTCTTAAGACCAAGATCCACATGGCACCTGGTGCACACTCTTACAAGCTAAAGACACTTAAAACTTTCTTATAAAATCCTCTCCACTCTTGGTTCTAAATGCTAATAAACTTTTTAAAGCTGCAATTTGTTACAGGAAAACTGTGAACTTCTGTGTATTACAGGAGAGCAAACAGCAAAGCCTTTCTGTGTTGAAGACAAGACTAGTCACCAATCTAAAATAAACGAAACTGGCTCTAAGGTTGAATCTTAAATTCAACTTAATTGACCGTCAGGTTCCTCACTAACACAACTGAGAAATGAGTTATGACTGACAGGGATAATTTGTTAATTTCAGTTTATAAAAAAATGCAAATCTACTTCTTTGAAGTTCTGTTTTACAGTTATTTATAAACTGCTCATTTGATGTATTTGTGTAAACTGAGAACTTTCAAACTACTACTGCTGTTACTTATTGAATTTATTATAATTTGGCTTTGATTTGGAAATCACATTAAGTAATTAGAAAATCTAAAATTAAGCCAGGTACACAAGCACTATCCTTTCTTGACTATAGTTTTTGTTAAGTGGCAATAGGTTAATGCCTTTCAATGGGCTATAATCACATATAAAACACTGAGATAACTAGTTGCTCTATACTGTTTGTTAGACAACGGCTGCCCTTCTCATAAGCCTCATTAGTTCCCCATGATTTAATCTTTGGTTTTCCCTCATATCCCAGGGTAACTCCTGACTTGGTCAAAAGAGCCGAGGGGTAGACTTCTCTAGCAGCCTTTTGTTTCCATTGTCTCAAATTCTCCTGTCAGAGAGAACTGAAACAGAGTTATTCATGGTAATTTACTTGAAGAACACTTTGACAGTTTTCCTTTGGAAACAATTCAGCAAATACCTATTATATCTACAAATCAACAAACACATTAAAGTGCTTAAAAAGTGAGGGATTTGTATGCCAAAGGTAAAGCTGTTACTTCATAATGTAATTTTTCTTATGTTTCACATTGATAATTAAACATATCCCAGAATAGCACTAATAATCTGATTTTACATGGCATAGCATATTTGCAGACTTCTGAGAATTAGCAACTATTGGAGCTCAACCAGTGCATACAAGCACCTCCTCTGAATCCAAGAGAGAGCTCCAAGGTTCTTACCACTAAGCTATTTTTCTCTGCCTCCACATTTTGTGCTACTGAGTCTGACCAGACCAGCAAGGCTGATCTAGTTGTTCTTCCAGAGTGCTGAAGGTAAAGAAATTGAACAGAGAGATTCAGAGGTTGCTACCAAAGAAGCCTTGCAAAATTACCTCCATTTCTTTCTCCCTAAGAGCACCTCTTACGGTTGCTGCTGTTTTCTCCAAACTTACCTGTTCTTGGAGGAAAGCAGGTGGGTTCATTTCCTAGAACAAGCACCTTTCTTTACTCAGTATCGTGGCACTGTCTCAATAATCCTCTTCCACTTCAGAAGCAAGGCCAGCACAGCTGCACCAGAGTCACAGTGACCTAGACAGTCACTGCAGCACAACTCTAATAAAAGACCTCAGTGCCCAATTTCTAGGGGCTTGAACATCGTAACGGTGCTGAGGGCCCACGGTTCCCACCCAGTGTACAAAGACATCCACACAAGAATGTACGCTGGCCCATGTGGTCAAAAATTCAGAATACTCATTCTCCCAGCTCCCATTAACATGCTGTTAAATGTAAATGGCAAAATTGTTTTAGATAGAAAAGCTGGAACCCAGATTCCCCATCTTCCCTACACGCATACAAAGAGAATCAAGAGTATCCTATCATATCACCATACCATCTCAAGTTGTAAGCTTGCTTTAAAAGAAAGCATCACTAACTCACATTATATCAGGCCCCTTAAATATATTGTAAGAATACCTAATACGAATAGGCTCCTCCAGGATCAAGACAACCAGATGTGTCATTTCTGACTCATTAGTAGGATTCTGCGGGATTATTACATTGACAGTAATCCTGGAATTGCACGAAAACAGATTATAGCAAGAAGAATGCCGGGCAAAGAAGTTTCTTACTAGTATTTTCACACTTTGGGATTTAGGCATTTCAGTGACAAGTAATTCCTACATTATGTGCCCAGGTTTACTAGGTGTACCTCTAGATCTCTTTTGAAGAGTCCATCAGGTTTGCATTGTTGAGAGCAACAACAGTGCTTTGAAAACAAACTACAGAACTCAATTCTCTCTCTCCTCATTGATTTTGTTTCCAGGATGAAGAAGGGTTCTTAGATACAGCTGAGACATCTAGAGAGTCCAGGCATCTCCAAGGTCAGAGGACAGCTGAGGAAAGACTTAATCTCACCAGGGAAATAACGAACTTGCTAGTGCCCCTTGTACAGCATTACCTTACTTATACTTACTTTGCCCTACATGAAACTCGGTAAAATGTCACTCCTCCATAAATCAATATGCGCCTTGCTGGAATGGAGATTTATGCATTTTTGAACACTATTAAGAATTAAAAAAAACAAATCCGAGTTCAGGAAGAAAGAAAAGTTTTAGAATTTCATCAATTTTTAGGATTTTTAGCAACTGTAAATTTCAGCTGTGGCAGTAACGATCTTATTGCACTGCTGCATAAGTCAAGGTTCAGAAAGTGGAAGGATGAAACCTCTTCCTGAAACACATCCTCCTTCAAAACTGTCTCATGTAAGATACAATATCTACATCACAGGGACTGTCAGCGATATAAGTTTGTCTGCCAGACGTGTCCGTATGACAGCAAAAGCCGACACACATAGCTGCAATGAACAACACATCAACAATTTAAAGCTGACTACAAACAATGCATCATACTAAATCATTCATCCCCGTAGCAGCCGCACCCAGTCCTGTTTAGGGAGATACCTTCAATGTCTCATTAGGTATATGTCATAGTATAACAAGGAAGGGCCTGGAAGAAACTCTTGTCAGAGTAACCCATATAGTTCAAGTTTAATTTGTGCAATGAGACACATTTAATTGTCACCATTGGAAGTTTTACAAACAATGGCAATTTTAACATAAGGAATGCATCACCTGTGACACACAAAGGATTTTACAACCCATCCTCAACTTCCATCTAACAGTTCCATACTTCAAAGCAATGCCAGGTTCTCTACAATGACTGTAGTGCAATTTGCTGAACTTCTCACCCATATTTGGTCTTTTTCAGAAAACTTGTTAAGTGGATGTTCCTTCTCTCTTAACCTGTCCTTTGTTTCCTGCTAGCCTGACAGTAAGAACTCATGGCACTGGCAACGTTGAAAAGTTCTATCACAACTCCTCTATTTGCACTAGAGAGTTAGTTCCCACATCTGCCACATACACCTTGAAAAAGGTCCCATGTAGTAGACTAACTACCAGTATCTCAACTTTAAAGCCTTTTTCTTTTTGAAGACAGTGCAAGAACGTCTGAAGATGACTGCAGTTGCAGGACTCACCAAAGCCCTTAGAGCCAAAATGAACATACATGGTGGCAGCAGCAGATATCCGCATCTCCATGGCTTTCCTTTTATTATTTGCAAATTATCTGCAGTAGAGCTCTTTCAAAAAATGTATTCCTATTGATCTATTATTGTACATATCTCATATTTAACTTCAGATGCAGCATGGGGATTGGTATTTTACAACTGGTATAGACACATGTACATTCTTTATACTAGCACTGGTTCTATACAGATACTGTTCTGCTGCTTTACTCAATAAGAAATCAAGTTTATTTGACACCTGTGCAAGATTTCTTTGCAAATCAGATAAGGAATAGTATGTTCCACAGAGTCCCTAATCCAGCCTAACTTACTTAAATTGCCCCATCATTTTTCTCCACTTCTGCTCCAGAAAGTAATCAAAGCTAACGAAGGGATTTGGTCTAGTGACTGATGTCTGGAAGCCAGAGATAAAGCACAAGCAGTATACAAGCAGAAGTAAGTGAATATCAAGTATAAAACCACCTCCTGCTCTTCCTTTCCAAATGCACAACATTCACAAATATACGTTCTCAATTATAGCCAACTCCACCTTGACAGCAGACGTTTCTATACTGTGGTCAGGCTCTAACGTAAGCCTCACAGAGATTCCTCAACTAGCTTTAAAATAGTTGGGCTCACATACCAGTAATAGTCGTGCTGCTACAGTAAAATACACCAGAGAAGGTGGAAAAATACTGGAGGGTTAGGGCGTTAACCCATCAGCAGAGGATTAAACAGGATGACTGAGATAGTTGCTGCCCTCAAGTGACGGCCCCACCCCTGTGGAAGATGCCTCGTCCCTTCCAACAGTGTCAGTAAACGGCATAGAAATCCACTTGTAGACCAATCCAATTTATAGTCCAGCACATTGAGGTAAACAAGGAGCACAAATCCACATACCACTCAGCCATCAATGGTGGCAGAAGGATGTGACAAAGGTGAAAGAGATAGCACCTGAGATACCGTCCCACTTAAATCATCTTTAAACGTGCACAAAGGCCTGGTGACCACGATGCCATAAGCTTCACCACTCCTACCATTAGCAGTGGTGCCCAAACTTCAGTCATCCCTGCAAGTTGTATTCTCTTACTCTCCAATGTGATTGGAATTGCTTGCTCCAAATATGCCAGCAAACCAGTTTACTAGGGCAATACACAGCAAAATCCAGTTTTGAATGAATATTAAATCTGCAGACACCATCACTGAAAGAAAATGACACACAATCGTCACAGGGATATGTGTGTGATGTGCATCCCTAACCAGACTTACAGCACATCATCAGCTTAGTTCTTTTTTTGCTAATGGCTTTGTATCTAAGATACAATAAAAATGTCAATTCCAAAAGGATATGGTGCTTACTAACATGATTTCTCTAGCCCAGGGCAAACTCAATTGAATTATGCCATAAAGTACAGGAATGATATATATTCATACATCCAAGAAAGAGCAGCAAAGCACTGTAACCAAATCTGAACTCCTGCTTCTACACTGGGAGTCAGCTTGTACAGACATCAAAGCTTGATACCAAGTCCTGTTCTTCAGTATAGATAAACGCTGCTAACTGCAAGTCACACATTATCTAATAGTGGCAACAGTAAGGTATTATCTTTCCCTACTTTTGTTTCAATTCTTCGTCAGTGACCAGCATTCCTTACCCCCAGATATCATTCTGCCATTGCTGGGTTGTGCTAGAGAAACTGTACGTATTTCAGAAGAGCATTTATGTCCTACAAAGGGGTCTCCTGCCAAAGACTGCGTACTGGGGCCTGTCAAACTGAGCTCTGTCACAGATTCTGATACAGAGTTCAGAGATGACACACAAATTATTGGAGGAGGGCATTGCAGTCTGAATGAAAGAGAAGACGACAAAGAGTGGGGAAATCAAACTACAAATCTCAACTCTGCCACTATCTTGTTCAGATAACCTCTTACAGTTTACAGTGCTTTGTGAATAAAGCTGACCTGAGGAGACTGGATTCATCCCCAGATTTGGCATGCAACTCTTGCGTAACACTTGAGCAGGTCACCTAAATTTCTAGACATTGGTATCTCACTTCCATGGGAAGATGTTTCAGTAAAACTGGTTATGCTATTCTGCAATTAGGTGGTGTTCTTTAATGAACCCTTAACAAATTAACAAGATGAATGTGCTGAATTCCTTGAGTTGTGATACCTCGAAATACAATCCTTCTATACTACTAAGCCTCTTACTACTACATCTTCAAGACAGGGGTACAAGTAAAGACAAGTCATTTGAATACTTAAAAAAAAGTTTTACAAATACTGTAGTGCCAACAATATACATCAGGCACACCAGCTTCCTGACACTGCTTCCAAAAGCGATAAAGCAGTAAGTGTGGTAAGGCTACCACAGGCAGGAGCTGCAGGCAAGTAGACTTAGCAGGGAGCAGCAGACTTAGCAGATCACCTGGTCATGCACTACTAATAAAATTTCCTCATCTACCAATGGTGGAAAACAAGATGGAAGGAGAAAGACGTTTGGTTTTCATTTTGTTTGCAGAAAGAAGAGGAAGAGAAAAGGATTTAAGAGTACCTTATTGTCATGAACAACCATAGAGTTCATGCCTTAGTTTCGTGTATGGGACCTGCCCTAAACCCATACAATGCACTCTAGATCAGGACTCCTAGACTTGCTTGCACTGCTACCACCATCTACTGTAGCAGCAGTAGAGGTTCTGCTAGTGATGACAGCAGCAGCTCTTGACTTTCTGTTGAGCCAAAAAGCAAACACAGAAGAAAGTGCGTTTCCAGCTTCATCTCTCATTTGGATTGGACAAAGATTGGGGGATGCCTGACCTGAGTTCTTTGACCCTCAAGCTAATGCCAGGGTTTTGCACTGAATTTGAAATCGGGGTATTTGTCCTCCCCACAACAAGCTTCAAATAAAGTGTCAAGAAACTCCACAAAGTCTTCCACTATTAAAGACCTGTAGCCTGCCACTTCCATGTACAATGACATACAGGTCTTCCTCATCAACCAAGTGGTTCAGGCATTATTTAAATTTGCAACACTAAGAAAGCCCAGAGCGGTGAACAACCTGTATGGCTTTGGACATGGTATCTCAGGATGGGAACCAGCTGGAGAAGAATCAAGAAAAGATGAGTAGATCCAAGAAGCAGAACCCCCAAAGACTAAACTAGCAAGGACTTCTGAACCAAAAAAGGAGGATAGAGGATTTCTCCGATATGTTAAAGGCCCTTTTAAGAAAGAAGACGATAGGTCCATTCTCCCTATCTGTGGAGACAGGAGAAGCAAATGGCTTCAGGACAGCAAGGCATATGGACATTAGTAATACTGTCTAATAGTAAGATAAGAAACCACAAGGAATGGACCAGGTAAGGAGGTTGTCGAGTCACCATTATTTAAGGCACTTAAGACTATGTTAAGCAGACATCCGACATAAATACTGATGATCCCACTCCAGGGCAAAAGAAGAATGAATTATATGATCTCTGGAAGACTCTTCTAATACTTTTCTCTGTAACACTTTGGAAAGTGAGTATAAGCACATACAAGCAGGCTACTAATGCAAGGTGTATATCTACATCATTCATGTAGCAAAGCTTGCCTAGTCTTCTCAGGAAGCCTCCTACTTATCTGCCATGGAACCCTAGACCCATACACCTGCAGTTCCAAAAACATCCCTTCCAATCCATCCATTTCCTACACACCCACAAAGCTCTTGGCTCAAGAGTTATAAGTGATGTGACGATGACTGATTCTCAAGAAGTGGTGATGCACAGTGTAAAAGAGCTAGTAAGTGAGCTTGGAGTTAATCACCAAAAAATGACAACAGCAGACATCAGGCAGATTAGAAACCACTTGTAGAAACCACAGCCAGAGCCAGCAACTCAGCACTTACAAAACCAGCAGAGTTGGGTCATGAAGCATCAACCACAGACTGAATATCACTCAAAAATGCCCCATAGACCATCAATGGAACATGATTTCAGAACCTGCAGAACAAGATACTCAGTTATGAACCCGTTCCCAAGAAGGAACCGTTTTTCAGAACCTTAGATTCACCTTTCCCATTTAGAATGTATTGGTTGTCTTCCATTCACGTCATGGCGTATTTTGACTGTTAATAGCAGCAACCAAAATTTTACCCCAGAGGAAATTCATCACTCTCCTGTGCTAAGAAATAGCACAAAATTTGGAGAAGTGGCTTTGGCATTGGTGATTATCAACTCACGCAAAGAGCAAGTAGCTTCTTCATATTTTATTTATTTATCTGGACCTTCTAAAATAAATTTATATTTACCATTTTCCAAAAGTCCATTACAAGAACAAACGCTATACATATTCCCATAGGAGCCTTTTTCAGGCTTCTTTGGGTATGGTACATCTTGAAGTGTAAAATACACAAATTTGAGAAAACTTCTCCAGGATGGCCTATAAAGACCAAGTAAAATCACATCAAGTGCAGTAGTGGATGCTGATGTTGACCCATTTCAGAGATAAAAAAAAATATTACTCATTTCTACTGCTAAAGTATCCTATTCCTTTGACTATTAAAAACACAATAAAACTAGTGCACTGACTCAATGACGAATGCTAGTTTCATAATTAGGGTGGAGCATGCAAACAACTATAAAGGTTGTCCCAGTCTGAGACTCTCACTTCTGCTGGATACATTTGAAAGTTCTGGATTTTGAGCAAGGTAAGCATAACCTAAACATACTAAGTGTTTCAAATCTTTGAACCTGAGATTTTTTTTTTTTCTTGGGAGACTTGATCCAGTTTTACAGAAAAAAAAAAAACACCTCTTTTCATCTAGGTTAAGTATTAATCATTTCACATGGTTAATAAACCAATGAACAAGGTGTCAGATGTATTTCAAATTCTGATGCACAGAATTGTTACTGTCTGCTTTGTTTGCAGTTATTCTTCAAGAAAACATCTGAGAAATATGGAACATTTACTCAATGATAATCTTCTGAAGTATTTTACCCAGTATGCTTTAATGGAGGGTAGCACCAGCGCACTGTCCATTGGTGGGCTGAAAAACTTACTTCAGAATCAATTTGCACAATACTTGAAGGTAAGTTTCACTCTTATTATATTTAATGTGCGTCCTATGAAGCGGATAGGAAAAAGGATACAGGTAATGATGTTGCAAGGCAGATCATTGTGACCAAATGGTTTCACTAACTCTATAAATAAACCCTAAATAAGGGTTGGCTTATAAACTTCAGATTAATGAACAGTAGCTCCAAACAGATATCTGAGTAAAGAGTTTATAACAAAGCCCTATGAAATAAAACGGAAAAATCTAAGAAATTGTTTTGTTTAGGGTTTATTATGTAAGCCAAATTTCACCTAGAGTATTGCATCTGTCTTATAAAATATTTTCTGTTTCAATCTAAATATTAAGTCTTCAATCTAGAAAATACATAGAAAAATCTATAAACCAAGTTAAGTCAGTAGGACAATTTTAAAATTAAGATATATAATTATCTTACAAAGCCAATTTGTATCTAGATTAAGTTCCCACCATCACAAAATAAAATAAGGTTTGCCATTCCAGAAAGATGCCAAGTAAAGAAAAGAGATGCCACCAAGCTAGAGAGATTAATACCCGTTTCCTGTAGCTGGAAAAAAATCTAGGTTTTGATTTCATATATAAACTCTGCCAGACCTTTCCTGAACTGCATTAGGACTCAATTTAGATTCCTCTGCTAGTCAAATTTTTAAATGCTGTGTTTTGGATAGCTAACAAAAGCAATTTTTGCTAAAGGTCTGAAAGAAGTTGCACTTAAATAGAAAAATCCAGTATTTTGAGAACTACAGTAATTCAATTTAGTCACTCCATTTGAGGAAGTGGCTAATTTAAAAACAAACAAACAAACAACTAATAAAACACAAAGGTTTTTTCCCTTCAAAAACATGTCGGAAATTAATTGCCAAAAAAATTAATAGGAAATGTGATTGCAAATTCAGACACATAATGCTTTTTAATATTAGCTGTAGACAATTTAGCACCATACCCATTTTCCCAGACATGTGGAAATGGAAGTGTTCAGGAAAAGCAATACTGATGTTTCCTGTCTGGATATCAGACGTTTTCAAGCATCTGCTCTGTTTGCAGAAATATATGGCACCATAAAAAAACAATATAAAAGCAGGACAGAACATTACAAAATACGCATAAAGTATGAAGAAAGAAAACATTTTAAAAATTAAAATTATAAATCAAAACTGTTTCATATTATTTAACTAGCCTGATCAGGGATTTTATTAGAATATTCACTGAGTCAGGATGTTACATGCGCTCTTACCAGACACAATAAATGAAAGGAGCTAATAATTAAACTGGATTTAATACATCAGCAATAATTTTTCAACAGTGAATATAGCATTCATAGTAAAGAAGAGAAAAAAGAAGGGAAACAGATTCACTGGTCCTGGTCCAAAGCCTACTGAAAGTAGCAAAACGTTTTCAAATAGCGTATGCAGGGTCCAAATCAGTAGCTAATAAAGAAGTAGGTGGTATGCATATCAATTTTTATTGGTCACTATGTACATGCTGCAGCTGTTCCACCTGCTCCGTTTCCTAAATTCCAAATTTACCCACGAGACTGAAGTAACCTGTCTGAATAATACTTGGTACTTCTCACATGGTTATCGTATCTTTGCTAACATTTTTGGCAGGCAATTGCAGGTATTGAATTTCTAGTTTAACCAGTAAAACTGGTCAATACAACACTACCAGTAACACCTTCAAGTAACACTGACTGTTGTTAACTTCATTGCTTCTTGGCAATATTCCTCATAGGAAAATAGTCATGGCAATTTATTTATTTCATTCTCTTATTTTTCTTTTTTTTTTTTTAATTATTTTCCTATAAAAACAGGATTCATTCTCACTTGATAATCTAATTAAATCGTTGGACAAAAATAATGATGGAAGTGTCAGCTTTGATGAGTTTGTGATGCTTGTAAAAAAGATTACAGGACAGTAAGACATCTGCAAGAATGAATATCACTGCTTTGAAGGAGAAGAGCTTGGTGTCCGTGTACATTATACGTACGCCTAAACTCATAGATTTGTTACGAGTTTAAAATGTACAAAATAAAGATTTGACATATAACAGAGTATGTCTTGTATTGTGTTTCCTTCACATTCACTAGCCACACTTTCCAGGTAAGCTGCCTCACAATTAGTTCAGAACTACCTGGTTCTATTTCACACTACATTTAAGAAAGTGTTGTTTAACAAACTCTGCTTTACCTGAGCTATTATTTGGACCTCTAGAGCAATTCAAATCAAATGGGTTCAAAAAAACACAAAATGAAAGATGTATCATTCTATTTGAGGAGCGTCCCCTAGTGTATACTATCCAGTAATCCTCCCAGTTTAGTTTCATCAGTCACGTAAGACAACACTTCCATACAGTAAATAGTTCAAATTTTTAAAACATAAATTACTTATTTTCAATAACAATGTAACAATGCTAAGTATGATGACTGTAACATTACAAGTTCATTTTAAATTATATTTACATAAGGACATACTTGTTTTGTTACAACTCTTGTAAACAGGAATACATAAGCATATATAGGAACTGAGTGATTGCTGTTGCAATGAAATATTCGTTACATTTATTTGGTGCAGTTTCAACCTTTTCATTGCACGATTTCCTGTGACATGTGTTTTTACACATGTAATTCATGGGCATTATTATTTACTTTAAGAGGAAATTAAAGAAAAAGAAGAGAAATGAAAAGAATGGAAATTTTGAAGACACGTAATTCAGTGGATCAGGCACTCATCCTACTAGAGGACTTGGAATTTTGGACTGAATTTTAACACCAACATCATCCATTATCCTGATAAATCAGTTAGATCTCAGAGTTACTTAAGAACTTAAAGATGTTACTTAACAACTATGATGACTTAAAGACTCAACTTAAATTCAAAAGTTATCAAGTGCATTTATACTATAGTGGTCCCTATTCCTGAATTTCCCTTCCATGAAATAAGGAACGAAGTACTCCACATCAGTGATGCACAAATAGAAGCCTCAAAAATTATGATATTTAAACATGATATGAATGTTCTAACAGACTCCTGGGCCATTCTTTTACACGAACCTCTCAGTTAAAATGTGTTATGTTTCTTGGAAGAAAAGAAAATCATAATATTTATTACTTTTTTTCTGTTTTGTGAAAAAAAATTATTCCAAATTAACAACTATTCCTGCTCTTCAAGTACAGATGAACCACCGCCCACTGTACTTGAAGAGCAGGTTCGAGAACATCTGAGGAACTTGAAGGTGCACAAGTCCATGGGACCTGATGAGATCTATCCGCGGGTCCTGAAGGAACTGGCGGATGAAGTTGCCAAGCCACTGGCCATTGTATTTGAGAAGTCGTGGCAGTCTGGCGAGGTCCCCGATGACTGGAAGAGAGGGAACATAACCCCCATTTTTAAAAAGGGGAACAAGGAGGACCCGGGCAACTACAGGCCAGTCAGCCTCACCTCTGTGCCTGGCAAGGTCATGGAGCAGATTCTCCTAGGAACCATGCTAAGGCACATGGAGAGCAAGGAGGTGGTGGGTGACAGCCAACATGGCTTCACCAAAGGCAGATCGTGCCTGACCAACTTGGTGGCCTTTTATGATGAGGTGACAGCATCGGTGGACAAGGGTCGACCAACAGATGTCATCTACCTGGACTTGTGCAAAGCTTTTGACACTGTCCCGCACGACATTCTTCTCTCTAAACTAGAGAGGCATGTGTTTGATGGATGGACCACTCGGTGGATAAGGAATTGGCTCAATGGCCGCACTCAGAGAGTAGTGGTCAACGGCTCGATGTCCAAGTGGAGACCGGTCACGAGTGGCGTCCCTCAGGGGTCCGTGTTGGGCCCGGCCCTCTTCAACATCTTTGTCGGTGACGTGGACAGTGGCATGGAGTGCACCCTCAGCAAGTTCGCCGATGACACCAAGCTGTGTGGTGCCGTCGACACGCTGGAAGGGAGGGATGCCATCCAGAGGGACCTTGACAGGCTGGAGAGGTGGGCCCATACCAACCTCATGAAGTTTAACAAGGCCAAGTGCAAGGTCCTACATCTGGGTCGTGGCAATCCCAGGCACAAATACAGACTGGGCAGAGAATGGATCGAGAGCAGCCCTGAGAAGAAGGACTTGGGAGTACTGGTGGACGAAAAGCTCAATATGAGCCGGCAATGTGCTCTTGCGGCCCAGAAGGCCAACCGCGTCCTGGGCTGCATCAAGAGGAGCGTGGCCAGCAGGTCAAGTGAGGTGATTCTTCCCCTCTACTCTGCCCTCGTGAGACCTCACTTGGAGTATTGCGTCCAGTTCTGGAGTCCCCAACATAAGAAGGACATGGACCAGTTGGAGGGGTCCAGAGGAGGGCCACGAAGATGATAAGAGGGCTGGAGCACCTTTCCTATGAGGACAGGCTGAAAGAGTTGGGGCTGTTCAGCCTGGAGAAGAGGAGGCTCCGGGGTGACCTCATAGCGGTCTTCCAGTACCTCAAGGGGGCCTACAAGAAAGATGGGGAGAGGCTGTTCAGGAGGGCCAGTTGTGATAGGACAAGGGGTAATGGTTTTAAAATAGAGGGAGGTAGATTCAGGTTGGATATTAGGAAAAAATTTTTTACCATGAGAGTTGTAGAACACTGGAACAGGTTGCCCAGAGAGGTGGTGGATGCTCCATCCCTGGAGACGTTCAAGGCCAGGTTGGACGAGGCCCTGAGCAACCTGATCTAGTTGGAGATATCCCTGTTCCTTGCAGGGGGGTTGGACTAGATGACCTCTGAAGGTCCCTTCCAGCCCTAACGATTCTATGATTCTATGATTCTAACAATACACTTTGATTTCAAAGCTAAATATACCACACACATATTCGCTTACTAAGCTACGTTAGCTACTTTACACGCATAAGTAAAATCACGGAATTTTAAGAGGTACTTTTGCATGAGTGGAAGATACTTTCTTTTTCATCTCTTCAACAACTTTAGAAATTTTTTAATTCAATCAGGGTACTGACCTCCTGAATAGGAAGAGCGGGCATCAAGAAATATAACATGTTTTAACAGTGTCACCTACTGGCAAAATCTATTTCTGCACAATTTCTTGAGTTTGTAGCAAATGCACTTATTTTACCCAGTGCAATATCCAAAGTTTCATGATTCTACAGAAGATGCAATAGGACATGAAAAACAATGGTCACAATTAAAATTAGATATTTTTAATTAAAAAAAAAAGTACATTAGAATTATTTCTGGAGTCTTTTTTTTCTAGAACAGCATTAGATGCAGTTAAAACCTAACAAAGAACATAATTAAAAGGCTCATCCAAAAAAATAAATCTAAGTTTAATAGTAGAGAAAGACAAGGGAAATGGAACAAAACAAATAACTCTTTTGCCGTCCAGTGAATCCTGTTCATTAGCAGTTCTCAGACCGTATAGTCCCTTTAAAGGCGTTAATTCTATAATTATCATTCGCAGCAGAAAACTCAAACTAAGCACTACTCTCAAGCAAATGCATTACTTTCCTGAATACTTATCTTCCTGCAAAGAACAGTAACAATTTACCTATCATTATCCGAAAGGCTAGAAAACAAAGCAGAAAGCTTAAGAATACATAATGGGAACATGACCCACAAAAAATCAACCAAGATGAGATCAAGAATTTGAGGGGCCGTGATCAGTGCTCATGTAGCTCCCTCATTTTCCCCACTGAAACCAGATGTGTGTTAAAGAGGAACTGAAGTCTAAACCTTAAGGTGGTATTTGATAGCGTAAATGGCACAGTCTGGTTTGGGCAACCTGGTGTAATGGAGGGTGTCCCTGCCCATGGCAGGGGGGCTGGAACTAGATAATCTTTAAGGTCCCTTCCAACCCTAACCATTCTATGATTCTATGAATACAGGCAACTGGCATATCAGAGGTCTTTTTTTTTTCTTCAGAGTATACATTTTTAATTTAAGACTAAATGAAAATATCTAATAGCAATTTCAAATCTCTCAAACACAGCTCATAAATCACAGCTTATTAATATTTTTTAATTCTAGGTCTCATTTCCTTTAAGTTTTCATCACACAGATTTTCAGCTTTAGGAATTCTTTTTTTTCCTCTACAGTATTTTAAAAGCACAATTTTGGCTGGTTTACATCACTACATCATTAACTTCCATTTTTTCCATGCATAGACTACTACTTTCTCCAAGGTATTTGAAATTTTAACTCTACAATACTTGCAGTCATTTACATGTCAATATGATTGCTACCAACATTCCCCAAAAGAAGCAATACAAGATTATACAGGGTTTCCCTCCTACGTAAAGTTACTCATGGATGCTTTTGCAGAAACCAGGTTGAGCAACATTACTGTAATGACAGTAGAAACAGATGAACAGCTAAAATGAAACGGATATTCAGCATTGCAGACAACTCTGTATTTGTACATTCAGTTGTGCATTCATCATTGGTCAAAACAGAACAAGTCACAACTGCCTCACCACATTAAAAAAAAGCCTTTTACGATGCTCAAAACTTTTTATTAATGCAGACAATGCTCTTCTATAGTACAACAACTTGTGTTACTTTAACTGAGAGTTGCCAGTAATATCATTTCTTATTATTTCAGCCACCCATTTTCCTTTGGAAGCCTAAGTCTGAGTTACATGATCACTTAACAATCTCAGGTTTTATTTCTAATAAAAAGAGATTCAAATTTCCATAGATGCAGACAAAAGGGAAGCAAAACAGACCAAGATATTTTATGTGTATTTTAGAAGAAACTATCAACTTTGGTGAGTACAGTTCTGAATATTTCAATGTTTAGCAAATTAAGAAAGGATATAAGTAGCTGCATATTTTATGGTTGCCCCTGGGTCCCCCTGCCAAACTATGTATTGGAACTTTTGTCTTTTTTCCTTTTTATTAAAAATAAAAGGAAATAGAACTACTGCCTCACCAGTGCCTTTCTTTTCCCTCTTCAGTTTCCAAAGGAGCAGGAAGCAAAAGAAAAGTACTCTGCTTTGGTCCTAACTTAGCACAGCTGAACCATCCAGTGGCATCGCAAGATATCATTGGTGCTGATAGGGTGTTTCCAATTAACTTTCTTGGATAATGAAACATCTGCATCAGTTCAGTAGTTCACAAGCTTCACTAATCTGCTTCTCTTCCAATCATTTTTATTGATTTGTTATTATACAGAATATGGAAACAGTTTTTAGCACAAGATGAACTCTACTAAAACAGATTATTTAGCAGTTACAATTATTGACAGTGCAAATTTCCCTCGCAGAATGATTTATATCTGTTTCTCACCCAGAACCAAGACGTCAAAGATCAGATTAAGATGCTGAAATATGACTGGTAATAACCAATTTCAGAACCTTACTGTAGCTCAGAACAAAAGAACATCCATTATACATACTGCAAGCATACTGCTTCAATTGTAAACACTGTATTAATCTTTTACGACACACACATTATTTTCTTAATTTTATGTCCACATAATTTTCTCTTTGAAATATATACCTTAGTTGCCCTTGAATGCAAACCGCAAATCACTCCGTTAATTACTTGTGGAATAAAATTTTGCCCTAGATATATTGTACAAATACACACTACAATTTCTGTAATAGAAGAAACTGCTGGTAGGGCTGCAGCAGACAAACATCCGTGTTCCTGACTTCAGTTAAGTGTGGAGCTCTGCAATGGAGCCAGCTACTGTGAACAACCCTTAGAATAACGGAGAGAAACCAGCAGTTCCAAAGGGTGATTCAACCCCTCCTGATGATCTCACTGCATCCAGAAAAGGCACCTGAGGTGACTAGTCAAAATGCAGTCATGAGAAATCAAATAAAACTGGCATTAAAAAGCCCTAGAAACAAAGATGCCCCAGAATCGTTCTTCCATACTACCCCTCTTGCTTCCCCAAAAATTTACAGTAAGCTTTCAACATCTTCCACTTTTTACAACATATTGCTATTATGTAATTGATCCCTCCAGTAAAACAATATGTCTTCCCATACATTCAAGAAGGGTAAAGAAAAAGACCTCTTGTGATGGCAAGCCCACAAATTTGATGCCAAATGCAAAGTTTACCTTTGTTCACCTGAGGACATTTCCAAATGCCACCAAGTTTCAGCAGCAATTCTCACACTGAAACTCTCACGGTCTCTAATGTACCTTTGAAAGCTCAGACTATATTATCTTTCATACGCATGTATAACAACCTTGACAAACAGGTCAAATTCTTCAAAAACCTCCTATTTGCATGTTTCAGACTAAGCAGATGTGGAAAAAATATAGTTTACTTACAAATTTCAACAAAATTCTTTTGAAGGAAACTGATACAGAAAGAGTAGGTTACTATGAGCAACACGAATTATCACTAGAACAGATGTTTACATCTAACAACAAGATACTACTTTATTTCTCACATGTACTTATATTCTTTTTCATTTTCTCAAAAATTATCAATAAGAGAGAGTCGTTAAGTTTTAACTGTTATGACAATGTGATACCATACTTTCCTGAACTAGAAGATATCTGGAAGAACTCCACTCTAAAATTATGCCATTGGCATGTGATACAGAGAGTTCTGTCATACCTACAGCATTGAAATTTTTTTCAAGAGGACTGAGAGATGCATGAGGGAGGAGGGGTGTAGTGGTTATTTATACTATTTATATAAAGGAAAGACACAAATTTTTCAATAGCTTTCCATATAGTCCTTATCTTTTTATATAAATTTGTATTCTGATAATAACTTTGTGCTAGACTTTCCAGCTTGCCTTTATAGCTTACTCTCCAGCAAAGCCAACCTAATCGTTATTGTCCGCTCCCAGCATGTGTCTACAGCCAAGGAAACTATTGGAAAAATTACAAAAATAAAGCTAAGGCAAATCAGAGAAGCGAGGAGGTGAAGGCAAGGGATAATACAGAATAGGGACAGTGGACACTTCTTCATGTCCTACCATGTCAAAATATAGATAGATCTTAAATAAATTACACACAGGTAATTCCCTTTTTAACAAAATATGCATGATCAGAAAACATATGCTGGGAAAAAGAAAAAAATCAGTACTTACAACGGGGTTTTTTGTGTCTGGGTCAAATTCTGTAGAATTTGCATCTGAAACAGAAGTTCAAAACAAACACAGTATATTCAATTGTTGCACATGCACTACAAACTCATCACAACAGTTCTGTGGCATTTTAAGGCTTGTTTGTACTACTACTGCACCACTTTTGAAGCAACCACAGGAAGCATATGACCTCAGTCACACACACTACCTTTCCTATTTCCCAAAACTTTTTCCTCTCAGCTCTTAGTGGTAGAAATTAATTGGTGAGCTAAATCACTTTGTACTACTACTGCAATGGCTATGATTTGGCTACTCCAATTAATGAAAGCAAATGAGAAAACCACTTCTCACTTTTACTCCTCACCACCTGCATAGTCCAGAAAGAGGCTATGGAGGCCAACTGTAAGCACACTTTCTCCTACACTCATTAGATCCAGAAGCAGGTTTCAAGCAATCTGAATAGTAAGAGTTCCTGCTCCCTCATACAGAAGGTTAGCATAGGGTCCTTGCCTGAAAATGATCATGTGGCAACAGCTAAGCACCTAATGATAATAGGATCTATCTAATAGTTCTAATAATAGATATACATTTCACATACAGAATAAATTTTCTTCTAAGCAAATCATATTCACACTGGTATACTGAGCTCACCTTTCCAATTTAAACAGTTTCTTGCAAATTCCACAACTGCCAATTGCATTCCCAGGCAAACTCCTAGAAGACAAAACAAAAACTCCAGAATCTAACAGGACAAAAACTAGGACTGACAAAGTACTTGCTGTTCTGTCTTAAACTTGACTGCTTAGGAATCTTGGTACCCAGACTTACCAAAAAGCCAAAACAAAAATGGCTGCTCAGTACAAAACTCAGTCTTCAAACTTGGCACACTATGAACACGTGACACAATTATGTGCTTTAAGCCTTTTCAAAAATATTTTTTCTCTCCCATTCATTTTACCAATAATTATTGTAAAGACAACCAGAAGCCGAAAGCCTGGGTATATGCAGATTCGAATTTGCTTTGGCAACTAGTTACAGTAGTAACTTGTAAAATTGTAAGAAATGTGGAGTAGGAACCAAAGCTTCAGAGGCGCTTACACAAGCTGCACTTAGCTTGCCAGATGGCATCCTTAGACTTTAATATAATAAAATATACTAGTAAATCAATAAAAAATATTTAATACTGCAAATGTGTCCAATGTTTTCTGCACACTGATTAATATCTATAATGATGCTAATTACAATGAGAAGTAAAGTCTCTCCACATAAAATGCAAACATACCAAATAAAACCTTTGGAGTGGGGATAGTCTTTTTCTTCTTTCCTTATACAGCAGATGTAGTATATGACTATGACCCTCGGCATTATTTACAAGGCAAATATTTGCAACAGCGCACGTACTTCCCTAAGATAGGATCGTTCTCTAGTGCACATTTGTTTTGAGGGTTTTTAATCAAATCAATAGCTTGCTATACACCTCCAAAACACAGTAATTTCTGACTCTAATGATCTTACCAAGAAAAGGTTTTTTCTTTGTTCTTGCCCAGGAGATAGCTTGGAGTTTGCCTTCTGTTCCCCTAATTCCAAACCCTCCTGGGACCAGAATGCCACTGTAATGACAGCCATATATAAAGAGATCAACATGTAGAAACAAGCCAGGAAAGTAAGTCCATATAAATTGAAGACAGACTTTTGAGTTTATAACAAAGCAAGCACAATGCATGAAAGGCATGTTTTGTATGACCATTCAGAATACACAAAGTTTAACTCTAAATGTGGAGAATGTCTCATCTACCCACCCCAATTCTCATCTGACCAACCTCACGCTTCATGGTGAAATTCCCACTGCTTAAATAGGTATTGCTTAAAAAGCCTAACTACATATTCACTACTAGGATCTTAACACCAAAACTTTGCCTACTAAGTAATACTGAAGAAATGAAATGCATTTTGACAACAAACAACATCCCTTTACAAATACAAAGTGAAAGCCCAGAAATGATTCTCAACAGAGATGTCTGCAGTGTCACCAGCATTTACTAAGCTTTTATTTCACTACCTTTCAATATGATGCATGTTGAACAAAGAAAAATCTTTGACAACTGACCTGCACTGTAAAGAAAATATAGCTATCAAAAAAAAAAAAAAAAAACCAAGAAACAAACAAACCGAAAATCAACAACTAAACAACTGCAACTTGTCTGAAGAGATTAAAGCACAGTTTGATGATTCAGGTTGATACTATAATTTGCTACATCTGAAGCTTGTCACCAACCATGTACCTCCACCCCTTTATGTAAGTAACAGAAGCTCGGATGCAATGAGAAATCATTTACTGAAGCATTTTTCATCATATGGAAAAAATATCATGGTCTATATCCCACATAGTGGGATACAGAATACCCGATGCCACTTACTCCGCTTTGCACAGTTTGTGCCACGCCTGGTGATATTTCACTGAGTTCTCTGCTTCTGTAGAACGTTCAAGTTCTGTTGAATCTATGTACTAACAAAGAAAAATATGCAATAAAATAGTCTTTTCCACAGAAAGAGCAGCATACACTATATAACTAACTTTTTAATAGCATTAAGACAAACTATTAGAGTTTCAAGTGAATTTCCCAATAAACCTGTAAAAACTTCACTGAAGATCCACTATTTGCTCTGAAGACCCAGTATTTGTTCTAGTTGCAGTAATCCATGACCCTTGCTTTGCACGTAGCTCCAAGGTTCTGCCTGCCTCAAGTCCTCATTTTGCTACCATGCAGGTAAGCGGACTTGCTAGAACGCTTCATAACTGTGAACTCGGGTTTTCTTCCTATGGAAATCAGGGCATCAATCAAGGGGTGGCACTGACCTTATCCTGACACCCAAACAAGATGTGGCCAGGGTGTTCACTTTCCTGGATACTGGGTGCCACAGTTTACCTAGTCTTATCATAAGACTGAATAAATCTGCGTTGTCTAGCCTGTGAGAAAGGCATTCCTGGGGACTGTCATGAAAGCATCAACTGTAGCGAGGGAGGCTGACTCATTGCCTATGCCCTACTAGAAATATTGCATTAGAATCTATACTGCCATTAATAAGCATGGCTCCTGAGGTACCACTAGAGCAAATAAGTGAGGCAGCTATGTACTGCACTGGGGACATAAAAGATCAGAGTTTGATTCTTGGTTTTGTCAATCTTTTTCTCAGAATAACATATTTAATAGCACCCTGCTGTAGAGTCCATCTCCCATAAAAACCAGATCATCTGAAATGACAGAACTCATTTGTGAGCAGAGAAATTAAACCGACAAGAACGCTGAAAGTTTTCCGGATAGATTTCCTTCTAGCAATCATTTTCTACTTCTTCCACACTCCAGAAGGCATCAAAAATACAACAGAAAAATAACTACTTAAGAATGTTGTTATACTATATTAGTAGAATACTATAGGATCAAGTAAAAGAACACTTTATCATGCTGGGAGGTTAGAAAGAGAAACTAATTACGGTTGAAGTGAATTGTGGTTTCCTTGCTAAACATACTGAGCCAGAATATTTAGCACTCCAAGCAGCATCAATGTTTCATCATTCAGATGTGTGGATGATAGGCTATGAGCTGGATGCCATATACAATATTAAGTCACTCCTTCAGAATACAAGATTATACAGAGAGCCTTTGGACAAAAAACACTAAAAAGGAGGTTAGCACGTGCAGGTAAGTACAGTAGGAGCCCTCGTCTGTTAACATTTCAGCAATCACTGATTCACAAGTTTGTTAATGCAAAAGCCCCACTGAACTTCAGCTGCACACAAAGCTAACCACACATTTGCAGGCTTGGCATCTTTTACTTTTTTGCTAAAAGTAAAGTTATTTTACATATAAAAATCTCCCACTATGCAGTTGCCAGTATAAAACACTATTTAGAGCAACAGAATCACGTAGGTCAGAAAGGGCCTTGGGAGGTCTCTAGCCCAACCTCCTGCTCAAAGCTGGTCAAATTAGAGCAGGTAGCTCAGGGTCATTTCCCAGTCAGGATCTGAAAATCTCCAGGGATTAATTCTGGCTGTTCTCACTTTCTTGTTTTTCATGCACACAGAACAACTTTCTGAAGTATTTGCTCCATAATCTTACCAGGAAATAAGGTGAGGCTGACCACCCACCATTTCCCCAGATCCTCCTTTTTGGTTTTTTTTGGAAGATTCATGTGACATTTGCCTTGTGTTCTCAAGCAAAGAGAAGTTTGTTACCAGGTTTCTGATATGAGAAACTCCTTCTTTAGTGCTCAGTGTTTATGGTTTAGGGGACTTGTCATCTGCTCCCAAAAGATACTGGAAATATCACTGTAAACAGGACTCCCATGTGTTCCTCACTCTGCTTCATTAAAGAAGTACATATGCACCTCCGGTTGTCCTACGTGCTCCATCTTTCTGGGGTAGATGGACTGAGACAACAGAATAGCGGCTATGTCTTTGGCCTGCTGCCTTCAGCAACCTGTTAAGCCATCCTGGATATTAATCGCCTTCCTCATCAAAAAGTGGTGAAGTTCCAGTGAGAAACTTTCTAGAGCTGAGTGGAAACAGCCTGCTTTCCTTGCACAAGCATTATCTAAGCAACCTATGCATAGTTTTTGACACACTGAAACTTTCACTCTAGTATCTTCTTCTTCACTCTAATATCTTCTATTTTTTAGATCACAAAAAAAAAAGCAATGTTCACAAAGGTCACAGGGTTCAGTCATTTTCAGCAGTTACCAAATTGCATGAACTTGCTTCAGAGACAGGCAGAGACCAAAACCTACTGAATGCAGTACAGCCTGCAACTGCCCGCTTTGATCGATTTATCTATCATTTAACGAATCACTTCAAAGCAGCATGTCATTGCGAATTCTTTGCAACCAATTATTACTGTTTTGCTACTGCAACTTGCTAAAATGTCCTCTGTACCCATTAAGTGATAATAATACATACTTCCACACTGCTTCTCTGCCCCAGACTTGCCATCCCTAGCAACAAAACTCAGCAATGGAAACTGACTGTTCCACCAGTGAGCAAACTGGTAACAGTTTTTTCCCATGTAGATCAGCTTTCTATTTTCATTAAATTGAGACAAATTAGATCTCTAAATAAGTCCTTCATTTGAGGAACTATTATCTTGGAGAAACTAAGTTTATGGCTCAGTTCTGGTATCATTAGAATCCTGCTGAAGATAAAATGGACTCTTAGAACATTAACTGAAATGAAAAGCAATAGTTTCTGCCACCAGATTTTAAAAAGAAACCACACTGCTTTTCAATTTACCTATTCTCTCCTGTCTTTAAGCTAATCTCATTATCATGATAAGCAGTCTCATGAGAATAAGTGAAACTTACCTTTGATAGTAAATATAGACTTGTAGGTAAACATAGGCTTTTCACCAGATCCGGTTTTTGGGTAATTGCAGCGTTCCTTTCAGGTAAGTTTAGTTTCAAATAAAATAATTAAATCTGTAAACATTTTTTTTAAAAAGAGATGGTTGGGCAATCTGTATTTATCTACATGATTCATTTTCTGATTTCCACAGGAATTAAAACTGCCTCACATGATGGGAACTAGTAGAGTATATTCAAAGTATTCCTGAAAGCAAAATCCAGAAATATCCTCACCATTAAATCCAGTTTGTGATTAATTGCCAGCGCGGAGTGTTCCAGAGCCTTGAAAACAGATGCATAGCAATCACTTAGTTTTGTGTACTTGCCAACGAGAGCTATGGAACACACCTTCAGCAACCTTTCATACCTGACAAAAACAAGTTTTTTGGTTATTAAGCCCATTTTCACAAAGAAAACATTTCAACAGTATTTTCTTTTTCTTTAACTTCACAAAACACCTTCTAAAATCTCAAAACAGATAATGTTTTTAAACCCAGACCATTCGATGTGTTGATCAGCAGGACGCTACTGACCCCAGTCCAGTTTGGTGACTTCACAGCAGCTAAAAAACTAACTTGAATTAAAACACTTCCACAAAAAGCAGCAGGAGCTAGAATACCTGTCAGCCATTTTCTTCCATTTCATTAGAAGATCACTTGGATGGTCATCAATAGGTAAATTTAACCTCTGTTTAAAATACTTAATGATGCCTTGCTCCTCCAACAGGATCGGTACTCGGTAAGTGGAAGAAACATCATGGATAAATATCACCTAACAAAAAAAAAAAAGCATAACATAAAAGATTACCCTACAAATTTTTCATAGGACACATACATTCTATTTTTCGTGTTCTACATACATTCTAATTTTTAATTACTTTTCTTTTGAAGAAGAAAGGCAGCACAGCTAACATTTAAGGTTCCACTAAATCAAGAAAAGCTACCCAAGAGGTAAAACTGTGTTTCACTTCTTCATCACACTATCTTACAAAAATAGCTTGTCAAGACTATCAATGCATCGGTTTTAATACAAACATCTGGCCCCACAAGCTGTCATGCTTGCTAATGCTTCTTTCTCCCTCTCTCACAAACTTGAAAAATACTAACTGGGAAAGAAAGAACACAAACGGAACTTAACAAAACAGACCAAATTAGGTTGCAATAAAGTCTCCTAAAATAATTTTGTTAGCGAATTAGGTTATGTGATTAATTAGTGAGTATAGACCATTCAAGGACCATTTAGTTAAGAACACATTTATAAACCACATCCAAGCTGCTGGCTGTTAAGTTCATTGCACTTGGCTTACATGAGACCACAGAGTTCAGAATTCTGAGCACAAGCGTTTTCTTCCCTGATACACATGAGAAGTAAAGGATACTCGCTTAGTTACCCTTGAGTTACTTCTGTTCATCACATAAGTATGTACACATGCATGCTGCCCCGTGCCTCTCTATGTGCCCATTTAATAGCAAAAAGAACAGGGTAACCACAGCCCTCCTACAGTAGGAATAAGGCTTATCCAACTGTTATACCAAACTTGGCATCCACCACCCTAAGGGTATAACATTAAGAAAGAATCACTAGCTGCTCTAGGTTGCAGCCGTGCTGACTATGGAGACTATTATAATCCTGAAACAAGTGAAGACGCTGCTTTTGTTCTGGTGATACATACATAGAAGAAAGGAGGGAAGACTCACTTGATAAAAGCAAATTTTTTTAAAAAAAATCCACTTAGAGGAAGTCTGTGGACAAAATAGCACGTGGTCTTCATGGACTAATCATGACAATCCTGGAAACCATTTCCAGGCACACAAAAGACAACAAAATCATCAGGAGTAGTCAGCATGGATTCACCAAGGGGAGGTCACACTTGACCAACTTGATGAACTTCTATGATAAAGTGAATGGCCTGGCAGATGAGAAGAGAGCAGTGGATATTGTCTACCTAGACTTCAGGAAGGCTTTTAACACTGTATCCAGTAAGATCCCCACAGACCACCTGTTCATGTATGGGCAGGATGAGCAGACAGTGAGGAAAACTGGCAGAATAGCCGGGCCCAGAGGGTGATTAGCAGCAAAAAGTCTAGTTGAACTAGTAGAGTACCCCAGGGGTCAGTATTGGGTCCAGTCCTGTTTAACATCTTCATTAATGATCTGGATGATGGGGCAGAGCATACCTTCAGCAAGTTTTCAGGTGACACCAAAGAGGCAGGAGTGATTGATACACCAGAGGGTTGTGCTGCCATCCTGCCAATAGGCAGGAGAAATGGGCCGACAGGAACCTGATGAAGTTCAACAAGGGGAAGTGCAAAGTCCTGCACCTGGGGAGGAATAACCCCAAGCACCAGTACATGCTGGGGGCCACTCAGCTGGAGAGCAGCTTGGCAGAAAGTTGAACATGGGCCAGCTGACATTATCCTGAGCTGCATCAGGAGGAGTGTTGCCAGCAGGCCAAGGAGGGTGACCCTTTCCCTCTACCCAGCACTGGTGAGGCCACACCTGGAGTACTGGGTCCAGTTCTGGGCTCCCCAGTACAAGAGAGACATGGACATACTGGAAAGGTGATTAAGGGACTGGAACATCTCTCCAAAGAGGAGCTGAGAGAACTGGGACTGTTCAGCCTGGAGAAGAGAAGGCCCAAGGGTGGGGGTGGAAAAGTTCATCAATGTATAGAAATGCCTGAGAGAAAGGTGCAAAGAAGATGGAGCCAGGCTCTCTTCAGTGGTGCCCAGTGACAGGACAAGAGGCAATGAGCACAAACTGAAACACAAGAGGTTCCCTGTGAACATCAGGAAACACTTTTTCACTGTGAAGGTGAACAAACCCTGGCACAAGTTGCCCAGGGAGGCTGTAGAGTCTCCCGTCTTGAAGATATTCAAAAGCTGCCTGAATAACGGTCCTGGGCAACTGGCTTTAGGCAGCCCTGCTTGAGCAGGGAAGTTGGACCAGATGACTCCCCTGCCAACCTCAACTATTCTGTGATTCTACAACAGCAAATAAATGAAAAATTTGGACTGAAAAGACTGATCCCCTTGAGATTGTAAACTGCTGTTCTGGACATAAACTAAACTGTAGATTCTTCTCTACTGGCATCGCACATAGTTCCAGGAAGAAGAGTGATGATGCGTTCAATCCTCCAGTTCACAAGAAATCCAGGACCATTCCAGGGAATATATAGAAGTGTGGCCAGTGTCTTCTGAAATCCAGAAGTGGGTCATTAATTTTAAGACACACAGGGGACTTAAGAATGGCTTTGCAGAATTCTGATGAATACAGTTATGAAAAAGAAAAAAAAAACAACCTACAAATAAGGCTGCAACACAGTATGGTACCTAGCAGCATCCCAGTTCAGTCCACTGGGTTCAACCGCCAGGCACACACCTATATTACACAATGCAGCACTGTGGTTAGACATTTGACATAGCTAGAACACCACACAGAGTGCACCACTGCTCAGGATCATATGCTCAGCTTCCCATGAAAGTTGTGACTAGTATAATTATTGAGCTTCTACCCTAAAAGGCAGAACTTTGGAAAAAAAACAGTGCCATGAAGACAGTTCTTAGGGAAGTTCAGTTACACATGAGACTCTTGGACCAGTTAGACTGGCGTAATAACTGCTGTTGGAATCTGAGTGTGTACATGCTTACACACTGCCAGAAAAGCACACACCATTTTTGTCTGATTGAACTTCCAGTTGTCTCTCTCCAGCTGGAGAGAAACAACAGAGGCATTTCTGAAGGATTTTCCAGAAGCTACCTCAAGGGTGTTTTCTTCCACAGACAGTAACATGGAAGGGGGTGGGCAGAGGGGGAGTAAAGGCCACACTGCCCTCTAAGTCTTCATCTGGAATCTTACTACAAAAAAAGCTTTTTTTATAGTTTTTTTTTTACACACCTGCAGAGAGCGAAGTCAACACTGATACATATTTGAAATACAGTGTAACCGTAGGCTTCCATTATCCCTTTAATATTGCCCATTACATTGAAGAGTAAAGTGCTCTCACTTGCCAAAAAACTAAAGAGCATTTGATTTATCAAAATTAGTATTTGAATAGCAATTAGCCACAAACTATTAAGGTCAAAATCACACATGAATTATAAAAGGATATGTAACTACACACTAGATGTTCTAAGCATGTTAAAGGGCATGAATAGTCCTTTATATATTATCACAGTAAGAGCGTTCTCATATGGCTGTGATGATCTACCAACATAAGCAAAACCCCTAATTCTAACCACACTTCGTTCATCCATTATTATAACCACCTGAGATGATTTATGAACAACAACCAACCATAGCTTGAAACCGCAGTTTTCACAACTATGTACAGCAATTAACCATGCACTCAAAATCTATTCCTTTTATTAACTTTTTACATAATATGCATTTAAATTGTTAATGACCGTTTGACATAAAATTTAACATATAAACTCCTGATATTTATAAAGTGTTATAGTGTATATGACAGCAAGATAAAAATTGCAAAAACAATTACATATTAACGAAACAGCTTGAAGTTGAAAACAGAAATGCACAGAAATATTTGCATGCTTTCCCACATGTTTAAGTAACAACGGATAAATATTAAAGTACCAACCTGTTCGGGTTCCACATGGCAAAACATGGAAATCTTTTCCTTCACTGCCATTTCTATAGGTTTTGCACTTCTGCAGACAATCTGTCACAACAGAAGGAAAAATCTTAAATATTTACTAGGTAAACCAATAGGAGATCCTCAATATTGTTCATGGAGAAATTATTCTCCTTTGGAAGCAAAACACAAACAAATGTGCCTCTTTTTCCTCTTCCTCTCTTTTGGAGTTCCACCATACAGCATAGCTCACAAATATCTGCTAGCAAGGCAGAAGTAAATCAGTCAGTCGACCATACTGACCCACTTGTATTAATCTTTCTTTGGCATTCTCTGTAATACTGCTTCCTCATGTTCTCCTCTCTTGTAGCTACTAGTGAAATACTCTTTACCTAAAGTCTAGCAGCTCTGTTGGTATGAATAATATGATGAATGAAAAGAAATATTGTGATCTCATCAGCTAAATTTAGAGCAGTAATACTTAGCTTACATGCATGTATTCTAGTCTTTCAGTAATTAAGCACCTTTTCACAATTCATAATTTGCACATCATGATAAAAAGGAGGAAGCTGAAGATGAGAAAGCTATTTCATAATTTTGTGGGGGTTTTTTTGGGGTGCAATTATTCTGCTGATACATGTAAAACTTGGGAATTTTAGAAAATATTGATAACTTTTACCAAAAAGAAAATAAGCATGTGTTTTGGTGTCTGTTGGAAAGGGGTTTTTTGTATTATGCAACTTCAGGCAACTAGCTCAAAATGCAGAACTGCTCTATCAATGTGCCTATTGATTACTTAGTCTACTAACTTAAGTTATTTTGAATCCTGAAAGCATAACAGAAAGCAAGATGATCCTATTAAAAGATTAATTCATTATTTTCCCCATCTTTCTAGCAAATGTAACTACTTAATGCATTAAGCCCTTTTTTGCTCAGAAACTTGCAGCTGATCTTTAATCACCTTGCCAGTATGTAGCTTAGCTATACTGATATTGATAAAGTCTAATTGACTTCCTCTACCTTTATAAGAAATTCTACAAACAGAAAAACAATGCCAAGTACAAAGAAAAATCAGCACACATCCTAATAATCGAAAAGAATTATGAAACAGTTTGTACATTCTCGTCAATTAAGCGCAACTTATACTTAAAAATTGAGTACTGTCTGAAGATATAATTCATAAGCCTTGATAGCATGAGCATATGATTAAATCCACTTTGAAATCTACCCTCCCTCTCGCTGAGACAAACTTCAAGTTAATGCAGTCACAGAAATCAAAAACACCAGAATCAGCATGAAAACATGAAACTACAACAACAGTGGCGGAGATGCATCTCAAAGAAATATAATACAAAGAAGATGAGGAACAACTCAATTGAATAGGGCAGCACTGACAAGCATATAATCACTTTTCCAAATGCTGTATAACAGAGTCCATTAAATCTGCAGATACAACATATTCATTAACTGCTTAGAACACCCCACGGAGAAAAGAAAGGCTTCCGTACATACACAGCTGAGACCAGTCCAGCATGTCACCTCGGGGAAGCCTGGAACCAGACAGTGAGGCAGTAGGTATTAAGAACAAGTCCAGCCAAGTTTAGATCAGGAAGCTTGGCAGCACAGGTTATGAAGGAAGCCCTCCTGACTGCTGTTCTAGGAGCTTCCCATGTGCTGTCTTGGCCTTGGGTCTCTGTCCAAGAGAGCAACCATTCAAAGATTTTCTTGAAGCAGTGCCCAAGCAACTTTATAACAGTGGCAAGAGGCTGTGCTCAGAGTGTAACCTCTCTATGCTTTAGTGGTCAACAGCAGCAGGTTGTTTTGGGTTTGGTTTTTTTTTAAAAAAAAAAGAGGAACTGAGCTTCTGCCAGTCCCAGAACTGCCCCAGGCAAGAACTCAAGATGTGATAAAGTGACTAGACTAGTCTGTTTTCCTTTTACTGCACACACACTTAACAGGTTTTTAAAAATTAATTTGGGAGAGAGGGAAAAAAAATTAAGTCAGGCACTAGCAATTATCTTAAAGGCCTTCAAAAATCACATGCCATTTTCCATATGCAATTAGTACCTCAAGAGGGATTTTGAAATTTAGGCCCTGAGGCTTGGAATATAGAGCAGCGCTGCGTTAATAAAAGTCTTTTCCCTCCACAAGCTGATTACATTTACCAGGTCACAACAATTTGAAGCTACCTAATACACCTTTCACATATCCTATTTATAAAGCCATTGGTTTTGTAGTTATAAACACAATTTTTGATAAATGTAAAATGCAAGAGTTAAAAAATCAGAAAAATCAGAAAGCAGCACAACACAAAATTTAGTTGTGTGACTATCCTTTTAAGAATCATTTTTCCTTTTTAAAGATATAAATATTATACAGAAGCAGTGATTATTCTCACTACTCTCTCATTTCTGAGAAGGGCTAGGAAGCTTTTCCCCCCAGTGGACTTTATGGGAATGGAAAGTGCTCAATAACTTCCAGAATAAAGTAAGGAAAATATTCTTTGACTTAACAAGCAGCCTTACATGAAAGAGCAAAACTGTCCTTTTCTGTTCCTGAAGCAGACCTAGAAATTGAGTTTCAGCTGCTGCTCAGGAAGACATCCATAAGTTTGAACTAGGGTTGTAATGGCTTTTGAAGCTGTGCTGCCCTGGCTTCACTGCTACCAACACTTGACCAAGCAGATTAACATCAATGTCAGGCAGGTATCACAACAGGGAGATGCAATCTACCTATGTCTCCTGTCTGCTTCCAAGGAAGAGTGCCAGGGAGGCCAAACACTGCATCCAGGGAATAAGCACATACTCATTACTAGACCACTGGGGAAAAAGAATGGAAGGAGTTGGGCATTTGTCATCATTTGCCAACTGGCACAAGGTGAAACTTGCTGGCTGCTTTAGGTTCACTATAATATGTGGTGTAAAAAGGGACTGAGAGCAGCCCTGCAGAAAATGACTTGGGGGTACTGGTGGATGAACAGTCGGACATGACCCGGCAATGTGCGCTTGCAGCCCAGAAAGCCAACCGTACACTGGGCTGCACCAAAAGAAGTGTGGCCAGCAGGTCAGGCCCCTCTACTCTGCTTTCATGAGACCCCAACTGGAATACTGTGTCCGGCTCTGGCGCCTCCAGCACAAAAAGGACATGGACCTGTTGGAAAGAGTCCAAAGAAAGGCCACAAAGATGATCATAGGACTGGAGCACCTCTCCTATGAAGACAGGCTGAGAGAGTTGGGGCTGTTCAGCCTGGAGAAGAGAGGGCGTCTCAGTGATCTTATAGTAGCTTTCCAGTACCTAAAGGGAGCCTACAGTAAAGATAGGGACAAACTTTTTAGTAGGGCCTGTTGCGATAGGACAAGGGGTAATGGTTTAAAACTAAAAGAGGGTAGATTCAGACTAGATATCGAGGAGGAAATTTTTTACGATGAGGATAGTGAAACACTGGAACAGGTTGCCCAGAGGAGTTGTAGGTGTCCTATCCCTAGAAACATACAAAGTCAGGTTGGACAGGGCTCTGAGCAACCTGATCTAATTGAAGATATCCCCGCTCGTTGCAGGGAGGTTGGACTAGATAACCTTTAAAGGTCCCTTTCAACCCAAACTGTTCTATGATTCTATAAAAGAAATTGAGGAACTTTGAAGATTCACCCTCACATTTTGTATTTCCAAATAGGATTATTTTTAAAGGCTGTACTTCAAAGGTAGAATTGCTTCTTCTTAATCATGCATAAAAAGAAATTTGTGAGAGAATGTTAGAGTCAGAAGCATTCTAGGTCTTCCCATGAAGTGAACTGAGACTTTAGATTATTTTTAGCAGTGCAGAATAGTTTTTCTGCAAAGATCTCTTCAGAAGAACATAGTTACATTCCCAAGATATTACCTGGAATTAGCTGAATTAAGTTAACTTAGAGTGAATTTAAGTAATTCTATTTCCTTTAGTGAAGCAGTGCAGCATATATTTTTCTTTTTTTTCTAAAATTCTTGTCTCTCATGGGAGACTAAGGCTTATTCTTTGAACACAGGTTATGCAAGGACACTTCTAGATCATCTATAAATAAAAATCTGTATTTATTGACTCACCAAATCTGGAGACAAGCCTAGACCCCTCAGTGCGCGAACACTGTTCTGTGTTGGTTTTGTCTTCTGTTCGCCAGTGGCGTTAGGCTGGAAAGACATATTTTGAAAGCTCAAATGGCAACTAACATCTACTAACAGAGCAGTTACAGGTTTAAAGAGAAAAGTCATTGCAAGTAACAATATTTGCAGGAACTAAACATATCCAAACAGTCACAACATGCCAGAAACAGAAATGGCACCACTGTTATTATTTACATAAGACATTCCGTGAAGAAATCACATGGTCTTAATTCAGTTCAGGTTGATTTTGGTTTGGTTTTTTTTTTTTTCAGAGAAGAAGTTTAAATATAATTGACTAAGGTAGAAGAAGAAGAAGAATATCCCAAAAGTTGGATTTTGCTAAGAAACGGAGAATGTCCAACATAGCACAAAGCCTTCAGTGACTGTCCTTGGAAATAATCAGATATAGTAAATAATTCTGTTATATAAATAAATACACAGAACCAATCCTAACAACTGCTGATCAATCCTCTAATCCATAGCTGCATTGGTTAACAACTCTCTTTTTATCTGTACAAGGTGCAATCACAGCATCATTACCAACTGTCGCTTACCAACACCTCCCTCGTGAACACTTACCTCTTAAGAAAACCTATTTGTGAAGTAAAATTTAGAGTTCGAATGGAAAAATACTTTTAGCCCTGCACAAAAAGTTGTAGTGGTCTTGACCGGAAGACATTGCACACCGAGTCGGTGATCCGCACCGCAGTGGCCCAGCCCGGTCCTCTGTCACACAAATCCCTGGGCCGCACGACAAACTCATCCAGCCCCTTGTCACAGAGGAGCGCGCAGGCAACTCCCGCTCAGCATGTACATCACCTGCCTGGCCTTGCCTTTTCCTAGGGATGCGGCAAGAGGTTCTCCTGCGAACATCCTTTCTGCTTGACAGTAAAAATGATACAGCTGCTTCCTTGTAAGAAATGTATCTATTAGCTGCAAGGAAAGGGGAGTGCCTCTTCTCCAGCCAGATGTGGTCTGCCCACACGCTGCCCATCAGCGCCGTTCCATGCTACACCATCCGCGGTTCCCACCACCGAGAGGGACGTAAGGTCACTTATATTGTTCCGTCCTTATAGTGTGAGCGCTAACAAATGAAATTTTAAACAATACTGTAGAGAGTCCGACTGCCTTTCTTACTGGGTTCATGATGTACCAGCACCTTCCAGTGCAAAGCACAACTATTTGTAGCCTTCTAGATAAATTAGTGTTGGTAAGAGGTTTTTTTGACAACTTAAAATATTAAAACAGATTCTCACACCAATAAAGTAATTATCAAGGCCTTTATTTACCCCAACGTGGCTGGGCTTCATATCTCTGCCTCTAAAACCATGTAGCATGAAAGGGTTAATGGGAGAAGTAAACAAATATGAAGCCCACTACAGAGTAAAATACATTTTATTAGTCTTAATAACTTACCTGTGGTACTAGGCTAACATGGATATTACAGAAGTTCTCTCTTTTTGCTTTGAACTGAAACTGTCTAAAGGCTTCAACAAATGGCATTCCTTCAATATCTCCAATGGTTCCACCCAGCTGAAAAAGAAAGCTTGGATAAGTCAGAGTGGCAGAACACAAAAACAAAAGAGGAAAAAAAAGTCTACCTCTTACATATGCAACAAGTTTTCTGTAATTTTTATCTTAAAAAAATCTGACAATTGAAATTTGCAGGCATATTATGCAAAGAACCCTCATCTATTCAGCACATTTTCTTTCCTGTGGAAAACATAAAACAATTTTCCAGTTTTGTTACATTTACTTTACACCAAACACATAAGCTTCTATGGGAAGATGTGTGGTGTTATTGAATAATACACGCTTTCACACCGCTTTCAAAGTGGTGAAAAAGTGCAATTAGTAGCTAAGATGAGGGGAGTGTTTTTGTACAGAAAAACTTTGCTTTCCTGTCTGTCAAATTAATGAACAGTTGTGACCAACAAAATACAGACATTTAGCAACATTATCATAGCTTTCCAACATCGATAAATGCCATATTGACATGAATAATATTTCACATTATAAAACATTTTAAATGTACTGACCAAAACCCAAGACTAAGTCCATGACAAAACTTCATTCATAAAGACAGAAATTACATGTCTTTCAAAGACACAAAAAGCTGTAGACTAAGCACTGAATAAAGCAGTGTTTAGCACATAAGCCTTATGAAGTAGTTGTATTTCAGAATGATCTTTCTGTGCCACCAAGTAGCTTTTGACAGAACTGCATACTTGTGTTCCCTCAGTACCAAAAAACCTTCTTACGACTACATTTGTATGACACACACATATTCGGTCTAACTCCTTCAGGATTTTGCCATGAAAAAAACATGGCAATTATCGTTAAAGTCCTGAAGGAAAATAGCAGGCTGAAACTATAACAAAAAAAACCCTTACACGGAGGAAAGAGAAAATTTTTTGATGTTAAAGAACTGACAAGCCCATCACTTATTAATGCTTTTCTGCAACTTCTGTATTTACTGTTTTTACATTTGTTTTAAATGAAATGTTTGACTCTGACTGCACACATCATAAAAAAGATCTACAACTATACCAATGAGTATATTTTAATCAAGGAGGATTCTTCTGCATAAGAAATACTGAGCAATTCTGTGATCTGGGTCACAAAGTTTATCACACTATTGATTACAGTGGCTGTTTCTGGCATTAAACCTATGACATATACTTCTGTTGAATTCTCAGGTATAATCTTCTGTATTTTCCACTGTAATAGTAATACTAGCGATTACTGACTGCCTTTCCACCAGTTGTCACAAAGCCCTACTAAGGATGGGTAGAAATATTATTTCCATTGTGCAGAACATCAGCAGGTTAAGTGATTAACAAAGTTGCCTCCAAAGATCTTAAAAAAAACAGCAAAAAGTGGAAAATTAACCTTACAGCATTTAAACATACTCCTTTAAACATGACCACAATGTCCACAAGATGGACATTTGAAGCCATATGGAAAGCTAGAGTGTTATAGGCTCTCCTACTGACCATAGGAGATTTCAGGCATCAAACAAGTTTTCTAATACTATTAACAGCATAAAGCTTCAGCCAAATGTCTGTATCCTGAAATTGATACTTCACATTACAGTAACTGGCTGCTTTAATCTTGTAAATTAATAAACTCTTAGGCAGCTCAGTTTCAGAAGTATTCTAGAAGGCATTTAGTCAAGGAAACAGAAGCTGTAGGGATAAGACCATGTCTATCATTCTCAAAACAAATCGAAGAGCATCAAATGTGTCTTCGCACTGCTGATCTCCATGAAACATCAGTCTGACCTTTTTATAGTAATTAGCAAAAAGAAGGCAAGCTAGTTCTTTGTGTTCACTGATGATATATATCCTAAAAGGTTCCATACTTGCCTCAATCACACAAATTTGTGGCTCTTTTCTGTCATCATCCACCGGAACTTTTGCCTGATTCATCACCCATTCCTGAACTGCATCAGTGATGTGAGGAACAACTACAAGACAAAGCCAAAGAAGGTAGGCATATCTTACTTTGGGCCCATATACCAGTTTTTGCATGCAAACGGGGAAAAATGAGAAGAAGGTCAAAAGGAAACTACTAGCTCCTTTTTCTATTCCTCCAGAAGCCCAGCATTACAGGAATATGCTCATATCTCTTGGGAAGTTGAAAGGAACAAGATGAGGCAGTAAGGAGCAGCTTGTTCTAGCTGATCACTCTTTTGTGAAGACTGAATGGACTAGTATCCCACAGAATTAAAAAAAAATCACCTTGAACTGTTTTTCCCAGGTAATCACCATGTCTTTCTTTATTAATGACATGCTGATATATCTTTCCAGTGGTGATGTTGTTATCTTTATAGAGATTGATGTCCAAAAATCTCTCATAATTTCCCAAATCCAAGTCAACTTCTCCACCATCATTCAACACAAAAACTTCACCTGAAAAAAGAAAGTGAAAACAGACGGAAAAGCAATAATCAGAAAATATTAAACAGACAGCAGGAATGCTGCAAACTTATCTTAACATTGAAAATTTTTTTTTAAATGACATATCACAATGACATTATCAACAAAGCACATGCTGCAACTCAATCTGCATTGTCATTCTGTGTGACTCAATAGCCACGTCATTATTTTTGCATCAAACATCTATACTTCAGTCACATAGCTTTGCAAATAAATTTATGTTACATGGCCAAAATATTTAAGTGACTTTAATATATTTAACCAGAATTTCAACAGCATGCTACAATCCTTGATTGGAAGAAAACAATCCCCAGGAATCATAAATCAGCAATAAATAAAACATTGCTTTACATATGGCAGCCAAAAACTGTGCTTTCATAAGCATGAATTATTATGCATGTTCAAAGTGTTTCACTAAAAATTCGTGTTGTTTGGATCTTAATGATTAAGGCTTGGATCAGGAGCAAAGTTAGGATGAACATAAATGCTTCTTCAAACGTGATCACCGTTTCTTATTCAGTTGTTTCATCTTGTATATTTGGTTCACTTTGTCCACAGCGAGGGTTATTTCTGACCCTGAAAAATCTCATTAAAATAACCTTCAGGTTTAGACTTTTCTTAGACCTCTGAAGAATCTCTAAATTCTGAATCTAGCCAGCTTCTGGAGGAACTAAAGTTGCTAGATCTTGAGGTAAGGCTGGAAAGCTCTTCAGAAAAAACGTAAAATATTTTGCCAGGACCCAATGAATCAATGGCTAAAAAAGTTATGGGACCAACGCACAAGAAGAAAAAAGAAGGAATGCCCCTGAAGGTATAGCATGGACTACAGAAATACATATCCCACCAAGATACGACATTCCTCTTCAATGAACAGTTTAACAAAAACGCCACAATATGTACAACAGAGTGGAAGATTTATGCCTGATCCTGTGAGGCACTGAGTCTAGGCTAAAAGTAAGCAGACAAAAATAAAAAAAATAAAAAGAATTAGAAAAGTCTATTGGCTGAAGATACTTTGGAACTTTGAAAATGACTGTTTTCACTAAATGCACAAGGAACAAGTCAGAGAGCTGAAGAAACATTCACAATTATAAATGCATGTCAGACTGTCTTGTAGCTCATCAGCAATGTAGTCAATACAACCAATGTAGCTTAGAGAACTAACCAATCAAATTAAGCATCTACTTTAAGATGATATCACTAGTTGGCTCTCCTAAGCTTCACTGATGGTTTTGACTAGATCCTCGTGGTCTAAAATGGGAACTTAATCTAACTCTCATGAAGACAACCAACATCCCCAGGTAACGGCATTCACAAGTACCAGTCGAGGAGTTCAGTTCCAAAAAAGTTTTATGGTATTATTCCTTTTTAATTTTATTTTTTTTAATCAAGTTGACTTGAGGATAGTATTGACTGAACAAGGCCTAGAGCTAGGATTTTCCCAACAAAGTGGTACTTTATAGGAAGGAAGTATCTACTCATAAAAACATCCTCACCAAACAGGCTTCTCCTCTCTTTACTTAGAGCAGAAAAGCACCCTGAGAAAACACAGTAAGGAACAAACTTGCATTGCCACATAGATTATAAAGGGACTAATAACTTTCATACTATTGCTTAAAAAAAAAAAAATCCACCACATTACTATGAATACAAATATTTATGCAAAAGGAAACAACACTGCCCTTCATACCATGTTCATACGGTGAAAAGGTTCCAGCATCTATGTTTATGTAAGGATCGATTTTGATTGCAGTGACACGTAGACCACATGATTTCAGTATGGTGCCAATGCTGCTTGCAATGATCCCTTTGCCAATGCCTGAGATGACACCACCAGTTACCAGGATGTACTTCATTGGAAAATCAGCACAAACACGCTGATCTCGAGACAGAAATCTACAATGACACAGATGTACATCTGATGAATGCAAATTCATGCCAGGGAAGAACACAGCCTCAGTATGCAAAGAATCTACGCTGAAACGACCTTCAGAAACAGACAACAAAATCACCACTTTGGAATCTGGGAGTAGGATTCATCTGTCCCAGCTTATACACTGATACCTAAGCTGAGAGCCTAAGTCCACTCCACAGTCAGTAGAAAAACAAGGACTATTTTGATACACTGCCCTGTGGAGAGTCCGAAGAGGCACATTTCATATGAACTGTTCCTCTTCTGTGACAGGAAAAGGGAGATAACTTTCAGAAGCACAAGTTCGGCAAGATGAATCTCACTCTGGATTCTTTCTAAATTACAGAAGTTAATCATTTCACACATGTTTTGAGAAGTTAGCTCAAAGATTGTTCATTGCTACCTTAGCCAGAACACCCACATTCTCCACCCAGTAGTTTCACCTTCAAAAATAGTGACTGTAGCTTCAAACATCCATTAAAATGAGAATGTTATACCATCCACTCCATTTTTCAGAAGCTTTCACTTCTCCAGTTCACATTGTGTCAAGTATTTCACAAAAGTCTTACAATATACTACAGATCAATAGAACATGAGACCAGGAAAGAAAAACTGAACCACGACATCCATATTTATATTAGAGTATTTACTGATCAAGAGCCTAGAGCCCTTTCTTCACATGCTTACCCATTCTCCCTCCCCAAATAATTACTGAGCAAAAAATCAGAATCACCTAGTATTTCTGGACTATGATGCAGCGTAAGAGTTGATGCTGTTCTAGAAAACAACACTCAAGTTTCAGATTTAGAGAATTGTCTGATGTTATGACACACATCAGCATCGTAAATTCAGAACAGCAACCCCGGGTAGAGCGGCCCTGAGAGCTGTGGCATGTGCCCTTCAACTTCTCAGAATCTCTGCTTACTTGTCTAGAATGCGAAATAAATGACTCTTTCCAAGAAGGAACTGTAACTATGAGTGCTCACAAACACTATATCCTGAAGACATAAACATGTTAATGAATATTATGGTGCTGAAGCCTTTATCAGATACACCACCGTAATTTCACAGTGCTCTTTCATACTACTAGCATGAGCAACAATGGCTATTCTGACACAGAAAGTTCTTCTCTTGAAAACTGAATTGTTTATAAGAAGCCTGGATAATTAAAACTGAAAAAAGGGCCTGCTATGAACTAAGAGATTCTAATATCACACTAGGCAAATCATATGATGGAGGTGGCAAGCAATCTAATAGATGCCACTATATCTGTGTCACTTTGCACTGTGTTTGAGTGTGAATGGTAAGGGATCCAGAACTATTAAAACAGATGATGAGGAGACACTCCCACCCCCTAAAAAAATCTGATAATTACTATCCTAATCAAAAATTCTTCATCATCCTTCTTACTGCTATTATCTGCTGTTCTCACTGACTCCTGTTGACGTTGTCGCTGCAATTCTCCCACTTCACCTGGCTTTCACACAAGCATAGATTTTGCCACCATTTCTCCACCCTAAATGAAACAGGATGATGTTTTGCATGTCATCCATAATTGCATTCACATCCACAGTTCAGGCAGCTGTGGAGGCTAATCACTGGAATAATTTTTGAACAATGACATTGCGGCTTACCACAGCGCAAAAATTCTAGGGTCAAGAAAATCTTTCCTTATTTAAGTACCTACTTCGTTCAAAACAAGCACATGATCTAACAGCACTCAGGATAAACCAAAGCAGTATGGTTCTTCAACCACCAGAGGCAAGCAGCAGCTCGTAGACGAACATTGTGGCTCTTTTGCTTACTATACTGTAGTAACATAAATAAGGCCTGGATTTTCAGGAAACACAGTTCAAGAATGTAACAATGCTTGTTATCAACGCACTTACGACTCATAATAGGAATTAATAAACTATTATTTCCTTGTGAATACAGGCAAAAGGAAGACTACAACCATCAAAAGTATTTAAATCGGGAGAAAGCATCATCAGGAATTAACTTTTTCCTGCTATTTAATTTTAATGTGTAACTTTTTTTTTTTAACAGCATAGATTTTAACATTTGAAGCCTATCTCCTCTGTTTCAGACTCTTATTTCATAAAAAAAAAAAAAAACAACCTAATGTAGTTGTCAACATTAACATTTCATACTCATCTAAGCAGTTTTCAAAGCTAATTCCAGAAAAAGAAGGGGGCGGGGAGGAGAAATTGATTCAACAGGTATAAATTCGGAGTATGCACCACTTTGAAACCCCTTAAACCCTGTCATCTTGCTTAGAGGAACCAAAACGACAAGCTCGCTGTGATTTTGGCGAGAACAGCAATTTCCCAGCAGCTTAAGTACACACCATGTTTACTTGCAACAGAAACAAAGAACTACAGGTGGTTCGGGAAGCCACTTGTAAAAGAAGGAGGAAAGAGTCAGGAGAGGAAAAAGCAAAAAGAGAATACTGGAAGTAAAGGTTTAGCTGGGAACTGGGAATCAGCCCAAGCAGAGGAACACGAATTAACTCTGCACAGCCTTATCAACAGGAGTTTGCCGCCTCCAGCAGGGATTTCGGAGCGCCCGGCCCCAACCGTGCTGCGCTACAGCCAGCTGCGGCCGAGGCCAGGACAGGGGCTCCCCCGCCCCGCTCCGCTCCGCCCCAGCGGCCGGGCGGCCATCACCCCCGGGCGGCGGCGGGGGGCCCGGTCGCGGCCCAGGTGCCGAGGCCGGGCCGGCGGCAGGACGGCGGAGCACGGAAGGGGGGACGGGGGGGCGGGCCGCGACCGCCGGCCTGCGACTTACCGCCCCGCGCCGCCGCTTCGTCTTTAAGGGCGGACGCTCCAACCCGCAGCCCCAGAGCGAAGGTGAGGTGCGCCCGCTGCGCGGTGACCGCCGCGGGGTCACCGCCGGGGACGGCCGAACCGAAGCGAACCCTCAGGGGAGAAGGCGGCACCTCCGCGGGGAAGGCGAAGGCGAAGCCCCGCGGCAGCGCCGCGAGCCGCCGCCCGTCCCGGAGCCGCAGGCAGGACGCCCGGGAGCGCAGCTCGCTGCTTTCCCGCCAGGGTGGGAAAAGCCAAAGCCCGAGCGCGGCGCCGGCAGCCGCGCGGAGCCACCCGCCGCGCGCCTCCCGCGCAGGCCCCGGCGGTGCCGGTGCCGCGGGACAGGTGCGCCGGGGCGGCCCCGGGCACCCCCCGCCCCTCCGCCAGCGGCGCTCTGTACCACCGCGCGCGCCGGCTCCACTGCCCCGCCTATTCCCCGCCCCCGGCAGCGGCGCGCGAGACGGAGGCTAGAGCGCCGCCCTTCCCCGCCACGGCGGAAGTAGCGTATGCGGAAGGAGCGGGCAGCCCGGGCTTCCGCATACGGCGCTGCTCGCCCCTTTGGCGTTGAGTGTGCCCCTTCGCGGCCGAGCGCGGCCGCCGCCGCCCCTGCGCCATGTTGCGCGGCCTGGGCAGCTGGTTGGGGCTGGAGCGGGCGGGCGAGGAGAAGCTGCTGTCGCCTGAGGAGAGGAGCAGCTCCGCGGAGGAGGAGGAGGAGGCGGCGGCCACTGCAGGCGCGGAGCCGGCCGTGCAGGGCGCGGAGCCGGTGGACTCGGAGGCGCTCCTCGGCCAGGCCAAGGGACTCGGCAGTGAGTGTCCTCCTCTCGCACGCCGGGGCTGCCGGGGAGAGCGGGGCGCGGGCGGGCCGGCACCGCCAGCTCCGGGGCGCACCCGCGCTCGGCCAGATAGGGCCCCTGGCGCTGCGCCGGCGGCTCCCCGCGGCCGAAGCGCCCCCGCCGCCTCCGCTCCGCTCCCCTGCGGTACCCCGGGCCGCAGCGGAGGGGTGTGGGGCTCCTCCCTCTCCCGCACACGTCGCTGCTGGGGGCTTTCGTGCCAGGAAAAGGCTCGAGAAAAAGGATAGCTTCACATCTTGGAGGGGTGTGTCGTGTTCGGGCATCTTCACGCAGGGAGTGTTGCTATAGGCCTGTTGTAAAAAAAATAAACTGGTAGTCTTAGCAGCAAAATTCCCGTAGTGTGGTGAGAACAGGGTAGCAACTGGAGAGGTGAAGGTAGACCGGTTTAATGCACGTTTAGGAGTTACCAGTAGTTATCGTTGACACGTGAACCAAAGCTTCAGTTGAACTAAACAGTTATAGATAGGTTTTAAGATGAGTTAAGCATGTTTATTCTCAGCTCAACAACTGATGAATCACTTTTCATCTAGATAGCGACAAATCCAATGTAGCTTGCATAGTGATGCAAAATGGGGAACACAAGTTTGAGGTGACAGGAATACTCTTGAAAAAACAAAACAGCTCCAAAGCATATCTTTCCAGATGTAAATGGTAATTCAGGTCGGTTTAGCTAGTATGGAAAATGATCTCAGCAAAGAAATACTAAGACATTCTTCCCTACATTTTTTTATTTTTATGTTTTCACATATCTTTGTTCTGCATATCTTTTAAATTATGTTTGTTAACTGCAGTCTATAGCATGCATCACTACCATGTGATTTTTCATGCAGCTCACCTGGTCTCTTCCACGCTTCTAAAACAATCCTATACAATTGATAAAGCTGGAAGTTTGGAAGAAACCTAATTCTCTAATTTCATCTTTGTTTTTCTGCATTTCTGAGATTCTTTTTAAATAGCAGTTACTGACAGTGAGGAATATTTGATTAAGTTGCTAACAATTCTGTGCACTGTTAAGGATGTTGCCTCACTGGACATAAAAAAAACCCCCACATTTTAAAATACTTGACTATTTAAAATGCGAACCAAGAAAATGGCTGCAAATGTTCCTTTCTGTTGTCATCTTCTTCAGAATTGTTACTAAATGAATGGCATTTCTTTAAGTATCTATTCTGTTGTCACTGTGGGAGAAGTGATGTATACATAGAGAATAACTTACTTCAGGAATTGGTGTGGAGTTTCTGTGATTTTCCATAGGAAAGTGATGGGTTTTGATTATTTTGTTGAACACATCTGTAATGAGGCAAGACTGTAATTTGCAATAGGTAAGAATTCTGCTTAACTGTAGTAGATTCTTACATAAAATTAATCCAAAGTGCAACTCCATACTCCTTGCTAAAGTGTTTTCTTCCTGGTGCTCTGAAATGCTGGATCAGTATCAGTTGAAAGGTTAGTCTGAGAGCGTTTGTTACTGTGCTTTGTCCTGGGCTATCTGAGCTGCAGCAGATTGTCTGTGTAGTTTGGTCAGACACTTGTCAGGATGTTGTAAATTGATCCTAATCTGGTAATTACTGTTCAGGAAGGAAAGAATTTGAATTTTCAGAGGAAGTTAGTTACAGATATAATTTGCTCTAGAAGTGATAATTTGTTTTGGTGATGCATGGATTCATTTTCTGTGACACCAGAGAAGGTTGTGGTGGAAGGGTTTTTTTTTTGTAAGGATTTGGACATCACTGTTTTTACACATAATTACTCTAGAAACGTCTGCATGACTAACAACCAGGGTATCTGTGTGGAAAGACTGCCCTAACACATAAAGAATTTTACTGGTAAAACTGAAGCCTTAAATACAGTATTTTTTGCTCGTTACCACATCATTGCAAAGGTTAGGAGAGTTTGTCAATGTGAACTAATGATAGAAATATTGCTAGATACATAGTCTTAGTACAGGCGTAGATTTGTAAGAGGGAGGGAAAGTTTCTTGATTATTTGAAACTGGAAATGTTGCTTTTCCACTGCTGATTCTATTTTTCTAAGGCTAAGTACCACCTCTTACTGGGGTTTATAAGTATCTTGCTTCAGAAAAATATTTGCCCTTAATGGACATAAAAAGCATTTTGCTCTTCAGACTAGTTCCAGAACTGGCCGAAACTACTTTGCCCAACAATACCAAAACATTGCTGGACAGCAAATGTTTTGGCACCTTTTGCACTTAAAACAATTGCATGCGAGGAAGTTTCCAGGGATACATAAAACAACCGATAAAAACTGGTAGGGAGGAAACAATCCAGTAGGCTACTGCTTCCTCTGCTGTCATAAGGGGGACAGTATATGTGACTATATTTAAAGTGTAGAAGATAGGCTTTTTTTTTATACAATGCGAAGCATGTGATATGTTGCAAAGCCCGATAACAGATAGAAAAGATGCTTGTGAGTACTTGGAGGAAGTTTGGTTGTCACCGTTCTATGGGTTATAAATGGAAGTTACATATAAAGAACTGGCTTGCTTGAGGTCTGGCTAGGACCTCTGCATATTTCAGGATTGATTTGGTGATATCATAAAGAGAGAATGTTTTATACGTCACAAAGAACAGTCAGCTTTCCAAAAGGTGATGTGACTGTTCCAACATAACTTAGTCAGTGGCTAATAACTGTATGTTAAAACAACTCACATTTTTTTTGTATGGTGAGGTTGTTTCTTACATTTCTAACCCACAAGGAAACTGGAATTTTTGTGAGATCTTGAGAAGGAAGGTGGTTTTTTGTTTGTTTTAAACAGAAGTGCTGGGGTTTTTTTGAAAGTCCTCTGTATAAAAGTAAAAGTTGATTTTCATAGAATCATAGAATGGTTGGAGTTGGAAGGGACCTCAGAGATCGTCTTCTGGAATAACTAAAATATTCTTACCATCCCACATGCTTTGCATTCTTACTAATGCCTCAAATATATCTTTGATAGTACTATACAGTTTAGATCCACCATTGCTACTTCTAACCCTAGAATTAGAATAGAATGGACTATTTCAGTTGGAAGGGACCCACAACAATCATCTAGTCCAACTGCCTGACCTCTTCAGGGCTGACCAAAATTTAAAGCATGTTATTAAGTTAAGAACATTGTACAAATGCCTCTTAAACACTGACAGCAGGCTTGGGGCATCAACCAGCATTCTGGGAAGCCTGTTCCAGTCTTTGACCACCCTCTCAGTAAAGAAATGCTTCTTAATTTCCAGTCTGTACTTCCCCTGGTGCAGCTTTGAACCATTCCCATGTGTCTTATCAGTGAGAAGGGAGGGAGAAGTGCTCAGCACCTCCCTCTCCACTTCCCTTCCTCATGAAGCTGCAGAGAGCAATGGGGTCGCCCCTCAGCCTCCTTCTCTCCAATCTAGACAAGCCCAAAGTCCTTAGCTGCTCCTCACAGGACATGCCTGCCAGACCTTGCACCAGCTTTGTTGCCCTCCTATGGACACATTCGAGTACCTTCACATCCTTCTTAAAGCGTGAGGCCCAGAACTGCACACAATACTTGAGGTGAGGCCACACCGGTGCTGAATACAGTGGGATAATCGCCTCTTTTGACTGGCTGGTTGTGCTGTGTTCGATGCACCCCAGGGTGCAGTTTGCCCTCTTGGCTGCCAGGACACACTGCTGACTCCTGTGAGCCTGCTGCCAACCAGCACCCCAGATCCCTTTCTGCAGGGCTGCTCTCCAGCCACCCCTCTCACAATTTATACTTGTGCCCAGCATTAGTCTGTCCTAGGTGCAGAATCCAGCATTTATTCTTGTTAAATTTCATGCTGTTGATGATTGCCCGATGGTCCAATTTATGTAGATCCCTCTGCAATTATTATATTATTACATTTACTGTGGTACCTACTGACATGGTATCATTGTATACACTGTAACTGACAGTCATAATACAACTGTTCAAATATAATGAAGTGCTTGTAACATCATGTCACTATCTGAAAAATAAACAATTCCAATGTTGTTTTAAGATAAATGTTGATTTGTCAATAAACTGATATTTAATGTTTCTGAAGGTCTGTGTTATGCATCTTGCTGCTAGCAAGTTTGTTTTCCTTAGTTAGAAACGAACTATAAAAGGCAACTGCCCATGCTGCATCGTTCTTTCCCTGCCACCTTTCTTCACTTCAGCACTGCTACTATGAAAAATGCTAGCAGTCTTTGGAAATATTTGTTACTGCTGTTGTGACACTGAACATATTCAGAAAAATAACCAAACAGGGCCACGGTGCTTCTCATGGAGCTAAAAAGAAGAATACAATGCAAAATTGAAAAGGGGCAAACATCAGGAGCAAGCTTCTCTCTTAAGACCTTTGAAGGAATCTCAAGTGTTACTTGCCTGAAATTTTTCATGCATTTGCTGTCTTACTTTATGAGACTTTATGTGTGTGTTGATTTTTTTTCTAAAAAAAAAGAAAAAATTCTTTTTTAATGATGTTGTTGAAGTTACTTTATTGCTTAATGTCTCCAAAATATTTAAATGAAATTAAGAAACACACATTGCTTCAGAATATTCCATGGAAAGCAGTATTTCAAGGACCATTAGGAATGTTTGATTTCGTAGATAAGGTTCATGTATAGAAGTTTGATCATCATCACTAAAGAGTATGAACTAGAAAGGGATAAATACGATTTTAGGAGTTCTTTGTAGGCCAGAAGCCAAGTTAAATTATTTTGAAAAAAACTTTCAAGTAGGTATCCAAATGTCTAAAGAGAAAGAAAAATAAATCTAGTAAGAGAACTGGATGTAAAGATATCTTTTTTCAGGTCTTTCTCTTCTCATCTGTGAAAGGTTACCTCTTCAATTTTGCCACTGCTGCTACAAAAAAGATATCAGAATCTGTTGCCGAAACAGCACAGACGATAAAGAAGTCTGTAGAAGAAGGAAAAATCGACAGTATCATTGATAAGGTATTTTATTTCTCAATACTTGATCTGAAAGATCTGTTTGCTTACGGTTTTCGTGACATATGACAAATCTGGCATGTGATAACATTTCTTTAAGCTGGTTTTAGGAATTACGTGTTTCAAGAGCAGGTTATCTCCTGTCATCATAAATGATGTGACTGAAATATTTATTCAAGGTAGACATGCCAAAAAATGGTCAGTCTGCTTTACTCAGCACTGCACCTGTGTTTCATTCCTTCAGGATATAAATGCACTGGAGAAAGACATGAAGAAAATAGGAAAAATGCAGACATAGGAGGAAAGGCTGGAGGAATTAGCACAGACAGGCAGTTGGCGGATGTTTGGAAGATGCGTGGGTTGAGTTTTTACCCCCAGTTTATTTAGGTGGAAAGAGTGATGCTATAGCTTGCATCTTAAATGCATCACTGAAGCAAGATTCAGAATTAGGTCAGCTTTGTGGATTTTGTATACTAAGACCCTACATCTATACAGATATGGTTTCGTAAGACCCAGTGAGGTAAAGAAACAGCTTACTATAGTCCTATTCTTTTCCCTACCCTGACCCTACCACTTATCTCTTGCCCTCCATGTTTCTGACTGCCAGCTCCAGTTGCTTAACTTCTGCCAGCAAGTGGTCTTCCATTGCTTTAAGTCAAGAAAATGGAGGGGGGGGAAAAAAACAGCAGCAATGAGTGCTGTGTAGTGTTCTGTGTTTGTTAGCGAGGGCAGCTTGGAAGCGGAAGGGAAAGGGAACTGGCCAAAACCAACATAGCTGTAGTGGGACCGTGCGTTCACGTGTGTCAACGATGCAGCCAGACCCCTCCTCAGGCTCCAGTCTCTCAGACACCCTCTCGGGAACTTTTTTTTCCTAATAAAACGAAATTCAGTTTCATTATATACTTAGCATTCATGTTGTCTTCCAAATTATTCATCAGGTGACACTTCTAAATTTCTTTTGTGATCGAATTTTGTCTCCAGATTTCATTGACTTTTTAGTGACAACAGTCTATGTGTAATAGTAGAATTATATTTCCTACTACAGTATATTAGTCTAACATAATTTTGATCCACATCAAAAAGGAAAAATTGAGTACAAAGGTTATTTGGTAATTTATTACACAAATAATTAATGCTCATAAAAAAAACCTGTAGCTAAGTACCTACAGCATATTTTATGCCTAAAATACCATTTTCTTTTTTCTGTGAATGCCTTCAAATAATATGAATTCCCTATTTTGACTAAGAAGTTTACGTATGGGAGAAACAGGATTATAGCTATATCATCCTAAAGTTTTTTTCTTACATTATATAAATTATTTTATTCCATAAATACCAAAAATTAACATAACTTACAACCAGGAGGAACCACAATGAGCTATTTGTATAATAGGCATTACAGTAGTTCTCTCACTGCTGTTAATCTTAAACTGAGATGCTGAGTTGTTGAAGGAAAAAAAATTACAGGAATTTATCAGGATTTAGCTTGAAGACTTGCATGCTTTTGACACCTTTTTAAGCCACAGACCTCACCGCATAAAATTTGTATTTTGTGAGTGGTTTAGGTAAGTATTCATTTCTAGCTTCATGATTTTTTGCCTTTGCTTTCAACTACAGAACAATGTACACATTGTTACTTCTAGATTATGGCATGCCAACTTCTGAGACCATTCTCCATATTATAGTTCTAAATTCAATATAGCATATTTCAGAACATAATTTGTTGATGAAAATTTGTCAACAACATAAATGGAGAAATAATTTTATTTCAGCTAAACGGACATTCTGAAAATCATACTTAAGAATTTTACAAGTGCAGTTTATTGCAATGCATATATTTCTTAAGCAACTCTTGAAACTTATTGTAAGGCCAGTGGTATCTTTAGGTGTTAAATGGTTTAAAAACATGTTTAAATAGGTCTAAACAGTCTGTTGTCTGTATTTGATATGGTAAGGCAGAAAGTGTGTATGCATGGTATGCAGATGTTCAAATTCCCAGCTAAGATTTTCCATCTTTCTTTTTTTTTCATCCCCTGAACTTGATTGATAAAACTATAAATATAATTTGAAAGCGTACACAGTAGTTTAAACTTTTAAAGGCAAAATCAAACGTTATAGTAAAGGGGGATGTATGATTTACATGAACCATCTTGAGTTAACTTACCAAAAGGGCCACCAGGGATCTAAGAATATGATCCTGCAGTATATTTGAAAGCACTTCCTGAGTGAACACAAAACAAGAAGAGTGAATTATATTTTTTATTGTAATTCCCTAATTTTTATTTTAGACAATTATTGGAGATTTCCAGAAGGAACAGAAAAAATTTGTTCAAGAGCAGCAAACAAAAAAATCAGGTAATGTATGCTTTTTTTGATAATGAATAACATTGCATAAGATAAAACTTGCTGGAAGCTGGATAATTCAGTATATCTAAACCTAATCAGCTGTGGGGCCCCCAACAGAAGGACAGGGACTTGTTGGAGCAGGTCCAGAGGAAGGCCATGAAGATACAGCTCTTCTGTGAAGACAGGCTGAGAGAGTTGGGATTGTTCAGCCTGGAGAAGAGGAAGCTCCAGGGACGCCTTAAGACAGCTTTCCAGTACCTAAAGGGGGCCTACAGAAAGCTGGAGAGGGACTTCTGACAAGGGCATGGAATGATAGGACAAGGGGCAATGGCTTTAAATTGAAAGAGGGCAGATTTAAATTAGATATAAGGAAATTTTTTACAATGAGAGTGGTGAAACACTGGAACAGGTTGTCCAGAGTAGTTGTGGATACCCCCGTCCCCTGGAGGTTCAAGGGTGGGCTGGGTGAGGCTTTGAGCAACCTAGTGTCCCTGCCTGTGGCAAAGGGGTTGGAACTAGATGATCTTTGAGATCCCTTCCGATCCAAACCATTCTGTGATTCCAATCTATCAAAACTCTATTTAATGAAACACATTATGGCAGAAGTTAACATATATTGTGGAACAGGAAGATGACGTTTTTAAGTGAGATTAGTGTTACATTGTCCAGTTGGTTTAGATTTGCTTTTTTAACCAAATTCAGCTTTATGAAATTAACTAAAAGATCACTGTACTAGCAAGCTGATCTCTTATTGTTGTTTTGAATCATAAGCCTGTGCATTTATTGAAAACAGGTGTGCTGATTACCTTTCTTTTGAGCTTTAGTGATCATGTTACATTTTCATAATGAAATGAAAGACCTAAGTTAGGGTTTGTACTATAGTATTTAATTAGCTTTGCTGTCGGAGTTGCTCTGCTTACACTAAAGGCATAATTGTTCTTTTGCTTTCCCATAAGTCATTTGCTTTATAATTATTTGTGACCTAAATCCTTTGAGTTATCCACCCATATACTATTGACATCAGTGGATCTATTTAAAATACTTTAAAATAAGGACAATTTTTTTTTACATTGCATTTCATCATTGACTTTTATGTCTTTTAATATATTACCTGAATGCAGTAATTTTTGGCAATTTGAATAATTGGTGGTTCTATTGTTAATCTTAAAAATGAGCTGTTTTAAATGGATCATGATAAAAATTTTCATACTGTCTGTAGTTAGTATGTCAGTCTGGTTTCTTCTTGCAAGACTGCTTATGTGATCATGTTGTCTGTATTTCTATCTTTTTGTTTATGTTAGTAAACTTCGATTTCTGTTGATATAGTTCTACAAGTTTCATGAAAATAGGTATCTAGCTTGGCAAAAGAAGGAGAGAGACAGATGGCCTGACAGATGCATTAGCATCAGATGTGAATCCATGTGGGTGAAAGATCTTGTTTATGTCAGGTGCATAGGCAAATAAGTGTTGTTAGTGTTAAGTGCACAAGAATTATTTGTTAGCTGTTACAGATGAAGTGTTCAAGGCCAGGTTGGATGAGACTTTGAGCAACCTGGTGTAGTGGAGCGTTTTCCTGCCCATGGCAGGGGGGTTGGAACTAGATGACCTTTGAGGTCCCTTCCAATTCTAACCATTCTATGAGTCTATGAATCATATTATCTCTATAGGCTGAATTTGCATGGACAATGAAGAGATTAATAGACTTCTATACATCTAAAATAGTTTATTTTCCTCTGTGTACAGCCTACAGCACTATTTTACAAGTATCTGTGTAAATATAAATCAACTGAACTCAAGTATGCTTATTCAGTGTATAACGTGTTGTAATTTATAAGATATTTGTAACTTATTTTTCTCCATCATGAAAAATTGGTATCTTAGACCGTTAGAAAATCAATACAATAGTAAATGATTTTGAAAACTTAGTTTAGACAAAGTTCACGTGTTTAAAGGGAATCTAGAAACTTCTATTTGCAGGCAACATAACCAGTTATACAGCACTAATTCAGTAACTAAATTAAGAGGCACAAGTTCTGACTGAACACACTGCAAATAAATCCCCACAGTTTTAATTTTACAATAACAGAAATCAGCAACTATTTAATTTTTTTTTTTTTAAACCTCTGATAGGCAAAGATCCATTCCTAGAGTTTCTCTCTTATGCCATGAGCATAGTTTAGGAAAAAGGAACAATGATTTGGCTTACTGATGTAAGTCTGCTTATTTTTGTGACATTATATGTTACTTTATGTAAGATGTTTTATTTTTTTTTTTAAAAAAGTAATACATGTGCAATTATTTTCCTCCTTTCAATAACAGAAGCAGCAGTGCCTCCCTGGGTAGACAGCAATGAAGAAGAGACAATTCAACAACAAATACTGGCCTTATCAGCAGTAAGTATTTCATTTCCTGTAAGATCTGAAATTTTTCTGTTGGACAGGTTAAAACTTGTTTGTTTTTTTTTTTTATCAAAGTAAGTTTGTCTGGCAATATTGAGTTATGTGTTTTCAATATACTTGTTTTAATGTGTCTGTCACTGCACTGATCATCTGCAAGAGTAAATAGTTCTTTCAATATCAACTTGTAGATCCCCAATGTAATTTTTTATTTTTATGAAGGCTTTACAGCTTTGTGGTATCGTAGAATTATGTGGGAAGTGGGATTGCGTTGCTGATCTTGTGTGTGATATCTATGATATCTTTTTTCTGGTATCAGTTAATGACCGTAAATATGTTCTTCAAAGGATAAACGAAATTTTCTGCGGGATCCTCCAGCAGGTGTGCAGTTTAATTTTGACTTTGATCAAATGTACCCTGTTGCAATGGTGATGTTACAAGAAGATGAACTTCTCAATAGGATGAGGTTTGATCTTGTTCCCAAACAGTAAGTAATTTCTGCTGGTAACGATATATGGTTGTACTTTTAATGTGTCTGTAAATATTTGTTAATTACTCATTTTTCTTCTGACTTCCTTCAGTTCGTTCTTTGTGTAGTTCCTCTGTATATATTTTCTATCTGCTAATTTCAAATGAACTGAATATGGCATGTGGCTTGTGGTTCCACTTAGTGGAAAGAACAGAAGTAGATCTGTTAGAAATTCAGAAGTAATAAGGACCTGTTGATTTAAGTATGGGAGAGGCCTTAAATTTTTCCATGTCCAGTGTGCTAATTGAAAATCTCTTTCCCAAACAAAGGTAAATGCAGCAACGAAAACATTCAGGTCTATTGGTGTAACTGACACTCCAAAAAGGTTATTAGAGATAGTCAGAGGCCCCCTGGAGAAATGGTAAAAGAATGCATCGCAAGACAGCAACAATGCAAGCAAGAAAAAATGGTTTTGAATAGGCAATAGGAGGACCTCTGTGTTGTTGACTTCCTTCTAGTGGACTTAACTGAAAGATCTGTAAGGTCTTTGTCCCAGCAGTTCCAGTATGGCTTCTTGATTTCAGCTTTGTTCCAGTGCTGGTTTCCTTCTTTGCCCAGTCCCAAACTCTCCTCCTTAAGCTTGTTTCATAGGTCAACGTTCTTAAGTAGGACTTCTCAACATTAGTCTCTTGTCTGAGGATTGAAACAGGAAAGAAAATACCTTTTGTTGTCTGCTTTTCTATCTTAAATCACCTCCTTTTATATGCCTTCCCAGCTCCTTATTTTATTTACTCCGTTCCCTGCCATTTTTGCCACTGTCAGTCCTAAAGCTCTACCCATGTTCTAGGTCTTCATCAGATCTGTCTGTGATGCTCTGTCCTCAGCCTCTGGTCGTGCTATCCTTGCCTATCCTACCCCATTGCTTAATAGTTATTTTTTTTTCCCTGTTCTTAGTCTCCATAGTCACTGTTTGTCTGAATGGGGAGAAGGTAACTTCATTCTCTCTCTTTCTTTCTTGACCTACACACCTTCCTCTTCGCAAGCCTTGCCATTTTTGACTTCTGTTTCCTCTGGGTTAAAGTTGGGTCTTTTCTTGCTTGCTGGAGGATTATCAAAGGGACATAGTACCTAAGAAATGGGATAGTCTCCCACTTATCAGAGCTGGTTGTTTCCGAGATGATAGTTTCTAGTTATTGAAGGTCCTGTGGACATGCTGAAATAGGTGAAGACAGTGAAATAGTTCTGCAATCTAGGAATGGCTTCTGCCTATAGATCAAAGATATTCCAGTTCCACCCAAGGTCTAGAGAAGATGTAGATGAATACAGTTTGACAATGATAGAATGTTGGTTTTAGAGAGTAAGTGAAGAGAACAGGGTTATTGTTGAATTTTTTTATAGAATTTGGCAAGAGAGATGGAAAAGCATATTTTTCCACATTATGTATTGCTGCATGCTGTTAAGCATTTTCTAAAGAAACAGCATTGTTATTGGATGTTCAAGTCCATTGTAACTGTCTTGTAAGAGATCAAGAACTTCTACAGTGATGAATTTTTTTTTTTTACATTGTGATAATATCACAAATTTCCAAGGTTTTAATTAAAAGGCAGTCATATCTGCTCCTTCCCTCTGCATATTTAATTTTATTTCATATCTAGATTCTAAAAGGAACCATGTTTCCAAATGTAGTAATCAAAATCTGTTTGTTCTCTCTAGCGTAAAGGAGGAAGTGTTCTGGAGAAATTATTTCTACAGAGTGTCCCTAATTAAACAGTCTGCACAACTCACCGCACTTGCAGCTCAACAGCAAGCAGTAGGAAAAGAAGAGAACAAAGGCAGAGAAGAGGATTGTCAACTGCAAGGTACGGAAAGGATTAGTTTTAGCACAGCTCGTTAAGTTAATGTCACGCATACAGACTGTATGTATCAGGTGCCATCAAATTTATATCCTGAATTTCCTATGAAATCAGAGCTTCTCTCATCATACTTGATCTGTTCAGATGAGGGAAGAAGGGGCTTCTAGTGCTGTTAAGCCATTTTCGAATTTCAGCCAACTCTGTCAGAAAAGTGAAAATCTTAATGAGATGAAATTCTGTACTTGGCTTCTAACAGCTCAAGACCACTAATGGTCTCTGGTGTGCTTTTTCTGACTTGTCACAAAGAAGTGTAGGAGGTACATTTGGCTCACCCAATAAGACAAGAGGTACTAGCCAATCCAGCCAGGTTGCGTATTGTTTGCTCTCGCTTAGGCCTCAGGCCAAACAAAGTTAGTGATATTGGGGTAGAATTACTGTGGTGGTGGAGGCAGACACATGTGCAGGATGTGGAAAGGCACACGATATGTTACAGAAATGGGAGAAGATGGGGACTAGGAAACTACCTGGGATTCAACCTTGAGATGAAAAAGCCACTTCAGCGCTGGTGTCTTCAGTTACACTGATCAGTTTATACAGATTATTTTTACTGACCCTCTTATGAACCATTGGCTGTCTTTATCTGCATGCAAACAAATTCTGCAAGCAGGAGCATATGCAGCTTGAAGAGTATAAACCAGCTACTGGCTAAGACACAAAAGATAACTAGTAGCTCATCAAATCTTAGCTTGAGCTACGTGCGCTCACCACCCCTGGTAAGACACCTGAAGAATCTTGGCAGGCTGGGTAGGCATTAGGCAGAAGGAGAAAGCCTTCGCTGCACTCTGGAACAGATTCTCATATCCCCAACATCAATAAATTGTCATCATCCACGAAATCCATTAATGCTGATATCCTGTTGATGCTGTCAAGTTGTCTTCTTTTTTCCTCCCTTTTGGAGGCAGTGTCTTTTCATACTGGTATTTTTTCCTCATGAGTTCTTGCTCTGCTAATGATCTCATCTTTCTAATCTTACCTGAGTTTCTAATTTCACCTTTCTTATCTTTAACAGACTTTCTCACAGCTCTTTTGCACAACTTGGTAATTTTTTGTGCAGTCCGAGCTAAGGTTACTCAGCTAGGCCTTGACGCCTTGGACACGGGCAGCCAAACCTTGGGAGGTTACAAGTGGAATTACAGAGCTGGGCTTGCATGTTGCATAGAAGATACTGTTTCAAAAAGGACTGTAGTAGTTTCCTCAAGCTATTTTTTTTGTGTATACCTTTGCTGTCAAGCTTCTCTCATTGTGTTTCTCAGAGATTCTGTTCTGAGTGCGCACATGTTAGCATAGGCAAGGTCCCCATTTAGAGTGAACAAACTAGTTTTCTCTGAGTTAAAATCCAGGCAATGCTGACAGGACAGGTCACTTCAGAATCTACTCTAGACCAGGAGGCACCAATTCTGACTTCTTTTATCCAGGACAGTTATCTGTTGCCCCAATGGGCTATGTACAATCAAACGTTGCAGCGTGTCACCATGTTGAACAGCATGTTGTCAATCACAGAAACACTACTCATGCTATTTTGGGCTTGGTAATTTTGATAAAAATCATGGCCACACTTGAGCGTGTTCCATGGAGCACAGAGGAGATCTAGGTCAAATCTATGCAAAGTGCCCACAGGCCATGAGCACTCCAGAGGATGCTAGCCTTTGAGGAGAGTAACTATTGCCAGCATACCCCAGCGGGCTGTAGGGACCAGGGTTCCCTCCCTGGGAAAATTCACAAAGACGGTATAGAAATAACCCAACATGATCTACATCTTTACTATAATGATGTAATTCTTTGGCTCAGGATAGTTCAAAAGACTGCTTTAAGCAATGAAGTACAGAACATGTGTTTCGGTTTGTTTTTTTCTGTACCTTTAATTTAAAATATGTGCAGGGTGAGGAATGAAGTTGAGAATTACATGATAGTGAATCTTCCTATTGTTTTCATAGTTTTGTAAGCATGTTCTTTTCTCTCCGTAGAAACAGAAGAGCAATAGAGGAAATATGATTATATGGAGAAACAATTGATCAGTTTTGTGGAAGTTGAGACTTAATTTTTTTTTTCCTCGTGTGAAAAAACTGTTCTTAAATGTCCTGCACTAACTCTTTTCATCATAACAGAAAGCTTTTGGTTTTACCTTTCAGCACAGACTGTATTTAGACCTGTTTCCTACTTACCTGTTCATGTCATATCACATCTACACTCCTACCATATTCAGCTCCCATTTTTGTCACTTTTGATAAGCAAACTGTGCTTACTGTTACCCTGTGCACGTGCCATCAACTCAGGAAATCACTGGGATTCTCATGATTTTGTAAACCTTTACACCTGACATCTCAATGCGTTTTTCTTTCTTTCTTTCTTGGATTTTTTTACTCTTGTGATTATTTTTTTTTCTATTTTGGATTTCTATTCCTCTGGATTTTGTATTACACCAACTGATAGGATTATATTATAGACTATTAAGAGTAGTGACTGTCTTCTCTGGCTTCTGTAGTGCCTCACAATAGATCTTTGAGTATTGGATCCTTTCGTTTGCTACTGCATTTAGTCCTTCATAGAGAGGAAAAAGTTGCATTTGGAAAGATTAGAAACATAAATGTCTGCCAAAAAATATTTTCTTCGCTGTTGTTTATAAGCATGTTCTCTGTGAAGCCTGTTTACTATCAGTATGCTTCCCCTTTCCCCTGAGCTTTTATTTGATTTCTGTTTCTGCATATAATTGCTTCAGTAAAACCAATTTCAGAAAAACAGAAAGCTGCTAGTGTTGTGGCTGATTGGCTAGTCAAATAGAAGTTACTCTATTGTTAATTTCAGTGCTGAAAGTTTCCTTTATACAAGCTAAATATGTAGTTAAAATGGCAGTCTTAAACTGTAAGTTCCTGGGGCAGCATAACTTCCTTTTTATTTTTACAGTACTTACGTTTGCCAAACTATGGCTGTTGTAATTGAGATGTCTCAGCTCTGCAGGACAACTGACCCTGTTGAACAACAAAACTGTTATCTTTGAGTCATCCAAACACTTGGAAATTGCCAGTCAAAGAGAAAGTCATTGGATAATACCTAAAGAGTTATTCCAGTAAAATTACCATTGTGACTGAAAACAAAACATTAAAAAAAAAAAAAAAGCTGTCTTTTGGCCTGTTGGGGATCTCACAGGTTTCAGAAGACCAGTATTGGATCAGCAGATTGTTTTACTGTCCTAATGACTGTATATTCTGTAATGGCAAAGACACATTTACCACACCATAGTAAATACATGTTTTGTTTGATTCAAAAATCACATAGTTTGGGAAGCTCTGAATCATCTGTGTTATTTTTGATTTAAATAACCTTTTTAAAGGTTGGATTCCCTAATTGGAGGCTAAAACTGGAAGTAATTGCCTGTTGGTAGCTCTTCGTAACGTTCAGAGTTTCTTCTTAAAGCTGACTGATGTCTGTAAAATAGAATTAATTGCCTTCCATTTTTATCATTGCCTGTCTCCTCCTCACCTGCTGTTTTCACAAAGCTAAATTAGCATGATCCATGTGCAGGAAAAAAGAAGGGACAAATGGAAGACATTCCACGTTCTAGTGTAGAGAGTGTGTAAGATTTGTGACAAAATGCCAAGTTCCAGTCCTTCTCCAGGTACTAGTAACTATTTGCTTGGGAATGAAGTTGCCTCGTGGGCAGAGAACATAGCAGCCGTGGAGGAGATGATGCCAGGCCGGTATATCCAGAACAGCGCTGACAGTGTGTTAGTCACATCAGACTGGTGCACGGCCCAGTGCAGAGCTGCTGTGCCATTTCTGCATGAGAGCAGCAGATGGAGCTTGAGGCACCTCTCTCCCGCGGTGCTTTGGGCACACAGCAGAGTTACTGCGTGTTCTGCAACCTCCCGAGGAGGAAGTGCTGGAGCCTCTTTGGCTGTGGCGTTGGGTGCAGTAACAGATCCTCTGAAGCCTGGGAAGGGGAAGGAAGAGGGAGGATGGGACAAAGCAGTGGGCATTGAGTCGATAAGCTGCATAAGCAGTGAGAACTACCAATTAGGGAATTATTTTAATTAGACTTGATCTTAATTTTATAAATTAAACCTGAAAAAATCCCCCCTTCAGAAATTGCTGAGTAAGCAGGAAGAGTTTACCTGCACACACTGCAGTAAGCAGAGCAACAAGCTTAAAGCTTCTTTGCGTGTTTAAACAAATAGAACTGCTAAGCAAGCACTCCATCACTGCCACAACCTGCCCATTATGTTAATTGGTCTTGCAGCCACCTGACTGGTTATTGTGACTCCTCTACCCTGCTAGTTGCATGAGGAGGAAATCTGGGGTGTTCCTTTACCTGCCAAGAAAAAAGATCTGTCCTTTCTTGTAAACAATCATTGCCTTCTAGTACCATGCTACTAAGTACAGAATGCACAGTGAGTTTTCATAGAAAATTTGGAACAGCTGCTGGGGTTTGTGTTTTCCAGTGACTTCCTTTGCCTGTGTGAAAGAAGATAAGGCTATGGAGCACTCTTCTCGTGTGCTTACAGATATACTCCAGTATCCCTAAGAGCTAACTAGTGCCTATGTCGGTAGTAGTACCCAAACAGGGGAGTTTGGGAACTTCCGTGATAGGCAGTAGCTGGATTTCATGACCAAGTCTACACCTTTGTAACTTTAAAGATCTTGTGACATGTGGTGCAATCTGTAAGTGTTTTATAGAAGACATTATTTCAGATTCCCAACCCTTCTTATTTACATAGTTCTTTAGATCGTGTTAAGGGGCAAAGGAGTTCCTGTGATTTAACTTTGGAGTCTTAATGAGGAAATGGTTTCCTAAGTTTGCCTTAATTAAAAACAGAAAACTGCTTCTATTCCATTTTGTTGTTGCAAATGCTTCACCTGTGGCTGAATTCAGCCTTTAACCACCAGGAATCCTTAAAAGACATATTTCTTTGTACATTTAATAGCTATGCAGATTAAATGAAATATTTGTATATTTAAAAGTAATCTACCTTTTTTTTTTCCCCTCTTGATAGAAACAGTACGGCCAAAAACACCGCCAGTTACAATAAAGCCTCAAATAAAATCTCAAGAGGTAAAATGCTATTGTATTTTATCTGGTAATTTTATTTAGTATGTGAAACTGTTACTTATGGGTAATTATGCATCCTTTTGAATAAGTTGTGCTATGAAACCATAAGAATATAATATCTGACAATCCTACCTGCTGCTGTTCTGCTGTGATACTAATTTTTAATGCATACACTTTAAACTAATTTTCAGTAGGAAAAACAGTTGTTTATCTGAAGAACACTTTCATTAGTATCCTGCACGTTGTAATAGAACATGTTTTTACTCTGAAGAGTGACATTTTTAAAATGTTCAGAGTAGAAGGTTTGCATTGTATTTAGGCACGAGGGATACCTTCATAAAAATAAGTTCACGTGCTGTTATGTCCAACTCTTCAGCAGTTGTCAGGCTTACGTATCAGAAATCTAAATGATGCATTGCAATAGCAACATTACTTTATTGCAATGGCAAGAAGAACCTTTAACTTAGACACGTAATGACCTTTGTTCATTTCTAGGTTGTAAAATCAGTGCCAGAGAACGCTCTTGGCAGAAGCAGAGCTGTGTATTCGCTTGCCAATAATATGCAGTGAACTAAATTAAGCTAGAAAGATTTCCAAAGAACAGTCTTCTCTTAATCTTATTTGTGTGTAGAAAACTGTTACTGAATTGTGGTCAAAATTTAATATTAGTCTTAGCTACTGTTCTAAACCTCTTATGAGTTTATTATTGTTTCTGAAGATTACAAAAACAGAATTAAAGTTGTTAAGAGAACACAAAAAGGAGCCTAGGATGAAAAGCAGATAATTTTCAGTATCACTATCTAACATTTTTGTCTATACAAAAATACTCTTAAAGAAAAATAGCCCATAAAGAAACATAGTTGTCAGAGTAATGCATTTGGTTTGTTTTTTCGCTGACTCTATCTAAAAGGCACTCAGTCACACAGGTGGAAGTATGTATTGGTTACATTTTTTTTCTGCTTTCTGGATAAGCTTATACAAAACTATCTTACTGCAGGATGAGGAAGAGATTTCCACAAGTCCAGGTGTATCAGAATTTGTGAGTGATGCTTTTGATGCCTGTAATCTGAATCAGGAAGACCTGAGAAAAGAAATGGAACAACTGGTGCTAGACAAAAAGAGAGAAGAGACTTCAGTAGTAGAAGGTAAAGCTATTACTACCTTCTGTGTCTTAAATACAGTAATTCTAAGACAGGTTGATTTAAAACCAAATTGTAATTCAATTTAGGAAAGTAGATTTGTGACCATTTTTCAAAGCGTATGAAACGACCTGCAATGAAATATTGCAGAAATTGATGATAATTCTTACCATAGTTGAACCACGTCTTATACAGAATGTTAGCTGTAAGGAGTTTCAAATCCAAAGAACCTAACAATTTTTAGGTGGTTCTTTTATGAAAGTGACAGTGGAGTATTTTTTTTCTGTCTACTTTCTCCTTTCTCTTTCATAGGTTCTTATGTGTATGAATTTTTCTGGTATTAATTTACATCCTTGCAGGTAAAGTACAGTGTTTGGAAATCAGGCTGTTTTCTTCTTCTGATACCAGCTAAAAATGCAGTATTTGCACCACACAGTGAGCCTCTGCTGTAAAAGGTTTACATGCATTTGGAACAGTTAAAATTCAACAAATAGCTTTGAGAATGATGAGAAGAAATAACATGGGGCTTATACTTAATTCAGCAGGACTAATATCAGTATGAAATGCATTAAAACAATCCGTGATGATGTGACTCTGGCCATACACAATGAACTATTTACTATGAGGACACTTGCATGTGTAGACACTTATTATTAATACAGTTTTCAGAATTCATCTTACAGTGTATTTTGGATGTTGCTGAATCCTTGTTTTCTGAAATTGCTATATTTTCCAATACACAGCCAAACTTGGGGAATTCTTAAAAGTAATATCAGTTCCTTGCATCTAGTTTTTTGATGAAAGTGTTTCAATAAGCCTTTAATCTGTAATTTATTCAGAGAAATCTCAGCTGGCCTTACTGACTTGGACTGTGGAATTGCATGCCTTCGTATCTAGGCTGAAGTACTAACCACCATGTAACACATCAAACGCCCATCTCCTCCCCCATACTCTTGCATATGACAGGTAGAGCTAATTAAAACAGATTAATAACACAGGAATGCCTTCTGACTCACTTTTTGCCCTGAAGTATGAAATATGAATACCTTTAACCCTGATTAAATGAACTTGCCTAGCTACAAATGTCAGTGAGGAGAATACCTGCTTCTTTTTTAAATTATCCACAGTATTTGATCTTGATTTTTACTTTTTTTTTTCCCTCATAACAGTATATTCAACAAACTTCTGAACTTCATTCATTTTGTTCTGGAGATTTAAAAGTACAAAGGGAGATTCAGTTGATAGTAGGCTGAAAGACTGTAGGAAATGAGCTTGCAAAGGAATGGTTGTTACAACTAAGCTGTGTATTTGTTTTTTATATCTTTATTATAGTATGCACATAGGAATATAGACTTGTATATTAACTAATTCCTATCTGTGGTCAATAAGAAAATTAAATTTCTGATCTTGAAGTTTCTGTAGTTTTTAAGGAGAATTATCCATAAAGTTTAGGGGACATGAGAGATTCAGTGCAAATTCATCCAGTTTTATGTAAATAAGAACAATCTTTATTATTAAATTAATTCCTACACATCATTTATCTCTTGTAGAAGAAACTGCTGATTGGGAAAAGGAATTACAACAAGAGCTTCAAGAGTATGAGGTGGTGACAGAATCAGAAAAGCGTGATGAAAACTGGGATAAAGAAATAGAAGAAATGCTGCAAGAAGAAAATTAAGCATTTTCACAAATCACTATAACCCTAAGCTTTTTCTGAGGACTGACATGGATTTCTGCTTTCATATTTTGCTTACAAAAGATCTTCAAAGGACATAAAAGAATCTAAAATCATTATAATTCCGTATGGGGATAGAACCATTATTTCTGTTCTTTATATGAGCAGTTTCTGAACTTCTGCATTCTTCAAAAGAAAAAAAAAAAAGGAGGAGGACAGACACTGCAGGTTATATGCCATAATTAGAAGTGATAACATTATTACATGAAGCAACAATTTAGTTTGAGGCATTTTTGGGTGGTCAAGAAGCTCTGCAAAGAGACTTCTAAATCTAAGAAAATCTCAGTTTGTCTACAGCCTTCTGTTTGGGATGTAAAAATGGATGTTGTAAGTAACTTAGTCCTTGAAAATAACTCTCTCATCACATTTGCACTCTGATCCCTGTATAATCTGTAAATGTGTACTATTTTTAAGATACTTGTAGCTATAACTTTCATGTGTATTTAACTTCCTTCATGTATGTAGCCAAAGAATTTATAGAAAACCATATTGAATAACTTCCAATAATTTGTTATTAAAAAATGCTAATTCAGACTCCAAAAGAAGTACTGATTAATTATTCATCAGATGTAATTAACTGGCAAACATTTAAGCATTTAAATAAGAACAGAGTTATTAACTGCTTTAATTAAACTGTTGTTTTTGTTAAATCATCGTATTAAGATACTGCTTTTCCCCACAGAGAGAAATGGTTTAATGCATTCTTTCTTCAGAAGACTGTTATGTTTCCTTTTAATTTTTCTGTCTGAGTGAGAGAAAATTAAATGTTTCTCTTTTAAGTGCTGAAACATTTCTGTAAAAACTTTGGCTGGTTTGGACATCTTTATTAAATACTGTAGATATTATAAAATTGGCTCGTTTATTTGGAGGGAGGGCAGAATGAGGGACAAACATATTTCAGACTTATACAGATTTCAAAATATACTTTGTCACAGTGATTAAGACATGGAATTTAAATAAAAAATAGTTTTCTTTAAAAGATTTTTGATTCTTCTTAGACATCTGGATGTTTCCTGTAGCTTTACCATTAAGTCAGTATCTTTATGTATATAAATGAAAATTTGATGTTCTGTTTGTCATGTGTTTTGTAAAATCCTGCGGCAAAACATTAATAAAATTCCAAATATGAAGGAAAAATGGTAAAATGAAGTAGGTAGGAGCCATTAAGCACAACTGAATTATAAGCATGTTACATACAGTAAGCTCTGTCTTAACAACATAATTCTGCAGAAAACTTTTGTAAAGAGACTGAAAAGATCATAACTGTAATTATTCAGTCAATATTCATCCATGGGAACTGAAGAGAGCTAAGTAGTTTTAACTGCTGTTAACTGTAAGAAAGGACTATTTAAAATTGTCTCTATTAGCAACTTGGACAGAAAGCCCTCTTGTATTTCTCGTGGAAGATGGATTGTTTTCAGCCTGCATACATTTGACTTCTCAAAGGAGTTTCTTTATTTCCTTATATTTTCTCAAGTACTAATCATTTTAAGCACGACTTGTATTTTTAGTGTTTTTCACTTTTAGTTAAGAGATGAAAGATAAGTAGAGGTAAATAAGAGGTACTTTAGGAGCTTTTTATATCTGGGATTAATTAAAGGCCATGAAAGTTAAATCTGTTCCGCTCACAAAAATCAGACTATTCAAAGCTTCATGTTTACTCTTGACAAATAAAACTGCTCACAGATTTAAGCTGGACACGTTAGGATCTGTCTACTGTACAGTTTGACACACCACCTTCTAAAAAGGCAGGTAGTTCTATTCTGACAGTGGCAAATCTTCCCTGGATGACTCAGAGCTCAAAATCACTGCTCCAAATGTCCCCTTTATTAAAAACCAGCCCGATGATTCCTAATGTTTTCAGGTATATGACAGGCTTATTTGCACGAGGTTTGTACATCAAGCCTCATCTTTCTTTTCATGTAAGCATAACCTATATACTGGTTATAGGTATAAAACTCCATCTTATATAAAACCTTCCATGTCTCATGAAAAGCAAGTATGTCTAGGAAAAAAAACAAGAAAAACACACAAAACCAACCACTATTTAAGTTTGCACTTAAAAAGGCAATAATGTAGCAAGGCTTAATCTGACTGAGCTCTGATATTTAAAGTCTCTTATCAAAAGTCATCTTGAGGTTTTCAAATCTGCGTATCCGGGTTTAATCTGGAAGACTGAAATAAGTTTTGTGTAATCTTGCAGAGTTTTCAGGACTGGCCCATGCCTTTTATTTAGGTTAGTGTTACAAGAGCTTAGTGGTTTTTATTGTACATGGTAAAAGGGAAAGTGTCTGAGTTCCACTTGTCACACAAGATGATCATAGATAGACCTCTTCATGTTCACAGTGAATTTTGTAGGTCTTTTTAGCCCAAATGTGTTTTAATAATATACTTCATAAGAAAGTATACTGCGTTTTCTTATCAACATCATTCCAAGCACTGGGATGGTGCAGATGTTAAAATCCGGCAAAGCAGCAGCAGCATGAAATTAAGGACAAAAACAAAAGAAACCAAGAAAGGATCTAAATAATACCAACCTGTGGAGACAATATAACAGAAATTGCAGTTTAAAACCTTGAGGAAAACGAAACAAACAAAAAGATTGTTAATGAGTTTTTTTAGATGAAGCTAAACTTGCAGATTTTGAAACTAACCTTTGAGAAACAGGGAAAAGATTGCCCAGGATCCATTTAGATTAGCTTAGAACACTGATACAGGTTGCTTCTGAGACAACATCATCTCCAGTTATTCTGTGCATTGAAGCATCCTTCTGAACTATTAGTTTACTAGTCCTGTTGCTATTAATAGGCATATGGGATTTTTTGACTCAGTCATTTGTTTGGAGGAGGAGGAAGAGGAAAGATTGTAAAATCCTGGAATAAACAACAAGTGTAGTAAAATGTTCTCCTATATTTTTATTAGATCCTTTACAGCTGTCCTCCAAACAAAGTTAACCAACGCTTTCAATTTCCTAAATTCCTAAATTATTTCAGTAAACTTGGAATTTCTTTAGTTCCTCACTTCATTTGGGTCATGAAACTATTTTTCTTTTCTCCTTGCTGTTTGGTTATCTTGGTGTTTGTTTGGTGGGGTTATGTATGTAGCAGTGAAGCACAGGATGTCAATTTTAACCTCATGCATTACAGGAATAACGCTATGTACAGAAGCAGATCACCTGACCGTGAGAGGCATCCTTGAACTCTTGGCCACTCAGATATTATTGACTTTTGCTTTGCAACAGCTATTACATAAAAGTGTGTTTGGTTACTGCACGGCCAAGCAGCAGCAGCCACGTTGGGCCCTCGGTCCGTGTGCCTAGTCCAGCTGTGCAATTGCAGTGTCGAGAACCACGCTGGTAATGGTCTGGGTCTCGATTCAGCAGAAGTTTAGAAGTGAGATGTATCGTCTGGCCTGATACTGTATGTTTAGTCAGTGCTGACCGGCGTATCTATAGCAACAACAGTACAGTAGCCTAGCCTTAAATAATGTTATCCATTAGTAGATTTTTGTTCCAAACTACTCATTTTCGATGCTTTTCTCTTTTGTTTTGAACATCAGGGGGTTTGGGGATTTTTTTAGATCAGCGTTCCAATTTTTTTAAACAAAATGGCAACAGGGATTTAATTTCTTCCTGTATTTTCTTTGTATTATTTTGAGGTTAATTATTTTGGAAAACAACAATCCCTACAGAAACAGCAGAAGACATGCACAACTTTGTTTTCTTCTCAGTATAGCCCAGCACTGACTCTATATATACATATGAAGACCGTGCACGTATATAAATGCAAGCCCACATCTATTAGCGTGTCTAAATATATGCAAAAATCCACAATGTACTTTTCAGCTGTTACTTTTAACTAGATACCATTGAGAGAGGAGAAGCAACCAAAATAATTATCATTAGTTTGTCACTCTGTCATTTTTAATGAGACAGCGCTCTGCAGACATTATCTTGAAGAATGAATCACTTGCTTCATTTCATAAAAGCCTGATTTTCATTATGGCACAGATTAGGAACGTTTTCCTTTGCTAGTTCAGGGATTCATGAAGCTATGACAAACCTCTCCAGATACACTTGGGAGGTATGTTTAATCCAAAACTATATGGGCATAAAGGTTATTTAATCTCAGTGTGATCCTGACAAAGCAGGGAAAGACAGAAGAAAAATGTGGTTAGTTAAGGGTTATATATAAAATTAGAAGAATAAAGATTCGATCCCTGCTTTGATATATGATGTTCTAAAGAAAACCATGTTTAGTATGGAGTTTTTTAATTGTATGTATGCACAAAACCTTAATTCTGCAGTTGCTTTTATTTACTTCTTCTCTTAAGCTATGGTTTCCGTACTTAAATGGGAAGGTTTCAGGGCCAGATAAAGCTACTGTTTCTCTGCATTTCCTACCCTTCCTGAAGAGAAATGAGCCCAATTTACCTCACAGTAAATTTACACTTCACGGTAATTTACCACCGTGGCCACCGAATAGATTGATTATACCCAGCTTCTTGTCCCACTTACTTGAGAAATGTTGTAATGCTGGCCATGTGCCCTTTTGTGACTTTGATGCCTGCCATTTAAACATCAAACGGATTTGCTTCTGCTGCATCATCACCGCCTTGCATCCTGTATCATGTGTAACGAGACTTTCCAGCCCATCGTGTGTTGGGTGGATGAAAAGGGCTGCTGTAAGAGCATTACTGGGGTGGAGCAGAGCCTCCACAGACATTTAGTGTGGATGTGGAAAAAACAATCTCTCTCAGTGGGATGTGGTGACGAAGAATTAGGGGCATGTGAATGAAAGAGCTGAAACCATTGCCTAAGCAGGCAAAAATACTGGTGCATTGGATCATTCGAGAGGAGGAATATTGTATTGGACGCACTTCAGGTCCTTCTGGCTGTGGATATACTGGTCAACTGACGTGTCTGAGCATGTGTTGAAAACTGAATGCCTATAAACAGAAAGACTTCCACAAAATGTTTACCCTGAGCCAACTAGCAATCTCTCCATTCGCTCCTGGCTACTTGGTTATTCCCAGTGGAGGTGGTGAGCAAGCCAGCTTCAGAGGCCCTATGCCAAGGGGTACGGTAGGGAATGGTCTGCATCCCCTTGGTCTGGGTGCCAGAGAACAATCATCAGATTTAACTCATGACCGCAAGCATAGCTTCTGGCTTGGGTGTCCTGCCTCCAGTCCTGGCTCACGTAAACAAGGACACGAGCAGTGTTAGGGCACGCAGTGCCGGGTTCACCAGATCCCCGGACCCACCACCTGCCTCGTCACGGTGAGCCAAGGCTCTCCTTCAGATCCTGGTGGCTGGCATCTGAATTCCCTTTCAGAGTATGTTTGCACAAACCTGTAACTGGCTATCATTCTTATCGATACAAATGCCCAGTTCCTTTTTTAATCTAGTTCATTATTTTGTTGGTATTGTGGGGTAATTTATTTCTCAATGTGTCAAGGGAGAAAATCTTTTCATTAGCTTTAAATGTGCCACTTTTCAATTTCATTTATCTCTGTGTGACACACGAAAATAGAAGATTCTGACTCTGCCTTCTTTTCATCATGTCTCACTTGTTATTTTCCTGAGCCAAGCGAGCAATTTCAAACTTGTCATACAAGCGTTTTTCCATGACCCCAATAGTTTGTGACAGCTTTCCTTAAAGCTCATTTACTTCAGAGCTCATTTTCAGGGAGGGAGGTGTGACATGTGCAACAAGCACACAGGAGAACGCACCACCCAGCTGACACATGCTGGTTTCATTTTCGGCATTACTCCTCATCCTGTGTCTTGTGTACTCCGACATCTTGGGGTTTGGGGTTTTTTTAGCTGTATGTTCAGCCAGTACGTGTTTGCAATATTGTCCACGCTGGGCCCCAGGCTATTTCTCTAGTAGCCATCGTTTAATTTTAGGATCCTGTGAAGTAGAAGGGTAGCCATTTGGGCTGTTTCATTTAGTTGGTCTGTATTTTTCTGTTTCCCTCCTGCCTTCATTTTTGGTTTTGATCGGTCATCCTGTGAAAAGTAACATTGGAAGAATTCCAGTTCCTACTCAGCTGTCTAGTGCAGTTGATACACCTGAAGGATGGGATACCATCCAGAGGGACCTGGACAAGCTTGAGAAGTGGGCCCACATGAACCTCATGAGGTTCAACAAGGCCAAGTGCAAGGGCCTGCACATGGGTTGGGGCAATCCCCAGTATCAATATTGGGTGGAGGATGAATGGATTGAGAGCAGCCCTGCAGAGAAGGACTTGGGGGTGCTGATAGGTGAACAGCCGGACATGAGCCGGCAATGTGCACTTGCAGCCCAGAAAGCCACATGTGTCCTGAGCTGCATCCAAAGAAGCATGGCCAGCAGGTCAAGGGAGGTGATTCTCCCCTTCTACCCAGCTCTAGTGAGACTCCATCTGCAGTACTGCGTTCAGCTCTGGGGACCTCAACACAAGAAGGACATGGAGCTGCTGGAGCAAGTCCGGAGGAGGGCCACGAAGATGATCCGAGGGCTGGAGCACCTCTCCTATGAAGACAGGCTGAGAGAGTTGGGGCTGTTTAGCCTGGAGAAGAGAAGGCTCCAGGGTGATCTTATTGCAGCCTTCCAGTACTTAAAGGAGGCCTACTGGAAAGATGGGGACACGCATTTTAGCAGGGCCTGTTGCGATAGGACAATAGGTGATGGTTTAAAACTAAAAGAGGGTAAATTCAAACTAGATATAAGGAGGAAAATTTTTATGATGAGGGTGGTGAAACACTGGAGCAGGTCGCCCAGAGGAGCTGTGGGTGCCCTATCCCTAGAAACATACAAAGTCAGGTTGGACGGGGCTCTGAACGACCTGATCTAGTGGAAGATGTCCCTGCTCATTGCAAGGGGGTTGAACTAGATGGCCTTTAAAGGTCCTTTCCAACCTGAACCATTCTATGATTCTATGAGCAGCAGACGGAAAGCGTTCCAGGAAAAATTCTGGTAGTCCAGAGCTTCTTGAAAATTTTGCTGAAAGCAATCATGACAGTAATTATGATGAAAAGAACAAAGCTAAAGTTGTTGTAACAATGACGTAGGAAAAGAAATACTATCTTTATTTCATAGTTTCTCAATTGCCATTTTTTAGAGTTTTAAATATCTTGTCCTAGTTGTCACCCTACTGATGTGTTTTAAAAACTAGTGAAGTAACTTATTTTTCACCAAGTTGCCTAGGAGTCTCCATCCCACAGAAGGCACCAAAGTACGCAAGGGAGGTGTCAAACTGACCACTTGTGTGTACAGGGTTCATGAAGTTAGACTACTTTTAAGTATGGTAATAGCTACATAACTTGAATGTAGTCTGTAAAAACAGATTACCCTAAAAACTTATAAAAAGTTGATGAGGAATGATTTTTACCAATGGATCCTTAGTTATATCCTAAATAATAATAATAATAAAAAAGAACTAATTATCCTAAAATTTCAGCTTCCTGCACGTCAAAACATGAGACCACTACTTTCAGTGTCAAATAATCAAGCAGCTTCGTGGAAATGGCCATTTGGGTGGAACATCTACTCGGCTGCTCCTAGTTATTTAGCCTACGACTGTTCCTCCCTCGCAGAAGCAATCTCCAGCAGGGTCATTAACAGGGCACAACTGCAGATAACGTTATCATCTTCCTGTCAGTACACGTATTTACTTACAGGAGTGGAATATGAATTTCTAGTACTGTTGATATGCACTTTGCTGGTAAGTGCATTTTTGAAGGAATACAGTTCACAAAAGCACATAGAGACACAGGGAGAGAACCAGAAATGTAACTGAAAGTACTAAAAGTAGTTGTTTTGTTCAATTTCACATTTGTGTTTTTCAGAGGACAATAGCACAGCGAGCAACGCGTGCACTGGAGATCTGTGATTGAGTTTGGAAGCCGACGATACCTCTCTCACTACGCCTGCATCAGCTATCCTCAAAAAACCCTAAACTTCTGTAAAAACTGACTCACTAGGAAGCAGTATTTTTCTTTGCAAATGATTATAATTGATCTGTGTCATGTATCAGCAGAAAAAAAAAAAAAACCTGCCAGCTCAACTGTGAAAAGAATTACTGCTGCAAATATATTCTGTAACAAATACTTTTTTTTAAAGAAAACTTTGTCCTCCTTGACAGAACGGCTTCATGTCTGCTTCTGCTGCATGATGCACGGCAACCTCTCTGGCAGCTAAGTTGACCAAAACAGGCTTTACAATGAAGTTTATTACAGTAAAGGCTTACAGCCAAGAACAACTCTGTGGTTCTTTATTCAGTTCTCTCTCAAAGAGCTCATCCTTGTAATTAATCTTCCTTCTATTTCAAAAAGTGTGTAACTGGGGGAAGGGAAGGAGGGACCAAGAGTAATTTATGTTTTGCTCCATATATTTTCTTTCAAATAATGCTTGGGAGTAATTAAAAGTAATCTTAAAGCCCTATTTAACGATTGCATGAGCCATTCTGGAATAAACCAGAGGGTATTTGCATGGATCTGTTGCTACTCTCAAATGGAAGGGATGTGTGGGAGAAATGCTAAAGCATCAAAATTCTGCTGGGGAGAGGAGGGGCCCTTTTTTCTTTTTGCAAGAATTGTACCAGTATTTTGCATGTTTGTAAAAGAACTACTATTATTTTGAGGGAGAAAAACTTGACGTAAAGATCAGGATGATATACCAAAACGTAAAATTATTTTTCATCTTGAAATCAGCAATTGAATAGTTCTGGTAAGTATAGATTTAGGATGCAAGGACAAAATAACTTAAGCAAGTACTGCCTTACAGAAGCTACTTTATTCAACACAAATATCCACTCTACCTATTCCCTGAAGTATTAAGTGTTTAGCAAGGTTGAGAGTAATACTTTTATTCGGTAACTACATAAAAGAATATAGAGCTTGCCCTCATATTACAAAGAGGTTAAGTTCATTTCCCTGGAAACCAGGAACATATGTATTTCCAAGATGTGTGCCTGCATCAGTTTTAAGCACTCTACAGCGGCCCACCAGGTGAGCAAGGCCCACACGTGGCTTCCAAGGACTGCACGTGTGCCTCAGCAGCCTCATTCCTTCCTTCTGCACACGTCGTCATCCTTTCTTTCGAGGAGCACTCCGTAAACCCATAGCAGCCTTCCCACCAGCAGGAGCCACGTGAAGAGCAGAAGGGCTCGGCTGAGGCGAGGGCTGTAGCGCACCGCCACGTTCCCAGGAAGGGCTCACGGCGCCTTCTCCCGCCGCGCCGGCCTAAGCAGACGCTGTACCCACACTCCCGGCCTCGGCTGCGCGGGAAGAGCCATTCGTGGCAGATCTGCCTCGCGCAAGGCAGTCTACCGACAGACGTCCTACTCTGTCGGCAGGAGAAGCCGCTCCGCCGAGTGCAGCCGCCGCCCGGGACGGCCCGCAGGAACCACCGCGTGCTCGGCCTCCCGTCACGGCCACGCCGCTGAGCTGGCCGCGTCTTCACAGCGACGACAAATGCAGCTAATAGCTACAAGGGAGGCGGAATACCGCTGGAGGCAGGGAGAGGACAAAGCTCCCTTCGGTCACCGGCCGCTGGTAGCACGGTACGCCCGTGGCCGTTCCTGCACCGCCCGCCGTGCCCCACGCCCCTGGGCCCGAGCCGGCGGGACTACATCTCCCGGCACACCCCGCGGCAGAGCCGACTACCGCTCCCGGCACGCCCTGCGCGGGCTTGAACGCAAGGGGTGCCGCGCAGTGCATGCTGGGACCGAGCGGCTGTGTCCCCGCGCAGAGCACGCTGGGAAGCGCAGTCCGCCACTCTCCGGGAAGCCCACGGGCGACCCCGCCGCCTCGACGGGGCCCGGGGGAGCGGCGGGCAGGGAGGGCACAGATCGCTCACGTGGGGCGGGGAGCTGCGCGGCCACTGGCTGCCGCCCGGAGAAGGGGCGGGGCCGAAAGAGAGCTTCCGGTGTCCCTCGGTTCGGCAGCTTGTTTGGATGCTGCCGTCACATCATGGCGACGCGCGGTGCGGAGGCAGCGCGCGGAGGAGGCAGCAGCGGCGGCGCGGTGGCGGCGGGACGGAGCCGGCGCCAGAGCCAAAGCGGCGAGGAGGAGGAGGAGGCGGCGGCGGCGGCCCCGAGCAGCAGCCCGGAGGTGAGGCAGCGTGCAGCCGGGGCCGAGGGGAGGGCGCTCCCCCTGCCCGCCCCGCCGGCTTGTGGCGCCTCGTTCCCCGCCTCTCCCGTCCCCATGCGGCCTCCGCGCTCCGCGGCCGGCTGGCCCGGGCGCCCGGGGCTGGGGCAGGCAGTGCCCCCGCCGCCTCCCGCGCTTTCGGGAGCTCGCGTGGGGCAAGCCAGGCTGCGCTCCGCTTCCCCCGGGACCGGACCCCTCGCTGTAGCCGCGAGTGTGTGTCAGAGCGGGTCTCGGCGTCGTCCCCGGGGGGCTGTGCCCGCCTGGCGGGGCCCGGGGGTGGCTCCCTCCGCCTCCACCGAGGGTCGAGGGGCGGTCCTGGCCTCGCGCGCGCGGCGGGCCGTTGGGGGCGGTGGCACGTGGCGAGGCACGGAACAGGGCGTGGGGGGCGGGGAGGGGGCATCTCCGCGCCCGCCACTGCCAGGGCCGGGGTCTGGGCTTCCCCCGGGGCTCCGCCGGGCGGCCCCGCGCGATCCCCGCCCGGCGGAGGGGCCGCGGCCCGGCAGCGTGGGGCGGCACTTGGTGCGAGCGGTGTGGCTGAGGTGCGAGGCGCGCCTGGCGGGAGCGGAGGCTTTGCCGTGCCTGCGGCGCGGCGGAGGTGCGGGGGCGGCGGGAGCGTTGCCCTATTCTCCGAAATAGGTAAAAACGGCCTTTTTTTTCCTCTTTTTCCCTTCCTCTGCTGAAATGGCGCTGAAAGCAACGCTGCGTCCTCGGTGGCTTTACAGTAAATTCTGCTTGCAAGTCCATGTAGGAAAAGCCTAAAATACGTGCACTTGGGCACCAAGCAGCAAAGACCCAAAACGTGCTGCAATTCAGCTGCTGTATGTGATATCACCAATACGGTGTTTTATGTGGCAGGACTGTCTTGGTAATCTAATCGCATGTGCTGCTTTAGTATCTCATCCTATGTCCTTGCATAAATTTAAGTGGCTTTTTTGCAGTAACTTTTTTCTGTGATATGAAATATAATAACATCCCAAAAATAGTACCTTTGTGGTGATGGTTTTTTATTTTGGCTGTTACAAAGAGATGTAGGAGGCTATGGAGCTAGTTTTCCTCGATGAAAAAGCATCTCTTCTGCCACGTGTTTTCTGAAGTTCTTTACTAGGAAGTGGCTTGTAACTAACTTCAGTGTCCACTGTGAAAGCAGATGATGATGTTTAAAAAACCCCACCAAACAGACCAGCATCTCCATGTTATTTCATAAACACACAGTCAAATGGAATTTATTTTTTTAAGAAGCTGAAATGTGGTGGGAGAATATTAAGCAAATTTTACTTTGAACTCTTTTTGTGAGTTAAAAATCCTTGAGCAGTGTCTTGCAGATTTCCCCCCTCCTGCCTGGGTACACACGAGCTTTATTTTTAGGTTCCTTGTGACCTGTTTGCATTGGGAATTCAGAACTTGTCTACCCTGCTTTTTCCAGAAATGTGCTGTGGATGACTAGAAAACTATTAGGTTTATAGTAGAGGAAGTGAAACCTCATTGGCCGAAGTGATTCATGCTATATTAAATGCTTTCTTAATTAGCACCTGTCTCAGATGCTTGTGTTAAAAAAGGGCTGGTGAAATGTGCAGGATTTTGCCCTGCATGTAAATGCACTGAAAGCTTCCGTTTAAGCTTTGAGTTACTCCAGTGAAATTTTTGTTAGAATTACAAGAATTGATTTTTAATGTTTTAAGCTAAAACAGGGAAGAGATCTTTCTAATATTTTTCTTCTCTGTGCTCTGAAAAAAGGAAACAAACCCAAACTCTTCCCCCCCCACCTTGAGTTTGTTTGAGGTCAATAAAAAACAATTTTTAAAAGCAGGAATGTCTTCCATGTCATGAGGCCACTGAAAGAACAAGAAGCATGGAAAGGGTAACAGAAAAAAGTAAAGACCATAAATAGGGGTCATGTGAGAATGTAAGTGTCTGAACCAATATCGAAGACCATATCTTGAATGTAAGGCCAGCGGTATTAATAGTGGAATTCTAGTAGCGTAGACTCTGTATTGACTTTTGTAAAGACAAAATACAGATTTCCAAAGTAGGTATTTCTTAATCGTTCTCCTACTGTGTTGGGACTTCTAGCCTTGCAATGCCATGAAACTAATATTGCAGGTGCCTCAGTCCAGTATTTTGAAAGTAGGTAAATCGGTGCATAGAACATAATTTTTAACGTAATGACAGAGCAGAGTGAAATGTTTGTTTGAAATGAGTTTCTGATCTCGCAACAAAGATCTTACTTCAGTGGGGAAGCCACCTCAGAGGCCATCAAGTTTTCAGAAAGGTATAATTAGACTGCATGATCATTTAGGTCAGTGAGCACAGTATAGAGAAGCATTGCATGGAGAAATAACCTTAATAAGAACCTGAATTACTGTGTCTAGGCCAGTGAATGAAGGTGCACCTGCTGTAAAATTCAAACTCAAATTTTGTGACATCCCAAAATACTAGTTTTTATGGAGGAGTCATGAATAAAATTAGTACCAAGAATGATTTACTGGTTTTCAGCACGATACAGTTACATTAAATGAGGTCTCCTTGAGTATCCGTGCTGAGGAAAACTAGACTACATACATGTTTTCAAAGTAACTTTTCCTGTGTTAGCAGGTAAAAGTAAATTGTTGGGATGGAGGAAGCCTAAAATTTGCTATAGACCATAAACACTTAAGATAAATATGACATACTTTTTGCCACGAGATTTTTTTGTGTGTGTGATTGGTCAGGATAAGGAGTATTAGGCTTTTCTGTCCAGTTGCAAGTGCGGTGAATTTGAAAATGTAGTCAGCCAAACAGTGTTACTCAAATGGTCTTTTCTGGAGCCTGATGCTGAGCAACTGGTTGTGTATTTGCTTGTATATTTAGGTTGTCTTACAGTTGTGAAAATCTGTTTTGTGTACATATGTTTGTTCTACAGCTTCCAGGATATTTTTTTGAAAGTATTGGCAATTCTGAAGGCTAAGATTGTGAGGATCTTTGCACAGTACAGGCCAACTGCTGCTATGAGGAATGTAGAAGATGTTTTGGTAGATAATGCTAGTGCTTATTTTTATAGAGTAATTTGCTAACATATAGGAGGAAAAGGAAGTTCATGCAGTTACTAGTTATGATTTCTTTTAATAAGAGTTAGAGAGGTGTTTTCAGGTGTCTTAGGGAAAGATTAAGTATGTGTATGCACAGGAGTGTAAAATACAAGAACTTTAGAACACATAGTACTAATAACAAGCACAGTACACTTTATGTAGCGCTGTATACTACAGACTCTTGTAGGTACTAGATCAAAAAAGTAAGTCCATTCATGATACGTTTTGGCATGGCAGGATAAGTTCTGCCTAGGTGTCTGTTTCGTTCTGATGCGCAGCACATGTTGCTGGAACAGTACTGTTTGAAGTAAAGTTGGCTTAGGCTCTTGTGATCATAGCCAATTTCATAAATAGGACACCTATCTTGTACTCTCATAGGTATGAAGTAAGGTAGGGTCTTCCTGATGTGTGCCTTTTTTGATCAAGGTACAAGTTGAGAGAACAGAGCAGAAGACTGAATGAAAACTTTGGGGTGAGCAAGAGCGATGTTGCCAGTAATTTTCCTGCCAGCATCCTCAAGTTGCTTGGCTTGTAACTCTTATCTTAAGTAGCTTGAGGATTATATGCTGATTCAGAAATGTCAGCATCTTGTAATAGCTGGTTTCACAGCTAGGTAGGTAGGTGACAAGTATCTTATTTTTTAACGGTAGGGTTTTGAATTTTGATAAATAATTTTGTGATCTTATGAAGTGGCACATTACCTGTGCAACAATACTCTTTTTGTCTGCCTCTGAAAATCTTTCTAGGTATGAAACAATCTAATTCTGATCTGTCAGATTATAAGCCACCTATCATGAAAGCTGGTTAGAACCTGGAGGCTGGAAGCCAGCTGGAAGCTGAGAGAGCATGGTAGCAGCTAGAAAGGTAGTGGTGATTTCAGTAGAAGGTCTTTGGTGTGGTGGTTTTGTTTTGTTTTTACTCAGTCAGTACTGAATCAGCACTATTATACAATGTGCTGTTGGGAATGCTCTGTTCTGGCTGGAATGTTAAACTGAGAAGTTCACTCGTCTGATGAGCATGCGTTTGAAAAGATAGAGGTAATAGTTGGGGTTGTTCTGACCATTGTCTCAGTAAGGAGGGCAGTTTCAGTGATACTAATATAGTTTAGTACTAAACCTTCTCAATGTGACATTTATTACTGCTGTACTCCAACTTGAAGCTTGATGCAGATCAAATTTGAAACTGTAGTTAAAATGAAATAAAATAAAATAGAGTGTAAGAAGGCTGTTTAAACTTCTGGTTATGTTTTTAATATCTAAAGTGACAGCTGATGTAGAAAATTCTTTGTTAGTCATAATCAAGATTAACTAATCTAGCTCTTAGTGTCTGTGGCCTCTGTCAGGCAATAACAGACTTTGCTGTTTAAAATGAAAAACAAACACTTTCTAATCTAGGTTAAATACATTAGAATTTTAGTATGTCGTGCCACTGCTGTCAGTTTTACTGGGATTTATGGACTACAACTTGATAGAATTTAACTAGGGTATTTTTAGGGTTTTTTGTATGTTATCAGGTTGGTTTAGCTGCTGGTAGAACCATTTCTTTAAATACAGCATTCTAGCCTGTGGTCATCAATTTTTAGTTGTATTTAAGCTAAGAAAATTGGATATTATTACAAAAACTGTCTGCTGCCACACTGAGCTTTGGTTTTTCAGGGAACATGGTTGCTTGTCAGTGAGCTTGGATTTGTTCCATGTTCACTGGGAAACCAAAAGAAGGTTGACAAGTTTTGTGGGTTTTTTTTTGCAGTTGCTATTATTTTCAAATATATTTGAGATGTACAAGATGCTTGTACACAAACCTTTTCGTTCAGTTCAATATTCTGATAGGTTATTTCTACATTCTCTGTTCCACTTTGCAGAATGAGTCTGAAGTTCTGAAAATCCTTGTGGGTTTTTTGATGGAGGATAGAGAATACTCAGAGTTGAGAAATTATTATTGTCAGTAAAGAATTGGACTGACACCTAATTTGACTTCTACAAAAAGCTCTGCTGAATTAATGAAGTGGTGGTATTCACTCCCTGAATCTTCCAGATGCTTTGGAACACGCATGTTAATTGCCAGTTCTGAATTGACAAATGTTTAGTTTACTGTGCTGGTTCACCAGTAGAGGTGGGCATTTTGCAAGTTATATATATGCCCCTGCCAGTAGTTGTTATTTTTTTTTCCCCAGAAATGGCAGAATTTTCTCAGATGAAAACCAGTGAAAAATCTCTGGGTTGTCTAACTTTGAAGCAGTGCTTCTCATGATGTTGTCTTGCTGACGATGTTGCAGAGCCTCAGTAGTCAATGTTCACTACGTACCTGTGGTTAAGATAAGGTATTTTTTATTTAGTTCCTTGTACTCTGGCTGTGATTAGGCTGACTTTTTTTTTTTTAGTGACTGTTGTGCTTTGGCTTCTTTCCAGCCATCGTGCTAGCACTTCTGGCTGGCAGGGTTGCCTGTTGCTGTGCAGTGAACTGGGCTGAGGTACCGATCTGGCTACAAACTGTGTTAGAACAAGTTGCATGAGCATCGTTGCCAGCACAGCAGGCAGGTACAAAAAAGGGGAATGAAACAATAGCAGGAGAGCCGTTTGGGCCCTGCTGCTGTTTAGTGTGTAGCCACAGCTGGAGCCAGTCAGGCCGCCTCAGCTGCTTGTCGGATGGAGTTGCTGGCTCTTTTGTGCTCTGCTTTCAAAACGTAAATTTTGAGTATGTTTATGGATTTCAGAAAGTCTGGAAATACTGTGTCAAACCGGAACCTTTGAGTTTAGAGCAGACTTTCCCTACCTTTTGCCAGCCTTTTTAGGCACAAGTATCCGAATCAGAAATTCACGTTCTATGTGATGAAAAAACTGCGGTTTTCAGCTGTTTTGCTGGTGCTGCAGTTCTACTCTGGTATCACGTTGTGTTCAGATACCTCCGATCTTTCCTGTCTTGTCAATGTGATGTGACACAGTATCTTCCGCTTCTGGGGGAATCATGTTTTTTAGAGAACTGTGCCGTGGTTTCAACCATTATTGGTACCTACAAAAATGTTAGCTGATCTCTGCTGTTTTCACATCTCTTCTCCTTTTTTAAGAAGCATCTCTTGTTTGTTTAACTGACCCTAAATTTGGAGGGATAAGCCTTTCTCGTGCCAATGGAAGCCTCAGAGTTTAAGACTAAGGAAGAAAATAACGCATTTTACAGCCTACAAAAATCAACTGTTAAATGTTGGGTTTGTTTTTTTGTTGTAGCAATTACTGCTTTACCTTTGCAGGCATTAATCAAGTATGTTGTCTGATGTGATTGGAGAATGATAAAACTGCAGTGTGTTTGTTTGTATCTGTTCATAAAGCAGGTGCATCATTTCCACATGTGTAAAGAGCAGTACAAAGTGAATCTTCCTTGATAAGTCAAAAGTCACTCCTTAATGTCCGTGCAGATTTTTCGCAGTTAAACAATCTTATTGTCCGTTGTGAAAGATACTGTATGAATTCCATCTTCTCAATAATTTATCTTCCTTGAGATAAGGTCTAAAGCAAGAGACTTGATTTAAGAATAGACAACAACGAAGCCGTTTTTTTTTTTCAATATTAATGCATATTTGTTTAATGATTTTTTAGATAAATTGGGAGTTGAAATATATCTCACAATATATTATTAGTTTTGGCTGCATTCCTTAGACGTTGGCTAATTCCTTTCAAAGAGGAAAATGGTCCATCTGTGCAGAATATAAAACCCAGAGCAAACTCCTGGCTTTAAGAATTCGCACGTTTTTAATGTTAAAACATAAGATAATCTGAAATTAATTTGTGCTTAAACAGCATAACTCTGCATCTAAACAAGCCCTGGGTTTTTAATTCCTTGTCACTTTACGGAAATGTACTTATACTTCACTTAAAATAAATTAATGAGAGTGATCACTTTACTTTGGCAGTAAAGTGAGTTCAACTCCGTTTATCGTACTTTTAACTATGTATGCCTGTTATATAGTAGGATTGCAAATGGACAGCAAAAAAATACCAGATCACCTCCAAGTATTGTCCTGAGTCCCAGCCTCTGTAGTGTAACAAAACAAACACCCACCCACCCAACCACCCTTGTAGTTCTCATCAGCCTTAAACATTTCTAGAGACTGAGGATGATGTTCTGGCGATTGAGAGGGGAGTCTGGTAGCTGCTTAATAAACTATTGAGTGGTATCGTCAGGTGTTCTGCTCCAAAACGTGGACATATCACTGCATGTTAATACAACTGGTGATGTTTAACTTTTTGGTTAAATGATTAAACGTTTTGGAGTATAAGAAATCTTTCAAGAAAGTTCTGCTTAATTGAGCAGAAAGAATGTATTGTTAAAAATCATTGATAGTAGAACTCCAAATCCAAAGCCAGTTTATACTCACTTTTTTGATGATTTCGTAGATGCGAATTTTAACATTTCAAAAACGGATGGGCTCCTGATCCTGTTCATCATTCTTGTTATAACAACAACAGATTTTCTCCAGTCAGGAGCTGACAATCGTATTTGGCATTGTGATTGAAGTAGTTTAAACTCTTACCATATCTATGTTATTGAAACTCTACATTTCTGTGGATTTCTTCAGACTTCTTAGCAGGTCAATTTTTCCCCGTCTTTCTTGCAGTGTATCTCTTGAATTATTTTTAAACTTGTATCTTTCAGTTTTCAGAAAATAATGTATAATAAAATTGTTTGTAATAATGATGTCCTCCTTTCTCAATTTCTTTACCTTATTCTTGAAATAACAGTAAGTAAAGCTAGTTATAAACTCTTGCTGAGTGTTTAGTGTACTTACGTTGATTTGAGATAAGTTTTTAAGAACTACGAGAGAGAAATGTTTTCATTTAAGATTATGTGTTTTCATAGCTGAGATGATAGCCAGTTATTTTTGGAGCTTTAAGAACAGTTTTCCATGTGAACTTTTAATTTCTAGAATATAAACATTTTTGCAATGACAAGGTATGAAAGTTGTTTCATAAGAGTAATTAGCGTTTTGGGCTGTGTATGTGCTGTTTTCTTCATCAGTCTTTAGACTCATTCTGTGTACAGTTATTTGTATACCTGTCTTAACCACAGTGAGTGTCAACTTGAATAGCCGTGGAATTTTACTCTTACTTGTCCATGCAAAAGAAAGGTGGAACTTTTCGTTTTAAACACAGTTGCTTAACCTGTTCACTTCTGCTTCTTCCTTTCCCTTCTGAAGTTGGTTGGTGGTGCAATGGAAGAAGCTGGATCTCAGGAGATGGGAATGAGTAACCAGGCTCAGCTGGTGAACAGCAAGTGCAGTGAATTGTCTGATATGGCGTTGCAGCACTCGCAGTCCAACTGTTGTGTCCTGGAAAACGCGGGCATGTTGGAAGAAGCTGAGTATATCGCAAAGAACAGAAAGCACCCAGGGTCCACGTGCTGCTCTCAAGAGTCTCGTGAGGAGACTCCTGGGAGAGAAGAAGCCCGTACTGATCCACCCGATGGCCAACAAGATCCAGAGAGCGAAAAACACAAAGAGAAAACTTTGGGTATGTTCTCTTTGGCATTTCGATTTTTAAATGGTTTTAATATTTTTGTAAAATAGCTATATGTTTTCTCTTTGTCTCAAGTTTACTTTGTAGCCAAAGCTTGTCATCTTTAACAGGATATTCTAAGAATATGTGTGCTTCTGCTTAGGAAAAGACAATTCTTAATGCATATGTAAGAATCCTTCCACTGGTAATGCTATTTTTACAGGAACTTTAATAACAATAATAATGCGATAGTCACTAATCAGCTTTTTTAAATTTCTGGTTGTTGGATTAACTTTTAAAATTTGGGATTGCGGTGTTTGATGCTACCAAAGCACTGCTGATATTTAAATTCCAAAGGCGTATTAAAAACACTTGTGTGAATATCCTTTATTAGCAAAACTTAACCCTTTATATTTCACTCTTTCAGATTTCTCTGTTTATCTGTGCTATTATAAATTATTAAGAAATATATATTTTGTGGTTTTAAGCTTAAAGTAACTTTTGCTATCCAAGTTGTGTAAAGGCACATAGGCAAGACAAATTTATTCTTAGTGTGATGACTTCCGATTTGTTATCCATTCGGATTATGCAGTTATCAAACCAGAGAGCAACTTAACTCACACTAATCTCTCATGGTTCTGTATTTTACTTCTAAAGACAGGCTGCTCTTCTGGTATGTTTTTTTCTCAATATTTTCTTTTTTTTTTCTCAATATTTTCTTTTTTTTCTCAATATTTTCTTTTTTTCTCAATATTTTCTTTTTTTTCTCAATATTTTCTTTTTTTTCTCAATATTTTCTTTTTTTCTCAATATTTTCTTTTTTTTCTCAATATTTTCTTTTTTTTCTCAATATTTTCTTTTTTTTGTCAATATTTTCTTTTTTTCTCAATATTTTCTTTTTTTCTCAATATTTTCTTTTTTTTCTCAATATTTTCTTTTTTTCTCAATATTTTCTTTTTTTCTCAATATTTTCTTTTTTTCTCAATATTTTCTTTTTTTCTCAATATTTTCTTTTTTTCTCAATATTTTCTTTTTTTCTCAATATTTTCTTTTTTTTCTCAATATTTTCTTTTTTTTCTCAATATTTTCTTTTTTTTCTCAATATTTTCTTTTTTTCTCAATATTTTCTTTTTTCTCAATATTTTCTTTTTTTCTCAATATTTTCTTTTTTTTCTCAATATTTTCTTTTTTTTCTCAATATTTTCTTTTTTTCTCAATATTTTCTTTTTTTCTCAATATTTTCTTTTTTTTCTCAATATTTTCTTTTTTTTCTCAATATTTTCTTTTTTTCTCAATATTTTCTTTTTTTTCTCAATATTTTCTTTTTTTTCTCAATATTTTCTTTTTTTTCTCAATATTTTCTTTTTTTTCTCAATATTTTCTTTTTTTTCTCAATATTTTCTTTTTTTGCCTTTCATCCAATTCATAGGAAAAGAAGTGCTATTATTAATGCAAGCCTTGAACACACTTTCTACTCCAGAGGAAAAGCTGGCAGCTTTGTGCAAGAAGTATGCTGATCTGGTAAGTAATTTGTAAAGATAACGGGAGTTATTCATTAATAATATTAACTGTGGAATGCAGGAACTTCTAATACAGGACAGTTAACAATTTTGAATGTTTCACAGTGTTGATAGGGAAACAAAAAAAAAAAACGTGCTCAGGCTTATTACAAGTATTGCTTCAGCCAAACTTGCATGTAGTCATTTCACTTCTACATGACTGCCTAAATCCACAGAAAAAATAGGTTATGATAACTTTTTGGTAACAATGTGGAAGCATAACATTAGGATTAACAGAAAAGCTAAGAGTTTCTTTTGGGACTAATTATTTTTAGAGGAAGTTGGAAAGATCTAGATTCAATTTTGCTTTGTGCTTTCTGATCATGCGAAGGAATGGATGGAAAAGTACGCATTTCTTCAGTAACAAACCAAAAAGACAAAATTTTAGCAGTAATTGATTGTAAAGTGCATTCCCACTCTAAGTAACAGAAATGATAATTTATTTTCTAAATTAATTGATGGCAAAATTGGGGGGGAAAAAGGCTCATAAATTGACTTTTCACAATGTGCCTGGAGAGAAAAAATGTTTCACTTGTTCATCTTGAGACAGGGACAGACAAGAAGGAAAGACTGAAAATATCGCGTGTGTATGTTTTCCCACTGTACTTGTAGATACAAATGAATGCAAAACTTGAGAACTTGATAGCTTGAAAAAAGTGTAAGACTTACCTTCTGTAGATGTCAAGTGTATTATGTATGAAAATGTCTCTGAAATGGCTGCACAACATTACGTTACTGTTCTGAAATAAAGTTATTTTTCCTTTGAGATAAATAATGTCTCCAGAGCTTTGAGAATGAACTAGCAGGTAGTATTTTTACTCACAGAGACAATAGTAATTACTTAAGAATAGACTTAGATGAGTTCTGTTTAGGAAATCCTGAGTCCTCCTTGGAGGTCTGTTATGGTTTTGCTTTTGCTTTGGTTTCCTTGCTCTCTGTCACGTGCACGCTCTTGTTCTCATGAGTGAATTTCCTTCAAAACCAGCAGCTTCTTAGAGAAGTCACTTCCATTTAAACGAGAAACTATAATACTTCCATAGTGACACTCAAGGATGGGAAGCTCACCTAAAACTGAGCTTTGATATTGTGAGAGAAAAATGCAGTAAATGAGGTAGTTATTTTAAGCAATTGCTTGTGCATGTGATGCCTTTTCTGTTTGAGTGAAGAGTTCCCATGTCAAATTACAGCGGTGATGTTGATGGCCTGCATGAGGAGCTAGGTTGGCATAAGTTCCTCGCTTCTGCAGGAAGAAGACAGTCTGCACCATCGTCACTTTGAGTTTTCTCATTGAAGGAAAGATCTCAAAACAGTTAGGGAACAACTAGACCAAATTAATTGTAATTTCCTTCAAGAAGCTTGGCAATCAGGAGAGACGTGTTCACATTACTTTTTTTCCCCCCTCCCAGGAGAGGATCCGTAGTCTATAGGTAGAATAAGCATTCACAGTCCATAGATAATCACCACCCTAGAAAACGAGTTGCTTTCCCTGTGATGCTCAGAACTGCTGGGAAGTTGGGTGGGAGCTTGTCTGGGTGTAACATTAGCTCCATTTTAGCTGAATGAGTCTTAAAGGTACTCAGTTCCCCTCAGAAAGTTTGGGTTGGATCTGGTTCTGTTCCTTTTAAGATGCATTTTTTTTCTTCATGATAGTGGTGGTGAACCACTGGCATAGGTGTCAGCTTTAATGCCAGCAGAGGTTTGAACTGTTTATGACAGTGCACCTACAATGCTTTTTTTCTTTTTTTAAAGATTCATCATCTTTAAAGCTCACTGTCAGGTTTTTCAGTGGTGTCTCATGAAAAGGACTGTACAATAAAGGTAGGAATGCCTCTCTCCTGGCAAAAGATCTTCCACAATTTTTTTTTTTTCCTAATTTGGAATCTATCAGGAGATCAATTTGTGATGCAGGAAGGTTTCCATCCTTGGTGATATGTCTCACACTGGCATAATTTTACAGGCCTGAAGTTTCATAGGTATGCAAACAGCACAGCCACTTAGAGTGTTTTTTTCTGGCCACCCAAGGAAAGAGCTTTTTATGTTTGGATATCCAAACGTTTCCTTAACATTCGTTTTCTCTAAATTAGATTAAATATATGTTTAATGTACAGTTGTCATGGAGGTCCTTGACTTTATTCTTTCTTCTATGCTTCAGTGTTATTTTGAGCTCTTTCAGAAAACCAGCATTGTATTCTTCTCTGTCATGGTGATGTTTCTCATTGCCAGCCTTCTTTTCCTGTGGCTTCCTGAGGCTGAGGCACTGTCTAATAAGGATGTTACACTTAACATTGTTACCTTCTTTGCAATAGAACAGACCTTGAATAATATGGTTTCTTGGGGAGCCCAAAAGTCATGTGTAATGGAATTTACTCTCAACTAGACAACACAAAAAACTTCCATTCACTGGGTGTTCATAGAATAGATTTTGAAGTCAGCACTGTATACAAAGTTTAACGCTGTCATCTACCGTCTAAACAGCCTAAAGGAATATAATAAAAATTTTGTTTCAAATAATTGAGACTACAGATTTCTTGCCTGGGCTGTGCAGCTTTAATAGTATTTTACTTGATTTGTCAGGGCTGCTGATTGTATCTGCTCATTTCTGAAATACCTTAGTGTTTTACAAACTTGTATCAGTTACTGCTTCCTTTGGTAGAAGCTCCTGCCGACAAGAAAGAACTCTCTACGCAGTTCAATGGGGTTTTCTTTTTGATAGTAAAAACAAGACCTGTTGGATAAACAGCTATGTGTACCTTACAGATAAGAGAGTGAAAAAAATCTTTCTTCCTCAGGGCTAGTCCTGCCCCTGTGGCTGAATGCAAGCTGATAGCCTATGGTGAACAGGTTTGTGGTCCCTGTTCCTCAAAGGCAAATATTTAAGTTAGAATTTGTATATTTTTGTCTTCTGTCCTTAAATATTTAGAATTCTGTAGGATGATGGGAGTTTCTCTCTTTAAGATCAACTTGGGGGTCTTAATGAAACTATTTGACTTCCTTTCTTTCATCTGAAACGTTTAAAAGTTTGTTCAGTCTGCTCATCTAGATACACAAAAATAGTTTCACCTATGTTTATTTGATAAATATGCTCTCTAATGTTAGTTGGAGGAGAGCCGGAATGTTCAAAAGCAGATGAAGATACTGCAGAAGAAGCAAGCACAAGTGGTGAAGGAGAAAGTCCACTTGCAGAGTGAGCATAGCAAGGCCATTTTGGCACGTAGCAAACTGGAATCTCTCTGTCGGGAGCTTCAGCGTCATAACAAGACTTTGAAGGTTAGTTTATTTACATAAATTACAGTGCCAGCGGTGGTGGAAGTCTTTCTTAGTGATTACTGCTTAAATTCAGAATAAATGCTGCGTTTTACTTACCACTTTGCCCATTGCTTGTTCCTGTAGAAGGTGAATGGCATGTGACGTAAGTGTACCTGATTTTAAGGTAAAGAATATGGAGATAGTTCAGCTGGCTGATTTTTTTTTTTCCCCTCATAATACTTTCAGTATGTTATCTTGCCATATTTGTTTCTGGGAGCAGTGCTGATGACTGCTGGAAAAAATAGCACAAGTGAAATAGCAGCAGCACGAAATGCCAGGATATCAAAAAAGGCTTAGTTCTGTCAGAATATAATGGATGATAGTGATCTGTGATCACTGTAGGAAACTTCATTATAGTATCAATGCTGTTTTTAACCTCTGAGTAATTCTTATGCTTGCAAAGGTATTCATGTAGCATCTTGTAATACCAGCCTCTAAGTAATGTCAGTAGCGGTAAGGACAAGATTCTCTAAAATTTTTGGAATTTCTAGTTTCTTCATTCCATGCACTTCGTGTAGGTAGTCAGCATAGCATATTATGAGTGTGGTTTATATTAACTGTAGCACCCTAGAACTCGAAACTGTCCAGAAGTGAATTACTACCATTGTTTCTGACTCAAAAAATGTGAAAAAGGTGCATGATTTGGCTTGAACACGTTAATGTTCTCTCATAAAAGGAAGAAAACATGCAGCAAGCGCGTGAAGAAGAAGAAAGACGGAAAGAAGCAACTGCACACTTCCAGATTACGCTGAATGAAATTCAGGCTCAACTGGAACAGCATGATATACACAATGCCAAGCTCCGTCAGGAAAATATTGAATTGGGGGAAAAACTGAAGAAACTCATTGAGCAGTATGCATTGCGAGAAGAGGTGCTTATAGTATGCTTCTCATGGGATTCTCTTAGTTGCTTGACTATAAGGATCAGATAATTATTTAAAGGGGAGAAAAAGAGTAATACTTTACAGCCATTGTATATATATTTTAAATTAACCTTTTTGCTTCACTACTGTGAAAAATTAAGTAGGTGTTTGGCCCACTATGTGCTTTTGCTGTCTGGTTTTGCATATCTAAATTCAAGCTGCAGTGGAAAAACTTTCACAGTGGAAGTAGTCAAATAGAAATAAGTTGTCCAGAAATTGTGGAATCTCTGTCTTTAGAAGTATTCAGAACTTAGCAGGTTGCTCACACCTTGCCCAGTTCAGACTTTGAAGTTGACTCTGGTTTGAGTGGACTAAATGACTTCCACAAGTTATTTCCAATATAAATATGTATTAATATTTGAAACTCTTCTAAATTATAATTTCACGTTGTAATGGGAGGGGAAGCTAAGAATTACTTTCCTTACTTGTTGTGTTTCATTAAGGTTGGGGGGTTTTGGCAAGCTCCTTTGTGTATGTAGCTCTTGTTGGCATAGAATCAAAATAAGCTATCATGCTTTAAGAATATATTTGGACTGGTGTCATGGAAATGACTGTATTTTAGGGCTAACGGAGCTAGCTTTAATTGGCACCAGTATGTGAGCTAGCCAGTCTAAACCACAGTAATGGAATACAGCCAATTCTTCTTGTCAAAGAGAGAACTAAGCTTCAAGGAGTTCTACAGCTAAGATTAGTTAGTTCTTAGTTGGAATAGGAGGTTTGGAATATAATTTCTCAACTGTTCGTATTCTTTTTATTATATAATCTGGATCAGTTAGAAAGCTCTCTGTAGACTCTAGTTCCCTGCCTCTTGCGCTCGTGGAGTATTCGTATCTACTGTGAGGTAATTTGGGAAAGAGAAAAGCTAGGAAGCTGCCATGTGCTACTTTATGGATGGAAGTAAGACTGCAAAATTCAATGATTTGTGGCATTTCATCAGCCAAATAAATTACTGTTGCAAACCTTGCTTATTTTGAGCTTTTTTGACTACGTAGACTAGAGCTTTTAAATGCAACAAAATACAATTGAGATTAGAGGTAGATACACCAACTTTAGAAGAAAGGATGTAGACTACTTGTTACAGGATTTTTGAAACACTTAGTGTGAAGTGACTGATAATATTATGCCAATTGAATAAAATATGCATCTGTGAAAGACAAAAAACATGTAGCTATAATGTATGGCAGGGCCAGGAGGAAAAAAGCATGTAGAACAGTCTTTTGCCACTTTTTCTTTTGCGTGAAACTTTTAAACAACATGCATCTCCCCATACACGTACACTTACCTTAATTCACCAGAGCGCTGTTTGTATTTGACTAATATGATTTTCTTTCTTCCTTTAGCATATCGATAAAGTGTTCAAACATAAAGAACTGCAGCAGCAACTTGTGGATGCCAAACTTCAGCAAACTACCCAACTTATTAAAGAAGCAGAGGAAAAACATCAGCGAGAAAGGGAGTTTGTAAGTGAATTCTATACCTATGTTAATAGAAATAGCAAAACCTACCAAACCATTTTTTTCATGCTTTAAAACAAATACAGGAAACTGAGGGGACTGTCTTTTGAAAATTAGGATAGATTTCAACATCAAGACTGAGATTTAAATTTTGCGTGTGATGCCTACAGTATTAATGTCCATATTCACAGACAAGTAATGTTACTGTTTGCGTTTTCTCAGCAAATGTGCTGGGTATCATGTAGACTTTTCTTAGACTGAGAAGCGCCTTGAGCTGAAATGCCAAAGGTACTTTCTTGCTGTCTTGTAGTTTTAATTTCTGGTTTTATGCTGTAAGACATAACAAACACCCAACAAAGCGTGTATGCTCTTCTGAACTGTCTGTCCCCAGAACTATGCCTGATGTTTTATTTGTATGTTGATAATCAGCAATTTACTTTCAGTCTTCCCAAGAAGTTAGCTTCCAATTAAAAAAAATAATACTTAGGTGAAGATTTTTTTTAATGTAACTTCTAGGCAAAAGCCATGTTTTTCATGTATAATCTTAAAATGATCATCCAGTGTTGGATTGTTCTATAGTATTAAAAAATAATTTTGGAATCATAAGCTGAGGAAAATATCTTCAAAGATGAATCTACAAAATGGCATCGAGTTGAAGTAGAATTGAACTAGTCTGTGAAGGTAATATTACTGACTGAAGAAATGGAGGTGGAAAATAAATGAGCGGTTACAAAACAATTACAAATTACATACAGTTCACTAACTGACTACTCACATAAATTTAGCAGTTCAAACTTCCTACAGAAATAGTAACATTGACTCATGCTACCAATTAGAAAAATGTCTCAATAAAAATAATTTCTGTATGCCAGCATATGCTTTAAATCATGCATATGAAAGTATAGTACGGTAACGAAAACTCATGTGAGAAAACATGGTTGAGAGGCCCTTAGGTGATGTTAACCTTTGTTCATTTTTCATCATAGATCAAGTTCTTTAAGCTAGTCTTTGGAGTACTTTGTTCATTTTGTGGCTTTCTGCGTTTTTTTTTTAGCTGCTAAAAGAAGCTACAGAGTCCAGACACAAATGTGAACAGATGAAGCAACAGGAAGCTCAGCTGAAGCAGCAGGTATTTTTTTAATGGAGTGCTCTTTGATAACAGTTGTTCTGGGAAAAAAAAAAAAACAAAAACAAGAGGTTTGTGATGGTGGTGAACATAACATATGAAAAAAAACCCTACATGTTATGATTCATGAGATACAACGTACTACTTGTGAGAAGTGCTTGATATTTTCTTAATTAAGTCTCAAATTTAGTTTTCTGTAGGCAACTCTTAATAGTGAAGTGTGAAGTATAAATTGTAAAGACTTGACACTTTGTACTTGCTGTTTAGTACATCTGGAGAGTACTGTTACTGGAAGGTGCTAAATGTTGAATTGCTGGAGTTAGTATCGTTTAAAATAATAGTGTTAATATTACAAGGACTAGATATATTCATTGTGGCTACTTCTTTACCATTCCTTGGCTTCTGAAACTGTTACACTCTCTTCCAAAGGTATTTTAATCTTTTTTTGTAGCTGTTCAGGACCAGAGAGGCCCTTGTGACTATAAAGAGTTGGGTAGGGATTTTTACCTATACTGGTTTTACATTTTGTTCCTTACTGTTTCCATCCCATCCTGTTGTGGAAGATTGGGAGTAAGCAATGTCATGTTTATCCTTGCAGTTATTTAGGTTGAGTAACCTAAAACTGAATGTCTCTGTCCACTAAACCATGACTATCTTCAAATTATTTTCTTGCTGTAAATGCTACAGCAAAATCCTCTCAGAGTGGAGAGATGGTCTCTGGTTTTTGTGCTGCGTTTCTGGATCACCCGCAGTCATTGGCCATACGTGAGCCCAGCGTTAAGGTGAAGGGCCGTGGTAGGTTCAGCTAACTTCATAGCATCTGAGCAGCAGTAGCTGTTCCTTTTGTTGTCTGCCTGGCTGCTTCAGTTTTGTGAGGTTTTGTATTAAGTCTCCTTGCAAGCTCTGTTTCACGCCCTTTTTTCACTCTTACGGTACCTAATTGTTTTCCAGGCTTTCCAGCAGTTAACGTTTACTGGGTGTTCGTAGTTGAATGTAACTGCGTATACACGCACCGCCCCCTCCTCCTTAGGGTGCTTAATGACTTGGGCTCATTAATATCCAGATTCTCTCCAATAGTTTTTTGCTGCACTCAGTCTTTTATGTTTTGTTGTTTTTTGTTTTTTTCAGCTTGGTTACCCTTTATTTAAAATCCCATTGCCTTTTTGTTATGCGTTTTAATAGTAACAATGGGTATAGTTTGTGGTTTCCTGGGGCCAACAGATTTATTGTAGAATAAGATGAGCTAGAAAATTTGGTGACAATAATGGCAGAGAGTCATGATCTACTGTTGACAAGGTAGGCTAATTCCTGTTATGAAACTTCCTCTACTATTAGAGGAAAATACACTATTTCTGTGCTTGAATTGTGTTGTCTGACAAACCCCAATGTAAGAACTGAGAGAACTGATGACTCTTCAGATGGAGTAAGAAGTTATTATTAAATGGTCATATATTCTCGGAACATCAAATTGTGACACTGATAGTATGAGTTGTTTTAATAAGAAACATAACCTACTTTTTTTTTGTGAAAAAACGCTAATTAACGTATATGCATTTCCTTCTTGATGATTGACCTTGTGGTGCAGGGCAAGAAAATTTTCTGTCATCGAATGTTAATGCTCTTCACTTGTTAAAATGCAATGTTTTTCACTATGAAATGAATTCCTTGTCAATATTCACTTTCCATGATTTTTGCTCACTGGGCAGATTTCATAGGTTGCGAATGTGTATTTTGATTTCTGGATTCAATCATGTTTATTTTGTCCCAGCCTTGTTTGTTAGCTTTGGCTGGTTAAGGTGAAAGGTAAGTCTCCATGTGCTGAATTTCCTGTATATTAAAGTCTACAGGCTTTTTTTCTTTTTCTTTTTTAGTGAGAAAGGAAAAATGAGGTAGTGATGAACTGTGATACCTTCCAACATTTTATTAAATAATATCCTTTTTCTTTACTATATATTACTGTTCTATAAACACAGAACTCTCATATATAATTTGAATAGCATGTTTTTTGACAAGTTCTGCACACTCCTCAAATGGAAATTGTAGGATAGTGTAAAAAAAGATAGAAGATGAACTTCTTTTTATTTAGAGCTTAGTTTCCCTGTACCTTAATATTTTTGTATTTGTAAACAGCTGTTCAGACTAACGTTCTTGCCTCTTTCCCAACAGCTCTCTCTTTACATGGATAAGTTTGAAGAATTCCAGACCACCATGGCAAAAAGTAATGAACTCTTTACAACCTTCAGGCAAGAAATGGAGAAGGTACTTGTAGAGTGACTTAGTTTCATAAAAAGTAATATAAAAATGCATGTTATTAATAGGATGCATTTTAGATTTTATAACAGTATGTGTGTTCTGAAAATACATGGAGCATTTTGACATTTAATTTGGATCGTAAGATAGGACATAAGGATTTGTCATATTATGGAAAGAAATGTGCTTTTTTGTTTGGTTTTTACATATGTGCATAACATCTAAATTCCAGTTTAAGTGTTTTATCAAAGACGTACAGTGCTTCTCGGCCTTTTTGGCTGTGCTTATGTTTCAAAACTTATTTTCCTGGAGCTTTTTATTAGTTGTACTTGAAGCTTGCTGGTCTATTTCTTTTAAGAATCAATCTTGTTTTCTTTAAGCGCAGAATCTGTATTTGTGGGGTTGATTTTGTGCAGAAAGACATCTCTAAAATAACTTGTTCAAACCGCACTTGGAAAGTAACACTAAGTAGTGAAATTATTTATGTAAACCTACTTACGTTGCAATGCAAGCTACAAAATTAAGTCTTTTATTTATCTTTTGTAGATGACGAAGAAGATTAAGAAACTGGAAAAGGAAACGATAGTGTGGCGTACAAAATGGGAAAACAACAACAAGGCTCTTCTGCAAATGGCTGAAGAGGTAATTATTGTTTAAGCAGCAGTATGGATGAACTAGAGAACTTCATACATTTTTTCAGTTTTGGAGAGTTGGAAATAATACACAGTAGCCTCTGTTTGGATTGTCTGCCTTATGTTTTCTGTTGTGTAAATGGTGCTGTTCTCAGACATGGGAAATAAAAAGCTGCTCTAAGTCTAAACTGGTGATGCAAAAAAAATTCAGCCTCATCTTTCCTTGCTTACTGTTTAATTGGTGGGATAACGTGTATGAAATCATACAAGCTAAATTAATTGACTGTATTTTAATATGCTGAGCAAAGTTCAATCAGAATAGAAGTCTATTTTAAATACACAAGACTGACATGAAGGAGATAAACCTGTGCATAAAGGATCAGCTGCTTTCCTGTGTTCTGCTGCTTTTGAGGTCATAAGGTGCCATTACTTAATTGTAATTAAGCAAGAGAGGAGCTAAAGCAGTTTTCACACGGGCCATAGGCATACAGTTCTGCCTACGCTGTCTAATGTCTAGTTCAAGTATATTAGATATGATTGCTAAAGCATGCTAGGTCATATAGGTTCTGCTATAGCACTGCTTGTGTTTCTCTGTTCTTTTAAGGAGCTAGTTAGGAGAGCCATGAGTATGGTACCTTCTGACCTGGATTCTGCTGCTGGATTGCAGATTGCCCACTTGTATGCTTTCCCGCTCCCTAATAGTTACTGTTGTTTGGGTTGTAACTGACCGCTTTATGGAACTGCATATCAAGATCTTCACTTATGCTCAGCCCTCACTTACAGTTAGCATTCTGTAGTTATATAATTCTCATTGCTTGTTTCTAAAGATGTCTGTTGCCACTCCAGTGTAGACAAACCATCTGAAGTTCAGTGGTCAAGTATGCTGAGCAAATTTGCTCTAGTGCAGCTGAAATTTGACCTACTAGATTAAGACTTAATAGTCAGGATTAAGTAGTGGTAATTCTTTTTATTAATTTAAGAAAAAAAAATCAGTTTGATCACAAACCTTTTATTTTCTTTTTTCCTTCAGAAAACAGTAAGAGATAAAGAATACAAGGGCTTTCAAATTAAACTGGAGCGTTTGGAGAAGCTATGCAGGGCCCTTCAGACAGAAAGGAACGAGCTGAATGAGAAGGTGGAAGTCCTTAAGGAGCAGGTTTCTCTCAGAGAAGCAGATGTGGATCTAGCTGTGCAGGTGTTGCAGTCCTGCACACTCAATTCCCATGAGGAGCTGGGAACTCCCACTGATATGGAACCAGGAATCCAACCCAATGTGGAATCATGTGTGGCAAATAGTTCTGAAAAGACTGTTTCAGTAAGTCCTGTTCGTGGCACTGAATCTGTAGACTAAAATGAAGTGTAAACACTGTATTGAGAGATATATTTTGTGTATAACTTTCTCTGTTGGTGGTAACTATTTGGTTTTGTGGTGAAAATTTTCTTACTTTTTCTACCATATCTGTATTTTCTTAGAACTACTGGACTTACGTGGTACAGGAAGCTGCATAGCAGCTTTAAATAGCTTAAACTATAAATTTTCCACAACTGTGTTGCACATCTGCCTCATTTTTTAAAAGAAAATATTTTTCCATAAAAGGATGCATGTGCGTTTCCTCCCCACAACACAAATCACTGTCATGGAAGACTGTGTACAGACATAACATCATTCAGGGGAAGATAGTGACAGCATGTCACTTTTTTTGGTTTGAAGAACAGCGTTCTGGTTTTGTTCATTGATTTGCCATTCAGTATACTAAAGATTACCAATTTTTCCAGTAAATTTATCTAATTAAGGATGTCTAATGGCCAGTAAAAAATGTCAGCTTTCCCCTCTAGTATGTTTTCTTATAAATGAATGAAAAAGTAAAGGTCCAGAATATAGTAAAAGATATGTTTAAAGGGTTTTATGTACTTTGTGGTATGAAAAAACAGCTTTGAAATACATTAATTTGCAGCTGGTGAAACAGGGTGTACAACTTTTTGCAGACTTCTCAGGGTTGTGTTGTAAAGGTTAGTTTGGACTATTTGCCCTACCTTTGAACAAGTTAAATATAAATGTGTGAGAAAATGTACAGCAACGTTACCGAGTGGAATTTTGCAGTTGTGTAGCATATTGCACAGGTGTTGGTCACGTTCTTCCCTCTTAGCTGCAGTGTGTCCATCACATGGTTATCCTGACTAGAGAAATCCGTTACTGTCTAGACAATAATCTCTGGATTATCTGAAGGGCTGGAAAATAGACGTTTACTGCTAGAGGTGTGGAAGACATGAGTCTGTGGCATATAGGCTTTCCTTAATGGCTTTGTATGCAATGTATTTAAGTGTTAGTGAAGTGTATACTGGTTATAATTGAACATGTATGTTCCGATACTTTTCCTGAAGTACCGCGTGGAATTTCTTGGACACTCGACCTCAAAGCTGTAGCAGTTGGCAGAGTGCCTTCCCAGCTACGTTGTCTGATAAAGATGGTACTTCAAATTCTTACACTAACATACCACAAGCAAAGCTCCCTTGTTAACCTTAAGCCATGTAGCTTTTCCTAGAAAATTTGATATCCACAGTTTGACTTCTTTTCCTGAGGAAAAACTAGGACCAATGTTTCTTTTTCTTGGCGAGACGATGTATGAAATAACTGCAAGCTACCCTTAACTTTAGTTCCCATGTATTTACTTTCTAGTTTTCGTTGCTGTCATTTGAAGAAATATGAACGTGTGTAGCCTTTTCTGGTACTTAAAGTTCTTTGCACTTATTTGGGAGGGGATTTCTGAATCAAGCACATCTCAATGAGCTTCCCACCCTAATTGCCCTTGACAGTTTAGTGGCTAAATTACTTGAATGTTCAGGCTGCACTGAGCTCCTGATTCTTTTCCTGTAGTAACGTACATTGAAATAATGTAGCTGTCTCTGAAAGAGAGTAACGTTTTGTAAGGCCTGATAAATGTGTTTTTAGCTCATACCACTGAGAAGAACTGTGCAAAACTGACATTTCTTAAATGGTAGAGCAAGTAGGAAGCTGGCCATCTTTCTCCTAGATTTGTGTGTGTGTTGTGTTTCTGGTCCAAGCACAATGCAGGAATGAAAAGAAGGTAGCGATGAGCAGTCAGTCAAGTTAGACTCAGAGCTTCGAAATGTAAATCATACTAACCATACGGTATAAAATATACTGGAAAGAAGTATTTCAGACTTGCTTTTCAAATGACTTGCTTTGTAGAATCAAACTGTTTAAAAAATAGTTGTTGCGAGACCTGGTTTTCAGCTAACACTAAGCGTGAAGTAATTTTCCTGAGGAAAAGTGAAAACCTCTGTATCTGATGCATCATACCCTTGGCAAGGTAAGGACATGCAGTTTTCTATTTTTACAATTAATTATTTGGACATTTGTATCTTTAACAATTCTTTCTATAGTGCTTGTTCTATATGGAGGCAAGAGTGAATTTTTGGACCCTGCTGTGTAAGAGTATTTTAAAGGGCTTTTAGAGACATGACAGATGTATGGAACAGCAATACAAATATATTTGTTACTGACTTGTTATGTAAATGAAGCAGAAGGGCCCAAGTTGAAAGGCTTTTAAAATGGGGATATCTTTTCTCTTTCCTACCCTTAACATACTCATATCATATCAACTTATCTGGCTGAGGTGAGCTACACTTTGCTTCCTGAAACCAGTCAATACAGTTTCGTGCATTGCTTTAAGCGTGTTTAAAAACAAAAAAACAAAACCAAACAAAAACCAAAACAAACATACAAATTCATATAAGGGATAAGCTCAGCACTCTAACTGATCTGCCATACAGCAGGCTATTGCACTGCCAGTCTGCAGCCAAACCGGCTCCAGTAGTGTTTTTAAGTAAACTTAAAGGCATTGATTGCCTTTGTCCCACTACCATAAACTGCTTAACCTGGGCTGTAAGCTGATGTAGCCTGAAACAGGTATGTCTAAGTGTCAAAACTCTGGGGCCTGATTGACAGTTTCACCATGATTAAGCTGCAAAAAGCTAAATTACATGTGACGCAAGACCCAAGTATGTGTCTATGTACAGAAGTAAGTTAGGGCTGTATCTCTAATGTTTCGTCCTTCCTTTCATTACACCTGGTTACGTTACAGTTCAACTCTCAGGTGTTGCAGAAAATCTACCTCTTTGGACTGTAGATGGAAATAACTGTGAAAAAAGTGATGCAGAAATCTAGTTTGTGCTAAACACACTGCTTTATTTTTACAACCCATGTCTGCTTTCATGAGGAAAAATGATAATGAACAGGCAGTCTTTGTTTTGCTTTTCAAAAACATTTTGTAGAGATTTTTCACTAATGTGAATCTGAAATTTTATCTACTCGATTCTGTATAGATTAAGTAAATAAGTATGCTTAATATATTGGACTCTGAGTTTTTCTTTAACATATTCCTGTCTTCTAACTGGATCTACTGAGCTCATTGTATTTGTTTGAAAACTCAAGAATGAAAATTAAAAGATGTGAAATTTGAGTTCAAGCGTATTGTTCAAGTGAAATGCCCTAAGGAGGATGCTGTTACAGGCTCATGTTGGTGACTTGCATGTTACTGGTGGTGGCCAGTACCAGCCACGCAGGCAGAGTACGGTAAGGAAAGCGCCGTACCTGCTGCGCTCGCCCAGGAGGCTTCAGATTGGGAGCGTCGTAAGGTGGAGGCCGTGTCGGGCCACAGAGAGCAGAAGCTCTCAGTGAACCTGTGGGTGCCTGCTTTGAATTCTGCTTGTGCCTTTTGGCTCCAAAAATTTAGTGTGAAAAACGTGGAGTTTTCTCTTAAAAATCAGGTTGTCTAGTAACTTCATCGAGTGCTCCCCATTCCATCATATGATACGAAGTCATTCATTATTAATATACGGTTCTGTCCCTCTTTCCTAATAATGTTAAGTGTTCTGTTTGCCTTTCTTTGGCGTATTCCCTAACATTTAGAAACTTCCCTAAATTTATGAGAATTAGAGTTTGGTTTTCCTTGAGGTATACTTTTTTCTAGGTAGCACATAGATTTTAATTCTTTTTTTTACAACAATATACTCTGATATGCTCTGTGACTCCAAAGATATTATTAATTTTTTTATTTAAAAAAAAATTGTTAACTTTTTTGAAGATAACCATTTTACAAAAACTGAGCAGTGTTGGTCCTACTCCTGAGCCTTTTCTGGAGCTGTGCCAAGTATTTTGGAAATCTGAGTACATTGCCTGGTCTCAGTTGCTGTCTTTGCTGTACTTGTTTGCTCCTTCGAAGTGTTCCCTCACAGGTGAGACTTGTCTCCACAAAGGGTGCTGCCTCTGCCCCTATATAAGCATCTCTACTATTTCTACCCTTTCTTATGGTGCGTACTGATAGAGAAGTCTAATCTACTGTTAGCAGTCTTCCTACATTCCTTATAAAAACTGGTCAAATTTGCAAGCTTTTGCTGGAGATAAATTTGGTTATGTGTCACAGTTAATAGCTGAGGAATTTTGCCCTTTTTTTTGTTAGGTGCTAAGTCTCTTCTGTTAACGTGCATGCACGCACATACATGTACATTTGAGCCGTACTCTACTTTTCTTGTGAAGAGTAGCTCTGATGTGAGAACCTCTTTCACCAGCTGCATTCTGAGCCCTTCGGTCCAGCTGCTGGGGCTTCATCTCTCCCTGGCAGACTAGAAGTGTTTGATGTACTTGAAAAAGATACTTAGTTTTATCCCTTTACTAAGTTATTCCTCACAAGTACTTCTTGCACCTTTCTGAATTATTATTTTTTTTAATATAAATTTTGATTATCTGTCGTCTTCCTCTTGTTTAGACATGTCTTCTTGAAAGAAGAATGTATTTTCTTCTAGCAGCCTAACGGTCTCATTTAACTATGCTAGCTTTTATTGACCTTTCTGACTCTGGCACCTATCTAGCCTGAACTTAAGTAATTTAAGAATATTATGCTACCTGCAAAGACTTTATTTTAATTTCTTTTTAAACTGTTTGATATCTTCTGGGTTTGAAGTTGATTATTTTGGATTTCTTGTTCAGACGAGGATCCGGGGTATGTCTACCTTATGGACAGAGACAGTTGAGTCTTGAAGCAGGTCTTGTGCATCATTCAAGACTGCTGAGAATACTGCTCCTAAAGCTCTACTTCAAGAAAGTCATCACTTACAGCATCTGAAAACTCAAATACTGTCACATTTTGTGATACTTGCTCAAGCTGACAAAATAAATTGAAGTCTCTCATTTGTAACCTTAATTTAACTACAGCTGTAGTAATAAGTATTCCATACTGATGTAGTTCACTGTCACTTCCACTGAATTTGTGTCCTGGTGTTAAGAGTCAGAATAACTACCTCAGTTCTGCCAAGTCCAAGTATGTTACTGGTATTTAGTCCATGTAATTGGTTGGAGTTGTTTGGTTGGGGCTTTTTCTCCCCACCGCCAGTATCCATATAAAACCATTTGATCTTGGTTGTGTTGCCTGTTTAATAAATCCTGCTCATCAAAGCTTTGGCTGGCTTTGACTGTGCTTCTGCTGTTTCCTGCCAGGAAGGTTACTGACTCTTCTCCTAACCTTTTTATCCAGGATATGGTTTTTTATGCAGGCTTGATGGTTAAAGCAGAGAATCAATTGCCTTTTAAAGGGGAAGAGTAGTTACACAGCTCTCAAACACCAGGTTGCTATTTGTTACGCATGTTTGGCAGTGCCTGAACTGTGGGAAGCTCTGGGTTTGAAATTCACAGGACAGGAGCTGATGTTGAGAGAATTAAGAAGAATCTTCCACATTGGACTTTCTAGTGGCTGGAAAGCAAAAGGTCAAAGTGGGTGTTGACTAAGTGATTCTCATTCTCTGTAGAGAGTTTACACAGCCAACATGTGCACTTTGTTCAACTATTTCAGTGCTGAAGTGAAAAGGTACAGTGTGCACACCAATAATAATAAAGTATAGTATGGATAGGGGCATAAAACACATGGCTATGTATCAAAAGTTGCCTGGGATCAACAGTTGACACTCTTAAGAGTCTTGCATGCTACAATAAAAGCAAATGCAGGTCTTCATACCAGTAAAGGAAAAACCCTGAAATTGCTTTCTTGTCTCAGTGAGGCAAAATGCAGGAATTACACAGTTTCAGTTCTGCTGTTTTATAGGTACCAGTCTTCTAAAACATTTCAGTATCAGATACTTGTAACCACTTGCAGCTCCTCACAGAGATAGTTGTTTTTCAAGTTTTTGTTCAGAGGAGATGATGATGATCATGCAAACCATCAGGTTCTTAGAGAAGAAAACAGTGGAACAAAAATCTGTGATGTGCACCAGCAAAGTGCGTTGGCCTTACTAGTAAGGCTTCTGTGGTGCTGAAGGCGTGCAAGAGTGCTGCTCTCTGGCTACCGAGTGCTCTGCTGAAGTGCTCAGGTGGTCTGATGAGATAGTGTGGCTGAAGATTTTATCGTTCAATTTATGGAAACAGGTCTGTTAAAAGTTCCACTGGTTATAGTTCCACTGTTGTTTATGTTTCGTTTCAGTACAAAGGTGAAAGAATTTAGCTTTCCTTGGTGTGCAGGCTGAAAAACTTTGGAGAAGACACGCTTTGTGCTGAAAAACTGCATAAAATGTATAGGTGTTAAGAACAAGTGAGGAAGTCGCCCTATACTGGCAATTTTTCACTTTAAATTATCTTCTGTAGTTTTTGTTAGCCTGCACTTCTGGAAATAGTAACTAATTCAAAAAAGGTAGGTCTCAACTCTACACAGTTCTCTTGAAAAGCAAGGCCAGGGGAGGGAAAGCATGCTGTTTTTTCCTCTCCCCAGCATGTACCAACCTGCAGGAGTAACACACTGAATTGAGTATGCTCCATAAGTACTGTGCAAGTATAACTAAAGTAACTTGTCTAATGAAATAAATAAATAAATATATTGCTGTAGCTCTTGTTCAGGTTGACTATGACTTTTTTTTTTAGCTTCAAATTCTATTATTTTTACTAACTGCAGTGCAGATAGATCTACTTACTGTGGAGGTAACTAGTTTTTAAAATCAAATTACTGAGGTACTCTATCAATAGACAAATAGGCTTAAAAGTTATGACCTTTCCCCGTTTCCCAAACATTGTACTTGGGCAATAATAAAAAAAAACATACAGGACTTGCAAATTAAAAACCATAGTGGTCTTAGCAGCACATTCTCACTTGGTAATGAAAATGTTTTAGTCAACAAGATACAGGCTAACTCTTCAATTACTTAATTAAATTGAGTACTGAGCCTGTGACCTGGCTGTGGGACCAAGCTCTCCTACAGCCACCTACATAGGGCTTGTGCAAGGTGGCCACTGTTGAAGGCAGGCATATATTGCGAAAGACAATTCAGACTTGGCGGGGGGGGGGGGGGGGGGGGGGGGGGAGGGGAGGAATCAGTGTAGAGGCTGTATTTACAGCAGGACTTTGAACTACAGGTATACTAAAGAAATTTTGCTTTTGTTTTGTTCCATGGTAAGTTATCTCATCCTGCTGCTTTTTAGCTGCATGAGAGCAGGTGCTACCTGCATCCCTAAGCCCCAGCTAGCTGCCTCTTTGATGCTCTACAGGGAAGTGGCAGGACTTTGAGGGACATTGAAGGTATCCACCAGTGACTGACACAGGTGCACAAAGCTGAAATCGCTAATTATAGGGATGAAGTGCACCGTACATATGGTGCAAAGCAGCCAGTCGGTCTCCTTGAAGCAGGGCTGAAACAAACCCACAACAAGAAGGGTCATGTAAATAGCCCACAGCCATATCAGTATATGGAAGAGCCACCACCGTGCTCCAGGAAGTGCTTTTGTATTTCCAGTAAGTCAGGCCATTGACCTCTTCATTTCCTGCTTTTCAAGAGCTGCGTATGTCAGAACGAATGTTGAAAGGAAGTAGGACCTGACCAAAAACCACCTCCGAGTTCAGTATGTTTAATGCTTATTGTTGCTGTCAATTGCGAAATAAATTAGCAGCCAGAGTTCCCCTTAGATATCATTGTGGAGCCCTTCCTGTGAGGAGGCAAAGGAGGGGAAAGTGCTGGCCTGCTTACACCCACCAAGACTTTGTCAGCAGATGTTGACTTTTAGCAGAATGACCATTGGCCAAACAGTCAAGTCAGCAGCACCTTTGCTCTACAGTTTCATTGCCGTCTCCCCCCAGCACCAGCCTAGAGCTAATCTGCTGTAGACGATGACCAGCAGGAACATGCTGGAAGGAAGCTGGTCCTCTCAGTGACATACAGGCAAGCACATTCCTGAGGAACAAAAAGCTGAACCATAGATGTCTAGAGTCAAGTTCTAGCTACCACCTGCCACCTCTGTGCTGGAAAGGGCTGTATTTGCCTGAACATTAATCCGTACTGCAGAACTAGCACATGGTACTAGTTTCATGGGAGTGAATTAGCGCCCTTGCCAAAGCCATCTTTTGTTTGTTCCCACCCCGCTCCCAAGCATCGACACTTTTAAGAATGGGATGTAACATTCCGCTGGTCTATTAGACCTAGGGAGCATCCAGCCTACTGAATTCCCACACAGAACACAAAAGGAACTAATTAAAACTCTTACTCATTCAACTCTCACTCCTAAAAAATTGAAATACTTACCTCAAATAGCAGCTTTCCTTTCATGAATGGTGAAGTCGTGGGTTGACCATGGCCAGCAGCTAAACACCCACACAGCTGCTTGCTCACACTTCCCCACAGCAAGACAGGGAGAATAGGAAGCGAATCTTGTGTGTAGAGATGAAAGACAGTTTAATAGGTGGGTGAGAGAAGGGGGTGGGGGAAGACTGAAATCACTTGCCCTCTCCCAGAAGCAGGCTGATGCCCTGCCAGCCTCCAAGCAACAGCCACAATGGAAGGCCCCCTTCTTCCTCTACCTCATTTTCTATTGCCAAGCATGACGTGATAAGGAATATTCCCCTTTGGCCAATTCAGGTCAGCTCTCCTGACTGTGTCCCCATCCCTGCCTCATGCCTACCTCCAGCCAATGTGGTGTGCAAGCACTGCCCAGCAATAGCCAAAATATTTGTACGTTATCAATGTTCCAGCCATAAATCCAAAACACTGCACCATATCCACTTCTTGAAGTGAAGCCCATCCCAGCCAGAGCCAGTATAGGTACCTTAAGATACACAGCTCGAGCCCAGTAGCCTACAAACTTGTTAAAATTCAAAACACAAAATTCAAAGAGACAAAAGTAAGATACGTATCAAGGGAAGTAACATTTGCAATGTAAAAAAAAAAAAATAATTCTGTATCAGTCACCAGTCATCTATTTTTTTCAGTTTTAGCTGAGAGATCAGGCCAACAGTTCATTTGAGGCCTGTCTTAGGTAACTAAAAGCTTTAATTTAAACTCAAATTAGACACACAGCTTTGTCTGACAGCTCTCAAGGTGATCCATAACCTGTCTGTAGAACCAAGATACACATGGGGATACTCTGCTTCTGCAGGGTCCAAATTCTCCAGCTTTTCAGTCAGCCAGAGGTTTAGAAGCAAACTGTGTGCTTGTCTTGTATTTCTTCAGATAGGAAGGTATTTTAGACACCTGCCCGATTGCCTCACATCATTTTACTCAGAAGATGCTACAGGAGGGCTCTAACTAAACGCAGGCAATACCAATTCACTGAGACCATGTTGTCATCTCAGCACCTAAAACAAGAAAATGTTAAAAGGTCAGTGCTTCCACCACCACTCAAAAAAACCTGACACAAAAAAAAACTCACCCCAAACCAAAACCCAACTCAACAGTTACTTAAGTCTGCTCGAGATTTATACTTGAACTTCACAGGAGTCTGACTGGTCATCCCTATGTTCATCCCCTCTTTCTGCACCCATTCTGTTTGTGAAGGATTGCAGTTACCTATTGCAAGTGTTTCACACCAAGACAACTCTCATCTCCTCAGACCATTAATTGTGGGGTAAATTATAAAGAACTACACATCTTTATTACCACACAGCAATTAAATTATATTTAGGCAAGAAGGCACTCACCTTACGCCAACGGACATTAAACACACCAAACGTTTTATTTAATAATAAATTTTATTTATGCAAAGCCAATCCAAAAGTGTTGTGTAAAAGTGAAAAGCTCTTTTTACATATTAATAAAAACTTACTTTGTGTGCGTGCACTTTCTGTGTGGGAAGTGTGAGGATTGGACTTCTATTTACAGGAAACCACTAAGTTTGCTTAAAAATATAGACATAGGTATTAAGTCATTCTTATTTTCCCTAAAAGCTAATTGCTGTACAGTATACAATAGCTCAAAGTGCCCAAATAACCAAAGGTATCCCATGATAACTTGACTACACAAGCTCTTCGTGCCCTATTAAGAATATTCTCCTTTTGATGTAATGCTTCTGCCCAGTGCTTGTCTTTTGGAGTTTTTTGGGCGTTTTGTTTTTGGTTTTTTTTTTTAATGTATACAGTAGTCAAATTATATTACTATGTCACACCCAGGATTTTCTTAAGGTAGAAAATTTATGTTCCTTGACCCTCCAGTTCGGCGGCTGCTATATCTGGTTCTTCATCATTGTAAATGTTTTCTGCCTGGAGACACAAGATAGTACATTACAAGTGGTAGACATAGTTGTTTTTTAACAATCTTCTACACTTTATATAGAAAAAACACGATAATACCAAGGCGGCACAGGTATCATCCCCTCCTTAAAGGGACCTTCTCCCTGCCTTTTCTTAAAGGGCAGCCAAATTTAGGAATGTGCACACAGTGGCTAGACTTCAATAGTTGTCTTCTCACATTATTTTGTTTCAGCAGCGTAAGCGTTAGCCATTTAAGCATTAGCCTTACCATGAACCTTTTATTTGGACTTATTTCAACCTCAATCTGAACACACAAGACAAGTTAAAGAAGAACAGCCTGACTTGTGACACACATTTCGGTCTGTTAAAATAAATTATTCCTAAGTCATTTTATTCTGCATTTATAAGATAATTGATCAAATTCCTCTAATGTAAAATACTATGAACTAACCAGTGAGTTAAAAGGCATCTCGCTTTGCAGTTAACACGCAGGGAAGGTGGGGAAGAGTAAATCTTGGCTAGTATTGGATTTAAGTTTGCAATTGCCACATTTATTCTTCACTAGTACCTAAGACTTGGAGTCAAGAATTAGCTAGCAGCTGCATTTATTGAGGTTGTTTTAGTCTTTGTTTTCTTTTGAAAGTCTTATTCTTCAATCTAACAGTGAAAGAAGTACACGGGATAGACTACTTTCAGTCACTGAAGGCACAAGCTGCCCTAAGAACAAGCATTTCAGTTTTATCTATGCAACAAGCTTCAGAGCAACTCAAGAGCTGTTGTGACACTCACCATTTGCCATATCTGCATTATGTTGTCCTCCGACACAGAACAGATTACCCAAGGCTCATTAGGATTCCAACTGAAGTCTGAAATTTTGGCAGTGTGTCCTCCATGAATAAACTGTTAAAAAAACCACAAGCTTCAGTAAGCCATTTCATCTCTAGAGAGAAATCCGTTAAGACCCAAGATTCAGAAGTTAAATTCATCATGCTGATGACTACATAAAGAAGAAAAACTCACTGCTAAAGATTCACAGTACAGACATAAAGAAGGTGTGTGTGAAACAGCACATTCCATTCATTGCTTACAGACACAATTGCTGAGACAGCATTTAAGATGACATTATTAATATATTATTATAGCAACAATCAGCTGCCATCCTCAAAACAGTGCTACTTTACGCAAGGTTGGGCTGTGAAATCCAGACATATTTTCTATCCATCACCTCATCTAATTATATGAGCACTTACACGGTTACACAGGAAATGGGGAAACCAAAGTGTAAGCATTTCTAATTGTTTGTTTCCTAAGGAAGCAAAACAAATCACAAGCCTTTGTACTTTCTACATCAGTAAGGGTAGCTATCTGGGACCTAACTGGTCTAATGCAAGATAAACATTTTCAGGCCTTGGCTTTACATGCATTTATAAAAAGAGTACCAACAAGTGTACGGCCCAACTGTAAATACGTTCAACAAAGATGTGTAAATCATGTCCAGGACAGCTTTGAAAAAAGTTACTACCTTCAGAACTGAATAGAGGGAGCCTACTGCAAGTTAGAGCAATGGATTGAAAACTGGGGAGCTGAAAAGGTTTAGGAACTGCTGCAGTTTTAGTAGCACAGTCATAGGGCATCGTGCTGCCATACAGCATGTCAGCAGACTGAAACCTGAACAAAAGCATACCAGCAGCTCAGGAGGCCCATCTTCTGCATCCTCTGCAGACTGCTCTTCTCCAATTTTACTGTAAGAAAGTAGTTTATACGTCTTATTAATAATGAAAATCGCATCCTGTCTCAACTGAACAGTTCCTAGCCTTTGTTTCCAGTATTTGCTTTTGCTATTGGTTTTTCTCACTGTCAAATAACTATAAGCCTCAGGTATAAAACACCAACTGTTTGGCGTTACCATTACTGAAATAGAATCTCACTTGTGAAGCACACAGAGGCGGAACTTGCTTATTACCAAAGGCAACAGAAAGCAGTTCTATCAACAAGAAACCCTCATGAAGAAGTAACATTAGAAGTACTGTGCTGCTTCTACTGTATACCTGAAAGACCAGGTCCGAGTTAAGCAAGAACGGAAGGCCAGAGAACAGCACAAATGAAGTCAGCCAAATAAAGTGGGTCTGTAGCCTTTTTTTTTTTCTTTTACCATCTGTTCATATATACTGAAAGAAAAGAATTGCTCTTCACCTTAAATCCCATACATTAAGCCGACGATCAGTACCACTCGAAGCAAGAATTGTTTCATTATGAGGAGACCAGTGAACCTATTGAAAGAAAACAACTTGACTGGAGCAGTTACCGATTTCTAAAGCATATCCTGAATCAACAGCATCTGGCCACTGATTTTAACAACTATACTCAATAAATCAGTTTCTTCCAGCACAAAGGACACCCTATAGCTTAAACAGAGTGCTTTAAAGTCTTAAGATTTCTCAAATGGAACAGCCAACATTATTTCACTCTTACAGATTTACCATATCATCAAATTTGTCTAAAATTCATTGTTACCTGCACCTACTAAATGGGCAGAGCTCTCAATATTAGATTTGAGCTCAAGTCCTCTCTACAGCAGGACATTTTAGACAAACCTTCCATCTGTATGGAAGGTACTGGCAAGCTTCCAGTATCTTTTTAGCAGTAAGTTGTTTACTTGCTTCAGAGTCAAGTGGGAAAAGGCAGAAACAAACTATATAGTACTGTCTGTATTTGTTGAACCAAAATTCACTATTTCATGTTTAATAGACTTATTTATTGTGGTTGGTCACCATATGAAAATCTACATGTTCTTGTCCAAGTCAGTACTCTTCTAGTTTGGGTTTTTTTTTTTCTACAGCTTGCGAGAAAACTTTACCCACCTGAAAAATTTCATCTTTATGAGACTCAAAAGAATGGAGTTTCAATTTTAAGTTTCGAAGATCCCATAGAGCCACCGTCTGGGAGAAGTGACAAGAAATTGATTTTACTGTAATGGCTATAGAACTATCATCCAGAACACTTATGAATTTAAAGTATACACAGGTAAAAACCTTGTCAGCAGAACCAGTTGCCAGAATGAACTCGCTGTATGGATTGAAGGACAGACAGTTGACCTCGGCTGTATGAGCATCCACAGAATGACTTGGCTTGGATGTGGTATTAGATCTTGTGTCCCAACTGTCGCAATGAAGGGTTCGGGGGCAGGGAGGAGAGAGCAACAGTGCACAAACATAAGTTTTCACAGGAGGTTCTTTTTCACTACACTACATGTTCGTTCAAGAGACTACGTTATTACTAAACCTAAGATTGAAGCTACAGTTTATATTCCATAACGTTTCAGCATTGTGTGTCTGTTACACATGAGCAGTTCACACCAAGAAGCTGACATACATATTAATTACATCTTATTTTCGAGTGATGTGAACACATTAAATGACATGCAGATTTCAGTGATTCTGCAGCATTACTATAGTTGATTACACTAAAGAGCTACATAATTCCAGAATTCAGATTTTTTTATCCAAGTGCTCTGGACTGGTTCACTGACAGCACACAGCAGGCACTATCCAGACACTGTTTTATCTGAACTTACATCATAAGCTTCTGATCATCAGCCACAGATCCAAACAGAGATTCATGGAGCAGATGCCATGCTACATCTTCTACTACAGCAGAGTGCCCGGTGAAGATTGCTTTTGCATCAACAATTTTGCCTTCTTTTGGTCCAGCACTTACATCCCATAAACACACCGTCTGTAAATAAGACTCATATTCTATTGTTATGCAAACTCTGATTGTATTCTCTTTCAAATAAATAAATAATCACATTCTACCTATAAAGAGAGAGATGACACTCCTGAAACAGTTCTGGTTTTGAAAAGGAACACTCAACACACAGTGAGAAGTGAGCTAAGTTGTCAGTTTTCTGCAAATTCAAGGCCCAAGGATTATTTATAAGGTCACAGAAGTAATTTACATTTTTAAAGCCCAGAAAGACATTTATAAGCTATTAGTTCAACTGATCTTTGATAGTCTTACTAATTTATGGTCTCAGACCCAAGCCAGTTGAAAGGGTTGTAATACAACAATTTCTTCCAGCAAACAACTATAAAAACATTCTAATTCATCATGAATGTTACAAAGAACTGGTTGTTGATTACAGCCTAAAATCAACTCACAGCCTTTAGAAACATAATTACAATATGTGAGAGCTTCCCCACACACCAATATACAGCTACATTAACCCAGTTTTTCTCAAATTATCTAATACATCTTAAATTAGGAGGGGTTGTTTGGTTGTCTTTTTTTAAATAGGGGAGAAGATGTAGTTTTTACATGATCATCTGATGCACTGAGAAGATGTCCACTCAAATTTGAGTTCCATGATAAGCCATAGCCTTCTTTCTGGTGCCCTCTTAATCTAAGGTCAGGATTACACTCTCCACTTGGGTCTGAAAGAGAAGAAATTCCTTCCGTTTAGCTTCATATTGCACATCAATCCATAAGAGCATCATTATCAACTAAGAGCTTTGTTCCTGTTGCAATAAGCATATTTTATATATCAGCCTCTTAGGAGAGTGCTGCTTTTATCAAGATTCTCTTACGATGTTGAGCATAACCAGGCAGTTAAAAGTCACTGAACATATGGGTCTTCTTATTCAGGTTCCAGAGCCCACCACCTCTCCTCCCAATTACAGTTAAACACAAGTTTACCCCTCAAGGACAAGAGGCATTTTACTTAACTTCCAAGGAGTCTGACCCACCTGGTTTTGAAGGATGTTTAGTGTAGTCAAATACCAACACATCAGCAGACGGTGTTTTCGTAGCAATGATGCAGGGATTCTGCGGCATGTAACGAGCACGGTTTACTTCACCTTCATGGTTAATTTTAATCTCCGTTTCAATTTTGCCAGTCACAGATCCAAAGCCACCGAACTCTACATTTGTCAGAAAAAGGTCAGTTTATCACATCAACTATTTTAAACAGGTGAAACAGCATTTCATGCCATCTCCCCCACTCCAAGAAACAACAGTAAGCATCTTGTCATAATACAGTAAAGCCTATGAAAGACTAGCACCATGTGACACAATAGCACGAACACTTCAGATATTTTGAATCCTCTATGATACAAACTCTTTCAGATCTTTAGTCTCTATTCGATGCAGATGAGCATCAGTTTTCACCACAACTGACAGAGCTGGTAGAAATGCTAGTAAGGATTGTATACAATAATGTTACCTAGGTTCTTCCGAAATAAGAAGTTTCCTCTTTTAAGTCACAATTAATGATCTAGAATTAGTGTGAACTGATAAGTATATGTCAGCTTTAGTATTTAACAGAAAGTTAGAATACCATTAGACAGAACACTTAGTAATGCTGCTGCTAAAACATAATCTAAGAATGCATGCGTGCTCACCTCCTTTCTCACTGTCATATTGCGAAGCATCAAACTGATCATCATTGGGAATCTGGACTCTTGCAACAACCAGGTGGTTCTGTTCATCAGACGTGTGTGTTCCCAAAACCAGCCAGTGTAGAGCGTAATCTTTTCCTTCTGGCCTGTTTAGAACAACAAACGCATGGAATAAAATTATGTGCTCAGTTCCAGAGGTTTCATAGCTAGAATCTATAACACTCAAGATCCAAACTTCTTCAGGGAGCTAGAAAAGAGAGACTCGCGTAAGAGATCCTTTCCTTTGTTGCAAGAGACTTACACAATAAAGTGAACTAGAGTCTGACATAAGTAAACCAAAGACAGCAAGGCTAGAGTGACAATTCCAGTCAGTGAACATTGCCACTATGGGCTGAAAGGGACAATTACAATTTGCACAATAGTTAAAGGTGCCATTAATACCTACTTCTGTCTTTTCATTCCTCTAACAATTGCACAATATCGATTTAGTAAACAATCAGTACTACTTTCTATAAAACACAAATACTGAGGACAAGCGGTCACGTATTTTAGTTACTTCTCTTACAAGATTTTACCAGTTATTATTTTATTTCAGAAGCTCGTTTTTAAACACTGCACAAATCCTAGCTAACTAGAATCAAATTTCTCTTCTGGCGGTTAATCGCAACGTTTAGCAATAAGTGAAAGGCTGGATGGACAGTGCAATTTATCTCTGAAAGGAAAAATTCGGACAGTCGAAATCAAGCAACTTCTGCACTCTTGAAAGCAAGAAACTAATCACGCTGTCTGAATCGAAGCAAACCAGGACCATTTGGGTAATCATAAACCACCACAGGTATTAACACACCACTTCCAAGGCATCATCATACATTTTGAGGGTGAAAGAAAAAACACAAAACAAAACAAACACACAATGCACACGCACTTACTTGCGTCAGGAACAGGTGTCCCATCATGTCAGGTGCCATACAAAGAGACAGTCCTTGCCTTAAATGGCTTATATATTTTGACACTGGATAATTGGAAATACCAGGTTTTAAAATGAATATTAAGTCAATCTGCAAAATACGAGGCAAGCAGAAGTGTTCCTCATAAGGGCTCCACACCCTCAAATCCCCACTTCATCTTCTCCATGCCATGACTAGTTAGCTCACACCTCTCAACATCTTCCCCAAACACTCTGGTATGCAAAATTAAGTGATCATCTAACCATCAAGTATAACATCACATATGTAGGGCGGAATTTTAAAGATGAAAGAGACCACCCTCTGATTACTGAGCTTTACACATATGATATTTTAAAACCTAGCTATATCCAGTTTAAGACAACATGAGGGACCTAGTCCTTGTCCACTATCTCAATGAGCCCTGAGTGGTTACTGCGACAATTTAAGTTCCACAGTAGCTGGCAGATGACCAGAATCTATCCCCATCTTCAAAATTCTTTAAGAAACTAACTAGTGAGACCACAATTTTTCAGGAGAAGGTGGAAGAACAGGAAAATTAAAATATGTGAAGTCAACAGCAAGCTAGGATGTGAAATACCAGTCTTAGAAAAACATCCTCTTAAATAAATCCAGACTTAAACCAAAACAAATCAGAGAGATACTATGGCTTCTACAGAACAGTAATCTGTAGCATACATGAGGAAAAACAGTCTTCAAGAAAAAACTAATTTAGTACACAGATGTCTCTGACCAGAATTTCAGATTTAGCTATAAAAAAGTGTTAGGTCTCTTATGTATCAATAAATTGAGAGAGATTTCTCTCCTCACACCTCATGACACCTTCTGCTAGGCTAAGCTAGAATTCTGTAAAGTATCAACTTGTGACTTTTTCCTCAAGCTTCCGCATACCCAAAGGAGTTTTAATGTTGTAAGCAAAATAAAGTTTTACAAGCTCACAAAGAGGAGTCTAACAGAAATTATTCTCATCTTGCACGGTTTCTGTCCTCAAGTTAATTAGCAGACATGGTTAACAGAGATCAAAAGAGCAGCGGAACAAGCAATCACACACAGTCTCGGCTCCAATTTTGCAAACTAAGCAAATCAGCAGCTGAGCCCTGTGTCTCCCTGGTACCTTCCAGGCCTCTCTCCCCTTCTCTTACCTGGTCACATCAGGCAACCACTGCACGGTGAGGCTGGGCCACTCCAGAGCGTGTGTCATCACCAGGTCGTACAAGAAGGGGGTGTTTTTTTTTCCAGATCTTGTACTCCTCGCTGATGACGCGCTCCTCCACCGTGTCTTCCAGCACTGCGGTATGGGAGAGAGATAAGCCAGGGGCTCGGCGCCTGCCGCCACTGAACTGAGGCGGGGGCACCGTCACGGGCCGGGGCTACACCAGGGAGGGAGTGAGGTAAGAGAGAGGGTCTCGAAGCTCCCTCAGGGGCAGCGGGCGGGAGGACAACTGCAACCGCCCCACCCCTGCCACCACGCCGTCGGAAGCTCTTTAGAAAGGAAGCCCGGAGCGCCCCAGCTCCTCCACGCCACCCGCGGCCTCCCACTCTCCGGGCACACGCGTCCTCACCCCACCGCCCAGCCGGGGAGAAGTGTGTGTGGGGGGGGGTCTCCTACCTTCCTTGCTCGCCATTTGGGTATGCCCGCGCACAGGCGAAACGCAAAACGGGAAGCAACGGCTAACAGCGCCGGAGGGGGAAGGAGGGGGGAAGGAGGGAGGGAAGGAAGGAGCGACGGCCGCCGGTGAGGGCCCGAGCGGCGCCGCCACCGCCCCGCCACGCGCGCGGGCTCGCCGCCTTCCAACCCGCGCCTCGCCCCACCGCGCATGCGCCGCCAGCCAGCCCGCGGCACCACCGCCCACAGCGGCAGCCAATGGGGCGGGCGAGAGAGCCGCGACGGCGCGCGCGCGCCCGCGCGAGGGGCGGCCAGCGCCCTCCAATCAGGCGCTGGCGCGCGCTGAGCCCACGCGGGGCGGGGCGGGGCGGGGCGGGGCGGGGCGGTGCAGCCCTCACGGCCGGGAGCGCGCAGGAGCCTCCCGAACGCGCTGGCGGGCGCGGGGGGAGAGGGGCCCTGGTGGCGGTGCTGCGGCGTCTTTCCTGACAGACTCGGCCCCGGGGGGGCTGGCGCGACGGCCGGGCGCCACGGGATCACTGCGTGGGGCGGGGCGGGGCGGGGCGGGGCGGGCGAAGAGGAGCCGGGCGGCCGCGGGCAGTTGTCAGGCGGGCCGCGCTGCTGCCGCGAGGTGGGGCTGTAGGAAAAGCGGCTCCGCCGAGGCGCCGCCGCGGAGCCGGCGAGCGGCTTCGTGCTGCTTCACCCCGGTTCGAGGGCGCTGCCCAGCGACCTGCCCGTCCGTTCCAGAAAGTTCCTCATGGCACCAGGAGCAAGATCAGCTCCTACCGCAGAGGCTCAGGCGTGGCGTACGCTTTAGACGTGTGGGTTTAATGAGCGGCATCTGCTCGCCAGAGTTTTGCTGTTCCTGCAAAACCGCAGTTTAGCGGGAGAGCATCAGTGCTGCTGAGAGGCCGCTATGTGAGCTGTACGGAGCCACGGGCACCACAGCAGGGTGAATTAGTTTCTCTGCTGGGACGGTACCCCCAGGTCACACGGTGCCCCAGGGGTGGGCACGCTCACCACAGAGAGCACCCGCGTTCCCCCCGGTAATGACGTGGACAGTGATGCCATGAACACGGTGCAGCCACGAGTCAAACTGGGAAGCACTCCCGTCAGTACTGCTGTGGAAGATCAGAATAGCAAAACACTATCCACGAGTATCATTTACACTCATCTTCCTTGCAGAGGAAAAAAAATAATTCAGAATTCTAGAGTTGTTAAATCCTCAAAACACCCAGGAGTGGGTGAAAAACAAGAATGTTCTGGCCCTCCTCTTTAAACTATTGTACTTGTTACTGCTGCTCTAAGGCAGATTTACCAAATACAGTATCAATCATTGCACGTTGGAAGTAGAAACTGGGAAACAGGAGTAGTTCTATTATTACTTCATTCATTCATTAGTGTTAATGAACAGAACCCTGGGTACATTCAGAAAGGAAGAACAGTGCAGTCAACGAGAAGGAAATGAGAACAAAATTACTTTTTTCTACAGAAGCATCCAAAATACAAAAGTCAAGATACCGCTTTTCACCAGTCAGAAATCACAGGAATTTAGCCATTAAAAGAGGAAAGAACAGCTCACATCTTCAACATGAGTTAAAAAAAGATCCTGACACAAATGAACACTAGAGAGTAGCCTTGTGGAAACCAGCAGAGGCAGCTACATCCAGGAGACTCTGGGGAACCCGGAGGGGCCGGAGGGAGGCAGGGGGAGCGGGGATGCACGGTGCTGCAGCCGGCCATGCAGGGCTGCTGCGGTGCTGGGCAGCCAGCCCCAGGCTGCCAGACAAGCCGCACAGGACAGGGCCGTGCTCGGCCTCCGGCGCAGGGGCTGCGCAGGCTCTTGCCGCGGCGGCGTGTTTCTCTGATCCACGCTCCGCGATACGCGGAGGTTTGAGGCTTCGGCCATAAAATAGAGATCTCTTGGAGATCCAACAGCTACCGGGCGACCTGTCTGTATTTGAAACAAGCTTACTTTTAGCAGCAAAGAATGGCAGTTGACCTGTATTTAGTATGTCTTAACTAATAAGCCCTAAATTATATTAAAAACTTAGATACTGATCCCACTTTACGACTAGACATTTGTGAGAAAAAATGGTTGCAGAGGCCACAGCTGAATAGTTAACTATTTTTCAGCAATGGTGCTGAAGATAATGGAATGTTGCTTAGTTTTCTAGAAGAAATGCATGTTTGAACTATTTGCTATTTGCGATTAGGGCATGGAAGACACTGAACTGCATTATTGAATCCTCAGTCACATAATGTCAGCCAGTCTTACAAGACTTTTGAATTCTGTTGTTGTCTGATAGGGTCAGTTGTTATCCCTGACTGCTGTGGCGAGTGCCACAGCTTCGTTTAAGCAGTCACATACAAATCAAACACGGGGCTTTGTCACCATGCCCACCCAGCCTTTTTGTTCCGTGTTTCATCTATCGCTAACCAAAAGGCCGTTTAATTTAACTGCTTTCTATTCAGCTTGAATAAGCAGTGCTTTTCACAGGTAGCATCCTTCACCAGGGTAGATTTTTGTGGCAGCTGGTAACACTTTCCAGGGGAATAATGGAAATGAGGCAGTTAGATTTTCCTAAATCCCCCTAAACATTCGAAGGAACTTTTTGCCTCCAAATGGCAAATGGGCTTTCTTACTATGTTGTGACTTAGAGTCTTAAGATGAATTCTTGCTTCAGTCTTAAACTCAGGGAGATGAATCCTGTATCACTAAGGCTGATATGTGTTGAGTCCCAGAAGGGGAGAAATGAGCTCTGTAGTGAATTTCACTGCGCTCAGCTACAGATAGTGGCAGGAGGGAGAGGAACACAAGGCCAAATCAGAGCCAGCGTTTTTTAATTTGCCTCTGTGAGGACACTCCTCACGGGCTGAGCCTTCTATGGCCTGGACTCCAGTTTTTCAGACAAGGAATCCAGTTATGGAAAATGTTTATGTTTAGGAGAGACTGGAGAGTCAGAGGCTGGTAACAGCAGCTGAAGGTTGTAGCATAGGAAGCTGGGAAGAAGGCTGAGGTAGGCAGCCAGCTCCTCAAACAGGAAGCCTTCCCTAATGAACCGTTGCTTTTTTGGCCAGAGTGTTGAAAAATAGAAATCTTTTGGTGAAGAGGTTAAATAATTCTATATTAATCTTCCCCGCAAAACTGCGCAAATTAGAATTCAAGCTATGCATGGCTTACTTATTCAAAACAGGAATCTTCTTAAATTAACTGGAAGCTGTAAAATACTCTGCTACGTAGGAGTGCACGAGTGAGTGTGTTAACACACACACAGACCCTTGGTCATACAAGATGTGTTACCAGCTTGCCTTTGGCAATGCTTACTAGTCATTTTGGTGTTTCCTGCTATGTGTGTGTCTACTCCTACAAAGTGCTGAGGCCTTCCTGAAACCTTGAAGAGTGAAGACTGAACCTTTTAGAGTCTGTTACAGAGCATTGATAGCTTAAACTTCAGGTACTGGATAAAAGAAATCTCTGTCAGGCTTCCTGGCTTTAAGTGACCTCCGTTAGTTCTCTCTGAAGGGTGATTACATGGCCTCTTAAAAGATCAGGCCTGTATGAGCATTTGGGTAAGATGCTGTTTTGTGCCTTTTGCTGTGAACAGCAGTATTTGTTGCCACAGCTTACCTGGAATATAATGGGCAAAATGTGAATTTGTTTTGGAAAACGGTAAAAATTGTCCTTCAATGATATCGTGTAGGACTTGGCTGAACTGCAAGTGAAGAGAGGAATTGCTCCCCAACCCTCTGCAGATTTTTGTGGACTCTATTTAGGATCTGCAAATCGAGTTGGATTCTAATGGGCTGCCAGGACCAGTACTAGCTTTGGTGAACAAAACCTGTCACACCTGTATTTTAAAATAGTTGGTAAGTGACCAGCACAGTTCTCTTCTTGTTAGCAATTATACTTGCACACAGCCACATTTTCTTTTAATTTAAATCCATGCACCAAAAATCCCATTATTAAGTGCTTTTCTCCCATAGCAATTATCATGGAAGAGACAATTTATAAACAGTACAGCTATCAAAGAAGGTGCGTCATTGGCTCTTAGGTTGGTTATTTGCAATTCATCAGCATGGTCGTATCTGTGACCACACATCTAAAACATATCCTTTGATTCCCACGCTTTGTAAGGAAAGTAATTATCCAAGGCCATTGTTCATCACTTGCAGCATGGGTAAAATGTACAATAAATTAGTTTTGAAGTAAAAGAGTGACTTGAATCATAAGCTTTATCTTATTAAGCTATACTTCTTTCAAACCTAAGCATGAAATATTGCATTTTCATTTCGGTAAAAAAAAAAAGCTGTCTCCTGCGTCCTCAATTGTATGTGCTGCATCGTGCTTCAAATCGCCAGATATACTTATGAATAATTATATGCACTTATTAATTTTCAACGTTAAGACATGTATGCTGATTTATTACTCTGCAAAGAATTAGCTGGCTTGCTGATGCTTGTGTCTCATACATTATGCAGAGCTCATGGATGCTAGTAGCACAACTCAGCAAGTGGGTGTAGGTATTCCTCTGAATGACCATCTCAGTCAGAAAACTGTTTAAAGAAAATCAAGTTTGCACAAAACCTCAGAATTGCCCATTGGAAAAACAAAGTAGCAGCCTCAGCGTTTATTATTCTCTAATAATAGAGAATTCTCTGTCATTGCATAGTCTCAGTGACCTGTTTGGAATAAAGCATCATTTTCATCTAACATGCAGATCAGAAAAGCTCGCCTCAGTTTAATTGATGCAAACATAGATTTAGAATTTCCTGAAATGTGACTGTGTTTATTTTCCCCACTGCTCATCCAATATTTCTTTGTATTTACCCGGTGATTATTATCTCCCCGGTATAAATCACACCTGACCAATACCCTGCTGTCACAGAAAATCTTGAGCTGTAGCAGTGTAGCAATGTTTTGTACTTTCTTGTTCTCTGTGACGTGCAGTTTGGGGTTTGCCTAATGACAGCATGTCTCCGGCAGTTCACTTCTAAATAGGCTTGGCTGTGTTTTATCCCGATATGCAGCATGTGTATGCTGCATAGCCATGTGCAAATGATAGCTTTTGCTTTGCAGCGAATAAAGTACATTTATAGGAATGTCAGTACTTAGGGGAAGGCATGACTCGCTTCGATTCTATCCAGCATTGTAGACAAATACACCTTTTGCACCTTCTAGGTGGGATTGTTCCCACTATTGGGATGCTGTAGTGGGAACTCATGATCTCCATGTTTTGGATAAGTAGCACTGTTTGTCACAATTTCTGCTAACCACTGTAGATTGCATTGGAATCATGCTACAAATGAGAAGCAATCCTACAGCAGTCTCATGCATTCCTTCAGTATTCAGGAATATACAGTGTTTTACCTTTGATGTACATAAGTCCTTTTACCTTTGGAATGTACAAACTAAGCTTGTTCTCATATAACAAGCCCTTCCTTCCCCTACCGAAATAACGTTTACACTGCACTAAGCCCAGACTAATAAATCCAACCTTGCTGAACATGTTTTTGTTGCTTGCCACGGACATGGCAGCATTCCCTCAACACCCAGGCTTGCTGGGCTATTTCTGTGCTCTGCAGCATTTGCTTGACATTTTCTATGCATTTTTTAAATAATTCCATATAGAATGGTAGGTAAATTATTTGAGACGTAGATATTAACATTTACGTTAACTGGCTTGGTATGCTTTTATTAATTTTGCACTGAGTAGTGGAACTGGTGGAATTACTGAGGAGCAGGGGAATATGTGAATAGTTTTTAACAGGTCGTCGTATGAAATGGTGCTGCAATATGTGCTGGTTTGCATGCTATACATCTCCAAGAGGATGTCAGATGTGCCTTCACTGTATAGTCTGCTGTAGTTCTGCACGCTACTGGTGTAGACAGATTATGGCCCGTATGTGGAGTTTGCAGACGTGTAGGAATATTAAAAGAAATGGCAGAGAATATTTTACTCGGCAGAAAATACTTAGGCTTTTTGGTAGAAGTAACAGACGTGCAAACTTGTACAACAAACAATCTATTTTCCTAAAAGTATAAATGCTTAAATGAGTGCTGATGGGAATTTTTAGTAAAATGGAAGGAGACATCTGACTTCTGAAGCTTCCAGGATTTGGCTCAGTGAAGTTCCTCATTGCTTATTGCCCTGGCTTTCCTCCTTGTGATCTCGGAGGAACTAGGGGAGGAGGAATGGGGTAGTTCCAAGTCTATGTCTAGGTCACAGGAATCAGAGGAGACTGTAATCCAGAAGCTGCTGTTTTCAGTTATATGGAAAGGAGTTGAAGCAAACTGCTGCTCTCAACGATGTGCTGAAGCATCATGAAGCACAGGAAAGTCTAAGCATTCTGTGCCAAGGAAGGTAAAAGGGAGATGTTTATTATAATTCACTTCCTCTTCATCTTCCACTTTAGGGCTTAAAAGCCTCTACAAGTATTCAGTGAAGGAAAGTGATCTCTGCTCTTGCCTTCTAATCTTTGGAAATGTCCCTCCCGACCTGAGCTGCCTGGCCTTCTTTTTCAGAGACTTCTCCAAGGTCACCATATGGTTTCTTTCTTTGTTCTTCACTCTTACTCTTTTGAGACTTGAAGCAATTAATAACAGCATTATCTTCACAGTTCTGGATATCTCAGAGGTGAATCCACTGAGAGAGGAACCATGCCAAGCAGTTTTAGCTCACTGATCAGTTTCTGTGGTAATGAAGAGTTTTGTTGGTTCTGTTTGATTTGCTTAGTCATTCTGGCGGATCACCCTCAGGTGCAGTCTTCAGAAGCTCTAGAGATCTTGAATTTTGTATCCTCTCTTCTTTCCAAGTGTTTTGAGTACTGAGAACCACAGTACTGCACAGAGTATGTAGTAATGGGTAGGTGTTATGCCAGATGGCCGTACAGTGTTTTACTTTGGAACGCACAGTCTGGGGCCAGATTAACTGTGGATTCACAGTGTGTTAGGGACATCGCATAAGGGAAGAAGGAACAGGCATGCAGAAGATCTGCTGTGACCAGGTTGGTCTCTGTTCACATTTCTGCAGTCATTTCTAAAACTGGTGGGTAACGAAGCGTCTTAGGAGTATCCAGCAAATAAACTTTGCTGCTCTTTATGCTGGTCACTCTTAGTGGTGTTTGCAGCTAAAGGGGCATAGCCACGTGTTCAGAAATGGGAGAAAAGAAAGATAGCCGCACTGCCCTGTCAGGTCAGAACTGTGCTTGAACATGTTCTGCAATGGGCCATCTGTCTTACATTCCCAGTGGGCCAGTTCAAAGTTCACCACGCTGTTAATGCCATTTTGCAATAAGTTTCAGAGTATGTTTTTATGAACAGCTTGAGCCAATCTAAGACCGTAATAATGCTAAAAGGAGTAAATCTGATCTCCCCTCTTGGTAGCCACTCTTCTGCCCCTGCCGTTGTGTCAGCACTAATGTTCACGCGGTCGATGAGGAGCTGAATCAGGTCCCCAGTTTAGGTGATTTATTTTTTTTATCATTGTTGGTTTTCAGCCAGATGATCAAGCTGAGCATACTGACTGTATGTCTTCCTGGTCTTAAACCTGCCGTGATGGGCAGTACATGACCAAGGACAAGGACAGGGATGGCTCCATGCAGGCTCTGATTTCAGATCAGTTTGCACCAACTGTGAGATTGCACCACAGACCACACGAGTCAATAGTGTTAGCACTTTATTGCTAGTTTACTGCTGTTTCTGGAGTGTTCAGTTCCCTGAACAGCCAGCTAGTAATATTGCCTCTCTGCCACTTGTCTGTCTTCTGCAGATGAGGAAACTGGGAAGGAAGGTGAAAACTCCATTCCCATACTTTCATTTGCTGGCATGGGAGGATAGCTTTAAAGTTTCTACTTAGTTACTGGTGTAAATGGGATGTATAACTAGGACTTCAGTGGGAGACAACTGAGCTAAATATGAATACAGGGACTCCCAGTATTGTGGGACACCATTGAGACCTTATTTGACATGCATTTAAAATATTCTTCAAAGAGATTTTTTTAAAGGAAAAAGGTTTTAACAAAATTGCTGCTTTGCTGAAAGGCAGCACAACTGGATCAAATTAAAATAAACCCTGAATTTTAAAAGCATCTTGTGATTTCAGATACTGCAGAGAGCTTCTTTAAAAGGTGTCTGAGACTTAGCATCCATCAACTAAGGAAATCCCTAACACTAGGGGCTTTAGAAAAATCTAAGCTTTCATATTTGAGCTATTTCTCCATACAGCTGGAAATCTAATGTAAACAGAGCCTAAGCAACTTGGCCAAAGTAATTTAGGGAATCAGAACTGCTGACTGCTAATCCTAGCTCAAGTTTCTAGCCACATGCCCAGAATGCTAACGTTTGGCTTTATTGTTTTGTGTATTTCCTTTAGTCTCTGCTCTGGGGTATATTGAGGGAACAGTAGAGTGGTGACGACTTAACATAACACCTCTGTCCTCTTTCTTAAGAAAGACCTGTGTTTTGCTAAAGCTTAGGGAGACAAGTACAGACTACATGATAGCATATTTCTGTGTGAGAAGTCATTTTTGGCTCTCTCTCACTTTAAAACACATTGCACAAGTGAGGTTAAGGAGGATGTGAATAACCTGGTTTCTTTTTTGGAAGAGTGACACAGATGTGATACGTTGGATGCCAGGATGGCTTTGGTATTAGTTATGTTATCGTTACATATGCGTAGCACAGGTCACGGGTCAGCACCTGATTCTGTCAGTGCTCTACAGACACCATAGGAAGACATCGGTTATTGGCCTGAAAATCTGTCTTACTCTTAGATTTTGAGAGTAAGACAGTTGGATGCAGGAAGATGAGACCGTGCAAGGTGACAATTATTGGGCAAAATAAGCAGCTCTCATGGCTGCTCGAAATGGTTGCAATTGAATTTGCAAATTCATGAATTTGAAAGAGACACAAAGTGGCTTTGTGAATGCTTATGGGAGAGCTGTGTCCAGGTGAAACAAGCAAGTAGGAAAAAAAAGGGACAGATAACTTTTCAGATAATGCTTTTTTTTTCTTAAATTTAAGTTACCTCCCAAAAGAGTTGCTCCAGAACTCTGATTGTAAATCTTCTGGGGTTAACATCAGCATGTTGGTTTGGACCAGGAGTGAACTTTCAAAGCAAACCTTCTCATTGTCCCCACTTAGTGCATATTGGTTTACACCACAGACTGGTCACAGAGCACATGAATTGGATTCTTTTTGAGTGAAACTAAATCAGAAGTATGTTCCATCTGCCAATGAGGGGGTCAGACGTACAGAACCAGACAAGAGATAATCAAAAATAATTTAAAAAGAAAAAATAATATATTTAGCATGGAGTCAAGGTTCTCAAAACCGATTGCTTTACTCTACGGATCAATCCTATTGCATGGTACTACTTGCTAGTGTGGACATAAATTGTAAGCTTTTTACTTATATTTCTTAAGTATGCTGATATCCTATCATCTGTAATGCCTCAGTGGCTTTTGCTTAGGTAGCATGATATACTTCGTATTTGCAGTGAAATCACACCTATTTCAGGACAAAGTTTCTAGATTCACAGTAAGCATTTTTAAGCTAAAATGGTGTATTGAAGGTAAATCTCAAATGCCTACTCAGCATTTTGGCAGTGGCATGTATGGAAACAAACAGTTAAAGATAGTGAAGGTCAGAAATTCTGTCTCAGGGGATTTTGACTTGAAATGTGAGACTTTTAAAAAACGTGCTACAGGTTTTAACAGAACATTTGGAAACACTTTTCCCTCTTTCCCATGTGTGGCCATAGAGTCATTCATCAGTCTCTCCTCCCCACTTACTTGGCTCCACAATGGAAATATCTAGGGGCACTATACTGTTGATCTGGTATGTGTTTTATTAAGGCCTAGCACATTTTCACATCCTACAGAAGAGTTCAGAAGAGAAATATTTTGGTAACATGTGGAACACAAAGAGAGAAAGTGGTGAGCAGAAATGTGGAAACATTCCCCTGTCTCCATACACTCAGGGAGAAGGAAGGGAAGAATTTACTGCAAGTTGTTAAGGGGTAATGTAGCACTTTTACAACCAACCACAGGGAAAAGGAGAGTCTCAGAGAGGTGAAACCTGTTTTTTCCCTCAGACCTTATTTGGACTGGTACAGCTACTCACAGCCTCTCCCGTGGTGCTGTGTCTTAGGGCTTATATATGTATGAGATGGTGGTCAGAGAGGGTGGTCATGGAAGAATCTCAGTTTCATTGAGACTGAGCTCCTACAAGAATTAAGGACAATAAATTTCACTACCTGTCACCACAAATCCCAGGCACACTTATTCAGCAAAGCTTTTGTAATACAACATAAATAAGTAGCAACATAGGCACTTAATAGCAAGGGGGAAAAAAAGTCGTGCTAAAATTAAAAGCACAGAACCTTCCTCCTAAGAAAGGATAAAGGAATACTAAACCATATGTTACAAGTGTCAGGTCACACTTGATTTATTCTCAAAGGGACTTCAGAAATGTGCTATGAAGACAATAACACTATTTTAATAGACTAGAATACTCAAAATGCATTATATTTGAGTAGCATTTTTCTAAGCAACTGATAATGGCATTAAGTGTGTTGTTCACACAACAATACAAAATTAAGTCTGCTTAAAGACTTGTTCTGAGTGGGTTAGGGCATCATGTGGCAGTATGCCATGATGCCATTTTTTTTCAGACATCACCTTGCCTGTTTTTTTCGCGGATAACAGCAGCTTGCAGGAAGCCCAAAGAAGTGCCATAGTAGCTACTGTCGCAAAGGAAAGCAAACAATCAGCTGCTGCCACTGAAGTCTTGCAAGTGCTGGGCAGCAAGCTGGTTTGGGAGTTGTTGCTGTACAGGAAGACGCAATACTATTCAGAATCTAAATTTTTGTGTCCGGAATGCAGCAGGACCTTGGTAATGCCTACTAGGTGATCTTTCTGCATAAGGCACAGGCTTCCAATGAGCCTTGGAACAGACTTGGGCTAACAGGGTCATGTTCCGTTGCTTCAGAAATTCTAACCCGCAAAAAGAATTTATTGTAAAAGAAAAGAGAAAAAATCTAAACCCTTTTTGGCATAGTTGTTGCTGCTGTGCTAAGAGAAAGGAAGAAGAGGAGGAGACCCCTTACAAATGTTAGTGAATACGCTTCATAGCAACTAATGTTTTGTTTATTGCATAGAATAATGCTGAAATACACGTAGGGATTACAGCATGCTGCAAACTAATTTTCTCATGGGAAAGAAAAGGCTCGGAGCACTCAGAGTATATATATATCTGTACCTGCAACTGGGTGGAGACATACCTAACTAAGCTTTACACCAGCAAGTGCTGTGCAGTTCTGTGGAAGAGGGCAATTGGCTGTATTTCTAGAATGCTTTAGGATATGAAATATTGTGTGCATGTGTGTGTGTGCATTGCTTTCCACCAAAATTGTCCATTTCTCCACAAAGAGGCAGATGTGGAAAGAACAAGCAAGAGTGGAAGAAACACAGTTCCTGTAGCTAAAAGATGGCGCCTCTTGTGATGTGCCAAGTTACTGTTTGTTTGCTGAAGGGTGAACTGTGAGAGAATTTCTGTGCCATTTTGCTCAAGAAAAAGACAAACCTATTAAGTAAGTCCATAACACAATATTGCACAATGAAAGACAGCAATGCTTCCTATCAACATTTAGACATTTAGATTAGCAAACAGAGGGAGGAAAGCAGCGTAGCAGAAAAATAGGGCAAGATGCTGATGTAACAGCTGTCCCAAGTGTCTTGTCTGGTACCTTTTAGGCCAGCAAAGGTTATCTTCTTTGTGATTGATCCTGCAACAGGGACTAACAGTACTGGGAGTCTGATGTTAAAGCAAATGATATCCACTGCAGATGCTGTCTGTCGGGTTGTCAACAATTGATGCAGTTAGTTCATTTTCTCTTGGTCTCATGCTCTTGTTCTTCTCTACATCCCTTTCAGTAAGGACCCTTCCCTCTCTGATTTTGTCAGAGGGTTTCAGGTACGTCCAGAGACTCTCTATCCTTCAGCACCTTTCATTAAAGGTTAAGGAGTGTTCTTTTACTTAGGGACACACAGATGAAATTACTCCTTGCTTTGAGAAAGCAAAGAGAAATGAAATGAAGAATTAGCTTAAAAATGTGAAATTCATACTTCCCATGAGCTAAATCAGATGCAAACTTTTAAATATAGACTATAATGGCTTTTGTCAGTAACAGTATCACCAGAATCACTACTGTCACAGTGTCAGCTCTGTCCATTCTGGACCACTGAGTGACACAAAGTGGCTGTACCCCCTCTAACTAGATGCTCCTGCGTTTTACTTTACTGAATATTGCCTTCAAGTCCCTGTCCACACAAGAGTGGTTATCTCTAGTTGTACTGAAACTTTTAACTCAAGTGGTCTGACCTAGCAGAAAGCAAAGCATAAAGCTCACAGGAATTCTTGTCCTCAGCTATTCATACAGCCATTTTGCCATACACAGCTATATGATAGTATCGTCCAAACTGGTCATGGCAATTTAGGATATTGATTTGCGAGGGACCAACTGAGTTTGCGAGGGACTAACCGAGTTACCAGAGCCAGCTCTTACTTTGCCTAAGCAATCATGTCATACATTTCCATCCAAATTTATCCGATCTCACTTTCAAAACCATTAACTGAGTTTGTCTTGCTATATATATATCGGAAAACCTCCATTCTCCCACAATTATCCAAATTTGAAATTGCTGGATGAAGCATTGTGAGAACACAATGAGAACTTCTGATGAATTCTGCTCAAGAAAGTGGCAAACCCATTAAGTAAGTCCATAACATAGTATTCCACATTGGGAGATACACCATCTTTGTAGGTTGTCAGTGCAGCAAAAGACAATACAAGACCTTAGGGAGGCAGAATATGATTTTAGTTTACAATCCACTAAGTAAGTTGATTCTACCCATTCACACTCTAATGCCCCCATACTTGCAAGCACTAAGACATGTGCATGCCTGAGCAATTTTGCCATGATCACCTGGATGTGATATGGATGGCAACAGCAAATAGCTTTCAGGTCCTCACTACATCTCTTGGGTTCCTTTTCACTGGTGACAATAAATTGGGTTTCGACAGTTTTTTATACTCTTTAGGAGTCAACAGTTATTATGGAGTGATATTTTTGCCTCAGAACCTTGTTTATTTTATCCTCCATGAATCTTCAATGAGGTTGCTGCCTGTTCTGTTTGCTCCTTCATTTCACATAGCTTTATGATTATGGTGTGTCTTAATGCTGAGATAGCAGGAAAAGGAACGGCACTTTGAGCATGATGTAGCTTTCCAACTTTGCTTCATTTTTTCTTCTGATGCTTTCACACGCACATTTCCATCCAGACCAATTCTAGGATTTTTGTTACATATCTTTACACTCTGTAATGGCAAACAAGTTTTTTCATCATTCACTGTAAAGAAACTCACAGTGCATTTCAGCTTACAAGAGTACTGAGAATCTGGGGGTATGGCCCCAGAAATCTTGGTGCTGCATGCAAGTGATGCTCTCGAGTGCGTTACCTCAAAGGACATAGTTTGAGCGTAAGTAATTACCAATCTGCAATGAAGTCAGCTGAACATCATTTCATGTGCCTGGATACTTTCCTTTGACCCAAAGCCACTAGTCCTATTTTCCAACCAGTATTCCTCACAGTATCACAAAGAAGAAATTAAGAGAATGCCTCACAGCTTATATGAAGCTACAAAGCTTATATGAAAAAGTAATACTTTTTATTAGCTAACAAGAAAAAAAAAGAAGACAAGAATTCAAGCTCAAAGTTCTTTCAGCAGGTCACTCAAGGTACAAAACCATTTTAACGATGATTGACATAAGTCTTGCAAGTACTTGGTATTCTAAGCTATTTCTCATTGCTGCATATATTCAGAGGTGCAGATGTACTGTCGGGTCGGCTGCAGAATAAAATGAAACTTTTCATAGCTTTTTCCAAGTTGTCCAATTATAGTACACGTGAAGAAATTTTGATAATGACCTTCTAAAATCTATCCTTTATTATTTTCTCCTAACATTAAGCACATTAGCTTTTGACACTTTTTCAGTTATTACAGGTTATTGACAAGCTTAAACCAACACTCTAAAAATAAAGAATATTCAGTTCATATTTCAACAAATTGCAGTCACAAGACAAGATTCACCAATATGGAAGAAATCTATCTTTTGTAAATAGAAGATAATAATTCTTTTTAAAAAAAAAAAAGTACTTTGCCTAACGGAAAATATTTTGTCATCTGGAATATGGAATATGTCATCCTGGCTTAAATGAGTCTAGAAGAGCTCTGTCTTCAGCAAATGCATCTACCCAAGTAATGGAGGACTGTGGAGCCAAAGGAAATAGTTTTTCTTTTATGACTTTTACAAATGATTGGTTTATTTGATTAGGTTTATCAGAGTGGCTTTCAACCAGTTAGTAGTCATCAAAATTACACAGCACTCAAAAAAATGTTGATGCAGTAACTAACTCGCTGATCAGCGGCAGAGTTTAACTCTGGATTTATTCCCTTTGGTATGGCAAAATTGTAGTTTAGGTCTTAGAAGTAAAGAAATAGCTGCAACAATATGAACTGTTATTGACTAACTCTTTGTTGTTCTCTTTCTGCCGTAGGTGAACACAACCACATTTTCCACATCCTCCCCTCTTGAATCAGTAAAGGAAAATGGCCCTTCAGCCAGTTTGGGGTGAAATCTGCTAGTTTAGATTTCTGAAAGCTGAAATTACTGTGAGAAACAGTTGATGCTGACCTTGCAGATTTTGTATGATGTTGGCTTAGGAACACTTAAACATTACTTGCAAGAGGTTTAGAAAAGATAACTGGGGGTGGGCAGGGAGAGGAGTAAGGCTTGGCAACATCTTAAATCACTGTAACTGTTTCTTAAGTGGAAAAGCACACAAGCCTTGGAATTCTAGTCTGCCATTACAGTAATTGTCATCCTTTACAAATCACTTGGAAGTGCTGATAAGAGTGTTCAGGATAGACAGGCTGCTCACTTAGGTTCATTCCAGAAGTATGGCCATTAGTCACTCAGGAGATGGTTTAAGAAAAAGTTTGGCTTTTCCACTGTATCAGAAAGGAGATACTATTTGATTTTGGGGTTGAAATGCAGCTTTTCAAATGTTGAGTTAGTCTGTGTGAAGAGTACAAGGCTAGAAGTTCATTGATTCCAAAATTTAACAGGTGCTATTTTTTTCTCCCCAAAATTGTCAATTGTTCTCAATGAGAGGTAGAAGAACATGTAAAGGCCTCTCCCTTCAGAGGGATTTGAACAGACTGGATCGTTGGGCTGAGGCCAATGGCATGAGCTTTAATAAGGCCAAGTGCAGAGTCCTTCACTTGGGGTATAAAAACCCCAAGCATCGCTATAGGCTCGGGGAAGAGTGGCTGGAGAGCTGCCTGGCGGAGAAGGACCTGGAGGTGTTGGTTGACTACTGGCTTGATATGAGCCAGCAGTGTGCCCAGGTGGCCAAAAAGGCCAATGGGATACTGGCGTGTATCAAGAATAGTGCAACCAGCAGGAACAGGGAAGTGATCCTGCCCCTGTACTCGGCACTGGTGAGGCCGCACCTGGAATATTGTGTCCAGTTTTGGGTCCCTCGCTTTAAGAGAGATATTGAGCTCCTGGAGCGAGTCCCAAGAAGGGCGACTAAACTGGTCAAGGGGCTGGAAAATAAAACTTATGGGGAGCGGCTGAGGGAGTTGGGGCTGTTTAGCCTGGAGAAGAGGAGGCTGAGGGGAGACCTGATTACAGCCTACAAATACTTGAGAAGGGATGGTGGGGAGGTGGGGGAAGGGCTCTTTACATTAGTGATGGGTGATAGAACAAGAAGAAATGGGTATAAGCTTAGTCAGAGGAGATTCAGGTTGGATGTTAGAAAGTATTTCTTCTCTGAAAGGGTTGTCAGCCACTGGAATAGGGTGCCCAGGGAGGTGGTTGAGTCCCCATCCCTGGATGTGTTTAAGAAAAGGGTGGATGAACTACTTAGGGATATGGTTTAATGAGGGATTAGGGACGGTTGGACTGGATGATCTCTAAGGTCTTTTCCAACCTAGAAATCTATGAATCTATGAATCTATGAATCTCAGATTTAATAAATTGTAATTCACAGCATGCTAGGGCCACAAAACACCTTCACAGAAATGTAGCTAGGAGCAAAAACATTCACCAACAAAGAGGAGCAGAAGACCGGAGAAGTTTCGAGCTTGAGTGAAAAAGAGGCATTATACTTCCCATTCACCACTATATATGCACAGCATAAAATCCACAGAAAACTGTGAAGGAAAACTCTCCTGAAAAAAAATAGCAGTTACCTTCCACTGTATTTTTAGCATGGGAACATTTCCAGAGAGCATCGCTCAGTAGCCTCCCATAGTGTTCTTTGCTTCAACTAGACAATCTAAAAACCCAAGGAATGACTTTGCATCTATCAAGGGAGCTTCAGGGTTTTCCATCCTCGCTTAGTGCAGTCAGTGGTACTAAGAGCTGTATTTGTCAACAGCTTTGCATTGCTCTCGGCATTGTGTCAGTTATCCTTGCTCCTGAGGTTTCTGCTGGCAGCACTGTCCGTGCTAAAGCTGCCAACAGTGCAGCTGAATCACTGTGAGCAAAATTCTTTACAGACGCTCAAGAGGACTCAAAATAGCAGTGATGCACTGTCATCAAAAAGTGTCTGAGTAGAAGAGATATCATTAAAGCTGGCCAAAAGCTGCCCAGTGTGAACAGCTATGCTTCTTGTATCTAGCTGGGGTAGAGTTCTCTTTTCAACACAGTAGCTTTGTCTAGAAGGCTGCAGTTATTTGCAATATGCACAAGTACAAAGAAACAAATGGGAAAAAATATTCAGTGGGAGATTTTTAGTGGTGCTATAGTCACAGTATTCACCTTTCCTTCACCATCTGTGGGAGCGTGATCAGGTCACATAGCTCATGGCGTGTCTACCCTGAAGGTAAAGACATAAGCATAACTTAAGCAGATATACTGCAGCTAGCTTGAGGCTAGTTAGACTGTAGAAGGTGTTGCCACATAGGTCAGTAGAGGCTGCAAAGCTCATTTATGAATCATAGAATCATAGAACGGTTAGAGTTGGAAGGGACCTCAAAGATCATCTAGTTCCAACGCACCTGCCATGGGCAGGGAAACCCTCCACTACACCAGGTTGCCCAAAGCCTCATCCAACCTGGCCTTGAACACTTCCAGGGATGGGACATCTACAACTTTTCTGGGCAACCTGTTCCAGTGCCTCACCAGCCTCTGAGTGAAAAATTTCTTCCTTATATCTAATCTAAATCTGCCCTCTTTCAGTTTAAATCTATTGCCCCTTGTCCTATCACTACACACTCTTGTAAAAACTCCCTCTCCAGCTTTCCTGTAGGCCCCCTTTAAGTACTGGAAGGCTGCTATAAAATCACCCTGGAGCCTTCTCTTCTCCAGGCTGAACAGCCCCAATTCTCTCAGCCTATCTTGATAGCAGAGGTGCTCCAGCCCTCTGATCATCTTCGTGGCCCTCCTCTGGACTCGTTCCAGTAGCTCCATGTCCTTCTTATGTTGGGGACTCCAGAGCTGAACACAGTATTCTAGGTGGGGTCTCACAAGAGCTGAGTAGAGGGGCAGAATCACCTCCCTCGTCCTACTGGCCACGCTTCTTTTGATGCAGCCCAGGATACGGTTGGATTTCTGGGCTGCCAGTGCACATTGCCAGCTCACGTTGAGCTTCTCATCCACCAGCACTCCCAAGTCCTTTTCCTCAGGGCTGCTCTCAATCCATTCTCTGCCCAGCCTGTACTTGTGCTTGGGATTGCTCCGACCCATGTGCAGGCCCTTGCACTTGGCCTTGTTGAACTGCATGAGGTTCTCACAGGCCCACCTCTCCAGCCTGTCAAGGTCCCTCTGGATGGCATCCCTTCCCTCCAGTGTGTCCACAACACCACACAACTTGGTGTCATCTGCAAACTTGCTGAGGGTGCACTCAATCCCACTGTCCATGTCACCAACAAAGATGTTAAATAGCACTGGCCCCAGTATTGACCCCTGAGGAACACCACTGTTTCCATAGCCAGCCATGCCAAGTTGCTACAACATCTTTCTCCAAATCATCTGCCCAGAATTTAATTCCAGACTGTCCCTGCAAGCTGCAGTCACACACTGATTGCAGTATGGGTGCTTAGTCTAGTTTACTCCGTACTTTTAGTGGTCAAGCTCTCCATCCGTTCATCAGAGTTGACTGGAAATCAGAAACTATTTGTTAATGAGGATTTTATATGCGCTGTCCAGGGGGCTCTATTGACAGAGGATTATTCTGAAATGATGTGTGGAATAAGAGTGCCTTTTTCTGCATTAATATATTCAACTCTGTTGGTGAGGAATATAACATTAGCAAGGCATTCGTAATTCTGTAGTAGTCATTGTCCACACATGGAGTTCTTCTGAAGAACCAGTCTGCACTTGGTTTTCAGCAATGCTCAAGACATCAATTGCAGAAAATGAGGCACCTAAAAATATCTGAATATAGATTTCCTCACAGTGCCGATGTTATCAGCTATGCTCGTTTCTCTCCAGCGTATCTGTTTGCCCAGTTCTGTTGGTCTTTCACTTCTGCTGCTCAACAGCAGAAGCTGCGGATGTTACTGTCTCCCAGTGTTAGTTGGTAAACAGATGCTTTTCAAAGCAACAGCTGCACTTTGACAAGAAACTTTAATTTATCTTTTACAGATTGTCACCCTGTTTTAATCCAGACTTGTTTGCACATTCCCTGGTTGGAGGGAGGTAGGTCAGTGTTACTTCTCAACCAGCCCCCCAAAAATTTTCATTTCTTCATAAATACCTTGATATAGCTTCCTCTATGTATCTCCCTCTTGGCAGACCCCGGCTGAAGGGCTGTGCTGCTTTTGCTGGAAATTCAGGACCATTCTTTGCTGTAGGCCCTGTCTTAGCTTTTCTGTCTGTGCAATTTAATGAATACATCATTGGCTATCCGATTAAGACGTTTGCCTGTTCTATCACACCTGCCAGCAGTAACCTTTCTGCGTTATAGGAGCTTTAGGGTCTTGCTCAAGAGTTGAAACATGTTTCTGGCTCTAAAACCAGGCAGATATTTCAGAGGAGAGCAGCAGAATCTTGTCTCAGTTCAGATCCCTGCAGCCTTGTCCACCTCCAGAGAAAGACTCCACACCATCCATCCTCGTCCTGTGCTAGCAAGGGCCAGATCAGCACTCCTGCTCTGCACTAATTAACCGAAGTGGCATCTCTCGTAATGCTGCCAGTGAGACAGCAGCAAGGAGAATAAACACTTGCAGTTGGGTGGAACAGGAAGGCCCAGGATCTGGCTGCATCCTACCAAAGCCCTGCCCAAGCAGGTGCTCGGAACCCAGAGCTCAGGAGCTGCACCACCCAGGGCATTGTCCTTGCTAAGCCAGCTCAGGGCGAGGGTACCCCAGGCTACTCACAAAGCCTCCTCTGGCATCCTGCAGTAGCACTTGGGAGGGTGTCCAGCACCACTTCGTACTAAAAAATGGATAAAATACCTCATACGCTGCACTACGTGATTTTAGCCATCTGTGTAAACACACATCGTCTGTTCTTTTTCACTGGCCAGAAGCATTTGTAATCCACATACCTGCTGAAGTTTTTTTCCTGTGCATCACTTTCCAAAGTATTGAACCCAAGTGATTTTTATTGTGAAATGATCTAAAAGATAATGGTAAACAAAAAATTGCAAAATGATACTGACATTATTATCCACTTTGGCACCAACTGTCATTATCTGGGGTCTCAAGTGGAAACAACTTTGCCTTCTTCCCCAAAGCCTCTCACTGGCCTTGACAGGAAGCAATTTTGTTTAATGAAGACAGCCATACTTCAGTATAAAGGTGTCAAGTGAATTATTCATGAGCTCCTTTATCTCCAAAGTGTTCCAGCTGCTATATCTCATTGTCAAATGGTAAAAGAAAATTAAAGTTTCTTGTCAAAGTGCAGCTGTTGCTTTGAAAAGCATCTGTTTACCAACTAACACTGGGAGACAGTAACATCCGCAGCTTCTGCTGTTGAGCAGCAGAAGTGAAAGACCAACAGAACTGGGCAAACAGATACGCTGGAGAGAAACGAGCATAGCTGATAACATCGGCACTGTGAGGAAATCTATATTCAGATATTTTTAGGTGCCTCATTTTCTGCAATTGATGTCTTGAGCATTGCTGAAAACATGGAGCAGCTGAGCATTTTCTCCCTATATATTCCTCTTTCTTTAGCATATGACTTTTTTTTTGCTGTGACGTCTTTCATTACAGAGCAGCCCCGTCATTAGCACAGTATCTTTACTCACGAGGAATCCAATATGGTCAGCACGGCTATACATGAAGACAACAGCCTTTGCATTTCATCTAATTTCAGGGTCGAGATACACATATGCTGATTCAATTACGGAGTGTAATTCACTGCAGCGACTGTGGGCCTTATTCTTGCTTCATTGGCTCCATAGTTATTTAAATTTGCACAGATGTGCAAAAGTGTTGCAAAAAAAAAAATTTAATTGCTGGTACTTCACTATTGTGCAAGTACAAGTAATCTATATTTAGAAATATGGTTAAAAAACCACCATACCTTTAGAAGTCAGACCAGACTGCACGTAAGCAGCTTGCTAAACTTATTTTAGCACTCTAGAGGTTTGTGAGAGCAGGCACACTGCAAGATTTTGCCCTTTATTTCACCAACTACGTTCTTCAACCTTGTGGAGAGAATTCTGGTTTAAAAGACAAATTACCATGATTTATATGTTCACCTCTTCTTCTTTACAATTTCATTGCTAAGTATTTTCTCATAATCATTTAATCATAAAGAAACTGCACCTCTGTGCCTACATGTATTTTTACAGAGTAAGGTTGCATCTACTAAATAGCAGGTAATCTGCTACATGCCATCACTATTTAGCAAATGTAACTGAATGTTAAAGAATTCCTTTTTACCTTTAATTGATCAGCCTTTGTGCTCATAACAGGATAGAAATAACATTTTGTAGGCTATCTTACTTGTGATATCTCCTCATTTTAGGGTGCTTAATTTTTTAATCTCAATATCTATTTTTGTGTAGGAAGCTTTATCTAGAACAGTCCTAATACAATGGCATCTATCCTCAGATACCATCTTCAGTTATCAAACCAAAGTAACATTTTAAAATGTGATTATAATCTTAAAGATTCCAACATAAAGATAGGAAAATACATAATCATAAAAAAAAATATGCTCTTCAGTGCAGAAGTAGATTGCAATTACTCCTAATTAATTCTGGTGCTGCTGAGATTGGTATCTTGTTTAATATAGCTGCCTTGCCAATTGGATGCTAATTTCTTTCTCCTGAGCTTGAAGTTTATTCTTAGGTTTAATTTAGCTGATAACATAGGATTTTGCTAATAGCTATGGCAGCTATAGTGCTTTTTCTCCCCGTTACATATGACGCTAGATTTCAGAGATTATCAGGAAAAGCTACACGAAAATCCTTGTTGAATTTGGGCAATACCCATCTGCCCAGCTTGTAGACAGAACTTCAGCAAAGGAAAGAGAAATCAACAGGCCATCAGTATTCATCTGGACTGCAGAAAGCAAGAGGAAACTGATGGATATACCAAGGAAGAAAAAAAAAAATCAGTAATGATGTTTTGAGATTGCTGTGTGATGGCTTGAGTGACGGCACCAAGTAAAAGGTAACACCAATGCCTTCAAGCCTCCAGGAGAGAAGAAGCTTTCTGACTAAGGCTTTCTGTCAGTGTTGTGAAGGTAGAGACAGACCAAAATAGTGCTCTCACTGGGGACAGTCTGTCCTGTTCCTTCACCACCCTTGTGGCCTTCAAGTACCTGGACAAGAGAGAATTGTGGGAAAACCACACTTCAGAAACCCTGCTGCTCTCAATTTATTATTACTGATAAACTAAATTACTTTCCATCTGCATATCTGTTCTGAGTTTTCTCAGAATAAGTTATTAGGATTTTTCTGTATCTATACAATCATCAAGGATTACTAAAGCTGACATTAAAAAAATCCAGAAAAGACAATCTGTCCTTCTTCCGAACATCAGCAGCTATGACATTTCTCATACCGTTTCGATTTGTAAGTACTCCAAGCAGCAGACTGCCTCTGAACATCTGTTCACTGAATGTCCCAGAGAGATTGGTTTTGCACTGAAAATTTCAAGCATCTCTAATATCACCATGCAATACTGGCATCTTTGCTCCCCTTGATGAAATATTTTTAATGTGGATAACTTAGAAGAAATATATTTGTCTGAAAGCTGATAAATTCCGACATTTTTTAAAAATACCTACGTATTTTTAAATTCCTACATATTTTTTAAATCTTGAAGGATTTTGCAAAACTCATACCCACTCATCTTGCTTAGCTATTCTTTTTAGCTTTTGCTTTTCTTTGTATTTAATTTTCTTTCCATGGCATTTTTTGTAACTGGAAAAGTTGTTTGACTTTTTAGGTGATGACCTTTCATTTAGATCCTTGCCCAGGATGCACTCTTACATTAAAGCTTCAATGACAATTCACTAAAATAGAAAATTTTATTTTAATGTTTGAAATCAGGCCTCATCTGGCATGCTCGTATATTGAAAATCTTTACAGTGCTATCTATCTTGCAGTAAATTTTTAGGCTGTTATCCTGCACACACTTGACTTTTTAACTGTGTGTAGCCCTGTGTAGATTCAGTATTCGTTCATGGATTTTAAAGTTAAGCATGTACAAAGAGATTGGGCCCTCAGGGTATGGGATTACCTGACTGTCTTTATGTAGCAAGAGTTAGCACAAGAAAGAATCAATTACGCTACAAAGCATAGTAAAATTACCCTCAAAACTCACTATAGCCATACTCTGATTTTGACTGTAGATGTTCGTACTTTACGAACTTTTTCATACTGTTTTATTCCAATATTGCAAGTTAATAAATATGACACCAATAGGATAAGCTTTTCTAGAAATTAATACATTCCTCTGTAACTATATTAGGATACAGACTTCATAAAAATTTACTTGCTTACTCTGAATGAGCAAAAGAAAAATAAATTAGCAACAAAAGAAAGGAAAAAAAACCTAGGACATCCCTGAGCAATTCTTACTCCTTCAAATCAATTAAAGTTTGAGTGAGAACACTCATTAAATTGTAAGAGACACACTGGAAATGTTCCTCCCTTAAACTACCCATAGTTTTAGAGAAGCCAAGACTTGCCAAATGTGTATTATTTAAACTATGTGGAAAGAACTACAGTGTTCAGAAGTGCAACTGTTCAAAAATGCTTGCCTGCTTGCTAAAAAAAGAGGGTATGTGTTCACTAGGAACCCCAGGATTCTGGCTTCGCTATCCCTTTGCTGCTTCCGCAAGGCTAGAAGACAGACACTGTTTAGTCGCTTCATATGTTAAAGCAAAACCACCAGACATCCCTAGGAGTTTTAATTTAGAGTGGCCATATTTTGTAAAACCTTTTGTCTCTTAGCTCTGCTTTTTCAGGAGACACTAATTCCGAGTTTCACTGCAGTGTCCTTGCACCCGAACAGCGGGGATTGCAATATCGATTGTGAGCAGAATCAGCACATTGTTGTAGGAAATACTTGCAAAACATCTAACTGACCAAGAGCAAGAGAGTAGCTACACATCCTGTGGCCCAGCTTTAATTGTTTTTCTAATGTTAGGGTCAGCAGCGGTGGATGTACCACACCCAGAGGAGTAAACAGGAAAGGCTGCATCTATGGCTTTGTGCTGCAGCGGTGCGTGCCAAGGGAAGACACAGGATATGTCCAGGCGGATCCATGCAGGCAGACGTGAGCTCTTCAGTGCTGTCCTCAGAGCTGGCTGAGACAGCAGACAAGAGGATGGTTGCATCAGTGCACCTAGGCAGCTTCCTGCTCACAACTACCTCCTGTCCAGTTGGCCTGAGGAAAGGCAGAGAGCTTAAACTGCCTGCACCTCTGTGCATATACATCCTTTCAGGCAGACCTTGCTTGCTTGCTTTCTCACTTTCTTTCTCTCTCTCTTTCCTTCTTTCCTTTCTCATCTCCAGTGTTACAAATTTGCTGCAATTTAAAACTGAATATTCAAAGGTGGCATCAGCTATAGATTCCAAATGATGCTCTTAGGCACTGAAGCAGGATTTTCTAATCTAAGGGGCTCTATCCTGTGATAGAAGTGGAGTGAAGAGAGTCCTCTAGCACTTGCCAAGAGAGGGAAGAGGAGGGAAGGTACCTTGTGGGGAGAGGTCCAGCAAGGGAAGATAGGGGATACTGACAGTAAGTCACTGACAAGGAGGATGAGAGAGGGATTATAGGAAAGGTCCCGGGTCATCCACAGCCGGGGTAGGGAAGAGTGGGATCACTGAAAGGAGGGAGATGAAATAGGACACAGGCAGCTTTAGAGACGCTCTTTACTTCTTTTATTTGAAAGATGCTTCTAAAACCTGATCTCTCCTTTTTACTGTGCCGATGATAATTCTTCCACCTAGATCTCTTCTTGTAGGTGGTGTGTTTCCATGCTTGTCCATGGGAAGCTCCATGCAAAGCTTCTCCCATGTGCAAACTGTTCCTGATGCACGTCTACGTGACACTGCTGAGCAACACTGGGAATCCCGTAGCTAGCACCAAAGAGCTGGTATATCACCACAGCCCAGCCCAGTGCCATTCATAGATGGTCCTTTGGGCTCCAGACACTTAACTTTGCCCTCAGCCTTCATCTGACCTTGCCAGCTTAGGCATGGACAACTGTATCACTTTGATTTGCAAGCTAGCTGGTCTGGTTCCCGCATGAAATCGCTGAACTTAACTGTATTGTGGAGCCTGGTTGTCTGCACAGAAAACTGAAATAACTTCTGAACCATGTAATCAAATCCTGCATTTCACCAACTTATTTCCTATTAGTCGCTGTCATTACACCTGATGTTGCTCCACAGTCAGTCAGGAAGAGTCTCCTTATTGCTAGTCCTACACTGAGTTTATTTGCCCCCTCACGCTTCCAGAGCATCTGAATGCCCAATTGCCTGTATCTCACAAGAGATAGATTGCCTGTGTCTCACAACACTGCTGTACAATTAGGAAATATTTTCTTTGTACTACTAACAAAGAATGTCTGCAGGGTTGCATGGCAAATGTAGCAAAGGTAGATTTTTCTGAGTCTCTCTAAGATACACTTCTCAGTCACAAGACTGTAATTTATCTTCCTTATATGCGCCTTCCTTCTCCACCAAGATGAGATTTGATATCTAATCTCTATACTGAATAATATTATGTCAGCTGTCAACTGTCTGGAATTTCTGGGGGGAAAAAAAATGAAGAACATCTATAAATGACAAAGCAAATAGTAATCTAACAATATTTGGTCTTTGCCAGTCAATACTGTCAATAAGAACACATGTAACTAAAATTATAAGATTTTATATAATAATTGACATGATGTTGGCTCAATAACATAAAATGTACATATGCACAGAATAGCCTTTATTCCTGTTTTAAATCCTGGCTTTAGACACCTCAACAGCAAATCTATAAAGGACTTTGAGCACATTGAGTTGCACAGAATATAAGTAATTTCTTTTCTCACACTGCTGTAAATGAAGAACTTTGGTGAAGCTGCTGTGGTGCCAGCAAAGGCCACTAAGTGGGGAAGCAAGCTGATGGCACTCTGTGAGAAGGTGGTCAGCCAGCCCTAGTCCCCCCTGCAGTTTACAAGCAGGAAACAAAGCTTGAAGAGGGGTCTGGGAAGAGCATCTTGCTCTACACTGCAGGAGGCTCCAAGGGGAGAGCAGTTCCTGGGGACATGCCGTAAACCATCTTGTGCTCTGTCTTTATAGTGACCCAAGTCAAGCTCTCTAATACATATGAGATCTCTTGTGTTCAGCTCTGCAGCCTTCTATATGAGAGAGGGGCAATCAGTTACCTCCGTGGTACTCTCCCCTTGTTGCTAACTGCTAACCATGAACAGGCTGGCGATGATGTTTGGGCAAGCAGTGACTTTGAAAGTCCAGCTGTTGTCTCTGTTATTTTTCCTGTGCAGTCTCCTGTTTGTGGCTTCAGGGGCTCTGATGGTCAGAGGCTGTCCCTGCTATCGGAGGGCTTTACCAGAACACGAGACGACTGTCTCCTGTGCTGCTGAGAAACAATGTGCGATCCAAAGTAACGCCACTCAGGTCTTTCAGGTTTCTTTCCTTTGAAAGTGATATCCCAAGTATCTGCTTTGGAGATACTTGGAGGGATGGGAGATGGGAAAGGAGGTTCCCACACAATGGTGTAGCAGCTGTGCAACCAGGATGCAGCTGGCACGCCTCCGAGTGGTGCCACCCAGCCCATCCCTGCTGCCTGAGCACTTGCTCCACCACCCTGTGCCAGGTGCAGCTGCCCAGCTCCGGACAAACTCTACCTTGGGAGAGAGGTTATGAAGAGGTGGAGAGGCCATGGCATAGTGCCACGGATGAGGGAGACGCAGCTCTGGCTGCTGCGGAATATGAGCCAGCTGTGTGTTTCTCTGTCTCTGCAGGTGAGACCTGAGAGCTGGAGGTTGCTCTCACGTTGCAGGCCAGACTGCAGTCACAGCGGCTTTTGCATACCGAGCGATGCAGTGAAAATACAGCTCTTCGCAAACTGGTGCTGGGTGAAAAGCTTTGTCACGTGCAGGTTACAAGCTTTACGGCACGGTGCGTGTTCCTGCAGAAAACTCCTGCGACGATACTCACTGGGATTGCAATGACATTGGCGTAGCTGCATTTGGTCTAGGAAAATCAGTCGTAAATAGAATTTATTGTTGGTGTACCTCCACTCTCTGTGCTAACAGCAGAAGCTGTAGCCTATGGCAGCTGATTTGTTTGTAGTTTACATTGAATTCACGAATTAACTAGAGGACAAGGTGGACCGTTTGCTGTGTTAAAATGTAACTAGGACCATAGCATAAGGACGTACTGTTTTGACCTTATTCAGGTCAAAACTGCATACGAAGAATGAGACTGCAGTAGCAGCATTGAAAGCCCTTTTGGGTCAATTGGTTATCTCATAACTGAACACTTAGAATTTTTTTCCAAACCTGAAGGCAAAATTTTTGAGAGGCAAATTAGCAGAAGGACACACAGAAGAGTGGACATACAGTGACTTTTTACTTAATTGTTATTTCTTCAAATGGAAAAAGTGTGTTTTGCTTTGCATTAATGACTCCATTGTAATGATTAATGTCTCTGTGCCTTTCTGTGATGATTTTTCACTGAAGAGTGTGGTTGCAGTAACAACCAATTACAAAAAGTAACAGTTTGCTGAAAGAAACAAGTGTTGGAACATTAGCCACCTCACTAAGCTCTATGAAATTTTCTTTAATGATAATCTATGCTCTTGTAACAGCCCTTTCTGCCTGACATGCATTTCCCTCCTTGTCCATGAGAATACAGTTAACTTTCAGGATATATGGCAAGATCTATCTTTCAACTTGTGTCTGTGGGAGAAGACAATCATAGGTCCCTCTTTCATTTATTTATTTGTTTGTTTATTATTTGTATTTCTGCTGTGTATGACTTCCAGGATCATGTAGATCTTTTCCTGGCAGTATTCTTGGTTCAGGCTTTCAAGTGTGCTAATGATATGACCTTTAAGAACCATTGCCCTGCAATACACTGAGGTAGGTTGTATTCTGTTTGGAATCAGGTGTTTGGATAGTTGATGAAGGCTTTGTGGAATTCCCAAATTAAAGCACAAATGAGAGAGGAATGACATTTTCTAAGGCTTGATTTGTTAAGTGACCTTTTGCGTCTAGAGAACACAAAAGTAAGAGGATAATCTTTCAAAACGAAAAGTAAAAAAAAATGCAAATGTGCACCTAAAATATTATTTTTTTTAATTTAATGGGAAGCATTATTTTAAAAGAAGTAAACCGCCAGGTGCTTTGATGGAAATTGATGGAAATGAGGCTATACTTTCCTGGAAAGTTACCTAAAAAGCAGTGTAGTATTTTTGGCCTTGCTCTTACAAAGACGTGTGCATGAGCTTAGCCTTATGCCACTAAAGCTCACACTGCATGCATAAATATTTTTAAAAGGACTTTGCAAAAGACTCTTCAAAACAAAACTAGTTATGATATAAATTACAAAACTTTCCTTTAACTAAAAACTCTACATACCAGTAAATCAAAACATTTCAAGTGTTTATTGTTTGCTAGAAAAAAATAATGTCAGTTATGTAAACTGGATTGAAATTTGACTTATGAAAGTATGTTTTAGATCTGTGTGTGGTCCTCCTTCCCTTCCCACACAAAATAATAAATACGTGGATATTTGTCAAATATTTTATGACGCCAACTGTTATTCTCTATTATGTACTCAGTTGCTTACAGAAAAAACTGACATGAGCTGCATTTTCCACAATCTGCTCAGAGAAGGCAATTTTCAGCTAGGATGCCACCTAATTTTTGAAAACAGCAGATAGGTCAGAGCTAGGGAACAGCTACTATTTCTTGGATGTTTTTTATGCATTGGAGGTATTAACAAGCTCAAAAACAGGCAATCACATTTTATGCTTCATTAACCATTTCTCCTGTTTTTCTCAGAGGTGGAACATCATGCAAGAAACAATGCAAAGAATAATGAAAGTATTCACACGCTGAATCGATACATGAAACTACAAGCTTGTCAATTATGTTCCAAGCATGCCTGAAGCTGTGGCTGGGAAACCTGCACCACCAGTTGCTTGTCATCAAAGTCTTCTTTCATTTTGCAAAGAGAGTAAATAAAAAGAATTGCTATTAGGAATAACGGGTGAGATTCACTCAAACTGATTTGGGAAAAGCTAAATTATGGTTTTCCAGCCAACTATTTGCCTGTGTTGCCAAAGCTTCACCTGGTGACACGCGGGGTGTTTTCATTGTCAATGGGAAGCAGCTGCCAGCCAGGTCTTTTGGGCCAGGGCAAGTTTGACACGATCTGAACCCTAAGATAAGTGAAATTACGTACAAATTCAAGTGGTTGGTCCTTAGCTGTACTGCTCAAATGAAAATAGTTCCCAGGATCTCCTAAATACTAAAATATTGGGAGGGATTTTTTACTGGTGATTAAGTATTATATGTCATATTATATATGACAATTTATACTGGTGATTTCATCCTGAAGAAAGATATACCAGTCATACATATCACTACTATTCCTACTAGCACGTCTTTGGAAGTAATATTTATTTATTTTTTTTTTCACTACAACTTTGGTCTCCCTCCCACATTTGATCACACAATTTTTTGCAGGACTGCTGCGGGCTGGGTTTAGAGTAAGTAATTGCATTACTATTTGGGTGGGGAGCGAAGGAGGAAAGGAAGACCACACACGGATCTAAACCATACTTTGATAAGTCAGATTTCAATCCAGTTTACATCACTGACATTATTTTTTTTCCGGCAAATGATTAATACTTCAATTGTTTTGATTTACTGATATGTGGTGTTTCTTAGCTATAGGGAAGTTTTGTAACCTGTAATGACATCACATAACTTCTCTGTAAATGGGAAGGTTGAAACTCTCTTCCTATGATACTTGTACGACTTCTGTTATCATGAAGTGCCTCTCAGTCTGAACTAATGTACCCTCACCAGAAGTTTAAAGCACGCAAGGACCGTCAATACCATTGCACAGAGAGGGAACTGAAGTGCACTGGATTGTATGGAAAGTGGCTCTGGCACCCAGGGTGGGTTAGAGCTCCCCGTAAGTACTGGGTTCAGCCCAGTCAGTCGGTGTGGTTGGCGCTACTGAGTGCTGAAGGACACCTGCAATTCAGAGGTGGCAGGCAGGCACCTGAGCAGCCCCTGTGTCCCCCTGTTAGATGTGATCAGCTTACACCTAACATCTTTTGCAGAAATGCGAGGAATGGATTTCCCTGCCTCCTCCCTCAGCTTGTGGGGGTTCCCTTCTTTAGAGTCTTGGAGATGACACCGTTGCAGATTACAATAGTGGGGTAGACTGGTTTTGAACACAGTCACTTGGTCGTTTCTGATGAGAGTGGGAGGTAGGGAGAGAGGAACGTAAGTTTTATAGGTCAAGGAAGAAGAGAAAATTATCCAAAGGAAAAAAAAGCAGCTGTGTTTGCAGTAAGAGGTGTGGTTGGTAAGACAGGCTATTGTGTTCTGGGACAGTGGGTGTTTCCCATATCTTCCTGCCATGGTCCACCTTAGAAAAACTGAGGCCCACGCATCAATGAAGGTCAAACAGTGTCTGCTAGGATGTTGGAGAAGGGAGTATTTGTTGTCATGAGACATTAGCATCAGCAGTACTGAGCTGGTCAGTTATCAATGAGCATCTTCAGGCACAAGAAAAGGCACAATTAGCACAAATTTTTGACAGTATTTTCCTTTACTTGCCAGCATAACATGTCTCTTGTACAGGTTCAGCTGTAAGACAGCTGTTCTTCCATAAGCTAGTTTGAATATATTATACTATTTCCATGACAGTCATATAGTTAAATAGGGCAATAGTTAGGTAAAGCCTTACATCATCTCCACATGGCTGGTACCATTTTATCTGACTAGTATCTCATACCTAACTGGAAGATAAAGAAAAAGGCCAGTGACATCTTAGGACTCTCCAGGTGAAGAACCTCGCAGTTGAGGGGCCATTCACTTTCTGCTCTGCAGAGCCTTCTCAAGAGGACTAAAAGAATTTTTCTGAGCTGCTCCGGGTCTTTGTTACTTTAAGCTAGGCTACAAGAATCAGTTTCTGAAATAATGCTGCCCTCCTTCCAAACAATATGTTTTAAAATGAGAAAATACCGTGACAATCCACTGTTGCTAAAGGAACAAAGATTTCTCCATAACACTCCATCCTTAAACACAACCATCAGTTATTCATCCGCCGATAACTGCAACTATCAACCCATTCAAGTATTCCAGACACTGAGAAGGTGGGCACAGATCTTCATTTCAGATTAGAGGAATTAAAGGTTTGCATGTTTTGTGCAGGTGAGAAGGAGGCACAGATGCATGGTGTGGAGAGAGTCAAGTAGTTTTAAAAAGATTTTTAAAAGAGGTAACAGGTCTTGGTTAACAAAGACAGAGGTTATGAGCTAGCAAATTTTTTTTGGCTTTACAGGCCATAAATTAAACTGATAGCAATTTTAACCAAAGTAACCCTAACCTAATATTTTCTAGTAAAACCATTGTGAAAAAATTATTACATTTGCATTTTATATTTTGCAAGAATTAATAGTAACCAAGTATATAAAAATTAAACCACATTGACTTCCTAAATGGTTTGCATTCAGGAACGTGGCTAACGACACTAGCCACGTGTTGCCAATGGTACAGGACTGGAAGCGAATAACGGGCGACCTGGTTTCTCCTGGGCCTGGCTGCATCTCAGCATCAGAGCCGCCACGAAGAGCTGTGTCACCGGCGTTCACAAGCATCACCTTCAGGTCGAATACTTTATTCTTTGCAATGCCCCAAAGAACTGCAGGGAGCAAATGCTCCGAAAACCAGTGTCAGATCCACAAACATCCTCTTCACTGGGATGCACCCAGCCCTCCCACCTTGGATCACAACCTGCCTGTCTTTCGTGGTGGTGCTCGACCTGTAAGGGTAACATTTATAGTGTTAACTGCTGTCAGAGGAGTTATATAAAGAGGAACCTTGTCTCCATAAAGAAGGGGCTCTGCCCTTCACCTTAGAGCAAAAACTAGAGAGCGCACGGTGAGTTGCCTCCGTGAAGCTGTCACGGCTGATCCATTCGGAGTGTCACATTATCGCATTCCCCTCCTGCAGCACCCGTGCTCCATTCTCGGCAGCAGTGGTACTTTTGGAAACGCTACTGCTGAGGGCCCGTCGTATTTGGGGAGAAAAACGACCACCGCTGAGCATCGTGAGCGCAGTCCCCAAAGCGGGGACGGCCGGCGAGGGACCGAGCCCCTCGCCGGGGAGCGCAGGCGGGGCCGTGCCGGCCGGGGAAGCCCTGGAGGGCTGGCAGGGACACGGCAAGGACGGGCACCGGGCGGCTGCGGGGCGGGCCGGGGCGCGGTGGGTCACTCAGCCCTGGGAGGGGTTTCGGCGCCTCTGCGCCCACCTGGCGGCTGCGCTGGGGCCCTCGGTGCCTGCGGGCCGGCACCAGCGCACGGCAGCGCCCCGTCCCGTGCAACACCCAAACCCCGGGCTGGCGACAGGCGCAGGCGGGCGGTACTAAAGATTAAAACCAAACCAACTCAAAAAAAAAAAAAAAAAAAGAAGAAAAAGGTGCCAGGCGAGGCCCGGGGGCCGGCGTGGGGGAGCCGTGCGGGGACGCCGCCGTCACGCGGGGCCGCTGGGTGCGGGGCGGAGCGGCGGGTCGAGAAGGGGCCGGGAGAGGGAGGCGGCGGGAGCGGCTCCTGGCGGCAGCGGCAACTGGGGCACTGCGGAGCCGGCGCGGCGGCCGCACCGGGAGGGGGGGGGCGGGAACTGCACCTTCCCCGCCGCAGCGCGGCACCGCCTTCCGCCCGCCCGCCCGCCACACCTCCCCCGCCACCGGCGGCGCGGCACCCGCTGCCCCGCCGCACGGTTCTCCCTGCGGCGCTCCGTCATGGAGCAGGGGCCGGCCGGGGGTCCCGCCGCCGCCGCTGCTGCTGCCGCCGCCGCCGCCAATGCGGCCGCCAGCACCGGGGGTCTGCTCCTGCCGCTGAGCGAGAGCGAGCAGCAGCGCTACTCCGAGCTCTTCTCGCGGTGCTGCCCGCCCCCCGAGGCGGCCGCCGGGGGCAGCAGCGTGGGCGAGCTGTTCCGGGCCTCCCAGCTGCCCCCGGACACGCTGCACCAGGTGGGTCGGGGGGCGGCCGGCTTCGCTCTGAAGTTGGGGGGGGGGCGGGGGACGGGACGGGAGCTACTCCCTGAGCCCTGCGGGAGAGGGGCTGGCGCTGCCTCCGCTGGAAAGTTAGGGGCTGCGCGGCGAGCCGGTGCCCCGATGCCCCTGCCCTGCCTGCGGGGCCGGGGGGCCGGAACGAGCGGCGGCTCCGTCCGCGGCGGCTGGGGCGGTCGGCGGGGCAGAGCGCTGCCGGCGCCAGAAGGGCGCTGGAGCGGGGCACGGCTTCTCAGCGCAGCGGCGTGGATGGCGGTGTCTGCGGCGGCTTTGTGTCTGTTTTCTTTTCTCAGCCAAGCTACTAGTGTTGCCAGCGTTCAGCGGTCGTGTCTCTTCTTCCTTCCAGGTGTTTTCGTGTTAGGAATAGGCGACGTGGTGTTTGCTCATCCTTTGACACGCAGTCACTGGGCTGGGCGTAAGGTTATGCGTAGCCCTTCGGCGTCTGTATGCCGTCTCCCGGGTCAGATGGGTAATGTCATTAAGTTCCTCGAAAGGGCCCCCGAATATCATTTAGACAGCTGTGTTTGCGGAGCTGTAAAGGACATGTGACATGTTTAATTCCTGGTGTTTTTCTTTTTAAGTGTTGCTTTGGTGAAAAAAATCTGCAGGTAAAACGACATTGTGGTGTTTATGTGTCTGTTCTCGAGAACAAATATATTTAGGTATGAAGTAAGAGGCTCCTGCGCCATCCCAGCTGCCCAGTCCCAAAGAGGTCCCCGACAGAGGTTATGAGGCAAAACCCTCCTTACTTTTGAGGAGGAGCCTGGTCAGGGTGTGAGAAGGCGTGTGCCATGCAGTTTCCAGTGACAGGGAAGAGCTGGGCTTGTGCTCTTTCCCACCTGTGGATTAGTAATTTGACTAGTGCACTGTAGTTCTGTCACCAAGCTGAACAGAGGTGGGCTAATCCTGTCTTTTTATTTCATTTTTGTTTACAAGATACAAGGAGTTTTTTTCTTCAGTAGTGTTTATTTATCAAGCAGAAAAAAGTCGTGTCGAAATTGAGCTGAAGTTATACCAGGCAGCCGCCTGAGAGTACTAAACTCCTTTACTGTCAAGTCATCTCATAATGACTTACATAAATTTGTATTACATGGGTTGTCCTGAATGAAAATGATGATGTGTCAAGTGTATTTTTCCTCTCTTAATTGCACTGTTTACCAGATGTGCAAACCAAAAATGTTACTGAGCACTATGGTACTGCTTTGTTTTGAGCCAGACAGTGGTCTTGGTCCTGCAGGTGAATAGAGTGGTGAAAGTAGAGATTTCATGTAGATCTAGCATCAAGAGGAAGAAGGGGACATTTAGTTTCAAATAAGGAATGTTTAAGAAACTTATTAAAGCCCTATTAGTAAATTTGTATGACTTCAGTATTGTCACTTCATTTTCCAAAGTAGTATGGGGAAAAAACCTCTTATTTTTGCTGTGCGGTTCCTTACCCTATCACTTAAGTGACCTTTATTATCATATTATTATAGTCTGTTTTGGGGGTCATTTTGATTGTAATGTGTGACTTAAGCCTGGAAATGTCGGGGGTTTTTTTAACGTTCTTGTTGGTTTTCACTATTTCAGATTATTTCCAGTTATATTTATGCTGTGAGGAGAATGTTACGGGGAAACAAGCCTGTAATTGGCTTCAGGAATATTCAGATAATAAGGCCTGTGTGATCTGGGGCTGTTTCTTTTCCTCCATCTTGCCTTCTCCCTCTTGTTTATATGACACTAATCATAGTGACGTTCTCTATGGCTAGAGCACTTATCCTCAAAACCCACCACTGTCCGGTATTCTTACTAATGTTTACTAGAATTTAAGAAAAAAAAATGAATTAACGTAACATGTTAAAAAAAAAATTGGAAATGTGGATGTTCTGATGGGGGAAAAGCTCACAACATTGTTTGAGATATTTGCTGATATTTTGTCTTTTATCATCCTCCAAAAATGCAATCTAATAGTTTCTGTTTAAAAAAACCCTTCCATTTTAACAATTGTGGGAACAAGGCACAGAGGTTCATGGTATATGTTTTCTGCTAGTGCAGAAAACACTGATTTTGGGCAGAGGCAGCTTGTTTGGGTTAAGATAACACATTTTCTTTGAAATAGTCATTGACCATGAAAGTTTTCTTTTTTTTTTTTAATGCTTTTTAAAATCCTCATGTGTCACAATTAGTGCTTAGTATGCAGACTTCCCTGCTGACCCACTGAGAAATGGTCATGCTGAGTTTCGCCCTGTCAGAAATAGGGAGATTTGGATTGGAAACTACTCCTGGATTTCTACTAAGCAGTGCCCGCGCAGTCCAGAAGGTACTTAACACCCTTCCCTGGCCCTTGTGCCTGCTATAACAAGAGGCAGCTACAGACCATTTTGTGAGCAATGCACGATTTGCGGATTTTTATTCTCAAGGTATTAATTGAGAAACGGCTTTACAGATTGGTTTGCATTCAGTGCCTTGGCAAAGTCTTGAACCTGGGCTGTTGTCTTCAGGGATTTATACTTGTGCAATAAATGGGATAGATCTTTGAGAAAGAAGGAGTCTTTCCTTATACAGTCTTTGATTAAGATTTCTTGTTGATCAGAAAGATGCTCACAAGCATCACGGGTAATCTCCTTCCACCTTCCTTAACTGGTCTAGATAGAAATCACACAGGTGCATCCCAGCTGGTGTTGGATATGGCAATTCCTGTGGGAAAAGCAGCGATGTGTGGTCCCTAACAGCAAGAGTTTTGTTTGGTTTAAGGTTAGTTGGCAGGATCCAAGAGGTTATTTAGATGAAAGAGGGTAGGTAACAGAGAGCAGGTAGGGAACACTAGAGTGTGTGCCAGAAGAGGAAATGCTAGAATAAATGGAAAAAATACAAGAGCAGCCAAGTCAGTAGGAGCAGATGGTGTGCACCTGAGAGTCCAGGGTCTTGCTAAAAATGAGCACATATTCTTTACACTCAGGCTCATTAAAGCCAGCTATTCTGCTGGGCAATAGGGTACAGCAGAGGTACCTATGAAACTTTCCTTAAGGAAGGGATCAAAGAATGAACTCGGCATGTTATGGAAAAACAGTTGAAGTTAGCACTAAAATTAAGAACGTCAGACACTTCACAGGATAGAGAAGGGCATGACAGGGACAGGACAGTGTGGTTTTTGTGGACTGTGTAATCATACCTCCTCCATGTTCTGAAAGTCTTTGACTAGCCATATAGTGTGGTTAAAGGCAGAACCATTGAGATTTTATTTAAACTTGCACAAAGCCTGGAGCAGATGTTTCACCAGGGGCTTTTGAAGTAACTCTGTACAATTTCTGTAATCTGTTGCATGCAAGGTCCACGCTAGGATTGGTTTTATTTTTATTTCTTACAATATTTATGTCAAAAGGGGAAGGAGCAGACTAGTCGTGTGCCCTGCAGTTATGGAGACTGTCGGAAATACAAGAAGTTGAGCAGCATCAGCCGGATTTACATTTACCCATGTTTGCAAAGTTGAAAATGGTGTTCCCTATGCTTTGGCTCTGAATAAAGGGAGAAAGAATGGAATTTGTGCAAAGAAAAAAAAGGAATCCTGAAAAAAAATCAATGTTTTGAACTCTCTGGGGCCAGAAAAACATCACTGAAGTGAAGGCAATCCCACAGCATGCTTTGTTACATAGATCAGTGTTGGTAATACTCCTTACGAGGGGAAAAGGCAGGCAGGGGTATGGTAGCAGTTGGGAGGAAGGGAGGAGTGACTGCATCTCCGGGCAGGAGGCCCCGCTGATGGCCGTCAGTAGATGACAACATCAGGTTTGCGTGCCTGTAAGGGCAAGCTCTCTCTGGGGTTTCTGGCTTTTTCCTTGGTGGAATCATTTTGATTATGCACCCTGGGTGTATTGGGGTGTCAGTACTCCACACTAACTGCTGTGCCACAGGTGGTGGTGGTGGCTGGTTTGCCTCTTCTCATTTTGGGCAATTAGTTTGAGACCTCATTTTGAAGCTGGCCACCGACAAGTGCTGCCTCTGCTCCCTGAGTCCGGGACACCGATGTGCGTTCGTTACAGGTGCCAAATACCAACGGGCTGACATCTGCCTGGATTTCAGATGAAATGACGCTTTATAGAGTCATCCATTGCCCATCGCCCACTGATCAGCAAAGGAAGAGGTACCCCGTGCGAGTGTTACTGTTTGTTGGTATTACCGTGGGCTCTGAAGATTTTCTCTTAAGAAATTAGGGAGCAGGATTGGACTCAAGATTTACACTGAAGTCTTTATCTCTTTTTATTAGTTTCTGACTTATTTGATTAATTCTCGCTTGGTTGTCTGACACTATCTTTAATTCCCAGTTTTATAAACCTTAATCTTATTTGTGGACTTGCACTATCCACACAGAGATCTAATTTTCTTAAGAAAACGCATTCTTTCCTCTGCAAACGAACGCGGTGCGTTATTTTGAGCTCCGAGGATGACAAGTACTAATTGTATGATGCTGGAGCTACACAGACACTGCATTTTTTAGCTGGGACTTTCCTTCCAGCTCTGTGTGAATAGGGAACACAGACCAGCAATCTTGCTTTCCTTCCACAGGCTTCATGAGTTAATTTGTGTTTATAGTGACTTGTCTCTATAGTTGCAACTCTACAGTTTAACCGTATTTTTGCGTTCAAAAAGCAGAAGTGTGAATAGATTAAAAAAAAATTGCTAAGTTGATGTTTCTTTGGAAAAAGGCCCGTACTTTTTTTCATTCCGTAAGCGTAAGTTAGTACCTGCATGATAGCCGGGGTGGGATTAACCGTCTGCCTCAAACAGGCAGAAAAGAATAAGAACTGTGGCAGTTAAAATAGGAACTTCTTGAGTGAGGAAAGTCTGGTCTTATTGTTACTTCATAACAGATACAATTCTGTTGTGCCCTTGACAGAATTTGGCATTATGCTAGTGCTGGAAATATGATTTAGCTGACTAACTAACAGTAAGTCCATTGAAAAGCGATGTTAGGTTAGAGTACATATGGAGAAATTACATCCTATTGACATCTTTGAGTCAGGAAGAAACAAAACAAAAGGGGTTGCTACAGTTCCACATACAAGAGAAGGAAAGGAAAACTGATGTTTCAGTATCAATACTTCTGACCCCAATCCCCCAAACTGTCATTACCTTTCTAGAGTCAAAAGCAAACTTGTTTTTATGTAAGCAGCAGCATGCAAAATCCAGATGTAAAAACTGTAATAGTAGTATTTATTAAAAAAAATTATCTAAATTATACCAAAGTAAAGGGTAAAATTTCACCTGAAGCAATCTTGATGATATATACCATTAAAAAAAAATTGAGGTTCTAATAAATCTTTAAACTATTGTTTATCATTTAGTAGTCACTACTTACCAGATTAGTAGCTCTGAGCACCTCAATGTTGAGAGATACAGTAGATTTGTAGAAGCTGTTTCTTCCCAAGCGCATCTCAAATCACTCTGTAAACCCAGAAACTCCTAGACCTGCTTGTCACATTCAGTGAGATGGTTAGAGTTAGCCTGGTCAAGGCCTGCACCCTTCAGTAATTAACCCTCATTACAACAAAGTGTGAATTAATTAGTTTATTTTCCAATAAAATAATGCTTTGCTGTGCCAGTGATTTAAAATAATTCTACAGAAGAGGGATGGAGGAGAGATTCATTGGGATAAAAATTAATAACTTCATGAGAGATTGCTGCAGCATGAGGCAGTGATGATGAAGAATGGTTTTTATTTTTTTAATAAGTGGTTTTGTCATGGTATTTACATAAATGCAGTGGGTTCACCAAGCAGTTGAGTATAACCTTTTTCACTCATGCATGTGTCTACAGCAATATGCTGTTAGCGTTGTGACGTTTATGTGCAGATTGATTGATGTTGTCTGCGATCTGTTTTGCAAGGGAGATGTTATACACAGAATTCACCTACTTCAGTGAGAGAATCTGGCGCAGACACCCTCCTCCCTGCCGCAAAAGAGGGTTGGTATAAACTCTGAAAACGTGAATTTAGCTGAGCTGAAAAACTTGGCCAAGATAGATTCATGAAAGATGGAACGAGCATTTCTGTGACAAGAAATCAGGATAAATAACCTATTTAAATTTAAAATGTTATGAATTGAGAAATACGTGTGATATAATATTTGTAAAGCGAGATTCTTTGATGTATTAACATCTAAACATACCAACGGTATAGTAAAATAAACTATTAATGAGCGATATGTGGTACTTCAGCTTTTTGAAGACAGTCAAACAGTTGAACAGCTGAGTTAGTGGATAATTAACTAGAAGAGATTGCTGAAGTAGAAAGCCAACTGTAGACAAATAGTAATCCCCTCTTCCTGATCAGAGGGAATATTTTCTTTTTCCAGTGTACTCGGGAGCACTACTTGGTGACCACTGCATAAAATTGAGAACTCTGCTGGGAGGAACCCCCGCCCTTGCACCCTGCATTTTAGATATAATGACAAGGTGGAAGGTTGTGGGGGGATGAGATCCATTCGTCTGTCATCTGGTAGGACTCAGCGACCAGAAATAATCAACTAAATCACTAACTGCAGATTATACTTAGTTTATTTACCAAAGTGTTTAAAAGACAAAACATGTTTTTATAAACTTCTAAAAGTTTGTATGCATAAGAAATGTATGGTTGTCTTTTTCTAACAGATGAAGATGGTCTGTGTATTTTTAAATTAATTCTAGTTTTCATCTAAATTTAACTTTTCATGTATTACATGTACCTACACAAGTAGGTGTGTCTCTTGTTAAAGATGACAATGGAGCAAAGTTCTTACAAAATAAAAATCTAGATGTATATTAATCTATATGGCTGCTTAAATACTTTTTAAAATATTACTTATTGGTAAAAACAAAATCGTTACTGTATTTATTTAAAAAAAAAAGAAAAATCTTGTTTTAATGATGACCAACTGATGAGACAGATCTTTATCTAGAAACATATAAAATTAGGATCTTATCTCTTTGGACTTAAATAATGTTTTGAATAGCTAATTTCTCCCATGAATCTGCCTTGCAAATGTTAAGGTTAAGATACTTCATGCCACCAGTTGTTTTACAGTGGGTGGTACATATGGAGAGGAGTGCTGAAGAAGCTGTCTCTGATGAGTGTTTCTGCCGCTGCTGGTTGTCCCACCTGCGGTGTGTGGCGGGTTGTCTCCAGCTGGGATGAGGCCTGCCTACAGCTACCCCAAGGTTACACGCCGCTGGTTAAATCATTGTCGTACCTGGAGGAGTTATTCAGTGACCTTCCTAATGAATATAAATTACTGAGCAGAGCTGCAAGTGTCCTGCTTGCAGCAGCCTGATTAGCAAATGTCCGTCAAAATAACCCGAAAGGTCTTGAGAAACTTTAGGTAGCCTGACTGCCGAAGAACATTTTCAGGGTTTTTCTTCTGCTTTATTTCTGATCGCTGTGGGTTTTTTTCTGCCCTGAGCAGTCTTCCCCCATGCAAAAAAAACTGCAAATGGTTCTTCCATTTTCTTACCCTGGCACCTGCATAGTCCTGAAATCTGAAGGTGTGCCTCAGCTGGTCCTCTTCTCTGATGGGAGGTGGTGGGGACCTACTCTGTTGAGCAGGGCCATGCTTGAAAAGCTGCATTCGAACTTTGAGATTCCCCCTGGCTTGGTGGCACTGAAAATTTAGAGTCAGCTAATGGGAAACACTTGGCTGAGCTTGAATTTAAGCTGTTTGAACATGGCCCATGGTGTCTGTTTGCTCGCTACGGTATGAGTCATGAAGCTGAATTCTACTTTCAATAGCAAATGTCTGTAGCGTTACTTTATTATTATTATTATTATTGTAATAAATTTCAAGTGGTTTTTGGCACAAGCCTTTCAAATTAATTTACTTTTTTTTTTTTTTTTTAATCCTTACTTCTTAGACTCTCTCTTTCCACACCAAGAAACATTAGATCAGCTTTGGCATAGGTAACATTTCACATTTCATGCGTTATTTACTTCTGGCATAATTTACACAGTGATGTCCTATGGAAGCCAAGATGATGGTCTTTCAGAATAAAACAATGTGTCTAGTCATTTGCAAAACAGGATGACTGCTATGGGCTAACAAATACAGTCAGAATTATTTTGTTACCAACAGTAACAGCAGTGGAGCAGTAAAAAGTGAGATGCTTGGAGATTTCAAATCCTGAAAATAAAAATAAATGGGGAGGGAGGCAAAAACAACTCAGTAATGTGATTTATGAATTTATTTTTTTCTTTCGTTCCTTTTTGAATAATTGCTGCCTTTACGAGAACGTCTGTATGTTTTAATAGACAAAGGCTGCCTTTACTGTTTACAGATAGAAATGCAAATACAAGTCGTGATATAAAACATGCTATAAAATGTTGGTGTACTGTGCATGGGCACTGGGGACGATGTTGTCTTTGACTCTGTCTGATGTTGCTCCTTTGAAGTCCTGTGCTCTTTAGCTGAATTGAGGACGAACGCTTGGTTTAGACGCAAGCAAGTAAGTTCTCACTGGCTAACTGACGCATTTCAGCACATAAGGTGCAAGCATGTTGGGTGAAATGGTGATAATTTTAGAGTTTTGTTTAGTGATGTGAAAGAGAAAAAAGTTAAGCTGCTTTTCCACTTGATGTATTGGCTCAAACTAGAGGTAAGGGGTGTAGAAGATCAAGGAAGGACAGGTATGCACATCCTATGCGATGGAGTTTTCTACAACGGTACACCTTCAGCTATTAAGTCTTTTGACGACTCTTAAGTCTTATAAAAATAATCTGTAACTCTCAAGTAAAGAAAGATTTTAATTTGTTAAGGTAAATGTACAACTGTAGAGGATAATATTTTGGGTGTTTGCTGCATTGCCATTGAAAGTACCTGCTGTAGTTGTAAGCACTAGGGAAACAAACTCAGGAAACGTGACAAATGTGATAAAATGGGGTGAATACAGGGAACATTTTTGGGGTAGCCAGTATAGAAAATCACATCACAGTAATTACTGAAGAAAGAAGCTCATTTTAGAAAAAAATATTTTGATGAAGTGAGAGATAAGTCTGTAAGTGATTTCTGTTTGTGGCAAAAACGCAACTTATGTCACAGTCTCTGTTTTCTTCTGTAGTTGGGTCTCATTTTGTCTGCAAGTGGAACAAAACCCAGAATTACATTTTTATGGGACATGCCAGAATTTCTTCTGATCTTCTAGTTAAGTATGAGAAATGTTCACCAGAGCAGTTGATTTGGAAATGTTTCAAAATATGTAGTTTATTGAACTAAATCAAAACACTTTGTATTGAACTGCTTAGGTGTTAAAGCACTGTGAGATCTTAAATACATAAATTTTGAGAGAGAGGCCATTCACGTACATCATCCCTTGTTCCTTTCCGTTGGTTAGACTAATTGTGCTGTCGTGTGTAGCAGTGATGGTGGCCAAGCAGCTTGTTCAGAAGGGAGACCGTGGTGCCTCAGAAATGTCATCTGCTGAGGAAGCGCAAGGGTGCGAAACATCTAAACAACAGCTTCCATGGTGCTCTATGGTGCCTTTGTATTAAGGCAACCTGGAACAAAATATTTCATTTCCTGGCAGAAATTTGAAAGGCTCATTGGAATTGGAGTGTTTTTTTTTAAGGAAGAAACTCAAGATTTTCCCCTATTTTCAATTAGTCTAGTTCAAGATTACTAGATGTGGTGGCTGCTATATGGCTGGGGAGGATTTGTCAGGGTTTCCACGTGTGTGTTCTTTGTTGCTTCTTGGATACTAACTCTCATGATTTTTTTTCACCTGGACACACCTTCTGTCACTGCTTTCAGATTGCCCCATTGCTTTTTTTTTGGGAGAGGGGGTGGTGGTATTTGGGATTTTGTGGATTTTGCTGTTGTGCTGATACTATTTTAAATATAAAAGATGGAAGACTGGGAAACACTGAATGTCAGATCTTCCATGCAGAGTTGTCCATAATTGGTTCTCATTCTGAGAAGTGAAAAGCAAAAGGTTTAGCTCTCTGAAGAATGAGTTGGTCTGTCATTGTTGAAGTTGTGAAAGATCTAGATGATTGTAGCTGCTAGAAATATTATCCTGTTTAGCTATGTGGACATGTCCCATATGCCCTGGCCATCTATTCTTCTCTTCTGTAAGCTCTGAAATCAGTATTAATGGTAAGAGTCCTGAAAAATTTACTTTGGACCTAAAATACAGTAATTCCCTTCTTAAACAGAGTAAGAGGAAGAGACTGGATACAAGGCTATTCAGAAGTGATAGGATGTTTCTGTAGATCATTGTGGGCTGACTTCTAGATTAGTAGCTGGGTTCCTTTTTGGGTTTGGTAACCGAGACCTTCATGCCTCCCAGCAGCTTTTTGTGCTTCTGGTACTTATATGGGATCCCTTATGGTTCTGGTAGGAAGCATAAAGAAGAGGTAGGCTAAAACTAGTTTCCCGTTATAAGAATGTAAGACAAGTGGAGACCTTCCCTGAGGGTGAGGGAGCTGGGAGGTAGTAGAAGCAGGACAGTAGTGAATCTCAGTACAAGCAGTGGTTGTGAAAGAGGTTGAAGAAGCAGCTTGAAAGAGTCAGCCAGGTGGCCAGTGTGTGTATTGGAGGATATCTGGTTTGGGAGAAGATCAGAAGGCAAAAATAAATAAACTCCCATTACATTGTTAACTGCTGTTCTCTGTTGTTGAGTAATAAAAGGCAGGAACCAGGAAGCTGCTTGTTTCTGTTTTTTATTAGATGCTTTAGATACCATGGTAATGAGCAGGTTATAGATAAAAATGTGTGCTGCAGATAGAAGGTGAAACAGGCTAGAACTTGGTAACCTTTAAAAAGGGATAATGTAAGGTTTAAAATTATGCTGATGTCTGAAGCTTCCTACAGAGTCCTGAGTAGTCTCATGAAAAGCCTGTCAATAGCACAAAAAAATCCCAACCCACCCAAACCAAATAAACCACCTCCGAAAAAAACCAACAAAAAAATTATAGAGCCAAAATCTTATCCCGTGTTTAGGTTGAATTTCTCATGAGATTCTACCAAAGTTAAAAATGAAGGGAGCCTCAGCTTTCTGTTTTCTACACCTGGTATGCAATGGAGATGTACTACTGTAACGAATAGTAGGCTTAGGGGTTTTTCGTGCTTGTATTGTAATTTGCTGCTACCTGCGCTTAACCCTGGACTTTTTTAAAAACAGCACTGGATTATTATTCTGGAGATACAGTATACTTCTAAAATAATACAGCTGTGAAGTCATGTCTGTCAAAACATGTTTTGAGCATTGTGAGAGGAAGGAACCAGGATGGGAGCCTGGGGGTGATGATGTTACAGCACCTGGTACCTCACAGTGTGACAGGTCCTGGGTTCACTGGCCAGAGCAAATGCTGTTTCAAGATAAGAAAGAGCAGCACTGGGCAGCACTGACGTCGACAGGAAAATAATTCTTGCCATTATTTACATCAAGTTGTCAGTCCCTCATTTTCCTTCTCTTTCTCTCTGCCCTCCCCACCCTCTCAGCTATATTATAGTAATTATATCTTTTATTTGATCTAGTCTAAATCAGGACTGTCCTTGAGGAGGATATTCTCCAAAGGAATATTTTTCCTTAGGAAATACTCATTAGCTGGTTTTAGACTGCATTGTTTACCATGCACATATTTGATTGCCAGGGAAGTGTGCACGAGGTAAAGTTCGAAGTTAAGTCTAGCAAGGGACTTTATTTTAGTATAACTACTGAATTTAAGCCCTGCAACAAAATAAGGCACTTGAGAATTGGAGTGAAGGTCTTATATTCAGAAACTGAAGGACAGTCTTAAGTAGAGCGTAAGTTTATGAATATTTTTATTTTTCTTTTTCACTATGGAGTTTAAATTATTTGACAATATCTAAGTGCAAATATTAGTAACAACCAAATTAATACTGAGATAGGCACCATAATACTTGGGTCGTCCTTCTAATAACTTGGAAGCACTCAGGGTAAGATAAGTTTCAAAATACGAGTGTCTGAAGTTTTAATGAAGAGAAAGGGATGAAGATGAACATGTCAAGGGCTGTAGATGTGAAATGTTTAAAGAAGTGGATGAGTAGGGTTATCTACTTTTCCATGTTCCTGATTCTTTTCCAAATGGCAGTACAGATGTATAAGATATAGATATTCTGGTAATATATAGTGCCTTAAATAGATATTTGCAGGACAGTCCTATGGTCAAATTGGCATTTGCCCAGAATAGTGTTTCTACAGTTTCCACAGCAGTGTCTAGTTGAGTGGCATGGATTGTATGTGACCCTACAGAGCACAGAGAAGCATGTGATTTGTTTGGAGCAGTGAAATTATTTGGGCCAACTCTAAATGCTTGATGTTTTGCTTTGTTTCCTGATGGCTATTGCAATACAACATCTTGCAAGCAAAGTTGTACAGCAATTTTCATTTGTAGAACAGCATTAAGCTATTTCAAAAGCAGTTCACCATTGCTGTAGAATGGCCAGGGCTATAGTTTTATAACGAAAGAGTGTACTGGAGTTGTGTAGTTCCAAGGAAAGGTGAGTTTGAATCATAAGCTGATACACTTTGCCATAGTGAACCACTTGCCAAACTTAATGCTTGAAAGACTTTTAACCTAAAATGACTTTTCAGTCCCATGAAATATAGAATGTTTTTTTTTGCTTTGCTGCTGATGTTTCTGTTCTGTTAGAAGTTTGGCTGTCTGTGCTGTTAATACCTTTTTATGGTATGTTTTGTTCTCTGTTGAGTTAGCCTTTTCTTGTGCTCCGTGTGGGAGAATTGCTACAAGCGTAACACTAGAAGTACTCATTTGCAATAGGAATGCTCAGTTTACCTCTCCATGGCAGCAGTAGCTCATTTATTACTGAGGTTGCAAGCAGAAATATGAAAGCTAGTAGTCTCTTTGTATGAGCACCCATCAGTCTCATTAACCATTAAATGGTCAAACGGCTGAAGACATGTTTGAGTTTCTGAACGTGTGAAAGGCATCCTTCCTCTGGTTCTCCATTAGGGGCTTGCTTAATGTGTTGCCCTGCTATGTGCAATGCAAAGTTTCATCTCCTGTCGAGAGTACCTACCAACTACTGATCTTTTTGTTATTATTGTATGGCTAACCACAAGCTTATATTCCTGAAAGGTCTTGCCATTTCCTACATAGTTGTGTGGTTTCAGCTCAAAAATGAGCACAAAAACGAGATGGTCTCCTTTATTGCTGCTTATTCCTCTTAGTCTTTCTTAACGTAATCTAAAATTTGCCAATTTCCCATGTCATGGATGGGGGTTTTCTTTTGGCCCGATTTTTGAAAGAATGAGGCTTGTGCAATAATGCTGTTAATTCACCCCAGTAGTAACTTCTGAATCCGTTAACTATTTCAACAGAATTTCACAGAAAATTGAGATTTTGAAGAGCTCCTAAGAGTCGTGTGAAAGACCCAAGTTATTTGGTGAAAGAAAACCCTATTAGTTTTCCTGCTGAGGGAAAGGTCACAGAGTGAACTCAACCCATGTTAAACATTAAAGAATCCATAGGTGAATGTCATCTCAAGACAAGGGTCTTGAGAAAGTTGGGATTTGTTGGTTCTGCTGCCCAAAGGCAACTTATTAGAACCAATGTAGTTAATAAACTGTGATGAGGGCACGAGATAAAAAATGGTTGTAAAACAGCATTTTAAAAGTTACCGTGACAATGAATGGGAAGGAGCAAAAGGGGAAGGCGAATCTTTCTGTATCTGCTCAGTGTCGCTATTTTCGTGCCCCTCTCTGCCCCCTCGTTTCTTCCCACATGGCTCCACCTGTGCTGCTCTTTGTTCCCTTTGGTTCCAGCTGGCGACTTCCACCAGCCAAGAGAGCTGCTGTTTCAGCGCTTCTCTGCATCTGCCAGGAAATAAATAAATAGTGGGAAGAGGAACGGAAGGGATGTGCTCTTGCTCTTTTTGTCAGCATTACTTAGGGCTCTTTTTTTAATCTTACGTCTTGCAAAAATGTATTACTGTGAGAAAATTTCCTTGGAACTAGAGCTGAATCCTTACTGTGAGAAAATTTCTTTGAAACTAGAGCTGAATCCTATCACCTCCTTGGTTTCATTAGTTTTCTGGCATTAAGAAAAATGCAAGGGCATTGATGCTGATGTGTTGGGGACGGATTCTCATTTACACCACTAGTAAACATGCTGTTGCCATTGAGAGGTTTAATGTAGTCCCTCAGGGCTTGCCAGGCGTCGTGTTTTACTTGCGTGCACCCCTTGCTCATGCAGGGCTCTGCAAGGTGCCCTGCACCTGCGCACCTGCAGGTAGCTGCAGTCCAAATTTGATCGCTGTGGGGCTTTGAGGGCTGTTTGCCTCTCTGTCCTATAAATTCCCTTTAACTCCCTGGGAAGCTGAAGACGATGTGCTGACACTATGTTTGCTCCTTTTGTGCCAGTACTTTCTCCTAGTGTTTCCAGCCTTCATGGCTGTTGTCTGCCTGGGAGCTGGAGCGAATATATCCGTTCTGGTTTTTGTGGGTTTTTTTTTGTTTGTGTGTTCGTGTTTTTTAACTGCACTTAGGCTCAGGTTCCCTGTCACCCCAAGTGATGTCTCATCTCATGTCAGGGATTCAGATGAACAGGAGGATTATACTTGGCACAAGCAGAAGGTGAGCCCCTCACATAAAACATACCAGCTCACCATGTTGCAATTGCTAGCTGCTTCTGAATTAAATACCCAACTTCGTTGCCATTTGCGCGTTCCTCGCTTGTTTGTGAAAGGCAACGTTGTTTTCTCCAGCCATGTCAAACAAGTTTAGATCGTTTAGCAGCGGTTTCCCTTCAGGAAGTTTTACTGCGTGTGGTGCAGGAGCTGCCCTCGTTGTGCTGATGTGCAAGATGTTCTCCTGCCTGCCTAATTCTCCTTCACAGCAAGGTTCTGTCTTAACACAAAATATCTCTCTTGTTGTGGATGTATCTCATTAATTATCTCTACACGTATTTCACTCTTAATTAAGAGGATTGTGTCACCTTTTGAAAACATTTGCAGGTTTTTATGTATATTTATCTTTACCAAATTCAGTGGTTTTTATTGTGAGTAAAAATGAGTAATAGACTTTCCTTAATTTCTTACTATGTCTCTGCTGTCTGTTTTTCTCAGTTTGGAAGGAAAATATGCCTTATTTTCAAACTTCCATTACAGAAATGTTCAAGTGTAAACATTGCAGGGAAATACTTTATTTTACGAAAACTGCACAGCTATTGCCAATGGAATTTAAAAACAATAAACACCACTGTTCACCTCTTTGCAGAAGTGTTTCTGCCAATACTAAATCTTGGAAAAAATAATTTAACAGTATCTAATTATGAGCCAAACTTTGCTTGACCATGTACCTTTTGACTTTGTAAACGTGTTTGGGGTCTTAGGCTATGCAAAATGTTTGTGACGTTGTTTATTTGATAGACTATTTGGAATGCAAAATAATTTCTGAAACAATATATTGTTGTTAACATTCTTACCTAAGCTTTTGAGGAATATTACTCTCTATATATACTTTTGCTTAAGATTAACACTTTTAAATTTTATGAAAAATGGCAGCAATGTGTTAGTCAAAGACGCTATAAGATACATGTTGTCGGTCTTTTGGAAAGCTGTGAAAAAAGCATCATAAGCATTAACTGGTTCAGGAACGACCCATGCCCTAGGTAGCATCTGATGGCTGTGTCAGCACGGAGACAAGGCTGAGCTGCATCAGCGATACTGGTAAGGCTTGTGAAAATCAGAGGCTGGGAAATGCATTTCTCTGGCACTTCTGCCCTTCTTTCAGACCATACGGGCACCAAAGCTAATGGGCTATGAAATGTATTGGGGAGAGGGTTTGGTGTAGTGTGATCACATCCACCTCATCTTTATAGGAGGCTGGATTATCTACAGGCGTGGAAAGGACCTTGGACCAGCCCTAGACACCCTCTCTTGTCCACAGCAAAATCCCATTTCTGTGTTATTCTTCAGCAATTTGTTAATCCCTGGTGATAGCTCTGACTTTTATAGGCAAGGTATTCTACAGCTCCCTTACCTTTAGATTTAAGATTATTTAAGCCTTATGTTGTTTATGGCCTGTCTACTGAGGATGTGAAGAACAGATTATTCCTCTCCCTTTTTAAGCCAACTGTTATTGTGTCTCCTTTTAGTTTAATGTTGCAAACTGTCATTTACACGGTTGGACATTTCTGCAGTGAGTCTTGGGAAATGAAAGTAGAGAGAATTTTTCTTCCGAGAAACTTGGAAGTATCACTTGCCAATAAGATAGATAAGGGTACAAATGGTGGTATCAGACGTAAGAACAAAAACCATATGGGCGTGATTCTTCAGAGAAAGGGAGTTTCAGTGCAGCTTTCATTTGGGCTCTGAGCAGGGACCCCCTTGCACCTGAGACACGCTGGGACATTTTCAAAGGCCCTTGGGGAACCATGGTGCTGGAGGAAGTGCTTCTTATGGACGGGACTGGATGTGCTGGACGGCACTGCTGACCCAAGGCAGCCAAAACACAATGACTGACTGCAGGAGCTTCACTGTCCATCAGTGAATTGTGTCTGGGGTCATTGCCTGCCCTGAAACCAGCCCCTTACCCCAACGGGCTAATCGGTAAAGATTTCATGAAGATTTTGATGTTTGTAAAAACATCTTAGTTTCTACTGTGACAGGCTTGAAGTTAACAGTTCCTACAGATACATTGAAATGGTGGATTGTATTGCATTGTATTTGTCAGTGCGTTGTATTTTTTTTTCCTTTTTTTAAATTCTAGTTTTAAAAATATGTTTCCTACTGCTAGTGGCTTCCTCTTGTGGTCACGTACGCTCATTGCCCCTGAAACCAAACTTGGTTGTGGACCAGAAAAGAAGGACTGTTATAAGAGGCCAGTTTTCAAAGGACCCTCGTTGAAAAGATTGGCACCACTCTGTAAATAAAAAAAAAAAAGGCGCCACAAAACCCCCTAAACCCAGCCCCTCTAAGGGGATGAATTCACAGTAAATGTCTTGTTGAGTAGGAAGTGTTTCTTCTTCACTCCTTGAAAACCAGCCATATATGAAGCTCATAGGGGCAAGATAAGTTGGATGGTTGCCATCTTACACGTCTGTCAAGACTTATAGAAGACCAGGAATTACCATGAAAACAATTTTCTTACAGAATGCTTGCTAAGGAGACTTAGGAAAAAAGTTACACTCTTAAATTGTTTGCTTCGTTACTTTCCATTCTGCTCCTCTGGGAATTTTATTCTCAAAGTTTCATTTGACGCCAGCTTGTCCAATGTGTTGGGTTTTTATATGCTGTGCTCTCAGCTGTGGGCCGTGTTGTAGGTTTGGACCTAAATGGACTGTAAATATCTTGCACAGGAATCTGAGTCGAATCCTTTCCAAAGTTTTTGTAGAAAATCAATTTCCTGTGAGGAGTGTCAAGATTTTTAAGGTTAATACTCCATGGAAATGCCTTCAGCTTTTTTAGCAAGCTGGAAAAAAATAAATCTGGTATTCTAATGCAATACGAATTAAATTTGTACTTTTCATGTGCAGTAAGTACAATTATGTACCTTGTTAAAATTTCTTATTTAAAAAGACAAAAGGTTTTGTGTTCTTTCAGTTTGAATTAATTTTGACACTGAAGTATGCAGCCAAAGATTTTCAGTGTTGTGAGAGTTATTATTGTGAAAGCAATTCTGAGGGATTTAAAAACAATGAGAGCCTGGGGTATGGTGCCCAAATATTGTGACATTAAAAAGAAAGGTAGAGAATACAAATATATTCCATGATAAACTGTAGTTTAATTGAATCATTTTTGCATGACTTATTCATTGTGAACAAAAGATTTTCCATGTTTCTGAATCTGGAAGAATGAAATGCACAGATAAACCAATAGGTTTCTAAAAGGACATGGCTGTTTCAAGAAATCAGTTATTTTTCTGAAAAAAAAAAAAATAATTATTGTTCCAAAACTGTTCTTATTATTTTTGTGGTGTTTTGCATACTTTCACTGTTTAATGGAGCTTTTGCAATTGTCACAATTTTTCCGTGATTCGTTTGCATAGGAAGACACAAATAAACAGTAGATTTATGTATGTCTCACTCTTTATTTGAGAGAAAAAGGTAGCACGGTTTGTCTTCGTTTGAGAAAATTAAAATCATCCTGGTTTTGTGTGTTCCTCCAGAAGATCACCTGAATCTGCATGCATACAGTTCTTCAAAGCTGTATTTTATCTGTCAGTAGTAAATACCTCTCTTTGTGCTAGTAAGGTATGTACAGTATAGAGAGTCAGAATTATTTGTGACATCAATCCCAACCATGGTTTTGGAATTGTAGTGAGTTTGTTCTTTTTTGTACCTGCCATACATGTTGAGAAAAGACCTTTTTTTCAAATATTTTAAGAATTTGTACTGATAAGAAACTTTTCAGGGAATTAGGATCTTTTCATTTTTGTGTATAGTGTTGTATTTAATTTTCTTCTTGCTATTTAGACTAGGCAAGTTATTTTAATCAGAACTACCATAGTAGCATATATTATTTTAAAAATAATTTAACCTTGATGTAGCATTTTCTGTGAACTCTGAGTCAGATAGAAGTTGTCACAAAATATTTATGCGCTGGCTTGTTTTCAGCAGAAAAAATGCTGTGGGACTGCGTTCAGCTTTTTTATGCTCAAACTAATTGTTTCTAGAGGCTGAAAATACTTTGCACATGTATTATAGAACAATTTTCTTAGAAAGTTGGTGTGGCTAAGAAGCTGGGAGAGGAAGACAGACAAAACTCCTGTTTGTGCTTGCCAGCAGCAAGCCCGCAGCTGTGGTGAGGAGCAGGTCATGGGTGAAGGTGATACTTCGATTGTGTGGTAGATGCATCATACAGAGTGCCGATGTAAAAGTGGCGTTTCTCGTCTGCCCCTATACAAGCCCCAGCAACTTGTAAGGCCAAAAAAAAAAAAAAAAGGCAATGTCTTACCTCAGCTCTTCTTCTCCTCTTTCCTCCCCTCAGCCTACCCCCAAAACCAGTGACGAAATGCAATCTAAATTTATTTTAAGTATTCACATGTGGAAAAAAACATTCCCGCTTTTTGACTGAAGACCTAATTTCAACAGCAAAATAAAACTAAGCCACAGTTTAAAGATTTCAAGTGAAGAAATGTAGTAATAATATTTTTTCTGTTTTATTTAAATATTTTTCAGTTATATTTAAACTTGCTTTCTGTAAGCTGTCAATAATAAGAATGTCTGAAAGTTAACTTCCTACTGTAAAATAAACTTGAGACATCCCAAGTTGTTGGCACTCTGTGGCAATGCTCTTGCCAGGCAGCAGCAGGTAGGTAGAGTGATATTTGTTAGGTAGGACCAGGGTGAAGGGGAGCGTCACAAGCAGGACTTTCCTTGTTATCTTGCTTCTCATGCTTGACAAAGTGGTTGTTGTAAGTCCACTAAGCCAACAGATTCCTGTGCAAAAGCACCGAGGGAATTAAAAGCTTAAGCGGTTCCTGTGCTCTCAGAAGTTTAGATGGTTTAGGCAAGGAAAATAGGGGAAAGAGTATGTATTTGTTAAGTACTAATGCTTTTGCTTATTCTCACTTAGGCTCCAAACTAACAAAGCAGTTACAAAGAAACTTGGGGGTTTTCAGGCCATGAGCTTTCCTAGTGAATTCACATGGGGCTGTTTAGTGTGAATCTTGGAGAGAAATCTTTTGAATTGTACAGCTCTTAGAGAAGAAAAGAATTTCTAGCTCAGTCATGCAAAGAGTACGTGCTTACTAAAATATAAATTTATTAAAAGTCTTTTGTGGTTTTGTACTTTTCCAAGTGGCTGCACTTTGGCCCGCTTTTGTGAACGTGTTGTAGGGTTTAATTGCATGATAAACTACTTACTTCACAGGATTCCTGTTTCATTTAGTGCAGAAATTGTGCATAGTGTAAGGCAGAAGTTAGGAGAAGAAAAAGAGGCTGCTGCCTTTAAGGCATGAATTGGCACGCAATACAAGCTCTGTTCTTGTTATCCAGCTTTCATTTACTTTAAGCAATAATTTGCCTAAAGACTTCTGCCTAAATATAAAACTTACCAGTGTTAAAGAACAAGCAAGAAAATAAAGCAATTGAAAGGAAAAATGATTGCTAAATAGTTCATTCACTGTCCTGGTGCATAGGCTTAATTTTCAGTACTGAAGCAAAGTAATGCTAAAAATGAACAGATATTTTAGAAAAGCTGCATGTGACAAGCTTTTACAAATGCTTTTTATTCTCACATGTAGTAATATGTACAGATATCTTTTTGTTTTTCTAGATTAATTCCAGAAAGTCCTGTGAAAGAGTTATAAAAGCCTTGCAGCTGATATTTTTAAATACCTTGCCTGCTGTGATGTTTTCCCCTAATAAGGAGAAAAGGTATATTAAAATAAGCATGTTGTTAATTGTTGCATTAAGACCAGTGAAATGACAAACTCTGGATAATTTAACATTTCAAATGCATCATGAGCTCCTCCTGCATATGCCACGATGCCAAGAGCTGGAGAAGGTGTTTTGGCGGCAGCCGCGGGTGAAGCTGATACACGGCCACTCTTTCCTGGTGCATCCTACTCTTTCCCAGTGCATCTCCGCGGAGCTCCTTTTCCTTGAACGATGGACCAATGAAAACTAATTGCTTAATAGAGCCATTATTAGAGCAGATTGTAAATATTGAGTATGCAGCACACCAGGTTTTGTGAAAAGAAGCGCGGAACTGTCTTCGTAAGGCAAACACAGGTTTATGGCCCTGTTTTAGGACATTATCCAGACATGGGTAATGCTTGGTTTGTGGATTGTCCCGTTTGATTGCAGGAGGGACTCTTGCAGGCTTAAAGATAACATGCTAGCTCATGTACCTTGTGTGAAATGAGACCTGGATCACAAATAGCTATGCTTATAGCCTTATAAAAGGTGCCTGTAGAAATGAAAGGCAGGGATAGAAGCTTTCATTTGCTTAGTGTGAAAATCACAAAACATTTCTTGTGAATGTGTAAGAGGAGGAAGCGCAGACGTAGGAATTATTTTTGAAAGAGTTGTAGGATTTTGTGTAGAAAACAGTGAAAATCTTACTTAAAATTGGTATGTGTGGGATTTCCACTACTAGGAGAAAATGACTAAGGTTTTATTGGACATTTCCTTCTTGCTTTGCAGATAGTAGTATATGCGTCCTGCAGCGATCATTAGTGTCTTTGGGGATCTGAAAACCAGCATGCAGTATTGGCCGTGGACCACTCTCCATTTTACCCATCTCTTCAGAGTCAAATAATTCAGCAGTCTTCTCTCTGCCCAATATGTTAACTCATTCCTTATTAATTTGCTATTTTAAGCCGTGAATGTTTGTTGAAAGTTGTGCCAAGGACTTGGAAATTAACCAGAGATTTGCATGCCTCTTGCAGATCTCAGCGGTTGGGTTGCTCCCCTCAGCTGCGCAAGCCTGTGCAGTTCCATGGTGCAGTGCAGCAGATGCTCTGTGTGGAGAAAAGGCTGTTATAAGGATACTTTCAGTATTTGATTGAAGTCTTAGAAGTTCAAAGCACTTTTTGACCGTCTCTCGCAAGCGCAAATTATGCTGTCGTTATCTTTATCTGAAGATGGGAGAGGGAGGTTGAGGAGAAATCACTGTGGCAGCGACGTGTGATGGATCATGCAGTGTCAGCATGATGGATCATGCCGTGTCAGTGATAGATGAGAAATAGGCTGTGCCATTAGTGACTTTTGTCTTTCCAGAATGAACCAGCCTCAGCTGTGCCGTACAAATTGCCACAGATCTGGTGGTTGGAAAATCCTTTTATAGAATTTCACTCCAGGCTTACCTCTCTGTCAGTGAATTATGCCCATTTCGATTGAGTGCAGTGCTCCTAATAACATGTCAATTAGTTTTAAATTGCACAAGTCTTCTCTCTGCTACCAAGACTTGGAAAACAAGCTTCATCAATTCCTCCCTCTGAGACTTTGGAAAAGACATAATATAAAGCATTCTGTGTGACTTTTGGTCTCCTTTTTTTAATGTACAGAATTTGATCTTATAAGTGGTTTTGAAATAAAAAAATTATAGTAGTTTTGCTAAATAGTTTACTGAATCTTTAAACCCACGTTGCTAAAAGTCAATGTTGGATAATAATCTCGTTGTGTAGTACTATGGAAGATTTTGCAAAAGTGCTGTGATTCTTAAGTGATGTAGTATTTATTTTTCTATATCATGATGTTTGGGTCTTAGAGTTGTTCTTGGCAATTAAAGATTAGGGAGGAAAGGCTAATGGAAACAAGCATAAAGGTGTGGCTGGACCGAAAGTTTAAGCACTCATCTGTATTGCACTGGCTAGAGTTAAAAAAATCTGGTGATAAAAGATGATAAAAGGTGAATGATATAACTTATATGTTAGACATCAGTGTATAAGGAAGAATTTATTCTTATTTTTCTTCACTGGAACCAAGGCACACTGAAAACAACTAGATCCAGAGGAATTAGCTTGAGTTTTGTCTTGTAGAAAAATCTTGCTGTGAACAGAGTCTTATATGGGAGAGACCATCCCGCTTTGATCCATGTGCCAGGCTTTCTGCAGTGAAGTCCAGAAACCTGCAGATAACAACTTTGCTGCTATATTTTTTTTGCCCAGCTCTGCTACGTATCAGTCACTGTTGGGTTTGGGTCACCGTATTTTGGTGGGATCCAGGAATGTTTCCTGAGTGTATACCCTGGGAATGCCATGTGCATGGAAGCACTGAGCCTGTCCCCCTGCCCTGTCCACGGGCTGCCTGCCTTCCCTGGGAACCAGCTGTGACAATGCTGAGCAGGTTTTTGGCAGAGTGGCCTGTGGATCCCGAGGGTAGCCAGAGGTAGCTCAGTGCAGCTGCAGAAAATGCAAATTTCAGCTCAGTTTAGGGTAGCCACCTCTGCTTATTTTTAAAGACTGCTCTTGTTTCTTTCACTAATTGTTGAAGGGATCACCTCATCTGCATTTTCAAGGGTTTGTCCCAGAAGTCACGGGAAAGCTGACTCAATCACTGTTTTTTTAAGAACAAAGCTGAGCAATATTTGCTTTAAGCTTTTGTCTAACCCTTTGTCTGCGTGTCTCCAAGCAAATGGCTTTCCAGACTGCTCCGAAAACCCTCACCTGGGTGTGTGAGCCCATGGAGTGGAAGGGTCTGTGGCCTGGCAGGCACTTTTGGGTACTGCTGTGCCTGTTGTCCTCTGAGCTGCCAAGGGTGCTGTGGAAGGGCTCCAGCGCTGGCAGAGTGGAAGGAGGAGTGGGCATCTCTTGATCTTTGGACAAGATTTTTCTAAGAGTTTGTGGGAGGAAACCTGAAGGACAGCTCAACGTCGTTGCGGTCGGTAATGCTACTGCTGCTTGTGGCCGAAAGAGCTTGGCCAAAATGAGGTGGAATATTGATGATGGCCAAGAGAACAGTTTCGATTTTTGCCTCTCCTAGTGGCCGGAGTGACTGCGTCTGAGCCATCCCTGCCCATGAAACTAATGCCATGTGTTTGGTAGTTTAAGCCACACTACCTCATTCATCAAGGTAAATTCCTTTATACTAGACCTCAAACAGCAGAATTCATGTTTACGCAGAAACTTTAAAGCCAAAAGATTCTGAATTTCCTCAGAGGCCTTGTACCGTAATGATGTGAGCCATCACTGTAATGTAAAAATGTAAACATTGGATATTTTTCTATAATCTTTCTAGTCAATTTTAGATATCCCCTCTGTTTGGCCTCTTGTCATCTACAACCAGTTCGATCCCACAGCTGTACTGTGAGTTAAACTGTGGCCCGTGGGGCTGTCCATCTGAATCTCTTGTCCGCATGCAGAAGGGAAGTGAGCGAGGTGCCCTGTTTGGTTGTGGTCCGAGATGAAGAATTTATTTACATCTATTTTGGCTGAGACGTGTCTCTGGGCTCTTCAGGACTGTGATGGTGGCTGGAGGGGTTGCGTCCCATCAACAAGTAGAAGCCCACTCGCTGAGAAGAAAAGGCTATTCGCCTTCCAAAGTAACTAGAGAAATGTTTTTGCCTGGATATGTAAAGATAACAGTAATTGTCATGAGGTGCGCTGTCAGTTGCTCTTGGTACGCTTTCAGCTGTGAAAACGCCTACAAATGGAACAGATCGTAAAGTTATCTTGGCATAGCATCTGAGAGTGAAACTCCTGAAGTATTTCCTTGTTGTAGTTGCAAAGAAATGTGGAAATAATAAGGCAGCTGTTGTAGAGGCAGCAGAAGCGAACTGCGGTACCGTCTGTAGGCAGTCCTGTAGACCTTTCAATGGTGATGGCAAGTTATAATAGCTTAGTTTTGTGGGATTCACCCCTAGCAATGCAGTGTACTCGGACAGAATGGAGTCCTGAAATATTGCCATCAAATGAGAAAGGAAAGATTTGGCTGAAAAGGTCCATATTTTGGGTAGCCTTGGCTTGATTTCAGCAATGGAAGTATCAAAAGATTCTTGATAGCAGTTAATTTTTATGTATTTGCAAAGGAGATTATGTGCCTTTCTACCCGTTTTCCTCATACTTTAGTGTTTATCTGGTAATTGTTTCCGTTGTTTTTCCTTAGGTGCTAAGAGAGTCTCTGAATTTGCAAAGATATTTTCATTGTCAGTTCATAAAACATTACGGTATGTCCACAGGAGATGTTATCTCCTTACTGCTAAGCTCAAAGCTTGTCACTTTTTCAGCCTTTTCAAGTTACTATTTGCACCTCAGGTGAGACTGGTGAGCTGCTGTATGGGTGATAGGGAGGTGCTTTCACAAACTGTTACTTATACCAAAGCATTTTATGATGATATTTTAACATGAGAACAAAACGGAATTGTATTGCTGAGCTTCGTAAGTTAGCTCATTTATTGAAGAGTAAGTTGCAACAAAGAATTGATGTTAGCCTCTTCAAAGAGTAAGGTAAATCCTGTCTAACAACACTTCATGATGTATAAAAATGAAGTGGATTTTTCTGTAATACATACTTGTTTTATGTGAGTAATACTCAAACTGAATTTTGACTTCAACAAATTAAATTACTTCAGCCCAACCCAGTGGGGAGTTTGTTTGTTTTTTTTTTCCAAAATCATCACCCATTTCTCTGTCATGGCACGCTGTTAAGAGATTGAAATTTAACAAAAGGTAGGATAAGGATTCTCTGTATGAATAACAATCTGCAAGATTCAGTCAAATGTTTTTAGGCAGGCTTGAGGAGTCCTGCATTATATATGGCTTCATGCTCCATTATAAAATTTCAGTGTTTTCAGTTTTGTTTGTGTGGTGTGGGGGTTTTTGTGTGTGTGGTTTTTTTTTTTAAAAAAAATAACCCTCAGGGTATGTGTTTTAATCCATATCTGAACTGCAGCATGGACAGACTGTTCTTCCTTTTATAAAAAAAGACTTGGACAGATCTCAGAAACCTTTCCTACAAAGGTTTGATTGTAAAGACTTAGCTTCAAGTTACATTTAATTTCAGTTTTGTGTGTGTGTATATATATATATATAGTGTTTTGAATGGATTTTAAAAAATAAGCTTATTGAAGTACATTGATATTCATAATAAATGTCATGCTAAATAATGAACTCAAGCTTATAGGTGAGTGCCATATTTTGAGCCAGTGAAAATGTAGTCTCAAGATGAAAATATGCTAATGGAAGTGCTACCTGTGTAAAGTATTCCTTGAAATAATTAACTTGGTTGCTGAAGTTGTCTAAAATGCTAAAATCATGAGGATATGCTACCTTTCCCTAAAATCTGTAAAATCTGTCCTTGATAAAAAAAGTGTCCTTCAACGTTCCTGTGATCATCGTGTATTTTCATTCCCGCAGGGTGCTGGTGCAAAACACGGCGTTTCCACTTAAGCTAAAGAGGACCTCTCCATTCGCTCTCACTAGTTGTAAGGTTTATATACTATTTTCAGTTCAACATCCAGAAAACAAAAGTTTTAAGAATGGATGTGTATTTCAGTTGGCTCAGTGCCAGTCCTGGCCAAATTCCAGCGTGGATAGTGATATGCTGCCTCCATCAAGCTCCTCTTGCAATGTCAGTTGCTTGTGGGTAAGGGGGTTCGGGATGATGTCTCTGCTGAGCAGCAGGAGTCGGAGGGTCTGCATTCTGTTTCCTCGTGTGCTGGACCTTCTTTGTGTTATGTCCCTTGATGCATTCTTGGAAGAGAAGAGGTGAGCAGGAAAATGAACAGAAATCCTTTGAATGACAAGTGCCTTTAAAGAAGTGTATTTGTAATTTGGAAAACGTATAGTATTAAACATCTGTAGGATGGGCTTTATGAAACTCATGTCTCATGTCCAAGAAATGAAACTTTACTTGTCCTATGAGGAGCGGCTGAGGGAGCTGGGTCTGTTTAGTCTGGAGAAGAGGAGGCTCAGGGGGGACCTTATCGCTCTCCACAATTACCTGAAAGGAAGTTGTAGGGAGATGGGGGTCGGTCTCTTCTCCCACGTTATGAATGACAGGACGAGAGGGAATGGCCTCAAGTTACACCAGGGGAAATTTAGGTTAGATATCCGGAAGAATTTCTTTACAGAGAGGGTTGTGAAGTATTGGAATGGGCTGCCCAGGGAGGTGGTGGAGTCCCCATCCCTGAAGGTGTTTAAAAACCATGTAGATTTGGTGTTGAGCAATATGGTTTAGGGACCCTGACAGTGCAGGGTGAATGGTTGGACTCGATGATCTTGAAGGTCTCTTCCAACCAGACGATTCTATGAAATGCTCTTGGCAGGGACTTGCATCAGAAGAAATTTGGATAAGCCCTGTGGAAGCTTTCTGCAATCTACTTGTTTGGATGAGGCGATGTGACAGCTCTGTACTTGCCATTTTACTTGGGACATTATGCTTACTCCCTTGCTTCTACAGTAAGATTTGAAAAGCAGATAAAACATCCATAACCCCATTCTGTGTGCTCTGCAGATTTCCATGTGATTTCAGGTCTTAATAGTGATTTTGGCAAGGCTGTGTGTGCAGCATTTCAGAGAGTGACCTGCTGAATATCTGCGTTACCATATCCAGATGCTGAGGAGCTGATTACCTACAAAGAACGTGAAGCAGTCTGGTGAATAAGTCGACTCATACTTTTATAAAAATCCATACTGCTTGTTGCTATCCTTATGCCGAGTTCTTAAATCTGGAGCAACCTGTTTTTAGGCATTTTATTTTTGTGTTCCAAGCCTCATAAACTTTATTAAAATTTCACTCATGATCCTGTACAAATTGGCACAAGCTGTATTTATTGACCCGGGTAGTTTTTTTTTTTTTTAATATGAATTTGGTACAAACTAGTTAATATGAAACAGCTAGAACAGTTTTAAGTGGATGAATGCTGTTCTTGGAGCGTTCATTTTCCAAATAGTGAGAAGAAAAAAGCAAGAGGTTTTGAAAATAATTTGCTTCATCTCTTTCACCCTTGCAGGCTTTTTACACACTCCTAAAGGCATGTGGTTAGTGAAGATGATGCTAGGTTCTCCTTTCAAAGGAAAGGCAGAATGAAGTATCAGCAAATGTACGTAACAACCTCTGACCTAATTCTGTAGGCACTGCTGTTGTGAAAATAATTTACTTGGCGTGGAGGCTGTCAGATATTTCTCAGCAATGGTGATTCTTAAACCTCCCGATAAGATTGACATTAGATGAAAGCGTCTACCTTTTCCACGTCACATTCAGATAAAAGATTCATTAGCGTTGGTATATTAAAAACAAAAAGTTGAGCATAGGAGATGAGATTTCTTTCAGGTATACTTCAATGCTTCTAAATGTTAGCGTGCATCAGCATCCCGTATTCCCTGGCAGAGTTTTTCTAGCCAACACTCTTTAATAATTGAAATCTTTTGATTAGCAGTGCTGACTCACATGTCCCGGTAGCTGCACAATTCAGATCAATATTTTTTGTAAGTTGTGGTATGCTGGTGTTGCCAGTCTTCCTACTTGAGGAGAAGTACAACGTGATTTGCATGCCCGAGTTTCTGTAGGCATCTGCAGCTGACTTGTCAGGTGCAAAAGAGAGGACTCAACCGACCCTTGCACCGACCAAAAGTGACTGCCCTGCTCCTGCCCTGCTCCTGCCCTGCTCCTGCCCTGCTCCTGCCCTGCTCCTGCCCTGCTCCTGCCCTGTCTGTGCATGAGGGAGGTGGGAGGTGATCTCCCCCTCTACTCTGCCCTCGTGAGACCTCACTTGGAGTACTGCGTCCAGTTCTGGAGTCCCCAACATAAGAAGGACATGGACCAGTTGGAGAGGGTCCAGAGGAGGGCCACGAAGATGATAAGAGGGCTGGAGCACCTTTCCTATGAGGACAGGCTGAAAGAGTTGGGGCTGTTCAGCCTGGAGAAGAGGAGGCTCCGGGGTGACCTTATAGCGGTCTTCCAGTACCTCAAGGGGGCCTACAGGAAAGATGGGGAGAGGCTGTTCAGGAGGGCCAGTTATGATAGGACAAGGGGTAACGGTTTTAAAATAGAGGGAGGTAGGTTCAGGTTGGATATTAGGAAAAAATTTTTTACCATGAGAGTGGTAGAACACTGGAACAGGTTGCCCAGAGAGGTGGTGGATGCTCCATCCCTGGAGACGTTCAAGGCCAGGTTGGACAAGGCCCTGAGCAACCTGATCTAGTTGGAGATATCCCTGTTCCTTGCAGGGGGGTTGGACTAGATGACCTTTGAAGGTCCCTTCCAGCCCTAACCATTCTATCATTCTATCATTCTATGAGGCTCTTTACTGATGCAAAACAGTTGTGTTTGTGGTGTTGTGTTTGTTTTTTTTTTTTAACCTCTGCTCAGGAATTGACTTTTTCCAGTATACAAAATACTTCCACCATTGGGCTTCAGTGTGAGACGTTGGGTTGTCTGAAGATGGTTTTAGTGTTTGCTTCATGCAGCTCTATCTGTGGCTGCGCGTGTGTGTGTGTGCACAAGCGTGTGCTGGTGTTGGCATAAAATGTTCTGCATGGAGCTGCTGGGAAAGTGTTTCCCTGTTCCTGGAGTGCTTTCCCCGCTGAGACGCGCAAAGGTGCGATGGCATGTGGAGCACTGGCGCAGGCAGGTGTGAATGGTTCTGGGTTGCGCCAGAAGGAAAGAGTCTGGGGAAATGTGACAGAGCTATTGGCAGGATTTTGCCTGACAGATGTGGTTGCTCTTTGCTGCTTTTGCCACTGTGTTAACTGAAGTTGCTGAGCTTTGGCAGTTTATCAGTAGCTTGCCTTGCCACTTAAAATTCCGCTGTTCTTTAACGTAAAGCAATGATCGTCTAGGGCTTAAACAGAGAGAGTGTTTTGTAGTTAGGTCTTAAAAAATGTACTATGTGTGTGTTGTGTCGTGCTGTAAACTAAACCATTTTTAATTCCTAGGTTAATTAATTTAATTTAGCTAGGTTTTAGTAAGGATTTCAGGTGATGTTTAAAAAAAGTCTAAAATAGGTGAAACATCTGGTTTTGAAAGACAAGACAAGAGAATAAAATGGTTACAGAAGTACCACTGCTCTGAAGGAGCAGAGCTAAAGAACCTAATCCGTAGCAGGGATTCCTCTGTACAGCTGGGTATGTAACTGCTCCAGCACGTCCCTCTTCCTTTTGCTTTCCTGGGCAGTAATCCTTCTGGATCCAGGATGTGGTGTTTCTTACTTGGCTTTAAATAATGAAGAGATAGATACCTAGCCCCTGGTTCCAGGTAGTGTTTCAGATATCTGAACAATGATCCATTCAGAAAGAAATACCTGTGTAAGAATGTAGCAAAACTTGTCTGTAACAAGCAGATCAAAGACTCTGTAAACACAAATCAAAAAAAAAAAAAGAAAGAAAAAAAAGGGTAAAGTAGGTCAGATGTGTGATACAATTTTGAGATAAGCTGTTGATAAGCCACTGCTGCAAATATTTGTCTTTGCAACAGTTGTAAGAGGGTGGTTGATCCAGAAGGGAGCCTGGGGTTGCTCTGTGGTTGAGGTCTAAGCTGGGACATCATGACTGGTCATCCTCCAGAGAGCCTTGGGTGAGGTGTGCGTTGGCTAACATGTTCCTTAAAATGCAGAGGCGCTTGATGAACTGGAAACTCTTTCTACCTCATTATTGCTTGAGCAAGGACAAGTAGAAAAAAAACCCAAACACTTCCTGGAGTTGGGCTGAGATGGAAGGTACAGCACGAGAATTTCCTTTAATGTACGAGCCAGTGATGCTCGTTTTCTTTTTCTTTCTGAATGAATTGAATACGCATTCAGCTTACACGTATTCCTCCTAGAGTCTCACAACCCACACAGAGATTTAAGTGCCTTTGGGCTGGATTTTCCACCGAGGACTGTGACCATCTACATTGCAAGTAGCAAAAGGGGGGCAGAACAGATGAAAACTGTGTGGCAGCTAGATACAGAGGATGCCGTAGTAGCGTTAATGACTAAATCAAAAAGCAAAAATCCCAGCTCTTTGTTTGCTTTACAGCTGAAAACCTTTCCCTTGAGGCTCTAAGATGGTCATCTCAGCCTGTCCCTAAGATTATGAAATAGTTGTTTCTGATTTTACCTCTTTTTCTACTTACAGAAAATGAACTTCAGCTCTAGGTTCGTGTTCGGTTCCTGACATGTAGCTCTTGCAATCTAAATTAGACCTGCCCAGGGTGTTTGAGAGGTCAGCGCTCTTGGAGACTGCAGTGGAAACTTGTTTGGAGAGAACTGGGGAGAGCTGGAACAATGTCAGATTGTGCTGGGAAAAGCTGCTTCATGTGGGATGTCTTCAAGGAGCAATTACAAAAATAACACTCACTGTCAGCTGATAGAGGAGAGGAGTGACTGGATAATAAATACAAAAATCTGCCTTGTGTTCCAGCATCTCAAGATGTAAAGCTTTTCTCTTAGAAGTTCGCACGGAGAACCGTAATTTAAAACAGCCTCTCTTCCAAACAGCTCGTAGCTACATGTTACGTTTTAATGTTGATGAGTTGGAGATCTCTCTTTTTTCTTTTTTTTTCTTTTTTTTTTTTAAAAGTATATATTTTTACAGCCATAGAAAAGCTTCTGGCCTGTCAGAAGGGTGTGCAGGCATGTAGATCTTGCTCTTTCTCCCCTTCTTATTGCTGCTTGACAGGGAAGATAGTATGATTCGTGTACAGAATGTGTGTTTTAAGGCTACCTGCTGAAATCTCGTTGAACTGAGAGGTGCTGTTCCAGGACTGACTGAGAACAAACATGAGATTAGATGCTATGGCTTTCCATCCTTCTCCGAGAAATGTTTTCACATGTGTGAAATGAACTTTTTTCCTTAATTGTCAAATGACCTGTGAAATTGTTTTATATAAGCAGTTACACCTTGCAGTAAATTTAAACTCAGTGTTAGTCCACTCAACATTGTGTTCTTGCCTTGCAAACCGTTGACTAGATCAATTGTTGACTAATTCTGTTTATCATCCTGTGGTTAGATTTGGCAAGCAACATCTGTAACCTGCCACCATGAAAAATTATTTTCAACATGTTCTTCATTAAACTTTCTTCAATATTCAGCTATCACTGGAGGATTACAGTATTCTGCTGAAGAATGAAAAAAAAAATTGCAATGGAAATTGACTGTCCATAGTTCTGTATTAAAATCCCTTGAAGTATCAAGGTTTGTAGGTTGTTTTGATTTACATGTGTGTCTGTTAGCAGTGCACCAATAGAAAATATCAGTTCTTTTCTTGTTAGGTTGCTGAAAAGTACGCAACCCAAACTAACAACAGGAAAGAATAGAAAGAATTTGTTTTTAAACATCAGTTGAATGAAAGCAGAACTGATTTTTTTCCCCTGGATTTCAGGGGATATTTTTTTTATCTATCTTAGTTCCAAATTATACTCTGTCTTATTAGAGAAGGAGTCTAGTTTCAGCTTCAAAAAATACCATATCACCTTTATATACAATGCCTTTAATTCACACGGATCTTGGAGACTCTTAATAATATATCGCACAAACGAGCTTAATTTCAGTATTGCATGTCACTAAATGTACTCTGCCCATCAAGAGGCTGTGTGCACTGACCCTGGGAAAGGTGAAACCGGGAAACCAAAAGTAATGCAGTATTCAGTTTAAGCTGCTGTGGAAATCTGAGAAGGCAGGATGTTCTGAGGAATCAATTTTGGATAAAGGCTGATCTGCCACCTACCTCTGCAGTTGCTGGAGAGAGGGGCTGCTCCCATTAGCAGCTCTAAGCAGGATTCTGATGTAGGTAGTATGAAATGCTGTCTGGAGGGAAGTCAAGATCCTCTCCTTTAACTGTACAAGGAACCTGATGAAAGTAAATGCCTATACCTGCAATTAGCCTATTTGAATACCTGCAATTAATTGTGTAATAAATTTGACTACTCTGTCAGCTTGCATCTTTTGCTCGGGGCCATTAGCAAAGAGATCAGGAATTAGTTGCACACATAACACAGAGCAGCTTGTGCCTGCAAAATACGTTTCTTTTCTTACTACCAAAGAGCAAAATTACAGAGAGGCAGTTTCAGGTTGATTAGCTGTAAATGTACTTGAGAAATAGCACTGTATTTTTGAGAGGTGGTGTATCCTTGATAAAAAATTTTTAGTCTGCTTGATCAGAATAAAATGCTTGTGTTTCCATATCAGGAGCAAGCAGAGCACTATAGCATTCAGTGACCTTAGTATTTCAAGGTATAGGAAAAGATATGGAAAATTAACTGTCAGTATCTTTTCAGGAAGTTGATGGCATCACAAATCCCTGTGTGAAAGTCCCAGTTGCTCAGTGTTTCCTATTTCCAGCAGCCGGTGAATGGAAACACAGATCATAGTAATGCTGCTGCTCCATGCTGGCAAGTGTAGGATGCCATGGTGGGAAAGGAGCCCGAAAGGAGAAAAATCCCTCTTGGGTGCACCCCTTGTAATCCCAGGGGTTTTTGCGTGCTGTTTTTGCACCGCAGCAGCTGCCATCCCTTGCACTATCGTGGGTCACGCAGGAGGTGAGCACCTGCACCCCTCCACGGGAGGGCCTGGCTGCAGGTGGGTGCCCCGCTTCTGCAAACAGCCTTATTCAGCGCTGGCCTTTAACGACCCTCTCCCGTAACAAACCAGGGCTGCCTGCCTAGATGGAATTTCAGCTCGGTTGTGCCCTTTCTCCATCTGCTCTGCCCCCCAGGTTGTTGAGTTTGTGCACCTGGGACGGGCAGCAAGCCTGTGGCTGGTGGCTTCCCGTGTACCTGCCGCAGTGGCAGCGTTGTCCCCAGAGCTGTCGGGCTCCGGTGTGCTGGGGCGGTTGTACCCGTGGGGAGGCAGCTGGGCCGCAGGTGCGGTGTGCGCTCCGTGCCCCGGATTGAACCCGATCGGCTGTGCTCTGCCCCGCTGCGTTGGGCAGAACCGCTGCCGCGGGTAGGGAAGGACCATGCGGCAGTGGGAGGTGGGGGCAGCGGGATTAAGTGAATTAGGAGCAACCAGGGACGAGGGGAAGGAACCTGCTTTGGAGATCAGAAATGATACCGATGCTCTGCGCAGCCCTCCCAAAACAATGTCGGGGCTGTGATCAGCTTTCCCGGCAGCACACCCATGCCACAGGCAGGTAGCTGGGTGCTGCTTCTGCAGCACGGTGGGCACCCACCTGTAGTGCCAGCTCCTGTCATGGGACCCCAGTAGGCTGCTGCCGGGGGACCCACTGGTGCAGAGGGACCCCGCAGTGGACAGTGTTGCCTCCTGTGGCAGTTTGGAGCAGTCTGCAACACTGGGGTCAACGTAGTGCCATCCACCAAAGTGCGATGTGCTTGGCTTCTTCCCACACCCCGGATGGAGCACAGCTCTCCTCCAAGGAGTTCCTCTCCACCTGTCCCCTCCTCCCTGGCACAGTGCCATTTCTAATCATGCTTTGGCACCATCCATCTTGGGCATGTGCCAAGTGCGCTCTATTCCTACTGGAAAATAAAAGAAGTAAGGCCAGCGACAGAGGGAGTGGGAGTAAGAAGAGAAAAAAAAAATGGCCAGAGTGACTTCAGAAAAAAGATATGTAGAGGAAAGGGAATGGCAAACGCTGCTGATTAATTGAAGGTGTCCTCATATAGAGAATCAGTCTCCCTTTTCATCAGGCAGTGAAAGAAAAGAAAGCTGCTTGATACATCTTCTGGTCAGGAATTAAGCCGTGCATCTCTGAAGCTCGCAGGAAGAGAAGGAAGCCAGAACTCATTCAGTCAGAGCAGAAGCCACATCCAGAGAAGAAGGAGTTCGCTTGAAGATAATTTTCTTTGATTAGTAAAAATTACCATTCCAAAACATCTATTTTTTCAGTAATTGTTTCACCTGACATTTTACAAATGTGTGCGTGTATGTATGTATAAATACATACAAAAATAAATCAGAAAAAACAGACTATTCATTTGTGCTGTTTGTTTATACACATGATATGGGAATACTTTTTGATGTGCTGTTGTAGCTTGGGAACAATCCATGGACGGGGTTTTCCAGAGAGCAACACTTACCCATGAAGAACCGGCACAGCTCTGCTGTCGTCCTGCACGCAGGCGATGCACCTCACCAGCCAGGAGACGTTGCTCATCTAGGTGTATTTGCAGGAAGACAGTTTGGGGCTTCCCTTTACATCTGAGGGGAATGGAGCTTCTTTCTAATCTCAATATCCGGCTGAGGTTTGTTTGTGAACATCTGGGAGCTCCAGGCATGGGAGAATTGGCGCCTGTGCTTGTGACCTGCTGACAGCTGCTGCTTGTTTAGCTGTTGTCTGAGCATGTGAACATGGAGCTGTTTGCTTCATAGAGGTGGCTGAGTGAAGCAACCAGCAAACAGTGAAGTGCGTATAGAAGTTAAGCTTCAGTGCTGAGACCACGTTAATTTTTCACAAAGAAAAGTGTCCTGCTGAAGCGGTGCAATGAGATATTTCTTGTGTTACACTTAGGTTCTGGTTACAGTAATTGTCTGAACTATTGTTGTAAGGGCTAATATTAAGTACAATTCTCTGTGGATACCGTAGCTTCTGCGATGGAAACGTACTGGACAACATGCTTAACAAGTTATCATTCCACCTACTGTTGAAATCCTGTGTACTATGAAAACCCGTGAGTTGTTTTAGGATAGCAATGTTACCCAGCAATGCTTCTGAAAAGCTTAGCAACTACCTACCCATCTCTGATACACTAAGGGGAACGTGATCAGACAGCAACGTCCTGAGATGAAACAAATAAGTTTAATAGAAAACATGAAATACAAGTGTCTTGCGTTTTTAAAGAATTTTTTGTTTATATAGGGTGTGTACCTTCCCTGGAAGAGTGAAATGCATTTAACCAACAGCGTCTCTTCTCTCTTAGATTACAGAAGTTTGTGGAGCCAAGCGCGTGGGTTATTTTGGTCCTGCTCAATTTTATATTGCTTTGAAGTTAATTGCGGCAGCACAGTCAGGGTTCCCGGTACGGATTGAGAGTATTAAGAATGGTAAGTAGCAGTGTTGCAGCACTGTGCACTTGTTTTTCGCTTTCTTTAATGCTTGTCAGCTCTCTGTGGTGGTAAAGTTTTCTTCTAATGCCTCTACGAAACAATTTTATTTTGAGGAGCGGAGAAAGAGTAGAAGGTAATGCTACATTCTCTAAGTGACTGGTAGAAAATTGCAGTGAATTACATACGTGGCAAAGCTGAGATGACATCCCCCTCTGGAAAAGGTATTGCCGAAGGAATGGCACAAGTGACAGGTGATCGGATCTGGGGAAGTGTTTCTCTCTCACCTTCAGCCTCTGATCTTGACAGCTGTCCAGAGCGGGAGCTGATAGCTGCTTCGGGTGGAGGTGTGTTGCGGGGAGTCGTGGGCAGGTTAGGGGTCCCCCTGTGCAGGGCAACTTGCAACACTCGTCTATTTTAGCAAATAATCCTGCTGAAATAAATTGGTAATGGTGACAAAATCTTCCTATCGGTAGGTATGAAAGCGTGTGTTAGATGTAATTTAAAACAGCTTTGTTCTTCCCGATGAAGTGACAGTAATATTAAACGTACCATTTTTGATGGAGAAAAGCGCTTCTTAAGAGAGGCTTATCAAACTCAAGCGATGACGAGAGAAAGCAGGTCCCTTTTAGCTGCGAAACCTTGATAGCGACTAAACGGGAGGAACTCGATGTTCTTGCCTTGGTGACGTGTGCTCTGCCTTGGTGGTGCCTGGTTTCTGCCTCAGTGGGGCTCAGGCTTCGAAACACGTGGCTTTTCGCGTGGGCTCGAGCCTGAACAGGTTTGAACCCTTAGCTCCCGTACGCCGGGCGGGCATTCGAACCGTGCTGCGAGGCTGTGCTCTGGGCAAGAGTGCTCGTCGCCATCTGGCTGAAGGCAGTGACGCCGCCGGCCACAAGATCAGAGGGAAGGTGGGAAAGACAGGACCTATCCATAGCCTCGTAGCGAGTCGCTGCTCCCAGCGTGGTGTCTGCTCTGCTGTCCCTGCAACGAAATGTAAACTTCACCGACATTACTAGGCACAGGGAGGAGGTTGCCAGGTCTGCCCCATCCCGGGGGGTGAAGCTGGGCTGGCAAGGATGTGCAGACCTGTTTGAGCTGAGCTCCCACAGTGCAGAGCTTCCGACTGATGGGAGGCAGATGGCATGATTCGGTTCGGTGCCTTGCTGGCAAGGGAATTTAAACCAGGGGTGAAGTGGGGCAGCCTAGATTTGTCTGTCAATTTTCCTTACAGACAGCTTGTGTGCTCTCTCTTGCATTGTTATCCTTTGAAGGATGTTAATTTGAAAAAAAACGCCCCAAACAATCCCAAGAAAAAACAACAAACTAAATTAGAAACCTAAGCTAAGTGAGATTTACTGTGTATGTTTTGCAAGTCCAGCATCTGCAAATAATGCACAAATTTGAGTGAAGAAGGATTCTTGGAGTCCTTGTATTGATCTCCTGTTTACTTACTGTTACTGAAACGCTTCCAGTGCTAATTACATTTTTCTCTTGAAATGTATGAGTGCTTTTAGAGTGGGGTGAGTAACATGCACCAAACTCCAATTGATTTCTTTTTCTTCCTGGTAGTAGCTGTAGGTGTAAATGATTACAGAGGTGATGTATGGCTTTCCTCGGTTTTGAATGTTATGTTAATTTTAATTGTATTGATCTTTCAGGATGACTGTGCACAAAAATAAATGGCGTTTCTTCCAAATAACCGTGAATCGTATTATAGAGTGACAGTGTCACTCTTCTGCTCTGCAGAGCAGATGAGACATAGGACCTTTTGACATGATCGTCTCACCAGGCCTTGGTGTGATCTCTGAACCCTACCAATTTTAATTTGTTCCTTTTATGATGGCAGCGTTGAGGATACTGTGATCCTGACTGATTGATTCATCAGTCCCCCAGTTTCTGTGGGAAACTATTCTTTTCATTACAGACTATGTTTTGAAGGCAGGAAATGAGCTTGCCCTGTGCTTTAATAATGTGCACAAGGCTTACTTCTTTCTCTTTGCATGGAGAGATTATATATTAAGCTAGTGAATGTAGCTTTGTGTAGCATTCACGTTTTTATTAAGATATAATCATAACAGTTCCACACTTATAAATGTTACAAAATATAAACAGTGCTCTTTTATAGATAAACTTTTTGTTGGTTTTGCAAGATGATACTGCTTAAAGTACTTCTAGTGTTCTTTAATCTCAACTGAATTTTTCTCTCTTTTAATGAAGAATTGCCTCTGCCGCAGTTTATGGCGCTGAAAAATGACAGTGAAGTACGTTACGGGACTCCGGCAGAACTCCATGGAGTTAAATTTCAGGTTCCACATGCAACTTTGGAAAAAAATTCCTACAAAAGAACAGAAGAAGGAGACAAACAGGTAACAGGCTTGTCTCCTTCAGGCCAATAGCTTGTTATGCATCCTCCTTTTGGGTCCGTCTTGTAAATGATTACATTCACGTGAGCTTACTCAATTTTGCAGTACTAGGCAGCAGATGAACTCCTGACGTGCAGATAATCCCTGTTGGGGCTGTGCTCTGATTTTGATGAATCCCAGTTGCATCCCTGAAGGGAATTTCTCTATATGAGCTTGTATAAAGCTGTCAGCCCTGTAATGTTCTGTATACATTCTTCCAGTGTTCTCCTCCTACTTAGTCCAGTGCTGTTTCTTGGAGAGGGCTAGGGGAGAGGCAGCAAATAGAAATCTGTCTGTGAAACAGAACAGGAAAGTGAGTGATTTCTCATGGCTGGTATGATCCTTAGTCACTGCAGAAATATTCAATAGGAGAAGAGGTGTTGAATCACTAGCCGTTATTTCTGGGTGAGATAAGGCCACCAGGTTCTCTTCCATTCTAATCTCCCCCAGGAGTCGTCCAGCAGAAATCTGCTTTTCTTTGTCCTCAGTGAAACAACGTCCCAGTGTCTGTTGTTCTGAGTGGCCAATTTAATAGAGCTGTTTAAGGGAGATTTGTGTTACCTGTAATTAGGAGAGTTGAGAGTGCTTATTCAGAAACAAGTGGCTTAACAGCGCAACCTTAGTTTTCATAATTTTCCCCAGGCCTGACGTCTTCTTCTCTGGTACTGTATCAGGTTGTATTGTAAGTGCATGGTGGCAGGCGCCTTATCTTCCTATAATGTGCACATACATTTATCTCACAATGTGTTGGCGTGAGTAACAGTATTCCCAGCCTGAGGTCAACCAACAGGAATGAGCTGATGACAAGATACATGGGTGGAATAACAGGATGAGGAAGAAGAGCATGTATGCCTGTCTCCCTGTGTGTACTGACACTGAAGCAGAACGCTGCCCTCAAATCTCTGGCTCCATCTAGGTTATCTGTGTTGTGTTATATTTTCCTTTTTACACAGTAAACTGTTTCAGGATCACATCCTCTTCTTAAACAATCTGTAAATCAAGGTGAAGAGAACGCTGTAGGATAGATACCCAGTAACACCTACAAATCCACAGAGTGCTTAAAATACCAATTTGGAGATTTATTTTAATTTTTTCTAAGTGTTTTATATGAAAAATGCTCTCCCACAAAGAATGCGCCCACCCTAGCTAAATGTGTTACGTAAATTCAAAGATACCCACTCACATTAAGCATTCTGCATCTACTTCGTCAGGCATCATTTGGAAGTAAAATACCTTAAGGTGTTCATTGTAAAGCTTTGCTGTGGCATTGCTATGCTTTACTCCCAGAATGTTCAATACCAATACTTTTGTTTTTTAAGGAGCCTTTTCTTGGAAATAAAGGACCTTGGGGAACTACAGAGTTTAGCTTTTCTTTATCCGTTGTGCTGTACACGTTCAGATCTCTGCACAGGATTACTTGGTTGTTTTGCTGTTGGCTCAGAATTGCATTTTGTGTTGGTGTGTTTCTGAAATAGGAACCCAAGTCTCCACCGATGTCTCCAATCTGTTCACCTCCTGCTTCTCCATCTATTTACCAGAGAATACCCTTAAGTTATGGATATGGTAAATCAAGAAGTGGGCTGGAGCAGCAGCATGGAGGTAGGATAAAAATTGGGATGTGCACATTGTATTAAATTCTATTTTTTTTTTCTTCTCAGAAGCATCCAAATTTCAAATGCAACTGACAGTCAGCCTAATGATTTTAACATTTAATTAGACCTGTGTTTAGGAAAACGATTCCATCATCTAATTTTATTTTGACTGTTCAATCCTGTTCACTTTCTGGTTAATTAGTTAGATTTATGTGTCACTGCTCCCAGATAAATCCTAATACCTACTCTCTGACAAGACTGTGTGCAATATATCCCAGTGATAGAGTGTTTGTGAGTATTTTCAGAATGCACAATGCTTTCAGTTTCAATAGAGAGGATGAAAAGCCCACTCCTGATTTCAGGAGCTGCTATATTTGTTTTCAGATTGACAGTGAACCATCCTTTGCAGGAAAGGATAATAATGACCCTGGTTTCGTAAAGGAAATAACAATAAGACATGAATATAAAAACAGTCCCACAATGTAACTTAGGCAAAACAAGACAAAAATAAGGCACTACATTGATGCTCTGTCCTTGGTCTCACTGCCATTAGAGTAGGTGGCAAAATGTTCTGATTTTAGTACAGGATAGTGGGGCAGAAGCCAGTTTTACTAAGGCTTTACAAGCTCCTGTTAATAGTAAGGTGCTTGTGCTCTCCTAATTACACCGTCTGGTGACCAAGATGGTGGCAATAGTAGGCATTGACCTATACCATCCCTTCTGCTCTCAGTGTGTTTGCAGTGGGTGAGGAGTAGAGCATGCTAGTCCTTTAGCTGTTGTTCTCATTTACAAATGACTGAAAAAGCAGAGCTGTTACAACGTTTTGAAACTCACTACAGCGGTGATAAGAATGTGTTCAATGCTATCAAGTGGCCTTCATGTGAAAAGGTGGTTGAGTGTGGCCTTCATGTGAAAAGGTGGTTGAGTCCCCATCCCTGGCTGTGTTTAAGAATAGGGTGGATGATCTACTTAGCGATATGGTTTAATGGGGATTAGGGACGGTTGGACTCGATGATCTCTAAGGTCTTTTCCAACCTAGAAATCTATGAAATCTATGAAAATCGTACCAGTGCTGAGTCACAGGCATTCATTTGCTGCTTAGGTAAACTGCTGTTTGTTCAGAGATGGGATTTTTGCTCACCCCACTCTTGGCATAACTGATCAAAACAGTGATGACTGGCTTCTGAAAAAAGCAACACTAGTGAGGTTGTCTTATGGTATAACACGTGTTCTGCTCCAGCGAAGGAGACGCGTGGCAGATAGCCCGCACCTCGAAGAGCTGGGCAGGAGGTGGCCATCAGGAGCAGCCCACCGTGTTACCCGTCATGTGCTCTGCTGTTTTCTAGGACTCTTTCCCAGATAAGTCAGTGCTATGGCACATATTTTGGATGAATGTTAGGTTGTTGATTTTTTTTTTTTTTTCCTCAATTTGGTTTCAATCATAACTTCAGTGAAGTTTCTCGTGGAGTCAGTGCCTGTGCAAAGTGAGTAGATAGTAGTGTCCAATCGAGCTGTCAATGTCTTCTAAATTAATTGTTCAACCACTTAAATTTTTAAGGTGAGATTAAAATCTTAGAGGTGTAGAAGACTATAGGTATCTCCCAGAAAGCGATGAGGACTGAAGTAAGGGCGTAGAGTTTTTCAACATAGCACTAGATGCCTTTCTGGAAGAAATCCTTCAGCCAGAGGTGTTCTCAGTGGCAGTAAGCAAGTAACATTTTATGGCTGAAGCTGTACTGAATGCCAGGCCAGGTGACCTCCTGGTTCTTCCTGGCCTTTAAGATTATAGGACCCTTCCATTTTTTTCTGAAGAGCCCTTGAAAGGGCGGGTCTGAAAGCCACCGCGTTAGCATGCACGCAGGAGGTGCTAGCACCACAGTGCTGAGCTGGGTGGGCTGCTCTGCACTGCAAGTCTGACCCTGAAACTGGACAACACATCTTCAAGGGCAGCCCTTCACACTGCAACTATGACCATATACTTTTTTCTTGATAGTTTTGGGAGTTTTTCTTGCTAGCAAACAGTGTGGCCTTGTGCATAAATCTCCTCTCCAAGGGCATCTGTATGCTTCCCAACTTCCTTCCTGTGTTTTTTTCTGAAATTAGAGTTACTTATGCAGGACTAAAAATAGATACCAACGCAGGATAAGAACACTCAGGAAAGCAAGGGAGCTAGGGATATAATTTTTAAGGTCTTCCTGAGCTCAAAATTTTTAAGATTTCTTGGTCTTGCTTTTCATCAAGAGTGTCTTAAGGTCTGTCTGCCTAATGCAGACTGTCTTTGTAGTGGTACGTTTTAAACAGGCTGGCAGCAGAGGTTCTCAGCTCTGTAAGGGTTTGCAAGTGAATCACCTTTGTGTTTGCATACTTGGCCTATTTTTAAAACATTATTCTTAAACGTGCTATTATGTCACTGCTTACTGTATTTGCTGCAGTGGAACGTAAGTGACTTATTTTAGCCAAAGAAGACGTAATCGTTACTTTTCTTTACTCCAAACAATGCGAAGTGGCGAGTCATGATTTTCAACAGAAGTCAGAGAAGGGAGAAGAAGAGTGGATAGAAAATAAGTGATTTACTGTTTGATAGCATTGTCAAAGCGTATTTTTTTCAGCTCAGTTGAACTATTTCTTCTTGTTTGTAATGCATTCTTCTGCATATGACTGTGACATATAAGTATAAAAAAAGGAAGGGGAATATGAACAGGCTATAGAAATGTGTATTTCAACATGAGGAACACTGATTTCTGTTATCTAGTAATATATAACTCAAAGTTTCTATCAGTAATGTCTGAAGAAGAATGATGTAACATGAAAGACAAGTGTGTGGCTGGAATTTTGTTGCAGAAGACAAAATAGACTTTGATACTGTGATAGTGGGTTCCCAAACTAGATTCTTGACTTTGTGGTATTTAATTATTTCCTGTAGCCTGGTAGAATCTTTTTGATTATCCTTTCATTTATATACTTTATTTTAAATGTCTGTAGCTCCTTACGAAGTCAGACACTCTACTCACCAGCAAGATGGCCCGTCATCAGGGAATTATGGAGCCAAACCTGCACTTGCCTGTTCAACTCTTAATCGGGTAATGAATTACATATTTTTCTTTAGTAGTGCTACTAATAAAACAATAGAGAAATTAAAAAAAAAAAAAGGAAGAATTCTCACTTCAAAAATAAAAAGTGTTCTCCATGGCGTTTTTAAACTAAAGGCTAAGCGTGCTTTTTTAGTGTATGAAAAAGAAAAAAGATCAAGGCTATAGAAGGAGAAATTAAAATAAATAATCCAATTAATTAAATTGCTGAAGCTAAGTAGAATGAGAAGCACCAAATAACATAGACAGGAAAACTAGACTGAGAATCTTCAGTTCAAAAGTAAAAAAAAAAGAGATTATCCGAGCAAAAGTAAAACATATTCCTTGGAAATATATGAGGTTTCACAGAGAGTCTTGCTTGATTTAGAATGCCATTTAAACACATGCACAGAATTTAATGGCCTAATATTCTGCATATTCTGTTTTTTTCACCTCAGTTGGTTAAATTACATCTCAAACAGAATTAATGAATTTCTGGACATTTGTTTGCTTTTACGAGATGGGTCCTGTGTTTCCCTGCTGGTTGCAAAAGCGGATCTTTCCGATGTTCCGATATGCCTGCTGTACATTTATTATGCAACCAGTAGTTTGTCCTAAGGAAGGGCAAAGCTTTCCTAAGGGACAGCTTTTCCTAAACAACTAAGACTCAGAGACTCTACGTTTTCCCAGATGCTTAGCACCTCCCACCCATAATAAAATGTCACCTGAGTCTCAGGAAAAGATCTACAGGTAGTGTCACATAATTTGTGCTAACTTGAAATGAAATTGGATGCATTTGTGTAGCACTTTGAAATGAAAATTAATTTACAGCTTTATGATGTTGCCTGTTTCGAGGATCTTTTGATGTATTTCAGAACTGGTGTTTGCTTTTGATTCTTAGGAAATGGACAGGTATGTCAGAGAAAGGGTTTTGGAGATGGTTTGAGCCTGTTTGCTTATCATTCTTCACCTCCCTCTTTAAGAGTGTCGTCATCCAGGCCTAAATCTTGAGTACTAAATCATTCCAGTTTAACAAAGGCACTAATTGTACTGGTAGCTGTCTTCTAGACACCACTACCCAACCTCTCAAACAGAAAGCAAAGACATAAATGAATAAAATGTCCTTGTCTTCCAAAATATTCTTTTTCCTGAAGTAGGATTTTTACCTTAACTGTGGGAAGTGATAGAAGGTTCGAGGAGGTCTCTAGGGGTTCATGTGTCTCCCTGGCTCAGCGTAATGTGTGCCAAGGTACCTGGGCAAGCGGAGGGTCCGGAAGTGGTATAGCTGCGTAGTTACAGCACCGCTCCTAGACTAAATAGATAGTTTCTTAGCAACACTAATATTTTTTTCATGCACCGTGCTGCATAAATACAGCTTTTAGGTCCTTTACTCGTTCCATCCGTTTCAGGTGTACAGTGCGCAGTTCAGGGTTATAGTTCATGGCAGCTAAAATGAACCTCCAAAATGAATCCAGAGGTAATAAGGTATGACTTGGACTTCCCTTTTTGCGGTCAGCAGTAGTAAGATTTCCTTTTTTCTTATAGCTTTGGTCGTATAAAACTTCCTTTAGTTGCCTGGGTAAAGATACCTAACGTTAGCCTCATCTTTAACAGATAAGTAGTGGGACAGTAATCAGCGTGGCCGTTTTGGCTTCTCGTCTTTTTAAAATACATGTCTGCTAACAGAAGAGAGTGAATCTGGTTTCTGGAAGTTACGAGTGCTCTTCTGGCCCCTGTCTGCAGCCGGTGCCAGTACCCTTCCCTTCAGTCTCTTTCAGTGGAGCGGGAGCAGCAAGACAGCAGTGCCCACTACTCGGATGACCCTTGGAGGATAACGGAGGAGCAGCGAGACTACTACATCAACCAGTTCAGGTCTCTGCAGCCCGACCTGAACTCCTTTATTTCAGGTAATTTTTACCAAACACTAAGCGTGTCGAGTTAGAGGGGCCAGGCTGAGAGGCAAGAAGTGTTAAGTAGATAAATTAATTCTTTTTTCTCTCTGGAGTGAGTTTGTGAGAAAAGGTCGATTGCATTTTCTTTTTAAAGGTTGACAAGTCAAAGATCAAACCAATACTGTGGCTGTTATGTTTTTTCCTAAGTGTCCTGATTTTAGAAAACTAATTACATTTAAGAGAGAAGTGTTGATGATTCGGTAAAAATTAAATGAACTCTCTGTATTTGATGCAGTGTATTTGTGAATCACACCTGCAGTGTATGTTGAGCTGAAAAACCCCTTAGGCTTGTGCTTACTTTCCCAGCAGAAGTATGGCAGTGTCCATGTGATGAAAGTGAAGCATACAGTTAACTGTCCTGTGTGGTCAAGCCTGAGTGTTTATGGCTCTGAGGGACTGAGATTTCGACCCTTAGGTGATTAAAAGCAAATCCTGGAGAGCACACATATGGTAAAAGCATTGTTAATAGCGTATTGAGATTGTATTTCCATCCTGAATAGGAGGATCAGGCTGCTTGTGAGAGGAGTCACTGCTGGTGCAGACAGTTGATCTGGCAAGGAAAATGTCACAGGTTTTAAATTGAGGTGGTTTTACTGAGCCCTGCTGTATTATTGGAGTTCAAGAGGCTCGGATCCAGCCAAAAGTTTAAATAAATTACCTGCTGCTGACAGAAATTAGTGTTTTACCAGTTCTTTGCCTCAGTTAAATCTTCTTCATGTAATTTGCTTGAAAGAGAAAATGGTGGTTCAACAACAATGTATTTCCTCTATATGTGTCTGTAACTGTATATGTATGTGTCTGTAACTGTATATATATGTGTCTGTAACTGTATATGTATGTACATATGCATATACAGCCTCTCGGGTAGCTGTGCATTTTCCTTTATGTTGAGGAAGATTCTCAAGCAGTCCTTGCACATTCAAAATTACTTTTTATAAATCATAAATTTGAGCTTCCACAACATCCTAAAATAATTAAGCTGCAGAAATCTTTGCTGCAGGGTGATGCAGACACCAGAAGTTTGTCTGGGTTTAAGAAATTATTTGAGAAATCTGTGATTGAAAAAATCTATCAGAAGTTACGGAATATTTAAGTGCTACCCCTGGTTGAGAAAGTTCCTGAATCACAAGTGGTCAGAGGTTGGAGAATATTCTGGAGCTACGTTATTATCACGTGGCTTTGTCGTGGTCACATAGTCTTCTCTTGGCATCCAGTGTTGGAGAGGACACGCTGCACTAGGTGAGTCTTGGACCTGCCCCAGTTACAGCTTTTCTTATACCCTGCAGTGGGTGATGTGACCTGAATGCGCATGGGAAAAAGCAGTATAGACCTTGAAAGCCTCTGCATTATGTTGCCATACCTTTTTTAAACCTATATCCAGGAAGGGCTTCCAGAGTACAGGGGTCTTGTGCTACCCTAATGTCTGCATGTATGGGATGGTGGAATAATGGATTTATTAGCTAGGAGGAGAATGAGAAGGGTTGTTGTGGCAGGGTGGGTGAGAATGCCTGCAGCAGGACAACAGTAGCTGTGTGCTGTCTGAATCTCCTGGGTTGTTTTTTTTTTTTTTTGTAACATTTTAGCTCCTGCGGGGAAAAGTCATGATTGAAGCAGCGTCTCGGGAGAATGGTGTAGACACTACAGCTCTGTACTGCCACACACACGCCTTCTGAGTGAAGTGTGTATGTCTGTTATTTCATCACTAGCGACATATTAATTATGCTGGTTAGAATCACTAGTACTGAAGCGTGTTTTCGTTTATTTATTTTTCCCATATGGAAGGAATGGGGAAATGAGGTCAACAGCTCGGTCTGGCTTTCTCTCTCACTTATTCACCAAGAGACAAATGGTCCAACAGCTATATTAGCATCCAGTTAATCTGAGTGTCTCTCAAACGTAAAGTAACCAGCTGCTGCTGGTGCAGCAGCCCTGGCCAAAGGTAAATAATTGGAGAATGAATTTCCAATGGTTGATAAGGCACGGTTTCCCAACAGGTTCCGTGGCAAAGAATTTCTTCACAAAATCTAAGCTGCCCATCCCAGAGCTTTCTCACATCTGGTAAGTACTGTAATAGTGTTGGGGATGTGCATCCTGTTTTTTCACAAGATGCTTAATTCAAGAGTTCTTGTTAAATTTTGAGAAGTGTCTTCAATTATAATTATAATTATCTTCAGAATCACTTTCAGGCTGAAGCAGCAGGGTGCTCATTGATCTTCCTGACACGCTTGTTTTCTGTAGAGATGTCACCTACTCAGCAGGACTGAGAAGGTTTGAACAGTGATATAACTGAGAGCTGTTCTTAAGTATTTTGCAAGCGGCGTCATTAGCTTAACGAACTGACATTTTTCATGAAACGGCACAGAGGAGAGGCACCTCTGGAATGTTTTAGATGTGTTGTTGGTTTTATGTTTCTAGCTGTGTTTTGTCAGAGGAGGCCTAATTAATGCCTAATTTTTAGTAAGTACAACTAAGTACATAATTCATCAGTGTTTTTCTAATGAACCAGTACACTTACTTTTAATGAGCTTATTTATAAACAATTGTGGATGGAACTGTACATGATAAAATTTGACAAGAATTCTATTGTATTTTCATAAACAACATGATGCTTTGTAATTCAGCGTCATCCTTGCATCTCAGATAGGAAGAACAAACAGTTTTAAACGTTGATCAGAAATGCTGATAGAGGTTTTACTTATATATATGCTTTTATGAAGAGGGATGAGAAGAAAAGCTTGCAAGAGCCTAAACATCTGTCAGGGTCAGAGAACATGTCTGGAATCTTTTCAAAGCAGATTGTCAGTTGTGAAAATAGAAAAAAACAACTGAAGCAACATAGTGTTGAGGGAAGTGAATATTGGAGTTTAAATTTAAGAGTATTTAAGAAGAAGGGATTAACTCAATATGTTAACAAAAAACGTTTTATTACTATTGCTGACACAAGTTGTTCTCTGTGCAAAATTTAAAGAAAAGTATTCCTTTTTAGTAGACTATTGTAATTTCGTGAAGATCTGATTTATCAAGTTACGCTGCTGTGTTAAACACATGGGATGTTTCAATCTGTCACTATAACCTCAATAGCTTGAAAAATGCTCATTACTTTCAAAGAGTATGAAGGTATATATGTTTATTTGTTCTACTCCATGTGCTCATGATAAAACATTACTCATTTCTTGCAAAGGGTCAATTTATAAAATTGAGTTCTTGAATTTCTGACGTACAGTTTTATTGTTTGGGAAGCATCCTAGAATTAGAGAGAGAACCACTTTAGTGAGAACTTGGCAATAACATTTAAACTTGTCAAGAGCATTAATTTAGCTCTTTTTTTGGGGTTAGTCAATGGTGCTAAGTAAACATTTGCTGAAGTCCATTTTTAATTCTTTCTGCCTGAATTGGTTTAAAGTCCTTCATGGATTGGCCAAAATGGGCTAAAAGTGAATTTCACCCTTGGGGGTACAGGATTATGTATTTCATATGTTATAATAGATACACACCGTTATATTGCATGGTATGATGTATAATAAAAAATGTTCTTTATTAAAAAAGAAAATATGACAAATCAGTATTAGAAAATTAGCTTCATCTTCCCTGAAACAAATGTACAAATTAGAATTAAGTGAAAACGACACAGATGCCTGCCTCGTATTAAAATATTCCTTCTCAAAGTTGCATTTCTATCTCCCCCTTGATTGCACATGTATGTTTCCCTGAGGTAATGGCTTGGAAAAAAGACACGTGCCTGTTGTACCCACAGGGAGCTGAGCGACGTGGATTGCGATGGGGCGCTGACTCTCCCGGAGTTTTGTGCCGCTTTCCACCTTGTTGTTGCGAGGAAGAATGGTTACCAGCTGCCAGAGACGCTGCCGGAGACGCTGCTGCCCGAGTACCTTCAAGCAGGTAATATCCTTGCGGCAGGTCGTGTTCCTGTAGCCATCTCAGGAACCCAACGTGCGTGTAAGACAGGTTTCATTTTCCGTCCTGTGGGTAGAACGAGGTTCTACGCTGCATAACGGCTCTCCCGTTGCTTTTTAATGCACGGATTTTTAATTATGTTTACGAGGCGATTGCTGAAGAGGAGATTTATACAATCACAAAATAGCGATGCAAAGTGTAGCACTTACCTGCTTCTTAATGTCTGCCTCTCTGCTCCAGTGTGCTTCAGGTGTTGTTACAGCTAAAGTGGCAGATGATTACCTGTAGCAAAGATAATCCAACAAGATTATGGCTTTTAACCCTTTTCATGACTTTTGCCTGTGTACCTGTCTCTTGAAGATGTATTGAAAACAATAGTGGACTGCTTTAGAACTTGGTATGCTAATTAATGTATTTTGTTAGATGCAGCTACCGGTTGTATCAAAGGTTGATTTTTTTGTTTGTTTGTTTGTTATTCATTTGGTGTTATCCACAGATTCTTCTACAAGTAATTTTCAGTAGTAACAGAGGATTGCAACAGTTTGAGTAGCACAAAGATAAATTAATCCAAAATATAACATACCTCAGCAACAATGTGCAGTGAGAGACCTGCCCTTTCAGTTGTTCTCTTCAGTTATGTCTCTTTTAATTATAAATGAACATTGAAATATATACTGTTCCATCTAAAAAATGTGCATGACTTTCTAGGGCAAGAAGGATTAATCACAGATGATAATTACAGTGCTAAGGGATAATATTTAAGATCTAACAAAATCTCCATTAAATTTGATGACACTAAATATATTAAAAGACAAGAAAAGAGCAAATCACGCTGTAGTTAAGAAAATTAAATGTTCAGCCTGTGTCAGATTTATGAAGTAATTTCTGATGGAGACATGTTCCTTATAATCCACCATCTTTGTATCCAAAGGGAGGCACTCCTGTAAAACCTGCACCTCCAAGTCCCCATCACTTTTAGTCTCTCTAATTACATTTCCTTGTCATAATTACAACTACCCTTTTCCCTTCAGGACCACCACTTTGTTTGCTACTCCCACTCCTGTTCCCATCATAAATTAGCTTGTAAGCTCCTCCATGCAGGTTCTTGTTGGTATGTCTTCACTTTAAGCCTTTTTAGGTAAAACTGCAATGGAAATATATCTTTAGTACTAAGGAATCATTACGTCAATGGGAGGAAGAGCATGGTAAGCTGTAGTTGTTCCCTGGGAGTTCTCTTTTTCCCTAGTTTGTCCCTTTTAGCCCTGGGGCCATCTTAGATGATTATTGTTTCACGCATTGCATGCAACCAAGCATTTCAGCTGACCTACGTGGAAGAGGTGAAAGAAGTAACAGTTTGTTGCGGGCACACTGAATACTTCAGCTCATATGCTAATTCTGGTGAGTTTGAGGGTCTCATGCTCATTCTGCTGCCTAGTCAGGATTCAGAAGTCTGTCTTTTGAAGGACTTGCGTAATAGAAAGCAGAACATGTCAATACACTGTAACGCGGTGAATCACAAGAAAGAGTAGAGCCCTGGTCGTAGCAGCTTCTGAAGTGAAAGCATCGATAAGTAAGCAAATGTGTCATAGACTTACCTAAAATGTCAAAAGAGATTTTTCAAGAGGAACTTTTTGTTTCCATGTTTTCCTAATTTGATAGCTGTGAAACTTGGATTTGTTTTGGTTTATTTGCTGATTAGGAACATGGTGAAGATTACTGGAAATTTTGCATTAGCTTGTTTATATTAGTTCCAGAATGAGGCAGAATTTGGTTCAAGTGAAATATTTGCGTCTGATAAAAGCATTAAAGCTTCAAATAAAGTAACTTGGATCGTAAGACAAATTAATCTTGCGAGTTTTATGGCTTGTTCTGTAAACTACAAGCGCAGGGCCAAATACTCTCTTGGCACAGCTCCGTTGACAATTTGACCTACCACCTTCTTTTCTGAAAGTCCTTATTAAAACAAGTTTACAAAATACACAAGACTATTTGCCCTGTATGTAACCTACTGTATTGTAAATTAAAAGAGATTGGCAAGAGCTTATATTCAGATAAACTAGATGCTAGCCAGAAACTAGAAATTTGACCTGAGAAACAGGTTATTCTGCCCTTCAATACATCGATCTCAAAGAAAAACCATTTTCCAGCTGTTGAGACAGATTTATCTCAGAGGAACTAATCCCGGAGCGGTAGCAGAAGGACCTGAGTTTATGGAATAGAAATGAGGTTTTTGTGAATATTGCTGTGAGAAGTTACAGTTGATTTTTTTTTCTTTTTATTTTTTTTCTCCTTCTCTCAATGCTGTCTAGTTAAAGAATACGGCAAGATTATATATACTGCAGCATCTACTGTGTCCTTCATTTTTATGGGCTTTCAATTTTGCTGTATAATGTAGATTCTGCTGTACTTTTCAGAATACAAAATGTCAAAAATTGGAGTTGAATGTTTGGTCAGTACCTTTAACATTCCTAAGCCAGCAAGATAGAAACTTTAAGGTGAACTAAGTTGATACTGGACTTCGAGGAAGAAAAATGCAAATAAACAGTTGTTGCTTGGCAATTAATGTTTTCTAAAAATCACTTCTGCCAAGTGATTTTTCTACAACAAAAAATAGCATATTATCCCTTTTGTGACATTGAATTATTCAAAATACAAACCAGAAAGATTTTCTTCATGGTATTTGTCATCTGTGGCCTGTAGATCAGTTCTGATATGTAGAAATGAAGGGCAAAATGATGCTGGAACGGGTTTTAAGAACTGTGTATTAACCAAAGACTTGGCATTTGTCCTTTTTTTTTTCTTTTTTTTGTCTTTCTTCTCTCCTTCCTTTTTCTTTCCCCTGCAGCTTCTTTGAAGCCCATGCGTGACTGTGCACTGTTTGATTCTTATTCTGAGTCATTGCCAGGTGGTCAGCAGACTCGGGACTTCAGTCGGACAGAGGTAAGAAGGCATAAACAGGGTAGTTACTTTGCAGAATGCAGCGGAGTAGCCCAGCTTTGCAATGACTGTGGCATGCGTAGCAGCAGAACTGTGAGTCTTTGAGAGGACTTTAGCAGTCTCTGAGGGTACCATTAAGCCATTTCATCCCCCTCTCTCAGCAATTCGTTCTTTTTGGAAAGGACTGGCAGAAGATGTTGCCTCCTATCAGAGTTCATGATAGTCATTGAGGGACTCCAGCCTTGCGGGATGTTGGAGTCTGCAGAGAAATACACCTTACCCCTTCGTGTCCTGCGGGGCTGCGTTTGCCCTCCAGCATTGGGAGCCGGCCATGAGGGGCAGAGCCCCTGCTGCAGGAGGGACGGTGTGGCACAGGGACAGTGCTCAGCTGAAATACCTCCTGAGTCTGAATTGGTCAAAAATGGCAGGCTTTGGGTGCAGACCTTGTTCTAGTCAGGCAATACTGACCATCCAGCTCCTGAATGTTGCTTCCATTTATGGTGCTCCGTTTCCACCCTTGCTCCTCCAGTTTTGATGATGAGGAAAAAAAAATGTCTTGACTTGCTATGATTCCTTGTACTTTGTACAGTATGGTCATGCATAGTTCCACTGTAGGTGATTTGATCTCCATTTTAATATCCAGCTTTTTCATAGTCTAAGGAACTGCCATCTAAGGGTCTAGGTAGCAATTGTAAGGAGTGGGAAGAGTGTTTTGAGGGAAGAGTAGAGATCTGTTTTAGCAATATCACAACATATACCAGCCTTGTAATGGAAGACTGCTGCAAGCAAAACTAAGTTAATGAGATGAGTTTATTACTGAAGTAAAAACTGCAAAGCTTTAAAGATTCCATAAGCTGAACTAACCATGGCTATGGAGTTGTGCCTGGATATTGCAACTCTGAATATATATGCTGTGAGATTGAAGGGTTTGGCATTTAAGGTGGTGAATCAAATGGCAGACTGACTGCAAGAACAGGCTTTCAGCTGTGAGTTGTTAAGGCTCTGAAAATTGCTGTGGGTTGCTGGTGCGATTGAATAGAAGGTCCTTCTGATGCTGGTTCTGAGTTAAAAAGTATTGGTATGCCATGGCAGCTTGGCAAGGCCGTTCTCCAGTTATTTCCTCCCTATGCTTTGCTCTGGGGAGTTTCTGGGTCAGGACCCAGCTGTTACCTCATCAAATTCAGCTTGGTAATGGCACCACCAAACAGACCCTCCTAAGCTGCTATGGAGTGCAATGTTCCCTTTGGGCAATGCTGCAGCCAATGCTTTGAGGATCCAGCTTATCTTCTGAAACTGTTAAAACATGGTCTTCCCAGTGCTCTCTCTGGGTGGTATCGCTCTTTGTACAGCAGCTTGACCAAAGGACAGCAGTCATACTGGGTTTTGAAAGCAACACTGCTCTTCTGGTGATGTGGGCTGCTGGTACCTTGGTGCAGCATAGGTGGATCCTTCACTGTAGCAGAACAGTCTTGTCCCTTTCATACAGCCTTGTTTTGGGAAGATGTTTCATTGTGGAGTGTCAGATTGTGCCACAGGCCACACTGCACTAGTGCTTCTTCACTGTGTGGTCATGTGGCGAAGCTCAATGGTCCTTTGAGAACGTGCCACGTTCACTTACGTGTGTAGTGGTTTGCAATTTGAACAAGCATTGAGAAGCAAAATTCAAGGCGATTTGCATTGGAAACTCCTTTGCTGATGTCAGCGTGTGTATGTAGGTATATACATAACTCCATTTCCAGAGCAGTAAGAGTCAACTGAGTTGAATTATTTCTTTTGCTTAAAAATTGTCACATCCTGTTCAAATTTTTTTTTGTCAGTAGGTATGGCATCCAATTATTATTACCTAGCTGGCTTGAATTGAATATAATTAATTAATTAAGGTTTAGACCCTGCCTACAAAAGGCAGGCCATTTCCTCCTGGCTGCGGAAGATGCAATGGCATCCTGGGAGCCGCAGCCCAGGCTGGTGAGCGACAACTGGTGACCCCGACGTGATCCGGCCGTGACTAATATCAGAAGGTACGTGCTTCCGTACACGGGGCTCCAAGGGACGAACTCTAGATTAGAAAGATGGGACAAAACTCCGCAAAAGAGAACATGATGTTTTCCATCCTTAAATCTGCAATGACAGTCGCAGGCGCTAAAATAAGTGATGAAGCTCTCTGTGAGCTACTAAATTGGGCGGCAGAACATGAACGCCTGGCCGACCTTAACACCCCCTTTAGCTCAGAAGCATGGAAGCAGCTAGAGGATAAGTTAATTTATGAAACAGTGCTTGGACAAAAGAACCTGACCGGCCTATTATGTATTTGGGGGACTGTATATGATGTAATGCAGAGATGGACAGTAGAAAGAAAGGAAAAAGAATCGCCAGATTCTGATGAATCTGCAAGTGAAGTTTCTGAAGGGGACAATGAGTTATCCAAAGGGGGACTGACCCTGGACAGCACAGGCAGTGCACCAGTTGTCGCTCACCAGCCTGGGCTGCAGCTCCAAGGATGCCGTTGCGTCTTCTGCAGCCAGGAGAAAATGGCCCGCCTTTTGTAGGCAGAGTCTAAACCTTAATTAATTAGTTAATTATATTCAATTCAAGCCAGCTGGGTAATAATAATTGGATGCCATAATTCCCCCTTTTTGTTTTACAGTTTTGTGTTTTCAAAGGTGTTTTCAAGAAGGCTTTATGGTGAGCAGAGACTCAGTCCATTCATTCCAACTCCAGCACACTTCCCTCCCGTGAATATCACGTCATGGCTTGCAGCTTTACCTTCTTCACTGAAGGACTCTTGCTCCGGCTCTTTTGGCTCCGGCGAGGGAGTCAGGGTCCTCAGGGTCTCTTCGAATGTATCACATCAGGGTCACCAGTTGTTGCTCACCAGCCTGGGCTGTGGCTCCAAGGATGCCATTGCATCTTCCACTGCCAGGAGGAAATGGCCCACCTTTTGTAGGCAGGGTCTAAACCTTAGTTAATTAGTTAATTATATTCAATTCAAGCCAGCTGGGTAATAATAATTGGATGCCATAAGTAGGCAAGACCCCTTGAGTGTCAGCTTCTCTTTTTCACTTACGTTTTCACATGCATATACAAATACACATGCATATATATAAAAAGATACAATATATAATAAAATTATATTTAAAATATAAATAAATATATAATGATGTATCTTTTATACATATAATTTAAAAACTTCTTGACTTCAGGATCTACTTCAGTATCTCTGTGGTGTAGGGAGCCATTGTTTTTGTTAGGATACTGGTTTCACAAGTGATTACCCAGATATGCAAAGCAGTCTTTGGTTATTGCAGTGTTGTGAGGAAGTTTGCTCTTTAGTAGCACGGCCTTTGGGCCTGTGAGGTTAGAACGTTCTTCTATATATTTCAGAAAGCTCAGCAATCTTGCTTTCAGAGTCCTCTTTTGTTTCTTAGAAATAAAATGTTGTTTCAGTAACCTGACCAATGCAATTTTATAATCATTTTAAATGCCTGATTTTTAGGCTCTTCTTGTTTGTAGTGCTTCAATGTATGTGGAGAGTAAGAATAAATGTAGAAGGAGATGATTTCCTAAGCAATTTAAATTGCACGTTTTTTTTCTGTTTAGATTTTTCTGCTGCAGTGGAGGTTATAATAATAGGAATATTGTAGTAATAATTAAATAGCTGCAGAGGATATACAGGACTAAATGTAAAAAAAACCCAAACAAGCAACAAATCCCCCATTTTACGTTTAATTTTTAATTTGATTTTCAGCAGTTAAGCTTTCAGACCTCCTCTGCCTTACCTCTGCACTCTACTTCTTGAGACATTCTCACTATAACTGCCAAGATCTTGCAGATTACTGCCTTAGTAGTCAAATAATGTTCTTGGAGGAACAGCTGGATCTTCTGCTCCATTCTTAGGTTCTGCAAGGTGGCAGGATGTTCTGCAAAACCAGGGTTGTTTTTTATGGCTCGGTTGAAAATGGAGAAGAATCTGTAGCATGATTGCCTGCTGGCTAAGCACGGGTAGGGTTACCTGACTGTGTCACAATTGTTTGATTGGTTTTGCTCCATTTCTTCTCTGTCTGGGTCCTAGACATGCAGGGCAAAGCTCTCAATTAGTTTCTTTCAGGGCCTTGTTATTTTGGTCCTTTGTCGTTATCCAAGATTAATGGACTATAAAATCTTTTCTCAAAACTGATTTGAGAATGATTTTGACTTGATTTTTTTTGTTGTTGTTGTTGTTCAGCTGATGTCTTTATGTTCAGAATTAATACACTGAATGGGTATTATTTGGAAGGTCAGTAATTCATCTCCCATTCATCTCCCTGTGTGGGAAGTGGAGTAATTGACTGTTGCAGTTTAATTTGTAGCTTGGCTACATGAGGAAATATAGTTTAGATACTTGATCACTACATTAAGAATATTATATTATCAATACCATCCATTATGTGTTATCTCCATGTCTTTGTCTCTTTCCACCTATCATCCATTCAGGTGTTCATTTTAATTTCAGAAGACGGTTTTTACTGTGACTGCTGAACTGCAGTACTACAATACAGTGGAAGCAGTTCTTGAATGCATCCATAAAGAAAATAATGGCAAGAGACAGGTCACCTGAATGTGAGGCTTTGTTAAACTTGCAAAATGTACAAAGACTGCTAATGTTGTGCTTGACAATGACAAGGGTGACTGCTTTTTGTTAACCAAGGAGGTTTTGTCTTCCTTTTTTTTTGTTTTTTTTTTTACCCCCCCCTCAAGATTTTGTCTCCCACTCTGGTTCTGGTCCTTTTTTTGTGTGTGGTTTTTCTCTTCCCCTTCATTCCTTTGGCTCTTCTCCACAAGCTTTCTCAGTGCCAAAAGCTTTAAGATAAAACACAAGATTTCACACTATATGCATAAAATGACTGGCTGGGGTTGCTCTAAACTCCCTGAGAAATGTCGTGCTCACAGTTCATTGAAATTTGTGAGAGTCATTCCATTGATTCAAGCATGCACTGAATTAGGTCTTTAGTCTTATGCTCTTTAATTTAGAGTGTCAGGGCCAGCTGGGGTTGTGAAGTTTTTGTACAAACATTTTCAGAGTCCTCAAGTCATGTTTTTGCTATGTCACTTCCTCAGAAGCATTAGCGAATCTCACATGCAACTTTGTAAAGCAAATCTCATAGCCCTTTACTCTGGACTTAGCCTTCTTGAGTTACTGACTTGAGATTTTTGGGATTTTTTTTTTTTTTTGAATGTCTGCAAAATCTGTGTTTCTGAATTCATTATTTTTAGGCCCAACCTCTTCCATGCTCTCTGGGAAAAAACAGCATCACTTAGTGTTTAGGGAAGCTTGGGGTTTCTGACATTTGCTTTATTGTTCTTTTGGCTGCAGAGTGTGTCCTTGTTCTTACAGATGAGGGTTACAGAATTTATTCCTGGTTCCTTCTTGTAAGCAGAAGTTACAAGAGCAACAAATGCCTGTATTATAAGTTGCTGCTGAAATAAAGAAAAGTTAAGGAATAAGACTGGAGAGAAGTTCCCTGTTTTCCCATAGGAGGCCTGAATGGGCCTCCAGCAGACATGCTAATGAAATTTGTGTTTCCCATCTTGGAGATTTCTTGTTGAAAGAAGACAGTAGCCCATGTCAGCCAGAAGACTTTAAACGCAGAACTACTGGGCTTTGCTGTATGACTGGAGCTTTGGCTAGAGGGACTGTTCTGATGTACACTGCAGCTCTTGTGAAGGGGCTGGAGAACGTTTCCTTAACCCTAACACAGGTGTTTCACCCAAAGAGAAAAGAATACCCAGAATTGCACTGCTCTGTAGTGAGAAGTCTTTCCTTGCATATGTAGTCCTCACCTCCTTGTCATTCACTGTTGAAGTGCTTCTCTAACTCATTTCAGGTGTGGAACTGTTACACCTTGAAAAGCGGAGTTGCAGTTGTCTTTTTGTAGCTCCTCTAAGCTTCTTTATCTGACAAAGCAAATTGTGGTGCAAGAGAGAATATCACCTTTATTTGTGTTGATCTGTATTCTTAAATATTTACTGTGGAAATGTGTGAGCTATACTCATCAGTATAATAAATCTTCTTTCTTTAAGAAAACATCAGCTGAAGAGGTACCTGATAACTCTGCTGTGTTACAGGATGGAAAGAAAGATGACAAACAAGGTATTGAAATAAATAACTTCTTTTTTTCCATTATGAGTTAAATTCTGTGTGTTTTTAGTAATCCCATATATTTGCTGACAGAAACAATGATATGTTTAATTTCTAAGCTGCCTATGTGTTGCTGTAGATTTGAAGAGACAACTCATTGACAGCAGCTGGGTTGAAGACAAATAAATGCGTGGGTTTCCTTCAAAATTAGTTCTGTCATATGTGAATGATATGAAATGCATTGTCTAAAATACGTTTAGTCCTAAGGCAATTAATGTTGCACTTTTTATTTTAACTAAGTTGCAATTGTTGTTATCAGGAATTTTGTAAGAGTAAAGACTACATTGTGCCAAATTTTGGATTTCTCTTTTTTGCAGGAAATAGCAACACTTCAAAATTGCTTTTTATTCCTATTAAAAAATGAAGCGTGCTATATTTTCTTGCAAAACAAAAGTTTTGGACAAACCGGAATGAAAATACTTGATTTGTTTGTATCACTTGAAATCCGTCAGCAGCAAGTCATGTGAAATTTAAGTGATCTTTTTGTTTTTCCACTCAGTAGCTTCTAGGGCTTCCAAAATCAGCACTGGATCATCACACAGTTGTTCATTTCCATTTGTCTTTCCCTGTTCCCAGCCTTTCAGGTCCTTGCTTACTGTTCCTCAGTTGTGGAAACAAAACAGCTGTGGGTATTTCATTGTCTCATTCTCAGAGCTGTGGATTATACATAATTAAAAAAATAATAAAATTTTGGCCTCCCAGCTGTCCTTATGTTAAGGTTGCATCAGAGCTGTGAGACCAGGTAGTCCACATTCCTGAATCACCTTCTGCACTCAGGTGTGACCGAGTTTGGCAGATTCCCAGTGTCCCTGGTTCAAAGAAAGGTTGTCAGGATGGTATCTATCTTAACTGGTTGATGGATGTTTGCAAAACATTTTGACAAGTCAGCATGTTCCAAGAAATTAATACATTGTTGACAAGGTTTGTTTTGTTGTAAAATTTGTAATGAACCAGAGCAGGACTTGAACCTTGAAGGTTATTGCTTTGAACTGTCTAGGGAAGGTTTACTTTTTACTCAGTCTTTTTTCTTCCCTGTTTAGGTGAAGAACTTGTGCTTTGTTTTTTGTAGCTGACATGTTAAGTCAGATGGAAAGCTGTTTTGGTGCATGCAGTCCTTCAGGGCTGAAGATTTGCTGTATTTATGACAAGGTTCCTACCTTTTCAGCCAAAGAACAAATGCTCTTGTTCTACCATTTATTGCTTTTCTGAAAAAGGAACGAGCAGATCGCTCTCCTGGCTGAGGAGATATCCCCAGAAGTCAAGAGCCTGTAGTTCAGGACTGTAGAAGCAAATTTTCCTGCACTTTTCAAACTATACAAGTAAATTAGCTCCACTCTGTCAGGTTGTAACATAGTTAAATATGGAAGATAATGTCAACAGAACTGGATCTTGAGAACCAAGCTTTTACACCTGTTTTATTTGATAAAGGTAGATGGAGATGAGAGACTTCATTCCAAGTGAATGTTTATAATAATGTGTATTATAATACATCAAAATACACTATAGTGCATTAATAGTGCCTTAAAGTCATTAATAAAGGATGTGTAGGCATCCGTGGAAGGGGAATAACCACAAAGATTGAGTTTTCCTAAATTTTAACCCTGGTTTTGTCAGTCCCATATGATGTTCCCTGGGGCAGGCTGGTGAGGTTTCAGTTGCCAGAAGCAGCCAGTCTCTCGTGTGCCCTGGCTTTCCAGCTTTGCAACCTGGGACAGATGAGTCTGGCTCTGCCTGGTGTCGCTGGCTGCTGTCTCTGTGAGAGTGCTACGTCTCTGAAACAGAAGTCTTCCTTGGTTTTAGGTGCTTAAACCCCCCAGTTCTCAAAATTTGAGATTATTTGGCAACTCAGGCTTAGGCCTTTCTGTTCTTGACTTTTGTGCTCTTAGAAACGGCTACTTTTTTGAGTGCTTGGGTGTTCTGAGGGTACTTGGCTACTTTTCAAGTATGTTTGGTGTTATTAGATGATCTAACTAATACCAGTTTAGATACTTCTTTCTCAGAGTTGATACCTGTAGATCATACCTGCAAATACTTAAAGTAATTCTCAGTTTTGTATTTTTTTTTATTAAGCTCTTAAAGTAAGCACTGCTCTCAAAACGATACCAAAGGAATTTCAGCACTTGTCTGTGAAAACAGGTAAGAAGAAAAAAATTGACGTGTTGCTTCCATTAACTTTAGAGCAAATATTTTTGTATTACCATAAGCCTAAATTTATGTAATTTTATTAAATTGTTTTAAGATCCTTTTGCTCTCGTACTGTTTTACTACTGAAGTTAGCTTTTACCTCATAATGACTACTACTTGCCAAATTAATCTTAATTAGTACTTCAGGTTGTCAAAAGATTTCCTTCCTTTCTTGTTGTTAGTGTATGTGCATTCTTCATGTGTGGGAAATGTTTTTAACATCACGTTTTGTAAGGAGTCTGAATTTTATTTTTCTGTACTACAAACAAGATGCCAAGAGCAGAAATATTGTACTTCTTGATAAAAGCTCTTCTCAAGTATGGAATAAGTATTCAGTAACTATTCTGAAATGACCTGTTTCTTTGTAAAAACTGAGCCTTCATATTTTCTGTCAAGGAGTTTCAGTGTAGATAGCCTTTTGGAAACACAGACCTTGTGGCGCTTACAGCACTGAGCAAAACAAACTTTTGCTTTGGGAAGCGTTTCTTTGTTGAAACCACCCCTGATTTTTCTCTCTCCAACTCCAGCATACACTCCCTGTTCCTGTCATACTGGAAAATGTTATTTCTGGAATGGCATATGTCAAAATTGCTTACTTGCTCCAGAAACTTCCCATGCATTCAGCTGAGTTCATCAGATCTCCCTTACTGCCTTCTTTGTCAATCTCTTTCCTAGAGCAGTAAGAGTGTTTGTGAGCCCCTCCCTGGTCCCAGTCAAGCCGAATTCTGGACATACTTTCTTTTCCTTTTGCAGGAATGTTTTTACTCGTGAAGATATCCTTGATTAAGAAAACTGACCTCACATGTTTGTCACAGCAGTTTTGTCTTATAGCTCGATTTATTCATGGCTGCTCAACAGCTACTTGCCTCATTTCCCAACTCTTTTTTTTCTGGCTTCTTCCCAAACACTTGGCAGCTGCCAGATTTCCTATCTTCAGCTCCTATTCTCAGATGATTGCAGCTTCTACTTCTCTCTCTCACACACACACACACACACACACGCTTGCACACACACAGAGTCTTACACTTCCCTCTCAGGAGGAGAGGAGGATGGTTGCAAGACTTTCAGTTCTCTTCTTCTCCCCCAGGGTTTTGCCCAGGAGCAACTCAGGGAGGTTTATCTTTGGTTCAGCAGTTCCATTGTTGGTTTGCTTAGGAAATAAAACTACTGTGACCTGCACATCTCCTTTGCCACCAACCTCTTTTCCCCATGTCCTTCATCTCCTAGTCAGGGAGATTTTCCCAATTGTTGCTGTGTTTGTGTACCAAGGGAGGTGGTGGCAGAGTTTCACCCCATCATCATGACTCCTGTCACTGTAGGAGTTTCACTCTTGCGTCCTGCATGTTCAGAGTTTGAGCGAGCACGTTCTCAGGTTGCACGATACCACCAATGGTAGAAGTAAAAATGTTTATTTCTCTAATGGACTAGATGCAGCACAGTAATTCGGTGGCTATTTCAGAATTGGTCACTATTCTGAAAGGTCACTGTAATCATTAACCTTCAGGATGAAAACTTTTTCTTTGAAAAAAGAAAATTTTACATCCGTCTTTGGTTATTCGTTTGGGCTGTTTATGTAAATTCAGGAAAGCTGATACTGCCCTGCATCATTATGGGAAGGTTTTCTTTGCCATCAGAAGGACTAGAAAGTTGAAATGAGTAAAAACTTTGTATGCTCAGCATCTCCAAATATCTGGCCAGTTTATTGAGGCTTCTAAGTGCAAGGTCATTGTTGGCCTTAGACTTTTAAAGGATTAAGGGCCAAATTTGTGAGCATTTAAATTGTGCGTTTCTGCCTAGGCCACCATTAAGAGATAAGTTAGTAGGGCTGATTTAGACTAGTGGGGAATTCTTTGGTTTTTTCTTTAGCTATATGGTGTACTTGCACCTTGTACAATTTTCCTCCTGATCTTCAGCCTGTAAAGCAAGGAGTCACCAGCTGAGTATAAGGTATCAGGCTACAGCCAAAATTTACTGAATCTGCATCCTTTGGAATGTTAAAATGAAGTTGCATTGGGAGAGGGGCATGGGAGCACTTAAACACCCAAAAAGAGAACCTTCATGCTCTCCTGTGAATGAATAAATTAGAGTTCATGATCATATATAACTTTAGTGCAGGCCAAGCTGTTGAGTTCATCAGGCTCTACTACTCCAGGAATTGTCCAAACTTTTAAATAATAAATGTAATTAATTTACTCAGCAGCTCTAACTTTTTATCACTTTCGTGTAAGTTAGGCTTATGTATCCATAACAATAGAAATATGGAAAACTCATGAACTGGGTAAGTAGTTTTGTATCGTCTTGAGTGCTTATGTCGTCCATGTGCATAAACCTGCACCTCAAACACAAAGTACGCACAGACTGAGCATATCAAAATAACTGCATGTTTTATGGAAATCCTGCTACAATTATCTGTATGTCCTAATAATGAAATACCTACTTTATAATATTTTTTTATATTATACTACTTCTTTTGAAAGGTAAAACTAAGTCTGGGTATTACGTAATTGTAGCCTTGAATTTTCTGATTTTTTCAAAAGCTTGAAAGTAAATCCTTGGCAGTAGTATTGTATTGCTATCATTTTTTTATTAGTAGTCATTCTGGGATTCTCTCATTGTGTGCTTTCCTGTTTACCTCAACAAGATGTCCTCAGAGAGTTTGAATGTCAGTTTTACCTGCAGGTTTTTAGACTAAAGGCTTTCTAAAAGAAGTATAAACAGAATTACAGTCTCCATAAAAGAAGGAATATTCGAAGGTTCTTAACCATGGCTTAGCTTGGAAAGGATTTATACTTGCTATTTCTAAGTGGCATATATTTAATAATTGTGCATGTAATTTAATAATCAGCAATTTCAGCATTGGGAAAATTGGGTCATATGGCTGTAGGGAGGCAGTTTCTGAAGTTTTATTCTCTGGGAATTTGACACAGAGAGAGCAGAGGATTATCACCACTGTATATTTTAATAATAATTCTCTCTCCCTCCTTTAGTTGCTAGGAAGAGTTTGTTGCACAGAAATCTGGAATGACTGTGAGCTAGTTTGTTGGTGACAATAATCTACTAGAACTTGGTTTATAAGTGGTTGCTTGTGTCACAGCCAGCTGCATTTGGGTTTTTTCCATCCAAAGCTCCAACTAGCACTGCGTGACCTTAAAAGCAGTTTCTTTTATGCAGAAATAGTGTGTGGCTATACATGTGTCATATGCTGCTACTTGTTTTCTGTAAGCCTAAAGCCTCCTATGTAGGGTCTATGCAGTAGTACAATGCAAGCCATTATAAAGTCAGTATTTGCCAGCTGCTACCACATTTAACTCCTGCGCTGTGTTTTGGAGGATCTGTCATATTCTCAGGTTGTGCTGTGTAGTAGCTGGTGATAAATATCTGACTTGGAAGTAGGCGTATATCTGAAGGAAGCTAGAAACTCTTAGAATTACTTTTTTTTTTTTCCTCCCCCAATCTACTTGCTTCTCATTATTCCTTGGTTAGCAGAATAATGGGAAAAGTACAAGGATTCACTTTGTGTGTGCATTGGGATCACTGATGCTGCTGTAATACCTTGAGGATATCTCTGTGGGTTGAATTTGAAAGCAATCACACAGATACGTTTTCTCAAAATTATCTGATGTTAGTAAGGAGAGTAGCAGAAAAATCACAAAAAGACTGTAAACCAAGGAACAGCCTCGAGGAATTACCCAGAGAAGGGACATCAGCACTGTTGTTTTCCTATCACACAAAACCTGTATGTGGCAGGATGTCTGGAGTACATCCAAATAAAAGAAACATTCAGGCTGTAAAGCTTTCTACCTTCAAATGTCTTTCCTTCCCAGTGTCAAAGTAGTCTCAACTTGTTGTGCTAATTTTTTTTAAGTGGTAAGAAGATGTACCTTTATACTAATTAGTTAAAGTACTTAGGAAGGCCATAAACCTTTGTGTTTCGGGAAGCAAGACATCTATTAGATACCTGGACTAGATATTTTCTGTGGAAAGTTTGTGCTGTTCCTTATGTTGCTTTGTCACAACTACATCCAGGAGTACAGATCAGAGCTATCAGACCTATCGCTTTTTCTGCGTTCTGGTAACCAGTTGAAAGGTGAAGGTCTGACTACGTGTGGGCTTTTGAATTCTGGGGACATTTATACACTGCAGAAACAAAGGGGAAGGAGAAGTAAAAATCAAACCCCATTGCTCATGTGAGGTGAGCACATTCTCACATCCACATTTGCAACACTCATGTTTTTAATGGACACTGATCCTGCAGCTTTACTGCTGGTTATTTAAAATATGATATTTTAGTGGTTCTTTTCTGTTTCAGCTGCTCAGGAATCTAATGGACTTAAAGCCAGACCACGATCCAGGTACTGTTTTCATTTCTATTTCAGGAGAAGATGTGTGCTCACAGAGTGTAAGACACGAGGTGTAAGAACTGGTGTTGCATTTTTTCTTTATTTTTTTTTTTAAATTGATGTTGTGCTGGAAGTCCACTCATATAAAAAACAGATTTACCAGGAGAGATCTGTAAGCTAAAGACCCTACATAAGAACTGCCCTAGAGCCCTATGATCTCTGGTCATAAGGTTCTGGGACTTTTGCCTGTCCACCCAGCCCCGCTGCCTCATCCGGTGGTGACGGCCTCCAGCCCTGCCCCAGGGACATTGTGGCAGGACAGCTGGGACCACCCCGTTGCAGGGAACTTCTCAGGAATTTCTTGTTGAAACCTGCACACTGGTTGCATATGGAGGGAGACACTGCATGCTCCCACAGAAACAGCAATAGTAGCTCAGCATTCGGATGTGGGTGAGTGTATCCTTTCGTTGCCCTGCGTGTACTTGGCTATGGCTGGTTGGTGTGCGATGGGAGGACTTACGGTCTTACACTGCTGTGCGCTAGAAATGACATCTGCTGAATTTGGATATTCAAAAGAAAGAAAAGGGAGATTTTTGCCAGAAAATATTGTGTATAAATGGATTATGTGTTGGCTTTGACTGTTCACCATTCTGGTTATAGCTGTATCATGCATTCACCTTCAAACTTTTTTTTGGTGCTGGGTAGAGGGCTTCATTTCTTTTCCTTAGGTACTGAGAATATAATCATGAGCTCCCTCCTTACAAGCTTGTCAAAGCCTGTTAATAAGAGAGAATCAGCTGCAAGCATGATGAATGAAGATGGAAATCCTCTGTTCTTGGGACCTATGTCCAGGAAGGCTGAACTGCCTTGTGTGCCGTTTTTCTGCTGCTAGCCAAAGCTTTTTAGGTTTCACAGTTTCAAATTTTCTTGCTGTGTTACTGAATCCTAAATTGCAAATATGCAAATAATGTGTAAAAAATGCTTAAACAAGTTTGAAAAAAGTCACTTGAATGTGACTACTCTGTCACATATGACTGTCGCACATCTGACTATATGTCACCACTTCCATGCAGAAGTTGAGACTAAAGATTCCTGAGCACATCCTTGAACTCAGACCGTCCGCTGTGCTTGTCCTGCATAGCCTGGATGGCTCTATAACCTCGAGGGTCTCTGTCCACCAGAGGCTCTTGAGTTGAGTCTGTTACAGCTCTCAGCTCTGAAGCCTGGCTTTCAAGCCTAAGCTGTGCATATTCTTAGCTGCTTACTCTTAACTTTTAGGTTTCAGGTCTGCCTACTGCAAGCAACGATTCCCTGTCACAGAGCTCTGCGTTGGCACTGCTAGGGCAGGCATGGTTTTGCGTGGTAGCTGCTATCTCACTCGATCTTTAAAAAAAAAAAGAAAAATCTCAAGCTTTTAGGTTGTACAATTTTAATGCAAGTAAAATATACACAGCATAATATGGAAAGTAAAAGTGTAAAACCTTAAGATCCTGATTCAAAGCTTTCCCATTTATTTCAGGGGGCTTGGGTTAGGTCTGATGTGATCAGGCTATGGAATTCAAAACTCTACCAAGACAAAAAATTCAGCATCAGCTTAGGTTTTTGTGTCACATGTAAATTTAGAAGCAATTATGGCTTTCACTTCTATATTTATTAAAGCTTACATCAGAAACATAGGATCAGTGTTGCCAAATGTCTGTCCCAATAAAAAGCTGTTTTCTAACAACAGACTGGCAAAAAAAAGATCCGTTTCCCATTAGTGGGAGTTATTTCTGTTCTACTCAAATGTGTTTTTTGGTCTTGCCTGTCATGCGTAATGTGTTACAGTAAGTGTAACATCTCACATTGTCAATGCTCATTTTGAACAAAGCTCTCGGTCTTGCAGAAAAACTGGTAACTACAACAGCTGAAAAATATTGGACACTATTCAGCAAAATCAGAATTCTTAACAAATGCACTGCATTGGGATTAATGTGATGTGGAGGGGCCTAGGAAGATGTACTGAGCCATGTATTTAACCAGTTTTGGTCACTTTGGAGCCATTCAGTTTTTCTGGATTTTGTGGAATTTGGTGACTGTTTGCTATGAAAAATTTATTCTGATAGTTAGAATATTATAAATTACAAAATGTGTACTGGCAAGAGGTAGGTTGAAGCTGTACCTATATGAATACTACCCTTGCAGTTGGAAAAGGCAAGAGAAACTGTAAGGGGGGGAATTTTACTCAGGTTTATTCAAAATAGCTGCTACAATTATCCTGTTGACAGTGAAAGTAAGAATGCCTGAAGCTGTGGTATAAAAGGCCTTAAAAATTACTAGCCCTGTAAGCACGACTTGTTCCTTTCTCCAAACGCGTAGGTGCCTCTGTTGCCAAATAAATCCATCTTCTTATAAGGGGGAAATTTTAGTCATTAGGGCAAGGAATTTCCACCATGAACCTGAGTTCTGGTCAGTGTATTTTTAGGTACTATTCACTGAAGTTGTAGAAAATGAATTTCTGAAGTAAAATATTGTCTTTTTTTTTTTTCACTCTGTTTTTCCTTAGGTCTTATTCTAGCACATCAATAGAAGATGCCATGAAAAAGGGAGAAGAGCCCCCTACTCCACCTCCAAGGCCACAGAAATCACATTCCAGAGCTTCCTCTTTGGATTTGAACAAAATATTTCAACAAAGCACGCAAGGTAAAGTTTGCTTTCTTTCCTTCTTTTGAGACCATTTAGGTTAGCTGCATAGTTGGCAACTTGATCTGTTTGCACAAACGCTTGACAATATGTGCATATGCTTGCCTTTGCTGTAGACAGTAATACACTACAGAACAGAAGAAGTTGCACTTTCTTGCCTGACATCGCCACTGAGGGGGAAAAAATCACTGTTGCTATAATTAAGGTGATTATAACATTTTCTGGCACGATAATGGGAAGCTTAACATATGGTAGTCTGTCATCACTGACTGTTTATAACTAGTCTGGCTGTTTAGACAGTTCTCATCAGTAACTACAATATATTTGATTTTTATTGCTATTTATTTTTCATAGTTCAGAAGCAGGAAGAAAACTCTTAGTGTTTGAACTGGGAGAAAATGAAACTTGTCGTGTGCAGACATTTTTGATGTTGAAGTCTTCCATATGTGTGGGGGCAATCAGAAACCATTCTTTGAGTAAAAAGAAAGGGTAATTTCTTTCGACTCTGGGGGGGAGAGAGAGAAAATGTAGAATGGTAGCTGGAGTGAACCGAAAGAAAGCTGCTCTCCAGTGTGTTAGAGTTTGAGCAGTCCATTTGCCTCGCACAGGGAGCAGTGGAGAGGGGAGCTGTTTGTTCAGGGCAGCAGTTGCCCAGCATCACTGTGCTTTAGCAGTGTCCTTGAACTAGACCGCAGCTTTGCGCAGTGCACACCAATCATCTGACTCAAGGACTAGGTTAAACGTGGTCGTGTTTATGCTTCAGGAGAGAGCCAAGGTTTGACTGTGTCAAGGAATGTTTTAACTGGGTTCTCTAATGCAGTGCTTGGGGGAGAAAAGAAGGAGTTTCACCTCTTGCTATATGGGACTTTTTTTTGTGCAAACTCCAGATAGAATTCAAGAGTCCTGCTATATGTGCTGAACCTTGAAACTCAATAGCAATAAACTTTTTTTTTTTCCTCTGCTTTACACAGAGAAGCAATTCCTGATCTTTGACTTTGTTTCCTGCTCAAGGATCTGTTGCCTCCAATTTTGATTTCATTATACATCAAAATAAACCCCCAAACAGAGCCAAGTACACATTTTCTAAGGCAGCAAATCCTCTCAGAATCCAGATAAAAAGTATAACTGGAAGGAAATAAACTTGGGTTTAAGTTTCTCTTGGAACACAAATGAAAGGAGAATATAAATTCTCAAAGAAGTCATTCTGTGAATGAAAAGTAACATCTTGCTTTTGAAATGGATCGTTACGAAAGTCACCAGTACTTTGGAAGTAACATAACGATTTCTTCTGGGCAACTTAACAAACTGACAGTGTTATAGTGAGTGTAGGAAAAGATAATTTGTCCTATCAATACTTTTTGGAGGGTTTTCTCACTGGAAATGAGGCAATTAAGTAAGGGTAGGCAGTTGATTGCTTGCAAAGAAAGAAAGAAAGTGCCTTGGTCACTCTAAAACTGTTAATTTCAAATTTACACCTATTAGTAGATGGAACAAAAATTTGCTTTAGGTTGACAAAACCTGAAGTGGATATAGTGTGCTACCAAATTGCAGAAACGTGGAAGGCCTCCCAGAGGTTCAGTTTCCTCCTGTACCTGCAGGATGTTGGCTTGTCATTTTTGGCTCTCTTGAATGTCCCCTGTTGGCAATGCTAAATATTTGTGGTGGTCATCTTCCTCTAATGGAGCTGTTCTATTTTGTGTCAAAAATACAAATACTTATTGGGAAAAGAATAAGGAGGAATTTGTAGCCTTGAAGGATTCAAGAAAGAACTTGTTAAACAAGGAGGATTCCAGTTCAAATAAATCTGCATCATCAGAAAGAGGGGATTAAATCAACCCATCCCATTGCGCCCAAGTACCGTGGTGCACTTACCTTGCTCTGTTTCAAAGTAAAATGTCTGCATTGGAAGTTGTATTTTCAGTTCTTTGTTCAATGAGGAAACGTGCACACTTTTCCCTGTCATTAAGCCCCGAATAGTTGTTACTCTGCAACATCCTATTGATAATGTGATTTTATTCAGCTACTTTCTTTTCCTCTACTTCTATTGTTTTGATCACCTCACTTTTTTTTCATCCTTTTTCCTGCTGATCTTGATTCTCAGTAGAAATTCCAGTCTCATCATTTTCAGAAACCTTTTTTATCTAGAAACAGCTCTTCCTCAGGGAGTGGTCATTATTTTGGAGCCAAACTCTTTACCGAGTTGTGCTTTGCATTTTTTAAAAAGACGGTTTGTAGGAAGGCAGAGGGATTGAGCACTGTCACCTTAAACCGAAGAGCCTTGCCGAAAAGAAAGTGTATGTGTGTGTGTTTGTGTGAAGTAAATTGCACACAGTTGTATAATAACAAGCTGTTTTCTTATTTCTGCTGACAGTATAAAAAATGAAGTTAGAATAGTTTCCATCTGCCATCAGATGATACAGTTACAGATTTACAAAATAGATGACATGGTGGCAGTGTATTATTTAGATTCCTTGGCTATTGGGATAATACAGCCTGGCATAAATATCGAACCTGATGTGTTTCTATCCACAAGTCAGTTGACTACTTTCTGCCCTAATGTACTCTCAACTGAATTTTTGCTTTATGTTTTCTCCCTGCCTTCCTTCCTTCCTAGGTTTTCAAAAATAGTCTCATTGTCACAGCTGAACCACAAAAATTAGCTGGACTGACCATCTCTTCTAGAACCACTGTATTGCCTAGTGTCAGTACAGAAAACCAGACTGTAAAATCAAGCATTTTAATAGCTGTCAGGGTATATCCAACACGATTAGAAAAATCTCATTTCGGTACATTATTTTTTGTCCCACTAATTGTTGTTCAGAAATAATCCTGATTTTGTGAGTTTGGTAGATAATCTGCTTCCAGACCTGCAAAGGAGTGCTTGGTAGTACTGAGTTTTATTTTCAGTTCCTGGTTGGTCATATTGATCTATAGGTATCACTTCTTTAATTTTAAAGCCAACAGTGGTTTGGAGCATTTTTTGGTTTATTTTGGTTTTGAAGGACGGAGAAGGAAAAAGCACTTTTCTTCAGGTAAATTCAGCCAAATACTGTGGCATATCCTTGTTGTGGGCACTTTTTTTTTTTTTTTTGAGAGGTGTTTTTGTTTGGTTTTCATTTACTGCTGCTACATCGTGTTTACCACCATCTGATCGTGCCCCTCCCCTGGCAAGTATACACAGACAACATTTATCCGTGATGGCTACGATGTCCAGCAATGTACTAGCCACGGAAACTGCGCTTTAAAGTTGTTGAATTGGGACATAAGGGCACTTGAAGGAGGCACCTTCATTCATACTCCTTAGCTGCACTCTTCTCGGACGCTGTGACTAGTATTACCCAGCAAAAAGATTAAAAAAGCCAAGAGAACTTATTGAAAGGCCCCACGTTCTGTAATGCCCATATGTGAATTTCTGTTAGGAGATGTTAAGAGACAGAAATCTCTTCTATTTATTTTTTTTAATCATCTAGTCTTTTTGTTAGCATCTGAGAAAAATTCAATACTGCTAGATACTCAGTGTATTTCTTTTTGTTGAATACAAATCTCTGGCATTTGGCCTACGTGCATTTTAAGAAAATACTTGGCTAGGTTTTACTCATTCCTGGGAAGACAACAGCAGGTTCTAAGTAGAAACAAAAATGTCAGTTTAAATGCCTACATGACCTGGTTTACATCTTCGTTTCTTCTCTAGTCCTCTGTGTAGTCAGACGCCAGCCAAGAGCTCCCAGAGTAAGACCTGGGAGCCTGTAGCCCGTGAAGCTTTCCTGCACTGTTCACAAAGGTCGTTTGCAGAATTAGTTGCTCTCTGGGACTCCTCTTGCTCCCTTCCATCTGTCCAGGGGGCCAGAATTGCCACATCTCGGAACCCGGCAGTCCTGCAACAAGGACCTCAGCTACCTTTTACCCTCAACAGCAGCAGTAAGTGAGGGTCTGCCTTGGGGCAACTCTGGGACTGGGCCAAGTCTCAGTATTAAAACCCCAAAACGCATCCAGTGTCTTCTAGCGTTTTGCTTGATTACGTTTTGTGCCTGTGACAGCTACTAAAGAATTTACTTGTGGGCAATTACAGGCAGTGATAGCAGTCTAGGTCTCGTTAGATTGATGCAGATGTCTCTGAAATACATTATATTTCCCATTTAGTTTCATTTCTGAATTGCATAACTTCTTTTAATTAACAGTTCTCTTGAACAAAGGATACTTGTTTGGAAAAGAGAATTTGCTTTGATGAAACAACTAAATTGTCATAAACGACGTAGTTTCATGTTGATATGGAAGCAGATTGAATATCTCTGTGTATTTCATCAGAACAGCGATATAACTATTTATAAACTAATTTTTCACTGGAGGTTTTCACCACTCACTTGCTTTGAAACTCGCCTCCTGCTGCGACAGTCCCTGCAGCGAAGAATGCATGGAATGCAGGCACTGTTCCTTACGGTTGTCTTGTAAGCAGATACTCACTGTAACCTGGATTCGCTCCTTTGGGGTGCTGGTTTCAGGCAGCAAGGAGGGCCTAGTATTTTGGGGTTTTCTCTCTTTTAAAATGTGAGGTGTTGAGTGCCATGCTCGGTAAGGGAGAAACACATCTAGCATTTTATTGTAAGTGCAGTGTTTTCTGTTATGGATCCTAACTACAGTCGGATCTGTAACCTCTCCTTATCTCTGCTGGGCTAGTGATGGCTGCCAAACAAGAAAACATCCCCTCTGCTGTCAGTGTAGTGTTCACAGAAAGAGAATAAGGGAACAGATTTATTGGTGTGCATCAACATTCCCGTAAGTGATATAAATGTGTCCTCACATCACTTCTGTAGTCCTTCATATACACGTTTCCCACGCAGTTTAAAGTGGTGCTTTTATCATAAGACTCAGTCGGTACAAACTTCTTTCTGCACCGTTTCATTTTTGTTAGTGCTAGAGGAAGACTGGTGTTCAGCATCACATTTAATCCTCTTTTTCATACCTTTGAAGAAGACTCCTCCTTACTTCCCTACTTCATGAAACCTTCATTAGTTCATTCAATTAGCACGACCTTTCCTTGAATGTACAGGCTTGGTGGGTCTTAGAAGCCAAGTGTGTGAAATTTCTGCATACTAAGTGTGTGTTGAGATGTCCTTGTTTTTTCGTATTTGCCAAACCACAGCCAAATTTTGTATATTTCTGTGTTTTCAGTCCACGTATCAAATAAAACAGTTCTGTAGTTGTGTAGAGGAGAGGATTCGGAGAACTAAAATGATTGTTGCTCTCATCGTACACGTTTTGATACAAACAGGTCCAAATAGTTACCCTAATACTGTTTCCAGCTGTTTTCAGCAATCTGTTCTCAGCTACATCATATTTTTAGCTTAGTCACTCAAATGCAAGTGACCTTCCCTTTTGGGCGCATGGAACTAGGTACTAAAAAAACCTGCCAGACTGCCCAGATAAGTATGATTACTGCGCTATCTTCTATAATCTTTTATGCTTGATTGTATTTGCTAGGAGATATCTGTATCTGTTGAGGTTAGCTGTCTGCAAGCATTAGTTACTGAAGGCCAACTTTTAAGGGGTTATGCAGGGGGTTTTGTTGTTTGCGTTTCCATAATGCGGTAGTACTGTGCTGTCTTGCATGTTACTGTGTTGTGTTTATTAATCAGACCAAAACATTAAATTAGGAAGATGACAATTCTGAAAGACATTTATTTTAGAATAGCGATAATGGGAAATACCATCAGCAAAATATGGCATTTCGCTGAACATCGTTTGCACGGTATACAAGAGCTCTGATGTTGCCAGCATCATCGAGTTAAGAGTGCAGGATCAAGTTAATATCTTTGGTTGTAAGGCTTGTAACAACAATTGCAATTTAAATGAAAAACGTCTTTTACACATAAACCATAGAGAACACAAAATTGAGCTGCCATTTGTACCCTTCTCTGGCACTGTATCAATACAATGAAAATACTGTGAAATGCTTTCTTAACATAAATGTTGCAAAAACATTTTTTTTTAAGCAGAGTTTTTTTTTTTTTTATTTTGGGACTCCGCTCCTGATATGTGACTGGAGCTGCTGTTTTCTTCTAGTCCTGTTCACCTTCAGAATATGTGATCACTGAACTGAACTACTTCTGAATAAAATATGAATGTCTTTCCTCTGATTTGAATGAAAGAGTTTTATGCCTCTCCGCCTTTTAGAATTTTTTATGAACGATTTATGTGTTTACAACTATATAACTTATTTCTTTGCCCAACTGGACAGGGACATAATTAAGGTTGAATAGACTAGAGAAAATAGTGAGGACATAAATGGATGAGTGGTTATTACATGATCAGAATCTGACGGGGTAACTTATTTCTGCATTTTTAGATTTTTAAATTTTTATGTCTGTCTCTGAGGGCTGAGTCCAGAGAGTACTTGTGTGCCAACTAGGGTAAATCTTACTAGCCTTTCAAGTGTAAACGTTTCTTGATAATTTGTGTAAGTTCAACTTATTTTAGATTATTTTTTCCTATTTTTCTAATCTTAGCTTTTGTCTTTCTGGGATTGAAGAATGATTTACAGTCTGTTTTCATTCTGTTGCAGGTTGTTAAAAATGAAATTTTGATCCAAAAATCCTTTTCTCTTGAAAATTGTTAAGGTTGAAAAGTTCTTGACTGACCCTACCAGCCCCACCGACCTATTTTCATGATCCCATGTGGGTTACTCTGTTCCATGAAAAAATTTTGGTCCATTGTAGAACAGCTTTACAGGTTAAACAAGAGAGGATCTTCTCTTTCTCATTTGGAACAGGGGAGAAAGTTGCCTCCCTTGTAGGGGAGACTCTGGAGATGCAGATGTCCTTAAGAAGTGTTGGAGCTGCAGGTGGAACTGGAGAGGTGGTGGGTGGTAGCCGACTGCTTTTCCCGTCTCTCAAGTGCCATCTCTGAGTTGATCTGCGTTGGAAATGGTCACAGGTGGCAAGTGCCAGAGCCTCCAGCCCTCTCACAGGAATTCCCGGAGTGAGAAGCTCTGGCAACATGGATCTGTGGGAGGTAGGTGGAGGGACTGTGCCTCCCCGTGGGTAAAGAATGAAGCTAAATGTGAAGTGAGAGGGAACAAAATCGTGAATAGTTTGGAGGAAGGAGGGGGAAAGAGTCCCCGAATAGAAACACACAGAGGAGGAAAGGACAGAGAAAACAGTAACTAGAAAATGGGATGGTTTAGGGAAAATGAGGGACAGGAAGTTAAAAATACAAATGTTGTGGATATATAATGCAAAACAGAAAATAGGTGTTTAAAAAAAAATCTGGTTTACTGCTTTTATATAAAACATGCTGAATTTCATGGATAGGGCATTAAAAATGACGTTGTAAAAACCATCTCTAATGGTGTCTTGCTTGTTTGATTTGAAAGTGACCCATCAAATATGTAAGCACACCAGTGTCCTAAATGAAGTCACACCTGTGAGTTCATAGTGCAGAAGCATTAATTGCTTAAGGTCTGGCTAAATCTTTTACTAATCACTCAGAAAGTACTTTGATAATTTTCCATGCGATTGAGGTACGACTGATGTTCTGTATGATTAGCACATGAAACACACCTGTAACAAAAGTGTGTCTGTGACATCAGGTTTGTGTGTCACTCGCTGTGACACATGAAGTTTTGCTGCTGAGCAGGTTCCCAGACTAACCGTGGGAAGATGGGTTATTCTGGTGCTGATGATGCTTTCTGCAGTCTTTCTACAAACCTGATAATAAATTTAGTATCAGGAGTCCAAAATCTGTTTTTGCATTGCTATTGCCTTCTGAGGAGACATTAGTAAAAATTATTGAAACAGATCCCTGGATAAATAGTTATTTCACTACTGCCTTACTAGAATCCTTCATTAAATTTACACTTCTGGCTACAGCTTTCACATATTTTTTTCTTGTTACAACTTTTTGCAGACATAGTAGTAAGAATTAATGAATCAGATCTTTTGAAGAACAGTTACTTCACAATCACCTTACCAACATTGTGGTCAGGAATGCAAATAAATGAAGGTGTGCAGAGAACGCTATCAGTATAATAGGATATCCAAGTAACAACTTCAGTGAACAAGAAGGGAAGATTTGTAAGACAGGTAAACAGAAACCAGCTTAGACACAGAACTTTTCTGCCGTCTGCCTTTGGCAACAGAAGCAGAAATAGCGTCAGAGTGGAAGGGTGAAAATGCTGGCTCTCCAAACCTACCTAAGGAACCGAAGCCTTAGGTAGTTTGGGGAACTGAAGAATGATTCATTCTCTTGGCTTATCTTTTTTGAACTGTTTTCAGTATTGCAGATCCTTTGCTTCCTGATAAAATGAATTGGTTGGTCTTCTGTTAAACCTGATCTGGCAACTAAGCACTCTGAAGCAGCGTAGACTAATGTAAATCTGCTGCGCAACCCTTGATCCAGCAGTGGGGGTCATGCTGTGGGCTGGCCATAGCATCTGCTTGAAAAACACCAAACACACCATCCAGACTCTACAGAGGAGTGCCGTCAGAGCATTCTCCCAATTTAAGTCCCTCCATGGTCCCCGCTCAATTGCAGAAAGGGTGATGGTGGTGGTGGTGAAGCAGAACAGAAGCAAGAACCTGCATTTAGGCCATCTAGATCCAGGCCAGCCTGGATTTAGGCTGGGGCCTCCTTTGGTAGGCAGTATCTAGTTTCACTTTGGGCTAGAAAAGTAAAAAATGGTTTTTGACCCAGGAAAACCACCCTTTTTCAGGACACTGCCTATGTACATATTCAATTCGGATGAGAAAAAGGAGTACCTTTTTTTCACTCAACAGCTTTAACTTGTCTGAGGTGATAGCCAGGGTAAAGTGATAGACATATAAAACCAAGAAGGAAGACAGCTATAAAGAAGGGAAATTAAATAAATACTTGACATGGAAATGTGTCAGGAAGTGTAGCTTTATATGCTCTCATTCCAGTATTAATTAATTGAAAAAAATAGCCTGCATCCAGCAGCCCGGTGTATTATGGCAGTTTTCTTCAATAGTAAGAAACAAGAAGACAGGTGTGAGAGGTGCAGCACGTTGCTCTTACAGGTTACTCTAAAGGATCCCAAGGGCCCAGATTTGTTCCACCCTAGTTCTGACATCCTTCCCTGCTGCTGTGCCTGGTGAGCTATAGACCTACTTTCCATAGGTTTGACAGGACTATGATAACTTTATATTTTTTCTTTGGTCTCTTCTTCCTAGATCAAATAAGTCAATCAAAGGAGCTACTTGAGTGGTCACCATGGTTGATCTTTTTCACTACTGGGGGTAATGAAAGTGCTGAGGGTTTGTGTTGTCTGCTCAGGAGGCTGGAGGCAGAGCTGTGTCGCTGGATTGGATGGCGTGGCCTGTTCTCAGAGTGTAGCATTACATCCTGGTGTTTGTTTTAAAATATTAATCTAGTTTCAGATTGGAAAACCTGTTTTTTTATCTAGTGTAGTATCCCGTTAGTGCTATCAGACCTTTGTGATTGCCAAATTAGGGCAGAAAAATGATCTTGGAAGCTTTCCATGCTGATAATCTGCCTTGAAGTGTAAACATGCTAAGTAAAGAACCATGATTTTTGAACGGAAAGCCTTATCGCTATCTTCGTGGGAGGAACTAGTGCATGAAAGTGCTATCATTTACAGGAGTATATGTGATATGGATGCTGGATATGCTTAAATCTATTTTACTGGTACCTGTATGGCCTTTCCACAGTGCTGCCTCTGAGATTTGCGTTACGTTGCTGACCCTGGTGTGAATGCCACCAAGCTGCTCAGTAACAAGGCAACCTGTGCGAGGACCATCCCGCTCCCTACGGCTTCCTCTGCTTTCGTGCGGGGCGTGGAGACTTGTTTTTGAAGAGCAAGAGCATGAAGCTCACCCAGGCTCTGGGGTGTGCGCCTAGAAATGCAACAAATATCTGTTTGCTGCTTGGTCCCAGGGTACTTGCTTTCATTTTGGAAGCAGACCTCCCCCTGTACTTGTGTTCGCTTTCAGAGCTAATGTAGTGATGCCATCTCTAACAGCAAGAGCTGATCTGTGCCAGGCAGTCTCCCAGGAAGGAAGGTATTCTGGAATAGCCTAATAGTACTAGTCATCTGCTGATACACATAAAAACCTATGAGTATCTGTTAATACCATTCCCTTTTAGGACAGTGACACTAGAGAAGGATGAAGCATGCAGCATCTGTCATTAATTTTTTTTTTCGTTTCCGAAATTTAATTCGTTTTCCGTGGGGAAACAAAAAGTGAAGTTTTTCTGTAAGTTGTTAAGAGTCCTCGAAAGTCAACTAACTTTTGTCTAGCAATTATGCTCACATAAGCATGATTTCCTTCTAAAAGGCTGAAGATGTTCTGCAACAGCAGGAACTTTATGAATATTTCATGAGTAACTTAAGTTAGAATTTGTAGGATTAAAAAAAGGAAACTGGGTCAAATGCACATGGTGTAAGCATCTAACTTCTTTAATGTTAAATCCATATATGTTGTATTTTGAAAGCTGAAGAAGCAGATTTTTTGGGGTCGAGTTTTTTGGTGAGTGGGTGGTGGGTTTTTTTAATTTGACCATCTTACGGAAAAATTACTTTCCCCTTTGGAATTTTGTGGGCCAAATCCCAGGAGAGCAATAGAGTTTCACAGTGTGTGCAGCCACTTCAGGAAGTGCTTTTCTGGCAAGACCAGTGCCTTTCTGCATAAAGACTACACTGCTACTCTCCTAGGTCTATCACTGGGTTTGAAAAATCACAGAGCGAGGACTGTAAGTGCTGTATCCTCTAGAACTGAAGTTGAGGTGAGTTCTCAATGGCTGCAGCTCTTGCAGTAAAGCTTTTGAGGGTCTGTTGGAATATAAGCCAGCACATACAAAAATGACGAACCCTGGAGGGGGCTACATACGTTCAGAAGCGGCAAGGGAGCTGCTGGGGCCGGTGCCTGCCTCCAGCACCGCTGACCCTGGCCCTAGGTGCCCCTTCCCAGGAACCCCCGTGCTCGTGACAGCAAGTGCGCTCCACAGCTTCATGTTTGAGCTGCCAGGGGCTCGTTAGGAAGCGTGCATGGTGTGTGCTGCCCCATGACAGTAGAGGTGTTTGGAGAGCAGAGGTGATACCCTCGCAGTGAGAATCAGTGGTGGTGGGGGGAGGGTGAGGTGTGCGCAGGTGTTTTCCGTGGAATGTCGCAACTCAGCTCCCACAAGGTTTCTTGAAGGTAAATATAGCACGTGGAGCATACGTACTTGTCAGCTATTACAGCATGCAGCTGATGGACCTACAGAGCGCTGGTGTTTGAGTTAGATGGTGTTTTCAAATGCTGTTCTTAGCTGTAATTGCTAAAGCCACTGTCAGTGCCCAAGTAAATGAAATAGTAACTGAAGTTGAGACTGAAGGAAAGGAAGGTGTCTTACTTCACTGTTCCTTTCTAAAGATGAGTTGTGCAGAGGAGATGGAGAATGTAGTGACAACATCATGCTGGTATTGGAGCCGCCTTAAAAACAGAGCTAATTAAATGCAGGAGAAAGGATCCTAATGACCATGTTTTTTCAAATCTCTCTTACACCTGTAGGAGTGTTAGCAGCTCCCTGGCTTAAACTAAGTTGGGTTTTAGTTGTTCTACCTCTCTCCTTGGCAGTGATATTAGGCTTCATTTATATTCAAGACATCATGATACAGAAGATATAAAATACCCCAGTGTATTATAAGTCTCTTTGGAGCTGTATATAGTCAATAAGATGTTTCAGTGCTTTCACCCGCATGTTTTTACTCTCGTGTCACTGTTGTCCTCAGTGGTTAGTATCTTTTGTCTTTATATTTTCAACTATGTAGACATTTTTAGATGTGGTGTATAAAATATGTAAATGGCTAAGCTGTAACAAGGCTCTTAACGATCTTTGTGGCTTTTTAAAACATGCATGGAAATAAAAAGTGTATAAAGGTAATTGCTTGCTTAGCATTATTGTGGTAAAAGGCATTTCTAAGATTAATATTGGTTGTTTGGGTTTTTTTGCTATACAAATAGCCATCAGTGCAAGATGAACTGTCTGATATCTTTGCCAGTGCAAGTGCTGAGCACTCAGAGCAACAGGAGCTTGGGGAGGGTAACCCACCTAAGGACTCCCACTAGTCCCGGTCAGTGTCCCTGTGCTAACCTAGTCCTCTTCTCTGCAGCTGCCTTTGGAAGCCATCACCTCTCCTGTAGTTTTATTCCATGATGAGTTTTAGGTATTTTAAGGAAACTTAGAAATGCAGTGGCTGGACCTACATGATCGTTGCCCTTCCTTTGTGCTGGCTCAAAGTAAAAGCTGACATTGCTTTATGTTAAAGGGGCCTGAACTGACCATTAGGATTTGTCTTCCTCCCCTTATTTCTCCTCTTCCCTCCAGAATACCTCTGATGAGTAATAATGTGCAAATATAAAACATAAAGGCAAAGAAACAGGTTTCTTTTAGTTCATTTAGGCTTTTGTCCTACTAATTCCATGGCAGATGTTTTCTTTTTAAGGCTGCAGCCCATCACATAGTGTGTTTTATCTGGAGTGAACGCTAGTGTCTACATTGAATGCCAAAGCATCACTTCTCAAAAAGGCAATAATGTTAATGACAAAGGGCAAAGTCCCAAGGATAAGTAGACTCTGTTTCTGGGGTTCTTTAACTAGAATTGAATTGCTTTAGCTACAGCCTTTGTGGCTGACTGGCTTCCATCTCTGCTTTTCATCATAACATTGTGGGTTTTTACAGCAATTAAATCACTACTCATTCACTCCTCATGAAGTTATTTCAAACAGGGTTTTGCTCAATAAAGATGAAGTTTGGTTTCCGTCATTAAAATGTTGAATACTGCCTCTTCACTAGGAATTCTCATGGAAATAAATTCTGGGTTTATTTGGAATTAAATTAATGTGTGGGTTTTTTTGTTTTATTTTTGTCTCTTCTCGCTGTTCAGCTGTGAGGTCTGGCTGGCTGCCCCCACCACCACCTGCACTGCCCCCTCGACCTTCTGCATCTCAGGTATGGACAAACGTTTAGCGTTCTGCTGTATATTATTCGCTTATGTTCCCGTTGCAGTGGTTAGCACAAGTCGCCTTGCACATGGCAGTTGTTCTTGCTTCCAAGTTAATGCAAATCTGCAGTTTGCTCTGCAGTTCCGTACACGTCCTTCATTGGTCTGTCTAGTCAGTGTGTTGCAATGTCAAATTACAGACTAATTAAATCTCTTTGTAGCGGAGCTGACATGCACCCACTAGACAAAACTGTAAATTAAGGGCTAGAAAGGCTAGTCTACTAATTAGAGTTTGATGCCTGAAAGGCATGGGCTTGATACCTGCTATTTGCTTCTCAAGCTTCAAATGCTCAGAGGGCATCTACTAAGGGAGCCACAGCATGAGAGAGTGTATTTCACCCATAGGTTTGAACAATAATGCTGAAAGGAAGCGAATGCCGAGTCAGTTATGTCATTAAGTTTCAAACCATTAGTGGTGCGCTTTTTTTGTTTTGCTTTCTGGGTGGGTTTTTGTTTGTTTGCTCTTAGAGCATCACACAGCCACAGCACAATGCAAATTGACTAAATCACGCGTATCTGCAGCCAGATACTTCTTCATGTTTTAGGAAGTGATGAAGGATCAGCGTCTTGTTCTTTTTTTGTTGTTGGCTCTGTTAAGTCTTAGGCGGCAGTATGCTTCATATGTTACTCCTTTAGGTGAAGTATATAATAGAAAACAAGTCCACAGGGGAGCTAACAGCCCATGACGTATAAAAACTTGGTGAGACACCTTCCTTGGGCCAGAAACACTCCTCACTTGCGTTTTGGATCTGCTCTTAAGAGTCTGCTGTTGAACACCTCCTGCTGCACAGTGCTTATGATAGAAGTGGTAAAAGGCTTCTTGCCACCCCCAGCTCCACCAGCAGCTCGTTGCTCTCTTCTCTCCCCAGCCCTTTTTAGCATCTGAGTTGTAGCTAGCTTCTACATTGAGGACTGTAGAGCGTTCAGGTTTGGGCTTGCATGCTTCCCCCAACTCTCTATGGCATTAGCCATACTGCTATGACACCACATGCTCCTTACTGCACCCATCACAGTCCTCCTCCTTTCTCTGACACTCTCTGGAGAGCAGTGTTTCCCTCTGACTTCCTCCGATCCCGCAGCATGGCTCCTTGTCTCCCTGCCTTGAGCCTGCAGCAGCTGCTGCTGCAACTGACGCCGGCTCTCCTGCAGCTGCTCGGACTTGCCACAGTGTGCCGGCTCTGTGCGGTGCAAGCCCTCTTGCTGTCATTGGGAAAAACAGTAAATATGAAAAATACTATTTTCGAGGAAAAGAAAAACAACCATTGTTTTGACGCAAAGTTCTGCTAATAGTTCATTTTCTTGCCCTGAGATACATTTGCATTTCCTTAGCAGGGCAGTGAGGAGAATTTTTAATTTATTTATGCATGTCCAGCAGCTTGCTTACCACATCACAAATACTGCACCCATTGCTCATCCTACACTGGGCCATGTAGAGTGTAGGACCTTTCTAAAACAAAACACAGGAAGATTCTCATGTGCAATTGTTGATCCAATCCTCTCCGATACAAAAGTCTGCTTTCTGACAGAAAGAAAAAAAAAAGTAGCTTCTGTGTCTGCTCAGTAATGAATATAGAGCTGGTGCTTTGCTTTCATGCATCAATTACATTTACTTAATTTATTTCTGATGATTTTAAAAGATATTTAATCAAATATCTCATCAAAATATTCCTGTCCTGATGTCTAGCAAAAATATACATAAAACTGGTTCTTGAAAACATAGTAAACTTCATGCTCGTCACTTTGTTTATTTTATCTCCAGGCATGCCTTTCTGTGAAAAAGGTAACAGGCAGTAGGCAAGTGTGTGTGGTGGGGTCATAACTCAGGTGAGCATGTAAGCGATAGTAAGCATATGGATTACGTTAATCCTGTGGGGCCCTTGATTTAAAGAGCACAGAGAAGTTGGAGGGAGGGATCTGGTTTCAAAACTGAGGCAGGATCACGAACTGAAGAAAATCCCTGACCCTGAAAAGGCACATTCAGATTTTTTCCTGTTTTGAGATTTACGAAACTCTTCTTAAATTTCTGTTTTAACTTACTTTTCAACAACATTATTGAAAATCCTTTTTTATTGCCATAACATTTTGCTATATGCCTGCAGTTAAGCACCGTCAATGACAAACGTAGCTTGGAAATGAAGCAAACACCACATATTTCAGGTGGCTGTGCACCATATAAGTATGGTCATGGTGTGATTATTTTGGCTCAATTTTGAAAATCAGTTGATGGAGGAGGAGAGGGAAATAATTTCTTCTGAGGCTACAGTTTTCTATGGATGGCTGAGAATCAGCCTGGACCAGTGGGCTCTTCAGAATGAGATTAAAGGGCTCATGGGATGTGAAGCCCAAAGTACCAAGGAGTAGGTATTGCATTTCAGCAGAGCAGAAGTCCTTCTGTGAGCATAATCAACAGCAATATAGAAATGGCATCTTGACTTTGGTCCTGAGTTGCTGTTGTTTTTAATAGAATTTGTTTCAACCTTTAGGAAAACATTATTTTTCCTGTCAGAGCCTCCAAGGTAATCAAGCTCGGGAAGTTACTGAAACACTGGTTATTGAGAGTGTGCCAAACGTCTCTAGTCGTATCACAAACTTACTAAATTATGTCCACATCCTGCTCTGCCTCCATAGTGCAGTCAGCTGAATAACGAGCGAGAAGGACTGTATCCCGGGGTGAGTGTAGCACAAGGTACAACTTAGAGCTCATGCTGCTGTGGCCTTGCCTCTGGAGTCCAGTGGATGCAGAGGCTCACTGCGAGAGGCTGGAGTCTTGGGATCCTGCAAGGACTTGGCTGGTTTATGGGAAATAGCAGCAGGGCTGGCTTTTCAGCTCTGGGTTACTGCTGCCAGACCATGCTGTTCCATACTCTCATGGGTAGAGACCTTTACAGGTGCAGCTGCATCTCTTCTTACCTCTACGAGGGGTTTTAAGGTTGGTGGATTAACTGTGTTTCTTTCTTGTTTTCCCTGCCCATGGCAGGGGGGTTGGAACTAGATGATCTTTGAGGTCCCTTCCAACTCTAACCATTCTATGATTCTATGGCCTCTAAAAGGCTATGGTAGCTCCGTCTCCTCGGGAGTTTTCTCCATTGCCAAAGTCAGCGTTGTATCGACTTCGTGTTGGTCCGTGAACTGTACCCAAGTTTTCCTCAGAGTTTTCACCAGACATTTCTCCGATGCAATGGTGCTTTCATCTGAGGTGCCTATGGTGACTGTAAATAAATTTAATAAAGAAAGACGGACAAAAGGCGAGTTTATGTAATGTGGATACACCATTGTCTCAAATTTTATCATCAAACTTTTAACCCAAACTCCAACCCATATCTCTCTGCTCTGCAAGCCATTTTGAATTGATGTTTCCAGTAAGACCTTGTGAAATGCAGTATGAAATGCTTTATTAGGATCCTCAATTCATGTTGCTTTCCAGTTAAAAAAAGAAAGTAATCCAAGTTTTGCCTCAATTCTTTAAAGGGAAATTGGAAAGATTACGTATGGAAACAGGCTTATACAAAGACCAGAGTTTCGTTTGGCTACTATGTTATTTTGAAGTGTTTTTCTCTTACTACTGTATATATACCTGTGTGTAACTTCACTGACACCTTCTGTAATGCCTCATAGCACATCTCGCACTTAGTGAGTCTGCAGTAGCTTCTTGGATTTAAGGATAACAGTATCTGTGTCAGTTTCCCGAATTCTTTGGACCATATATATTTAATACACTGCAAGCTGTTGTATAGATTTAGGACACTGGCAGTGCCTTACCTCTCTTGCTCACTTCCCATGACATGCTGTAGTTATTATTTAAAATTTTTAGGTTTTTTTTCTGTCATTCCCATCGTCATTCCCCGACTCCAAGTGATGATATATAGAACAGATAACCTGTAGCTTGTTGAAATACCTACTGTGTTTTTTTTCCGGCCTTGTAGAGAACTGGATTCAGCGGCTCAGGTAATTTTTCCTGATCCTGTGTAAACTTAAGTAAACTTAAGTCATCAAGAAGAAATGGCATAAAGGTGGTCCCAGAACTTTTGTGTGGACCCAGAGCTGTACATAGAAAATTTGTGTAACTTGAAGGCACGATAGGAAAGCAATAGCATAGGTAGCTGATTTGCAGTGACACAGGTTTCAGATAGGAAATAACTTTGGGTGCTCATGAATAACACTCCACTGGAACAAAATATCTGTATGCACATCTCATATAAGCCTCTGGTGCTATTTTTTTTTATGGAAAACAAAATAATACTTTATTACTGTTGGCTTTTAAGCCTACAGAAGTAATTTACCACAGCTGCTTACTGTGGGAGATTTAGTAGCATATTTATGCTAATAGGAATTACGGATGAACGCTGAAAAGCAAATATAACTTCAGGATTTTATCCAACATCAGTTCACTATCTGCAACATTACCCAATTATGTCAACGTTCCTTTATTTAAATTACTCTATTTTGGTACCTTCCTGTCCAGTAATGAAGCCATATCTTCAATCCTGCCTGTGCTACATACGGCAATTTGAAAACAGTGGGACTGGAAGAAAACCTTGTATATCTTGGCTGAAAAAACCCGATGTTCCTATTCTCTTTTTCCAGAGTCTAAATTTTAAGCCTGTTGGTTTTGTAAATTCACACTGATTTGTGCAGGACACTTGTTTCTGGGGACCTTGGGACTTGGTTTTCCCACTGGTTCCACACTGGCGGTTTTGACAGGTGCTGAAGAAATCATTGACAGAGGCAAAGTGGTGAAGTGGAGTAGGTATGTGATGTTAATGTTATCAAATTGAAGCATCCTGAGTATATTGCAGCTCTGAAGATTACCTCTCACTGTTACATGAGCTCAAGAGGTAGGCTGTCAGTTTAGTGGCCATCAGTACCATTAGGTGTTATTGATTTGGTGAAATAATGGAAATAAAATGCTGTGAGGGGTGATGGGTGGGTCACCCTTCCCAGTCACGGGCACCTGGTGTTGTTGGAAAGCGAAGATATTATTCTTTTTAATGTAGTGAATGTTCCGCTTTCCAAACGTTACTCGATACTTCATAATTCCTTGAAGCTTTTTGGCTATTCATCATCCAGACTTGTAAGTGAAAACTGGGACCCAGTTCAAGAAGTTGTCTCTACTAAAGTGCCTCCGTGTTCTGCTGAATCCACGGAGAGCCACGAACATGGAGTATGCTCAGGCTGGGTCCGTAGCCGTCAATTACGTGTGCCCACACCGACCTGTGGCACAAAGGGCAAGAGGTGGGGAAGGGCTCCTGTCCGTCCTGCTGAGACCTCTTGGCCTCCCAGCTGGGATGGCCACGTGCAGGCTTCATGCTGGGAGCTGGTCCTGGGGTCCCGCTCCACTGCCAACACATTTGGATAAAGCCAAGATACATGCAGGATGATGTAGGGTTTGCTTATCTCCCTTACAGAGTTGTTTGGAGAAAATGTTCAGCTAACTGAGGCACCTTCTTGCTCTGTAAAATTATGTCAGGAATTTCAAGTGCTGGCAGGACACTTGGAGCTTTATGGGAAGGAACTTTTTTGTTATGAAAATTAAAAAAAAAAAAAGTGAAGATTTTGCTTTTGGCAGCATGCTATTTGTATATATGGTGGTATTCTCCCAGACAACCGTTTTATATTAAACCAAAGGAATACTTCTCTTAGCTTGCATTTACAACCACTGTGCAAGTAGATGGTGGGGGTTTTTTTATCATCTCCTCTGATTTGGCTGCAGAATAACATATGTTGTATAATCAGTGGAATAGGTACTGAAGAAGCCTCTAACTGTAATAAAACTGACTGTCTTCTATAACATGAAAGATTTTGCCATCTGCCACTTTAATATAATACAAGTGGATTATCTTCCTTTCATGAAAATTATATATTAAATCTAAAACGGCCAGACAAAATAAATTATGTTTTAAGAAGTGGTGAAAAGTAGCACAGTTAAAATTGAATTTGGAGAGTAGTTGATGGATGCCATAAAATCCTCTCTGAAGAGGTTTCTGGGAGAGTGGAAGAAGGGCGAGTGTCTTAATTAAAATGTGTTATAATAATTTTTGAATTTGGCTTCACGTTTATCGTAAAAACAACAACAAAAAAAGCTGAGAATCCAGTGCCTGTATCTCTAGTGGAACGCACATATCCCTTTCTAGCTTACGTTAATCTGGTTTTGTGGAAGTGGAGTATTAAAACAGATTGTTAGTGCTTCCATCTGGGTCCTGTGCTTTCCTTGCGAATGGGCTGAACGTTGCAGCAATTTGTTTGTATTTACTGCTTTTTTCCTCAACCTTATCACCACCCCTCAGATAGCTCGGGGAAAGAAAAAGCTTATCAAAACTTCAGGGCTGCACAGTGCCGAGAAAGCAGGCAACACACCAAGACCCTGGCAGCTTGTTGCATTTGCATCCCTATGGGTTTTCTTTCTGTCTTATCATTTTCAGTTTCTGTAACAAGCCATAAAAAGAATTGATGATGCAGTGATTGGTGATTCAGACTCACAGAAACTGGAATTGAGACATCTTGACTTCTTAGAAATTGGCATTAAGTGCAAAAATATCAATGTTTAGAAAGGAGCAAAATACCTCTTAAATGAACTTATGTAGAGATGATAGAAGATTGCAATGGGCACATACTGAGCGTTAAGCATATTTAGTATCCTACTTTTTCTTATAGATAAGCTGTTCTCAATACTTTTTTGCAAAGCTAAGCAGTGGCACTGTGTAGGTAATGATTATGGGCTATTCCAGTGAATGCACAGAGATAATTTCGTTTCTGTGAGTAGTGCCATTGACTACAGTGGGACTATTTCCATGCTTAAAGTTAGCCTGAAGCATAAGCGTGGGCAAGACTGAATTGCAGGAAAGACTGAATATATACTTCACCTCTTGCAACAAAGGCTTTCAGGTAACAAGTACGAAAGCTCTGCGTAGACCTGTTCTGGAAGATCGGTTATGAATTGTCTTGAAAAGTGGGTGTGAAATCTACATATAATCCAGCATGGCAAAGCAAAAGAACTGGAAATGTAAGTGAAGAACCAGTTGTTAAGGTAATGTGTTCTCTTATAGTTATGGAAATCTTTCATCTGAGATTTTTCGAAGTACTCTGTGCTTGAGTGAGCATTACTGTTAAGTGTCATCACATGGAGCAGTGAGGAGATGATGAATGGCTGGTCAAGGATCACCATGAAATAATGAGCATTTGCAATTCCTAATGCTCTCCTTAACAATAAGGAATTATCTTTCCTAATGCTCGATATTGGCCATAGGCCACAGGTTAGTCTCTGGCTGTGCCTGTTGTACAGAAACTTTGTTGGCCCGTTTTATCTGCTGCTTGGAAGAATGAGGAGGATATGGCTATTCCTAGAAAATACGAGACTGCGCTGGAGAAAAAGGAGATACTGCCCGTTAATAACTGCACTTTGGACTTTGCAAAGAGAAGGTCTTCAGGAGATCTGGAATAGGACGCTGTCTTGGTCTTTTCTGTAGTCACTTACTCTTCTTCCCAAAATCAAGATTCTCTGAGGCCTGGTCTGCAAACTGTCTTTTGTGCTGCTGGTAGTGCACATGAGCAGGATTTTCTTTGCCCAGCTACTATAACCCTGGATGTGGACCCAGCCATACCAGCACAGCAGCGTTTCTATGTCAGGAGCTTGCTCCATTCTGTGGACATGAGTGAAGTGCACTTTTAAGCACTTTTACACTACTACTACTGTAACTGAATTTTCCTTTGGAAGACCGTGTTGCATAATGTATAATGTCTCAGTTCTTTAAATTGGATGTGAAGAATTTTAAACCCCAATATAATGGTGAGAAGTTTCCACAATGTGGGAAAACTTTGACATCTATTGCTGTGGTGGAGGGAGGCAGTTTATTGCTGTGTTTCTGAATGAGAAATGAGTTGCCCAAAGACTATATTAAGCATGGTATGAAAACAATGAAGAACTAAAGGGAGCCCACTTCAGCTGCTCCTGAGGAATCACCTTTCCCTTAAATTCCAGTATAGGAGCTTGGACTGGAGCATCCTGGATCGAGTCTCACTCTGCCCACGACCAGAAGGCTACAAGGGGCTGGCTTTCACCCCATGTCCGAATCAGCGAAGGGAGGGAAATCTGTGAAGGGTCCATCTGCCAAAAGAAAAACCAGGAGTTGTTTTTCCTTTAAAAGTATGCGTGGGGCCAGTGTGGGGAGACATCGGCTTGCAAGAGTATTTGTAAAGCCTCTCAGACCTCACCTACAGGACTTTGTTGGGTTTGCTGAATCAGCAAACCGTTGCATCAAGGCGTGTTGCAGTCAAAAGATTTTTGCCTGGGTCAAATGCTGTCAGTCCCTGAACGAAATCCCCTGCAACAGCATACCGATTTTTTTATGCTTGGGCAGTCGTGTCAGGGGCACGTCAGGCTGAGGAATGGAGATCTTTCGTAGAGGAGAACTCGTAGCTCTGCTGGCAGATCCTTAGCGTGGAGACCTGGCTTCTGCGCCAGAAGAAGGAGCCGCTCCGAGGAGCCGAGGCGCACGGTGCCCAGCCCGGCTCTGCCCACCCCGCGGGGCAGGCTCAGTCCGCAGGCTCTGGGTGCCACACATCGCTATTTTTTGGTACTCACCTGCAAGCAAAGCACTCAGAAATGGCCTGTCCCACGTGCCACTAGGTGGCAGTTTAGGGACATGGCAGTCCCTTGGTTTTAATTATGAGGCATCAGCTGCATCACCAGAACTACTTGGTTCTTTTTTCTAAAAAAAAAATAATTTTGGTCAAATGTAACTATTTCTTTGTTTTTACCACCTGCCTGCTCCAGACAGCCCCTGCCCCGCGGGCTGCTGAGCTTTGCTATCCTCACGTCTTGGCAGTGGGGAGGAGTGGCCAGCCCAGCGACCCAACCTCAGCCAGCAGGTCCCGCAGCTCAGTGGCTGCCCCAGCTGGTCCGCTGACAGCCACATCCCAGCACTCAGCTAGTAAGAAAATGTATCTGGCGTCAGTAGGAGCTGTGATAGTAAACTGTTGGAAGTTTTGAAATCTTAACGCTGTTCGGCGTCAGCACTCCCAATTTCTCTTTGCTTCCCCCAGAACGCAAAGTTTACCCTTTTTTCCCTTTCCAGTTCTCTTCATTTTAAAATTATATTCTCTTGCAGCGAGACTATTGAAAAAAAAAAAAGGTGTTTTTCTGCAAAAGCTTGGGCTTTCCACATCCTCCCCGGTCCTTTGTCTTATTCTGATTTCAATTTTCCTGCTTATTTGCAGCTGATGTTGTAGAGTTCCAGTCCATGTGGTTACTTCTACACTGTTTGAACACATTGGTTCTTGAAAAACTGCATTTTATCTATGTATAAATACATGGGGTTAATCTCCTTTCTTTTTCATTCTGTGGATAAGTTACTGTATTCTTACTTTTGATGCAAGGTTTAATGTAGGCTCCAACAAGAGTGTGAGCACCAGAAACTGCCTGCCTGGCCAGGTTAGGGGGTACTTAGTTCTCCCAGTCCAAGAAAGGTTGTTCAGAGCTGGCTCTCATACACTTCTGTCATTGCTCTGTGTTGTGCAGCAAAGCTATACCATGAGGGGTTTATAGTGTGCATATTATGTGGCTCTCTGAAAGACTGTGTTTACTCTTGCTGTCTCTAAATGAATGATTTGTCAAAGTGATGTGGTTTGGGCCCAAATTTATCGTGTGACTCTGTTGGATATTTGAGCTTCACTATCTCCAAATCATTCATGAAAGCCTCATGGACTTTGCCAGGCTGCTGTTACCAGTGCTTAGAGCCTTCATTTCTTTCAGATATATAAAAAAGTGGTTGTAGAAATCAGGGAGGTTATTGGCTATTCTGCTTGCTTATAAAGAAATGCTCTCTTGCATTAAATGGACTTTTAAAGGTCTTTGATTATTGTAGACAGAAAAAAAGATTGCTTTTCCATTTCACTCTCCTATTTGTTCAAGAAATCTACACGTACAGAAGCAGCACTTCAACCCATGAAAAGCTTTCCAGAATTCCAATGTTAACATCCAATAGTTATTAAAATCCAAATATTTAAGATATTAATATTCAAATACTGGAAAATTACAGGGTGAGGGTTTTTTTAAACCATGAGATAACACTACAGGTGTAGCACACTTAGAAAAGGAGGGGAGAGAAATCTTGTCAGCCAAAACACCTTTTCTTCCTCTCTTGAGGAATTTCACATTTCAAAAAAAAATCCCAAATCTCCCTCCTCTGTGCACGTTCGGTACAGTACAGTTGGAGAACAGCAGTAACCAAACAGAACCGTGTTTCCCCTGCAGCTTTCTGTAGAGCTCTTACTTTATGTGTAATGAAAGAAATGGAAGTGGTCTGAAAAAGTCCCTCCTTTTGAAATATACCAAATTCTGTGCATTCTGTCATTTTTATTTAACTTACAGTTAAGTGCTGGGAAACTTGTGAGTGCTACAGAGCTTGAGGGCCCTATGCAGAAACGTCTTGGCAAGAGCAAATTAGGTTCTTCAGTGTGTGACAGATTATTATTATTATTATTATTATTATTATTATTATTATTATTATTATTATTATTATTATTATTATTGCTAAAATCCTGGCCCCTTTAAAGCTCAAGGTTTACCTTAAGCTTGGTTTTAAACACAAGCTTTCACCTGTGTAGAAATAAGCCTTTTTTGAGGAGAGAGCAGGATGGCAGGTTGCCTCTCCTGCCTGCGGGCTGTTGTCAGCGTGGCTCCGGCTTGGCAGAAGTTGGGAAAGAGGAGAAGAGGCTGTCTGCTGCTGCCAAGTGCCCTCAGCCTCCTGCTCCCGCCTGCCTTCCCCGTCTTGCAGAGCCAGCCCGTGCCTTCTGGACAGAAAACAGCCGCGCCACGTTTATACCGTGTTTGCTGCCACGCGCCTGGGGACAGGCAGCTCCAAATCCTGCAGCCCTCCCTTAGCTGATGTGCTGTGCCCTGACATGGTGAAGCAACAGGAAAGGAAGGTTTCAGGAGAGGCAAAGCACGGGATTAACCCTCTGTTTTAATTTGCTGCTTGATCACATATGCTGGGGGGGGAAAGGGTGTTTTGTTTTCCGAAGCATAGACCAGTGTGGTGAGTGTTCAGCTCGGTTTCTGTTTGAAACATGAGAAGGGAAGATTAATTTGGCATCTTTTCTGACTTGTGTTTTCAGTAACTTTGCTGAGATTTTTGGTATAATTCAGACTTTCTTGCTTCAGCCTTGCAAACTTCAAAGGCAGAGGCTTACTCCAATGAATTTGCTTCGGTTTCAGGAGATAATAAGGTGACAGGGTGCATCTGAGATCTTTCTAGGTTTTATCCACCCCCCTTAGTCTTTCTCTGAGTATTTAGGCTGTAAGAGGGTCTCTAGAAGAAATTCTGAGTACTAGGTCGTTTACATTCAGAGACATGGTTCCTTACGCTTCACAGAAAAACTTTCCTCTTGTTTTCCTAGCATATCAAAGTGCAAGAAAATGGTTTCATTAAAAATCTGCAAAAGACATATGTCATCCATTCAACTATCACCTTAGATCTCCATTTCCCCTACTGTTGAATTGCTAAAGTAACTTTTCTTTTGTGTATAACGTTTCCTTTCATTGGCTTTATTGTATGTGACTGCTAGTCGTTTTCTGGGTGTAGCAATGACTGATTTGTTGTTGCAGACAGAGCAGCCATCTGAGGTTGAATTACATCCTCAGATGAACAGACCCCCGTCACAGGCAGAAGAAAACAGTTCAGCAAAAAAGGTGAGACCTGCATGTGTTGTGGAGCGATTCGCCTTCGTCAACAAATGTGATTGTTTTAAGTTTTAAAGCAATTAAACGGGAGGTCAGGGTTATGTTTTTACATGTTTACCTTCTCTGGAGGTCAAGACGCTAGAGAGAACCGGGATCACGTGTGACATCAGCTCAGATAAATCATTAAGAAAGCTCTTAGTACATACACATCGATGCACGTGCTTTAAGAGAGGCAGCTTGCCATTTGTTTCAAATCAATAGGGGCTTGTGGAGCCTTAGGGAAGACAAAAAAGAGTTTGATTATACTTGACCCGTCTGGCTGTAATTCTTCCAAGTTGTGACGCACTTCTTACTGCCAGTTATTGAGGATTTAGTTTTGATTTAACCACACCTGTTTGCTAGAGTTCAGAATCTGCTAGTAAATGTACATAGACTGGGAGAGATTTGCTTAAGATTTGCAGTTTCTAATATGTTTTCATATGAACATATCATTCGTATAAAGTAAGCACTGAAATTGCAATGGCACTCTTCCCAGGAACTTGCTTAGGGATGGAGTGGCCTTAGCAACGGCTGTGAGCCTTTCCCCACTCTTGGTCACGCTCCCATCGCCTCTTTCCACCAGCCCCAGCCAGAAGAGTTTTTTTGATAGGGGCAAACTCAGATCCTGCCCTCTCCAGCCCCTCCGTCAGCCAGGGAGCACCTACAAGACCTTTGCTCAGGCCAACCAAGAGCTGTTGGCTGGTGCTGTACCCAGTGCCTACCTTGTCCAGAGAACATCATCGCACTTCTTACCCTAAGAGGGGGCACAGACAAATGTCCGATGTCATTTCCTCTGTGTAATAGGGCTTTCCCAGCAGCGTCCTCGCTCTGCCTGTGCCCACCGCATCCTGCTACTAGCCTGGCCCTGCTTCTTCCTTGCTCTGCTTTGCAGCCTTGCTGGGGAACAAATCCTTGTGGTCCACCTACTTCTTGCTCACCCTCCTCTCACCTGGATTCCTAAAATACAGGCTGTGGGGTGCAGGAGGCAGGTTGTTGGCACAGTGCTCACCCACCTTCCAAGGCCTGGTGCAGCAGCAGTGGAGCGCTCTGCTTTTGCATATTGGATCATCTCTTCCAGTGTTGCATTTGAAATGGAAGAGGGATTTATCCTATGGATTTGGTAGGTTTTTGGCGTTTCAAGGTAGACTGGGATTGTGCATTTGACATCCCACCAGTTTGTCGTTGTAGAAGGCATACACAAGTTCCTCACTTGCCATACATCATGTGTTTGCAGGGAGCTGCACGTATGCATAGGATTTCATAGCACAGTATTACCTGAGATCTGTGCAGTGCTGATGTGCTGGCATCCTGATTGAAAGATCTCATAATATTTTTAGATTTTTTTTTCCTCCAGTAATGACAGAACTGTTTTTAAATGTTGAAACCCCTTGTTTCCTTATATTCTAATTCCTCTAATAATTGTAATCCCTCTAAAACTATACAGATACTCATGGTCTTACGTTGGTTTCATTCTCCGTCACTCATAGTAGTCTCTTCTGCTGAGTCAAGCTGCTTACTACAGTGTTGTTTGTTTTTTTTTCTTATGATTGCTGTGTCATTAAATGATTCCTCATTTGATTTTTTTCTTATTTTATTAACGTTTGGCCAAAATGTAGTAAGGAAGATAGTCTGGCCCAGTAAAGTGCAAGTGATAATAAAATTTGGTCTCTGGTCTTGACTGTGATGCTAAATATATAACCTTTGTCGAGTCACTTCATCCTTTTGAGTTTTAGCTTTCTTATTCATGAAATGGGGCAGTAATAGTTACATCCCTTGTAAAAGAGATCTAATAATAAAATACACTGAAAAAGGATATATTTGTATTTCAGATTTAAAACAGCTTTGAGTCATTAAAACTACTGATTGCAAAATAAAGGATGTCTTAATTTAAAATAATGAAAACATTTACCATTAAAGGCATAAAAATCCAAGACTTTTTGTTTTACCTACAAACCAGACTTATCTCTCCGATGTAACTTATCGAGAGAAGTAACTGTCCTTCTACACTTCCAACATTCTAATTTTGCATGGATAATTTTATACATATGTCTTTCTAAGCTATTTTAAGTGTTGCTTCATGTAAGAGAGAAAGGGAGGATAAGGGAGAGAGAGACTCCATGCCAGATGGGTGGGGTAGTAATTTGGGACACAAGTGATCGATTATTGATTTTTACAAACTGAGCATAATTAAAAATAAATCTTGTTTTGATTCTAATGCTTTTGAGTCAACTAGAGGCTAGTATTTTTGTTTATATCCCTCCCTCTGCCCGTCCCACAGATGTGCGCAGAGCTATATGGTCCAGTTCTGAAGAGCCTGTCATCCAGATGAAGACAAAACACCAGCATAATCATTTCATTCATTAAGGGGATGCAGGAGTTATTGTGCCTTTCTTCAAAGTCAGAAACCTGAGAGGCTGTTACCAAATTTGAGTTAAGCTCTGTACCTCTTTAAATGATGAAATCTTAGGCCAGCTGTCAGCAATTTCTGTGTCACAAATACTCCCCAGCCTAATGACGGGACACACATGGCCTGACTTAACGTTGTTGTGCTTCTCCCTTGCAGGAGGTTGTTCTTTCTCAGCCGCCCTCCAAACCTGCCCGCAGGAAGCTCCGGACGGAGGCACAGGGGCTGGAGACCCCCGAGCTTTCTCCCACTATAAACGTGACTTCTTCCCTGCCAGCAGTCAAGCCTCACCTCCCAGTCCAAAAGTAAAAACCTCTACCAAGCACGCCAAACTGTGCCATGAGATCTGATGTGGCAGGGTTTGCTCTTTGCCTAGTTTTGTGCTTAATAATGCTGGTTTTGAGAATGCTTCACAAAATACAGGTCTCTGAAATCCACATCTGTCTTCTCAAATGCAGACTAAGTCTGTAGTGACTGTATAAGTTGATAATATTTGATTGATAGCCTCTTCAAAGGTGTCCTACCTCTGTATCTCGTAGGTACAGCCTAGCTGTTCAACCAGTGTCTCTAACACAGCTCCTTTTAGCTCTGTGGGTGTGTGTTTTTGCCTTGCACATATCTTCTGGAATTTTGCTCACTCATATGGTGACCAGATAAACGCCCAGGAAATTGAGTCATGAAATGCTTGATGTTGGTCATATCTTTGTGATGTTTCTTCATCGCAAGGCAGGTTGGAAACAAGCTTGCCACTGCCATGAGCTGAGCCATAGACCACTTGTGATAATCCGATAATTGCCAAACCCCAGCATGTGTTGGTTGGTCTCATAAATATAGCTGTTGAGGCTGTCAGCAGCAAAGACTTGTAAGGATTTCACTATATATTTGTTTAATAGCAGTGAAGAAAGGGCTGTACAAATGGTAAGCAAAGGCACTCGAAGCCCTATTGGGTCTATACATTTCCCTCAACTGAAACTGTGCAAACGTTATAGCCCACGTTTACCCGAAGCCTTGCAAAGACTTCTGGTTCAGTCTGGAACAAAACTGAGCTGCCCAAATCAGCTGAGCGGTTCTTGGCAAAATGTGTTTTAGTAGACTGAATCTGTGCTGCGTAATTGGAGATTAGCATAAGTAATAAGACTCCTAGGATGCCCTTAAAGTGCTATTTTGTGCTTTGGGAGTGCATATTCCATAGTGGCTCAAAGAAAGATAACAGCATTTGTTGGTGTCTCAACTTAATACTGTCTTGTCTATATCTTTCCTAAAATGTTTAAATGACCACAGAGGTACAGCTCGTTTTTTATTTTTTCCTCCCATTATTACTTTGTAGCCTATGGAGAGTAGTTCAAAGCAAAATCGTGAAGCAGAAAACTGGCAGTTCACTGGAAGATAACAGCATAAAGACATGCCTGGTGCTGTGAAACAGATCCTGTTGCAAAGATCAGTGCCATCGGCTCTGTTAAGAGAAGAGAGCTAACGGAGACTGCGTACCGCTATCTTAAATAGGGCAACTGTTTTAGATCAAATTTGTCATTGAACAGCTTTTGATGCCTCCTGTAAAACTTTAAAATGATCTATTTGAAAAAGGGCTTGGATATTGAGCCAATATTTTCTGTATTTTCTTTCCTTTTTCCTGTTGTTACCGTTGTTTCTTGGAATAGATTGGTTCTTTCGGACAGAGCTGTCTCTTTTTGTACCTCTCTGCTTAACTGTAATTTACTCCAAATCAGTTAGCTTGGGCTATAGAGTAATAATAAGAGAGAAATATTTTATTTAAGCAGCAAAAGAGATGAGGAAAGTCCATAAGCCATCCTGTTTATGCCATCAGATAGTTTTGATGGAAATGACTGCTTTGGATGAAAGAAGGATTCATTTCTGAAGAAACATCAGAATCAGCAGTGCCCCAAAAAATCTGAGACAGTAGTTTCATGCAGATCTCCTTTCTTTCCACCTAGGATGATTTTTGTATTTTCTGTTAACCACTCCTGCGTCTTTAAACTCAGCAAGTGTCTGAAAACAGCTAAAGCAAAGATGCTGCAATAAGGGATTATTCTTACACGGAATCAGACTGCAGTGATTTTGGAATAATTGAGACAGCCTAAGATGTTTCTGTCATTCAGGTTAACAAGTGTGACCATTTTACTTTCAAATAGTCTACCTGATTCAACCATCTCGTTTCAGTGTTACGTTTTTCTTCTCTTAAATGTGTAGTTTGTACCTTGTCTTTGAAGTCTAGTCCAGTGTGTATAGAGTACAGATTGTGCAAAACGGATGGCTGGTCTTCTGGCATCAGCCACTGTTGAGGCTCTTAATTGAAATGTTTTGTATTTATCTGTCTGGCAGACAGTCTTCCAAGCAGAAAAGGGCTATTCAGACTGCGATACGGAAAAACAAAGAAGCCAATGCTGTGCTCGCCAGGTTGAACAGTGAGCTCCAGCAGCAGCTGAAGGTAAGGAATGCATTGAAAGTCAGTGACAAAGCTCCCTGCAATCAGTTACATGTCACCTCCAGCAGAGAATCTTGTTCATCCTTTCAGTTGAAACCTACTCATTATTTCCTGCTTTCTGGAAGGGAATAACTATAGTCTATGTGTGGGTAGGATGAGGCTTTCTGGGAAAAGTAGACTATGGGCCTACAGCTTCACTGGCAGTTAGAGTATCTAAAGGGTGAACTTTGTCTTTCTGAAAAGTTTGATAATGTGATGGTGTCACCTAGTGCAGAAGAGCAACTCAAGCATAGCTTTCTTCTCTTCTCATCAGTTGTGCTATGTAACTGTCTCCTGGAGTCAGGATTTTGGTGTATGTGGACTGGCTAAACCATGCTTTACATGAACGTCTAACACCAATTTTTAACGTCTGCTGACTTGTCTTTTAACATGTCCTCAAGGGGCTGTTTTCTTATACGTATCAGTTCTGGTTTTTCTGTTGTCTTATTCCAAAGGTAGTACAGACTTTAGTTTTTCATCTGCTACAGCTTTTCTTCCTTGCAACTTACGAACACACTTGTCTGGAAAGGGAGGTGAACCCCTAGTTGCAGTTTTTCTTCAGTCAAAGTGAAAGTTTGATTCCGTATTCAACTTCACCTTAACATAATATCTTAACTGATTTTCAAGGATCTCCTGAGAGAGATGCAGGGTGGATGCTCTGTACTGAAATCCTAGCAAAATGTAGGACAGCGATTGAAATAAGCATGGAGATGAAAGTCTTTAATGACAGCACATTGCTGTCATTCCTTGACTCAGGTCTTATCTGCTTCCATGCACTATCTTCAGCGTGCTTCGACTCCCCAGCCTTCACGATACAGGCTAGTGCTGTTATCGGTATTTTACAGTAGGGTGGAAGAAGCACATAAAGACACAGAGATTTGCCCGAGTTCACACAAAAGCAGAAAACTGAACTTGTCTTTCAAGTTATATTGCTGGCTGGAAGCTTTCTGATGGAGCAGGCCCTCGATGTTTTTATGTGGACCAGAAGACTTGATGGGTGCCCCTCAGGCACAGCTTACACTGAGGCACGGGGAGCGTTCAGGTGCACCCCCAGGCTGGGGCTGTGAGCCTGCCCAAAATGGGGTACCAAAGCCTGGAGGAGTTACAGGTCAGCTGGGGAGCCCTTTGACGGGAGGTGGGTGAGAGCCATGTGCCCCTCAGTGCAGGGGCGGTCTTGAGAGCAGGAGAGGTTGTCCCAAAACTGCTGATCCCCAAAGCCTGCACAGTTAGTTTCCGACCAAGACCGATGATCTTCCTGACACAGCTGCCAAAGAGGTAGACTGCAAAGCGTGTGTCACCTTAGAAAGGCTAGTTTGTTTACAGAATGAGAGAAATTAGTTGTGTGAACCAAAAATCCTGGGGGAAAAAAAAAAAAGCGGTTTTGAGGGAAACGTGATTTCGGAATAACCTCATTTTCTTTGGTAAAATTGCCGAACTGCGGCCAGCTTCACTGCATCCCAACCTATTCCACTGGCCGATGGATGACTGCTCCCCTCCGCGTTGAGCCTCCGTGTTGCCCCGCTGTAAGGAGGAGGCAATAGATGGCTGTGTGGGGTGGGCCGTGGTATTGGTGCGGTGTTTTGTGACCACAGGAGAGTTACTTCAGCAGCAGAGCCCCGAGCCTCTGGTCGATGCCAGCAATTCGCCTGGCTCCTCTTCACCAGAGCGAAGCGGTGGCTGCCAGCATCCCAAAAGTCACCGCGCATCTCTCTCCCTTCTGCAGGAGGTTCACAAGGAACGCATTGCCTTGGAAACGCAGCTGGAGCAGCTACGTCCCGTCACCGTCTTGTGACCTCCCGCACCGCCGTGCAGCGACAAGAGCGGAGCGCGCGTCCCAACAGCTGCGCAGGGCGAGGAGCACAGCGCGGCACGGCTGAGCGGGTTCCTGCCGAGGTGGCGGTGGGGGGGACCGGCTCACCGCGTCTCCCTTCGCCCTGCTGCCCGCGTTTGCCTTTGTGGGTGAAGAAGGTGCAGGAAACAAATGGCTGCCGGACATTTCTGAGCAGGGGCGATGCTTCGCCTTCTTTCCTTCCTCTTCCCAGCCTAATGCATAAATGCAGTTTATCACTGAAATGAATAACCTGGGAGTATTTTATTTATGTAAAGAATTCCTGATTTATACACATTCTGGCAGCACCTCCTGCCCTGATTGCTAGGAGTTACAGTGTTCCTGAATTCTTGCTTAACTTTAAAACTCATCCCCTGAGATGGGCTTCTGGATGTTACTGATTCCTGTAGGATTGTATCACGGTAGAGTACCTGTGGGTTTAATGTACTACAGGAATAAAACTTGCTAGACATACAGAGTCTTTATCCACAATCATGTCAGATAATTATTTTCTTAGCACTGTTTATTATGCAATCACGGATGTATTTTAATGTTAGAGAACTCGTATTTTATAAGTTCAAATCATACGAGAGAACAGTAAAAATACTAAAACTTAATTATTTTGGAAATTAAAAAAAAAAACTTTTTGAGCTACAACTGTTTCCTATCACCAGTGTTTGATCACTTGCTTGCAACTGCCAGTGTCTGCATACTTTTAGCATGTTTGAGATCACTGGTTTATAGCTCTTTTTTTCTGCTTTATTTTTTTTAACCAACACAGTGTATTTCTAACAAGAGGTTAAAAATGCATTCTGGGCATTTTTATAAAAGCTGTTCTATGTACATTTGTATTAGTCTGCTTTGTTGTCTTAATAGCTGCTGATTTGTTTTAAGGATGTGTGCAAGAACTGTATTTCCAAAAGAAGAAAGATAGGAAAAGTGCTATATATGAGGTTATAAAACGTGTAATGGAAATGATTGCCCCCTACAACAGGCTTTCGTTAAGGTTCCTTTGTATCTCACTGGAGTTGCTGCTGACAGGATGAAGCTGCTAATGCCCATCTGTTTTCCATATGAAGAAGCAAAGATTAATTTTTCACCTGGGTGTGATCCAGGGCCAACTGAATTCAGTGAGAATTTTTTCCATGGATGCAGTGGTCGTTGCCTTCGGTCTCAGTTCTTGCAATGGAAGCTGGCTAACTAATGTTGCTTTATTTTTTGGGCCACTGGACGACTTCAGTAAGAGTGTCAGCCCTGCTCCCTCTGTGGACACAGTGTGTACTTCACTGCAACGGAACGTCACCTGCCTCTTACCCGTCTTAACCGTGACACCGCACGTGTTTCATGTCCCAGTGTTCACTGACCTGATTTAAGCGTACGCGTTTGCCTTGCAGAAACGGGGCAGCAGTTTTTTACCGTTGATGGTGTGATGCTATAGCATCTCCTGTAGCTCCCTGTAGCTATTAGGATGGCCCTAGGGCTGAGAGGAAGGAGAAGCAGGTTTGAAGCAGCTGGGTAGCCTCCCTTCAGGGGGTACCAAGGAATGGCTGCGGTGAGGTATCAGAGGACACTGGAGCAGCCAAACGTTTTGTTGAGAGATAAGACAGGTATCAACGGGAACATTTGAAGTCATGAGGAACCAGGCTGCTTTTGCTGAAGGGGATATGGATGTGGGACATGGATCCGGAAGTCTGAAGCTGAAAATAAGCATTTGCTGAACTGTTACTGAAAATCTGGTTTTGTAACACATTGGTTTTGATTCAGCTAAACATCACTATGTCAATAAGCAACAACCATTTATCTGGATTTGGGACATCCTTTGTGCGGCTGTTGCGTAGCTGAGGGCAGGCAGCCATTCCTGGTCAGGGACAAAACGTGACAACTGCAAACTTTTCTGGGAAGCTGCTAAACAGCTGCTGCCTTCTTGCTAGTAGTGGTACTGTTCAGAAGCCATCATCATTTATTTCATACGTTCATGACTCTGAGTCATTCCTGAGATTTTAATGAGGTTAAGTGCTCACTCTTTGTTTGTTTTTTAGTTCTTACGTTTTCATTTGATTAATAAGCCCCTACTATTCAATAGGAAATAATTGTATGGCATGTTTGTTTTTTATTTTATGGGTGATTTTTTTAAGGAAAGTTTTTCAATGATTACAAAGAAGTGTGCACATTGAATTTTTAAGGCAGTGTTTGATAGGAGCTTCCTCTAGAATAATCTCCCATTTATTTTGCTTGAGTTATTCATGGAATAGATGCTGTTTAAAGGAAGGGTGGAAAAGTTTGCTTTATATGGCTTTTTCAAGTGCCTCCCTTCTAACATACAGGGTTTTTTTTTTTCATTCACTGGAAATTAGGATACTTGGTTAGCCAACAATGAAATATTTACTCAGTTGTTACTCTACCATAGGACTTAATAAATCTAAAATCTAACCATCCCTGCATTTTTAGGGATGCAATCAAATGCTCCACTCAGCTTCAAGACCTAGAGTGTGAGTTGATTTGTATTCGGTTTGGTGTCGATGATACGCTACTTCACATAGAGTAAAACGAAACATTCAGGGAGAAATTTCAGCGTGTTATACAGACGATGCAGGAAGCTGATCTTCTGCATGTGTCCTTCACAATAGCCCATCTAAAATGAAAAGTGTCTCTGGTTGTGGGGGACTGTTAGCATTTTGGGAGGGAGAGGAGAAGACATCATGAATCTATAGACAGTGCTTCTGGCAGTTGCTCTGTGCATCCACGCTCACGGCTGCTATTAACAGACCCTGGCTAATCAAAATTCACATCTCAATCCAGTATCACAGATTTTCTCAAAAAAATATTTTTCCTTTGGGAAAATGTGGGTACAGCGAAGTCACAATTTCTTGCAGAAACTTGGACTTTCTGAAACTTTGGATGGGAGACACTGCTAGACCCAAGACAGACCATCTGGTCAGAAAGGGAGACCTCGCAAGCAGTTTGCTCAATGTTCATGGCACTTTCTTGAGCAACAGGAGATCAACTTTAAGACCTTCATGTGCTTGACCCAGAACAGCAACTAGGACTGCCTGCCCCAGCTAATGGCCCAACCATGGAGCAAGAGCAGCTTCCCACGCATGAGGTATCACTCTCCTCAGTTCACCATTTCTGTAGGTATTTATGCAGAGCCAAAGGTGCCCAGCAAGAGAGGATAACTGGGAAGAGGGGCTGGAGCACGGCTTCTTAGCTTCTGAGGGGATGCGCAGTCCATGAACCTGGTGCCCCTTTCTAAGACTGTGATTTCATGCAGCTGTTCTGGTTTGAACAATTAAATGTTTTTGTCTGCAGGACAAGACTAAGCAAAGCAGATAAGGATCTTCCTCAGTGTGTGTGTGTAAGTGTGCACTCACATGTCTTCCATTTGATCACGTATTTCTTTATGGATCTCTTAATGTCCATATCACGTGATACCTTTCTATGGAATATTTATTTCAATACATGGTAGTTCAGTGGTGAAAATAGAAAAATGCCCAGCTAAGTGTAGTGACTGGTTACCTTTGTAGATCAAGCCATTTTTATTTGAGCCTTTAAATATAAATAATGACCTGGTAATTAAGCAAGGCGAACAGATTCCATTTCATAGGCATTCCTTTAAACAAACTGCCTGTGAACAAACATTATTCTTTCATGATCAATGTCCTCCTCCTAGTTACTAAATTTATACTAGGATGCAGTGGAAACTTTACCACCTCTTTCCAGACAGTTCTCAATTCTCTCTTCCAGAGAGTTTTGCTGATGTAGCAAAAATGTCAGTGATTAGTGGATTCAGCCCTGTTATTGGTAAGTTGGTGAATATCCTTTTTAACTCAAAAGACTATCTCCAAAGTCTTTTTATGTGCGTAGCAGTAGTTTTGCTGCTGGGAATTCTGTATCCTTCAGGGAAAGGAACTTGTTTGGCTGGTATCCAGACAGTCCCAGCTTAACACTGCCAGGGCTAACCAGTGCAGGGTGGTGATGGCTTGCACGGTAAAACGACTCCAAAGGGACAATTTGGACTTGGAACCCTTCACGGGAAGCATTTAGGATGGGCATGATATGAAAATTGCCTTTTGATGCTGTATAAGCTGCTTTCCTCCCAGATGAGTGAGCTTCCAGATAAGGAGAAGGAGAGCATGTAAAATTTGCTAGCCAGGGAATGAGGGGCATCCGTTTTCCAGCACCATCAGCCCATTGGCCTTCAGCACACACAGTCCTTGACAAGAAAATACACCAGGTCATAAAAGAAGGAAGAGAGGCCCTCATGAAGCCACATATTTTATGGACTAAAGAGTAAAAGTATTTTTTCAGGAAAAAAAAAAATAAAATCTAAGTGATATAGTACCTTTGAGAAGAGATGATGTATTTTGAAGCTTTTTTCAGTTATCTTCATGATAATGTACTATGAACATATGCATTGTATTTTACTCTGTTACTGATTTTTTGATATAAAAAAATTGTATTGCAAGCATTATCGTTGTTAATCTAAAAAAAATACCCTGAGGCTATTATATATTTGAATTTTAACTTACAAAGTAGATAGCCAGATTTAAGCAATTTGTTTTCACAGCTGCAGACTGTCCACGTGGTAAGCTGCAAACTGTATAGTGTTCTATACTATGCCCATCTAATTTTGGAAAATGTATGGGATATGGAGCTGGGTGCTACGTTAAAATAAAAGCGTCCAATAACTTCAAATTGCCTTGCTTTTGTGGTTTATTTGGGATGTCAATTGTGCAGATCTGCCAGGAGAGCAGAAACTGTGACTCGCTGTGGAAAAAAAAACAGCGTTGAAATGGCTGACCTTCAACTATGAAAGATGAAGTCACTTATGTTGGGATTGTATGTATGTGAGAGAGACACAGGGAGACTTATTTAAAGTGAAATCATATTTCCTTAGGCTTCAGTTAAGTCAAAACTTCATCTTTACTTTGTCAGGCCTTGCTTTGTCAGAATTCAGACTTAGCTCTGTGATTAAGCCCGAAGAGGTGCACCCTTTTCTAACCTGGACGGCACCACCACAAAGGAAAAGCCCTTCCAAGCCTCCAGCGGACCCTTGGTTGGAGGGTGCCCAAGCAGGAGCACCGAGAGGACTTGAGCTGTTCTCCCCAGCACCACTATCATCAGTGGTTTTGACCCCTTGTCAGCTGCAAGAGCTGAAATTAACTGGGGAAAGGAAGATGTTTGAAGAGTTGGTCATTGTGGGCAGGGAGCTGGAGGGGACGATGTACTTCTGCTCTTTAACTAGTGCGATTTTTAAGAATTACGTCACAGCTCTCCAAAGAGTAGGGCTTTAGAAGAGGAAATAATTAGTGATAAATTAATTCTTACAGTATTAAGCTGTGACAAGGGATGTTTTATTGGCCTAAAAGTATGTCTCTGGTGCACGTGAGGCACAAGGCCAAGGTGCTAAAAACTTGTAAATACCCTGCAGGGAGCTATTCTGCATCGGCAGCGGGCTGGATTTTGATGGCTCTTCCGTTCTTAGTTTTTACAATTGGATGGTACTCTGGGGGGCCTTCATGCAATTCTAGATTGGCTCTGTGTTGAAATTCATGTTTCAGATAATCTTCCTTAAAAACTAAAAGATGCGTCTTCCTGCTCCAGAGAAATAGTTCTTAGTGGAAGTGGAGAAAAAAAAAAAAAAAAAAGAAATAGAAGAAGCTTCAAAATTTCTGTTTTATCCTTCTGCTGTTTTTAAGGTAGCGCTACTTCACAAGCGTGCCTGCTTCGATGGGATGCTTACATGGCTTCTGTGGCAAAGCAGAATAAAGGAAAATTCTGGAATTAAAGAAAACAAAATCCCTGGGTATCTGCAGCCCATAGCTGGGTCAGAGCTCTTTTACCTGGTGGTCACATGGCTCTTCCTGTTTCATCTCCCCCACCAGCCCACAGAGCACTGCGAGCCCTCAAACAAAGGCACTTGGGAGCAGAAGACCTTGGGTATGTGGGGTCAGCTTGCAGCAGGCTCTCAAGTCCCCAGTATTCCCTCAGCATCCACCATTTTGGGCACATGTCTGGAAGCAGCAACATTAGCTGTGTCCCAGCTGCATTATCCCAGTAGGCCCCCTGCTAAATGCTGAATTGGTATTCCCAGTTAAATCCCGAATTGGTTTGTTTATCAATTGCTAACTTAAATAGCATGAGCTAGGGAGAATGTCTTCCCTGCGGATGTTTTGAGAATGCTTTATGCATCAGAAATGTGATGAGCCAGACAAGACCAAGGCTATATATTGCACCCAGTCTGATTTTTGCAGGAGGGAGGGACCGAAGAAGAGGGACGATTTTTTCCTTAGCTAGGCTGCTCTCACCAGAAACATCGTTGTTTTACTTCCCATCTTTGGTTCATGTAGGGACCTTGCTCATCACTGTGCCGTGGTCTTCAATGAAACACGTCTATAGCAGCTGGCAAATGTGCTGGTAACTTCTCTCCGCCGCAGGCACTCCACCAGGACCTCCTCTCCCTGCGGAGGGGAGCAGTAGTGGAGCAGTGGTAGTGTGTCCAGCCTCGTGAGAGCAGATGGCCTGCAGAGTCCAGCAAGGAGGAAAGCGGAGAAGGAGGCAGTATGGCAGCTCTGGGGGGACCATGACGGAGAGAAAACATGACTTGGGGAGAAGTAATGGTGCTTCTGAGGTAGCAGGGAAGTCACAGCATCTCCAGCACCTTGCTCCAACCTGACCCGACAGAATAACATGCTTAAAAAAAGCTCTACTGAACACCTTGCTAACAGGAGGCTTGGATGTAGGACTGCTACTTGATACATGAGATATTCCCTTCCAAGGTCACTTAAGGAATTCTGTCACGGGTTTAGGATGCATTAGGGCAGCGATACCAGTGTTCAGCAGATCCATACAGAGGGTGCATTGTATACTACAGTTTTCATGCTCTTATCTGAGAGGGAAAAGCCAGCACAGAATCTCACCTGGGTCTTGTTTCCCAGCCTTGTGCTGTTTCTAAAGAACACCATATACTCAATTGAGAAACAATGGCTTCTTGTTTCATTAGGGAGTTCTTACAGCAATTTCCCTTCAGAGTAATGACCTTGGGCGATGGAGGTGTGCACTTCCAAAAGAGATTTGACCTTGGGGGGAGGCTGTGCTGGGAGGCACCATTCTCTGCCAACAGAAGAGGAACTCCCTTTTGGGTGTCTCAGCTTGGACGCTAGAGAAACCCATGCTGCCAGAGTCATCAGTCACTTGAAGCTATCAACCAAAACATCTCCTGGGATTAAAAGAGGCCTCTTTGGGAAAAAGTTTGTTTCCAGTGCTTAGTACCATGCCATATGGGGAGGGGAAAAAACCACAGCTGTTGCTTTGATTGTTCTCCAAATCACTGGATGATGGTGGTGTTCAGAAGGTGCCTCTTCAGGGCTGTGCTCTCTGAATTTGTTACTGCAAAAATCCTCAGTCAGAAGCTTTGATCCAAGCATCCCAGGAGTTGTAGGGGGCTCTGATTTGGAACTGGCCTTCATGTTTCACCCCAACCTATTTCCTCCAATCATGCACATTAGCGCAGAGAGTAACACATATTTTTAAGCCCTGTTTGTTCTTACAGCCTTTCAAACTGCTGTTGCAAGTATATCATGCTCCAGTTAGAGCTGGCCATTAACTGCACGTGGAGCTACGTCAAAGTGAGAGTAAGCAAGTAACGGGTACTTGTGGCAGATGTGGCAGGCAGAACGGCTCAGGCTGGACCGCAGGGGCTGAGGCAGAGGCAGGCCAGCAGCGTCTTCCTCCTACCCTGAGTTTTACCACCATAGGTAAGCTCTAACTTGAGAGAGAATAATGCAGTTTGATTTCCCTCACCTTAGTTATGAAGCTAACTTAGCTTAATGCATGCTTCAGTGGATTGGACCCTCAGCTGTGCTTTCTTACTCTTCCCTCTAGTTTGATTCATTGTCTCGTTCTCTAAACTTGTCTGACGCTGTGCAGTTGCTTGGATTTGCACGAACTGGAAAGACTGAGCGGAGTGCGGGTGCTTACCCGCCGGTCCTGCTTTCAGCCCGTGGCCTCGGAGACTCGGCATGCCTTTGCTCTCACGTACTAATGTGTGGTTGGGTTTATGGCTTTGCTCTGGTTTGGCTGATGCATAAGGTGGCTTTGGCTGCAGGTGACAAAGCACAGGAGCCTCTTCATGATATACCAGCTGAGTGGAGATTGCCTAGTCGTGGGCTTGCAGCTTTGCAAGCTGGATATCGCAATGGTCTGTAGCAATTTACACTCGGCTCAAACTTTGAGCGCAGAAACCCAAGGGTGCTTGGCAGAGTTTGGGAAAAGTTATGGAAATAGTATTTGAGATTAATAGCAACACTAATGCAGAACACGCGAAGCTGTTGCTCCAGGTTGGCCCATCTCATCCAGGATGATACTCTGCCATTGGGCGGTGTCAAAAGTGTAGGAAGAAAAGGGAAGAACCCCAAAGTCGTCAAAAATGGTTCAACGAATAGACTTTGGATGACTACTGCCTTGGCTGACATGCTCGTGTTTCTCCGGAACCTGAAGCGTGGACCACTGCAGTCTGCTAAAGGCCAGCATCTGCTTCACTTTTGACTACAGAAATTTCTCTCTTCCATAACTCAAGACTGAGGAATACCTGTAATACACACTCAGCAGTATACACCCTGTACAAATGTATATACAGAAGTTTCTGCTTTACTTTTCCCTTTGCCATTCTTTATTTGATATGTATTTTTTCATTTCCTGTGTTATTTTTCTCCAGTGTAAACAGAGTAATTCCCATCTATTCAGCCTGTCTTGTTGGTTTTGTAGCCTCTCTCTGGGATTTTTCTCCTTCCTTTTGCTCTTTTTTTTTGAAACAGGGTGGCCAAAACTGAGGCCGGTTTGTTGTTACCCCATTTCTAAAGCAGTGACTCTGTAAAATACAGCATCATGACACCCAGGAGTTTATATGTTTGGGTTTTTTTTCTTTTTCCCCCATCTGGCAGCCCTGCAAACATCAGCTGGCATCCTGGAAGGGTGGGATCATCCTAGTGTATTGAGAATTTGTAAATAACACTCTACGAGTTAGTAAAAAAAGGTGTGAATCTCTGTCTCTCACTCTTTTCTCGATGGTTGCATCAAAGCTGAGGCATCATCTTGATGTAATATTTTTTTAAACCATCAGAAGTATACCTGCCCTGTAGCAGGTATGCTCTGTATCTGTGCATTTCCCCAAGAACTACACGGAAAAGTTTCTGCCTGAGCTGGAGAGGAAATGTCAGGCTTTGGCTGATTGAGAGCCAGTATCTCCGTGAAAAACAGTACTGAAAAAAGGTGTCTCTTCAGGCAGATAAAAATTGTCCTCTGACCTCGTGCACTTTGATTTCCGCTCCCTCAGATAACAGTGTCGCTGTGTGCATCTCCTGAGAATGCAAATCCCAAGCTCAGGGCTTGCTCTGCAGCTTATGGTAATGGTAACTCTGAGCCTGGTTTAGGGATGCTCTCAGGGAGAAGGACATTTTTGCAGGTGATTTTACATCCCGAGGTGTCTCATTAGCAGTCTAATCTATTTAGTCTCAAGAAGAAGAAGCGGGATCAAAGGCGGGAGAGGAATGAGATATCAAAATCAGCTCTAATAAAATTAATAAATATATCAATTTTTATTTCCCTTAAATAGATGTATTTATTGCTTCTCTTTGAATTTTGCGAAGCCTTTTGAGAGTTGCTCATGTTTTGTGCTCAGACATGACTGCACGTTTTGCCTTATGCAGCTGTCTTTTATCATTAGGGAAGAAGTAATAATTCAGGCCTCAAATTTAGCTTTTGTCTAGAAGAAAATCGGGTTGATTATTTACTGCCTACACAATAGGAGACCATATAATCCTCTCATCTGTTAGAAGGGCAGGAGTTATTTATGTTAATCCTCAACCTAGATGTATGTGTTAGTAGCTGGGATTTTTTGGCAATAGTTTCATTATGCATCTTTTAATACAATGGGAAGTGGGTGATGTATAGGGGAACGTCGGTTTGCTTGCTGCATGTCTAAGTTCGCTGTAGGCAGGTGCTGAAGGTTTAAGGCAGTAATTCTGCAGGTCACAGTAGCCACAGTTCTCAGAAAGACTGTCCTGGTTTTGTTGTCCAAGCCGAGTGAAATGTAAAAGTCAGTTCACATAATAAGTGTTAAAAATAAATTAAATTTTAGAAGTTCTTTAAAGACTTAAGAAATTAGTAGGAAAACCAACTTTATCTGAAAGGATTTGGTTTTCACTTCCCCTGTGTCATGTTGACCAAGGTGTTACAAGGCCCAGTGATTGAAATTTATGAATCCAGCTTTCAAAATCATAAAGTGGGCTTAAAAACAGTGAGAACTAAAAATGAAATGGGAAGTTTGTTTAATGTGACTTCTGGCTCCTGAATCGTTATTCAGGGCACCTTTTTAATTCTTGACCACAGATTTTTCAGAATTAAAGCTAAGCTTACTTTTTTTTAATCCCTTGCTTCCAGCAGCTGGAGCTTTAAGAAATGCAGTCAATACTCGGAGAGAGCAAGCAGGCAGCGGTGGTGTTCAGCTGTTGATACACACATAAAGGCATTGCTGCCATCCTAAAGCATTGTATCTAATGTGTAAGTAATAGCTATATAAAAAACCCTCAAACAGCATTGGTATTATCCTTTTCGTTCTACAAAACAAATAAAAAAAGTTTCAGGGAGTGTGTCATTATTTTGCAGTTTTTATTTATTCTAAATCAAAATATCTGTGTCAAAATGGCTAATGTTTTACTCAAACCTGTCCTGTCTCTGGTATCAAGCACAGAGTATGGAAAGCTGCCAGGCTGACGTGCCTGGATGTGAAGTTCCCAATGCTATAAATAGAAGGAGCGTTTCCAGCATCTCTTCTAAAGGCCCTTCTACTGGCATAGGGTTCAGTAACTGTGACTTCCAAGGGCCCACCCTAAAGGAGTAAACATGCAAAAGCTGTATTTTCCTTTAGCACCAAGGCTTACCCTCTCAGAGAAGACTGCCCAAACGTTTGAGACTATTAGGTGCTCAGTGGCAGGACCAGAGGCAATGGGCACAAACTGAAACACAGGAGGTTCCCTCTGAACATCAGGAAACACTTCTTCACTGTGAGGGTGACCAAGCCCTGGCAAAGGTTGCCTAAGGAGGTTACAAAGTCTCCATCCTTGGAGATATTCAAAAGCTGCCTGGACATGGTTCTGGGCAACTGGCTGTAGGTGGTTCTGCTTGAGCAGGAGGCTGGACCTCCAGAGGTCCCTTCAACCTCCACCAGTCTGTGGCTCCATGATTAGCACAAGGTCAATATTGTCCTATTAGAAATGGGAACATCACTTCTGTATAAACCACCATATCCAGCTTTATAAAAGAAAGTAGAAGACATTCCTTGCTATATTTTGCTTATATATTGTAGCCTGCATATATTTCATGTTAGGCAGCAGCTTAGCGTTATTACTTAGCTGAGTCTTTCCATGGGTAAAATTTATGAAACTGGATTCTTGTTTCTGTACCCTGGAGAGGCTGGAGAACAGTGATCTTTGTTCTGAAAACACTTTGTGGGCAGAGAAATCACAGCCTATATTTCTGACAAAGACAGCCTGTTACTGCAACTGTGTCTCCTCCCTTAAAGATCTCTCTCAACCCAACAACGTTGGCCAGTACCACCAGCCTTCCTTGAGGCAAACAGGGTTGGCCTCAGCATATAACCCACTTTTTTGAGGACCGTCATTTCAGAGAGACTGAATTATTTAATCAGCAGTGACCTAATAACATGTATGTGGCAGGTGCAACAGGGCTCAGTGAACTAATGAAGCATGGACTGCCCTGGCTCAAGAGTCTGGGAGATGAATCAGGAAGCTAATACGGGATGAGCCAGCCAAAGAGATTATTGTCTTGCACAGGCAACAGGGAGAGCTCCACAAAGCTGTCTGAAATCCTGCCTGCCTAGAAATCCACTCCTTTAAGCTTGTGGACTGGGTTCTTTGCCCCTCACCAAAGGGAGCCAGGACACCCTTCCCCTTCTCTGTGACCAGCTGACAAGGAAATAGGGAGACCTGGACCTGACTTAGCATTAGTGTGAAGGCATCTACCGATGCTGCTGACTGGGGGCGGGTGCCAAACCTCGATCGTTGGCGTCCTGCACAAGGCACGGCAGCACAAGCCCATGACAGGCAGCTGCTCGTAAATAAAGGTGTTAATGGAAGGGGTTACAGTTGCATTAATAAAATATTATCCTGAGGAAATAATCTGATTAATTCTGAGAGGAAAAAGGGCTCGAGGCTGTCTCTGCTGTCACGGTGGTTGATTATTCACTGCTGACACTGCAGACGAGAACCTGGCTCTCAGATGCCTGCCCCCAGAGAGGGAAAATTGTCTTTTTAACCCAAAACAGTTCCTTACTTTGCTTTTCTGTGAGGCCATTCGTGCTGGTGCCAGGGCAGGTGAGGTGGGGAATGGGTAGGGGGAGTGGGCATGTGGGGAGCAGGACTGCCAGAAACAGAGACCTTAAATGGATGTCTGGTTTTTAGCTGTTTGGCATGAGAGGTGGTGAGCCCCGTCATCAGCCTCTCTGTGTGGCTCTGGGCACTTCCCTCTGCCGAAGAGCAGATGCATGCGGCGCTGGAGAGACAGGTCTTACCCCAGCATGAGGGCAGGCAGATTCTAGCAATGCAGATGCCCCAAAGAGGGGGTGGGAATGGGAAGACCCCCCAGATCTTGAAATACCAACACAGACTGGGAACACCTGGGATGAGCTCACTGCAGCTGAGGATTCACACTGAAACCATCATGAGCACTGCCCTCCCCGCTGGCGTGCAGATCCAGATCCGGCAGCATGGCACCTCTGGCACATCCTGATGGCAACCCAGCTCACACGCCTGATGAATGGATGGGCATGAAAGAGAAATACCCTGGCTGCGTGCTTTGCATGTGAAACAAAAGCTGCTGGCCTGGGCTGTGAACACAGGCAGGTTCCTCTTCACCGTACGGGTGAAGCTTTTGAACTTTCTGAGACCATGAAGTAGTGTTTCAGCAGCAAACAAAAGGCAAGTTGCGTCTGAGCATGTGCTTGTATTTTGCAGTCACCTTCTTAGAGAGGGTCCAACCTGCTGGACACCATGGGGACAGGAAGACATGTGTGCACGCACATACGGATGCACTGCCTGCCTGCAGCGATGGCCATGGCACAGCTTCGGCAAACAAGCCGAGGAGCCCATGCTGTCTCTCACGTCTACACTTAATAGCCAAATACCTTTTTCTGCAAATTACATCATTAACTGTGATGAACTCCAGCCATGAAAAGAATTAAAGGTATTTGACCTAATAGGGGCAGAGCTAAACCCTCACCCAGCACCACAGAGAAATTTACAGCAGGTCAGGGCTCTGACCTGCACGTCGCAGAGGAGCCCTTTCCCTCAGTGTTTCTGCAGAGGCAGAGTGCCATGGCATGGTGTCACGTCAGTGTAGCACTGTGACTCATCACTGCAGTGGCTCAGCTGGTCTGTGTGTGCCTTTAATCCATCCCAGCCTGTTTCTCACATCGAGTTGTTTTGAAAGTTTGAGAAAGTTTGCTTTACTCTTGATTTCTCATTTCTGCACAGTTCATTCCATCTGGGCCTGAAAGTCAAAGCACTGAAATGTTGCAATAACAGCTGTGCTCGCAAGCTTTCCATCCCAGCTGATAATTAAATGCAGAATATCTCAAGAAAAACTCGTATCTAGAGAAGACAAGCCCAGCTGTTAAAAAAAAAAAACAAACCAGAATAAACACATGAAACTGTAGGTGCTTGTGCAAACCAAAGCCAACTCTCCTCTTCTCAGGTTAAAGATTTAGCTGGGGTCACGAAGGACTTTTTGCCTATTGTTTAAACCCGCTGATGCCTAACTCATGCCAGAGCTCGTAGTTGTGTTAAGCGGCTATCGGCAGGGACACAAAGTGTCTGCAGCCACGGCTGTCACTCTCGGCATCTATCATCTGGAAAGAACAATTCTCCCCAGGACCTGACTGAGCTTGTCAGCTCACCCCATGTCTGCCACCTCCCAGCCAGCGGGGCAGCCCAGGGGCACGAGTTGGCGTTTGCTGTCCCAGAGCTAGAGGAGTAAGTAATTTACTCAAGGCTGGATGAGGTTAAGGCTTCACTCAAATCCAGACGGCCTTGGCCAAGGTTGGATTGATGGTGCCTGCATGTTATTGATAGGAAAAGACTCACTTGATTATATCTATCCTCTATCATCATGGCTTGCAGCGTACGGGGAGCTGAGCGAACTGTGAGAAGATTAGAGCAGCTGACCTGAACAACTGTGTATTTTTCCTTTGTTCATTTGGAACTTCTGTTGGTTTTAATTTGCCTGCAGACTGCAGAGCAGTGAGCAACGCTGGCCCACCTCTAGTTTGGGTTAGCACCGTGCAGACCCCCTGTGAGCACCAGTGGGGGACAGTAGGTAGCAGTTGCCTTGCGTGGGCACTTTTGTCTGGAACGTACCTGTGTCTCACACCTGGTTTCCATGGTCCTGCTAGGGACAGCTCTGGAAGAGCTCTAAAAGCTGGAAATGACCTGAGACCTCCTCTCTTGAAAGACCACCTAGTTTTCTCTTGGGGTGACACTTCAGCTGAAGTTTCAGCTGAAGTTTCAGCTGAAGAGCAGTGGCTTGGATTGGGTGCAGGCAGCCTGGGATACAGGTGAGAGATCAGGCTGCTAGATGTCCCCAGGCTCCCCAGGAGAGCTCACCGGGCAGCACCCACCAGGCTGGAGGGTGTCCAGAGCTCCCCAGGGTGGGTACAGGTAGCACTGCCAAGGAAAGGTTCTCCAGCTTCTCACATGTAGAAGAAATGAAGACAACAAAGCAGTTTCAACAAGACATCTTTCTCTTCCTTCAGCCTATAAAATCTTGATCTATTCGTTTTTTGGATCATATTTATTTCTTCAGGCTTGCAAGTCAGTGATGGAAAAAGGACCATTTAAAGGGAGGAGTGGTAAGTACTTGCTCCTGGGGATGGGCATGGCATTTTGAAGGGGATGCTGCACATCAGAGCGTAGGTGGAAGGTGCTGTGTTGTACACACACTTGGAGAAGCGCACTTCATAAGTCAAGGAAAAACTTCCCTGAAAACAAAAAGTTGTAGCAAACAGGGAAGATGATACGTAAACACTTGTGGAGTTCATGGCTACCATGTTCTTCACAGAATTCACCATTTACCTCAACATTAAAATACTCAGCAGGAATTGAAAGGAGACATATCTAGCCTTTATAATTGTGAAACGGATTTTGAAAAATGTGGATCAAGTGCAAACTGCCACTGGGTTTTCTTCCCAGGTCTACAGAAGTCTTGAAACCACAGTTTTGAGAGGCAATTAACTCCTTAACCTAAAGATGTGCATTGACATGCAGCGTTGTTAACAGTTCCCTCACTACTCACTTCTGTGGTCTTAATCAGCCGACACACACATTCCTCAACTCCAGACAGCTTCTCAGACAGCCAAAAGTAACGACCCTCCTCTAACGCAACCCCTACAACACTTCCTTAATACTTTCCATGTTGCACACGTTTTCTTAATATTCAGAGCTGTGGTACATTGAATTTGTGGAGGCAGTATAAAATTAACGTAAAACCAAATAACACTGAATCGACCATGATTATTTTATTACTCTGGTTTCTATTTCATTTATTAAAAACGCTTCTTTCTTTTTTTCACTTTAGTGAGTTAGCTGACAAATTCCCAAGCTCTTTTGCTGAAGCTCTGCAGAACTTACGGGATTTGTTGGAAAATTTAGTTCGAGCTTACAACCCTCTTGAGACAGAGGGCTAAAGTCTCCATTCAGTTATAAACTCTAGATGACAGAAGAATCAGACTGTTACCAGCTCCAGTAACTTCCCCTTCTGAGTGAGGCTCCAGGAGGTCAGGTGTCTCCAGACATACAATAATTCCCCTTCCCAATGCTTAGCTTCTGGCTGTCCTGCCTCCTGTAAGGAAAGGAGGTCCATGGGACGCAGCTGCTGTCCTGTGTCTGAGTTGCCCCTCCAGGAAGAAGGCTGCTCAGATGATGCTTTTGCTGCAGCTGGTAAATGTTGTCATTAACCAGACTCGCAGAGTTTGGGTGCTGAGACTGGAGAATGATTACCATTTTTCAAGTCAAACATGGGGATTTAGTTGAGAAGTAGCTGCTGCCACAAGTATTAGCCTAGCTTTCAGCACCAATGGTGATGATTGGTGAGTAATGTCAGCTCAAGAGGCCATAACCTTCTAGGGAAAAATAAAAGGCCAAATGGGAATGAATGAGAAAGGCGCAGCACAATGTTTAATCCTTCTTGACTTGGGGCTGACTGGAGGACCAGGAAAGCTACATTTTGTTTCCAAATTTAAATAAAAGATAACTGATGCTGTTCCTTCCAAAAATGCAAACCATGACTGTTTCAAAACATTAGAAAAATCCTGATTTTTCAGATATCTGAAACTATAGATAATTTCAAAATAGGTTTTTTTTAGAAAATTAGATAAACTTGGTCTAACTTTCCCAGAAGTGTCCTGTGACTTTAGCTCTTTCCATTTGCCTGCTTGGTATGGGGTACCTTAAAGAGACTTGAATTCGAGAGGCTTTGAAAATAAAAGGCTTCTGATTTGCCTTCATGGACAGATATGGAGGGCAAAGTCAGGGTTTGATGATCTTCAGCAGGCTCATGTCTATTCCCTTTCCATCAGCCCATTGGCACATCCCCATCTCCCCCACACACCTGTCCTCAGGCCCTCGTTGCTCTTGATTTAGATATCCCCATAGGTCATTAGAGACTTTAAAAAGCTATCTTTTCCCCAGTTGTGCCTACTGAAAGGATGCTCAGGTTTTGTTTGTCCCTCATTTTTGATGCTCTTTTCTGACATTAATTTCCATTTCCCTCAGCTTGCACATGAAAACAGGCCACAGCCACTTCCCAGTTCACCTGCCCATTTCCCGCTGATCCTGATGAGCTGTCTGTAGTTGCCTGTGTGAGTTGTACGTACAGGGCAGGGTTTGCTGACCCAAGGCACTCCATCATTTTTCCTTAGAATTATAAATCGATAGGGAGATTTTACTTTTTGGATTAGAACCTATCTAAACTGAAAACTTGTAGAGCATCTAAGCCTGGGAGAGGAGAGGAGAGGAGAGGAGAGGAGAGGAGAGGAGAGGAGAGGAGAGGAGAGGAGAGGAGAGGAGAGGAGAGGAGAGGAGAGGAGAGGAGAGGAGAAAGGAACTTGGCAATGAAGTGTGGTTGATGGTATCTTTTTAGTTACATCAGAATCGAGACTAAGAGGGAAAAAGTTTGCAACAACTGAAGACAGCACTGGATCCGGATCCACAGCCTAAGACTTTGGCAGCGCTTGAAATGTCAGCCTGCATCCTGTTCCCCATTTCATCTACCTCCCTTACGTCTGTTCTGCACAGACAGAAAGAGAGTTCACGTCTGCTTTCCCCAGCCTCCTGCGACTGCCCCACACATGGTTGTGCCCTGCAATGGCCAAATGAGCTCCAGCGTGTGTGCACGTGTGTCAGCTGGAGGGCAGCTCCCGACCTCCAGCGCTTTCAAACCAGGGCTGAGCCCCCTGCCTGACGCTGGGTGAGAGAGCGCTTTCGGGAGCAGCACGGTCCCTCTGGGCTGCAAGCGTGCCGCATGTGTCACCGCCTTGGGGACCTCTAGCATTGGCAGCAGACAGCAGTTGCCCTCTGCAGCTCTCTACGCTCCTGGTTTTTCCTTTGACTGACTCTTTAATGCGCCTGACTGATACTGAAGTCTCCTGTTTGATGGTGTAATTTCTTCTAGTCCTCATTTCTTCTTCCCATCAAAGATTAATGTTAGTCACCTCCTGGAAACTGGTTGAGTATTTTGGGTGCTTGGGAGGCAAGGCTGAGCTGACCTCTTCTAACTCTTTTCTCCAATAGCTCTCTGCCTCGCCTACAGTGAGATTCCTTTCCAAAGAGAGAAATTAGCCCTGAGATGGGATTCTGGGACCAGGGAACAAAAAATAACTATGCTAACAGCCACCCTGCTCTTTAAAAACATACCCATTACTATAAACCTCCATCATGTCAGGGGTCACCCAGCTTCTCTGAAACCGAGTTCATCCTCTGAGACCAAGAAACTCAGCTTTCTGGGGGACACGTCCATGTGTAACCCACTTCCCAAATCAACCACAACTTGACAGAAGTATTGCTGTTTGAATAAAGCCCGAGGCAGACTCCATGCCATGCAGATAGGAGCAGACTGCGGGAGGTATTTAGAATCGTAGAATCAGTCATTTAGGTTGGAAAAGACCTTTAAGATCATTGAGTCTGACCACAAACCTAACACTGCCAAGTCCACCACTAAACCATGTCCATAAGCACCACATAAACATGTCTTTTAAATACATCCAGGGATGGTGACTCAACCACTCCCCTGGGCAGCCTGTTCCAATGTTTGACAACCCTTTCAGTGAATAAATTTTTCCTACTATCCAGTCTTAACCTCTCCGGCACAACTTGAGGTCCTTTCCTCTTGTCATGTTACTTGAGAGAAGAGACCGACATCCACCTCGCTACAAACACCTTTCAGGTAGTTGTAGAGATTGATAAGGCCTCCCCTTAGCTTCCTTTTTGCAGGCTAAACAACCCCAGTTCCCTCAGCTGCTCCTCATAAGACTTGTGCTCCGGATGCTTCACCAACTTCGTTGCCCTTCTTTGGACACGCTCCAGCACCTCATTGTCTTTCCTGTAGTGAGGGGCCCAAAAACGAACACAGTATTTGAGGTATGGCCTCACCCGTGCTGAGAACAGGGGGGTGATCACTTCCCTTGTCCTGCTGGTCACACTATTTCTGATACAAGTCAGGATGCTGTTGGCCTTCTTGGCCACCTGGGCACTCTGCTGGCTCGTGTTCAGCCTCCTGTTGACCAACATCCGCAGGTCCTTTTCCGTCGGGCAGCAAATTTGAGCAGGGAGAGCAGACTGCAAAGGTTTAGGTAGTGAAGGGGCTACCAGGGAAAGAGCAAGAAGACTATAAGGGTTGAACAGAGGGGAGATGGGGACAAAGGAGGTCTGCAGTAAACTTTCTTGCAAGTCTGTAGTCTCCAGTGAGCAGTTCCATGTGTGAACGTTAAGCCCTTATTTATGCACATGAAAATACTGAGAACCCACTTAGGAACACTGTTTTGTCATTCAACCTGTCGTGTTTGATTGGAGGGGTTTGCTGGCATTGGCATGACCTGCTATGGTAAAGCACTGGTTTTACTAGTATGGTAAAAACATTCAGAGGTTTTCACACGTCTTTGCTGGCTCCTGTTTCAGTCTGAGGGCACCTGCATATGGTAGAGATAGGTGCTGATGCCACAGACAGCCCATTTTTTCTCAACATATAATCTGCTTCTGGGACTTCTGTCACTGAAGTACTAGAATACCCAGCAGTCCTGAAGGTGGACCAAGCTCTACCTCCTCTGCTTCACCAGATGGCAAACTTGGGCTCTCAGAGGCTGCATCCAGCCCCACAGTCAGGCACAGGCCAGGTCTCAGTGGGTGCAAGCCCTGGCTGCGTAACTCTCCTGTCTGCAGTAACAGCAAGGGGTGGCCTGGGCACCTTAGATGGGGACAGGTGACCAAGACAGCCCACCAAGGGATGTGAATGGCTTCTGGGTTAGAGGACGGAGGTTCACCGATCTCACCATCCTGCTGCTCTGGCCAGTCTTCCCTAGGCAAAAGGCACTTGTGGTTTTGAAGGAAATGAGAGGTATTTAACACCCAGAAATTATCTTAGCTACATAATTTCTTGCTGGAAGAGGTAGTTCAGCAAGGTCAACATAACCAACATCATTGGGTCCAATTTTTTTCAACACACTGCCCTGTATAATGAGAATAGCAGAGGCCTTTTTCTGCCAGGTTGTTGAGTCACAAATGTGAAAGAAAGAAACCCAAAATAAACAAATTACTGAGGGTTTTTAACTGGCTACTTTGGATCTATTTTTAAGCAAGTCTTTAGCTGTAAGATTATTCAGAATTGATATTCTGCCTGTATGCTGTATAAATAGCATTTAGCCCTTCAGTGGAGTTCAGTGTTCAAAGTTCAAGGAATAGCTTGGGTTATCTGTAGATATATTGTCAGCAATTGTTGATTTTTTATTTGCAAAGCCCACAGCATCTGCAGTTGTGCAAAGCACGTGAGCCCACGTTGGCCTTAAATGAATGTGGCAGCTATAGCAGCCAAGTGCTGTTCACAGCGCCAGCTCAGATAAACCTCTCTCTCTTCCTCGAGGGCAGCCCCACTTCCTAAAAGTGCTAACCCACACAGTTTGCATGAGAGTGTGAAGCACAAACCGCTGCGCTGTCTTTGAAATATGCTTTACCCGACCCTCCGCTGCTTCTCAGCTCCTTTACCAGAGGAGGAGCGTGGGTTTGAGCTGTCGTGGCCAAGCAACTCAGTGCTGTTTGTTGAGCAAAACCCGACAGATTTGTGAATATCCACAGAGATGCTCAGATATGACCCTAAGTGAGATTTCCACACTTCTACAGACTCAGAGATGGGGGCAAGAAAATGTCCAGCCCATCTCTCTGTCATTACAGCTTTGTTTTCACTGTATTTCCTCCAGCAAACATTGCGTGAGTTGTCCTAGTTTAGAGTCAAGGTGAAACTTTCCTGCCTTTCCTGCCTGTATAAGAAAACGTTGCTTTTTCTTTTTTTCTTTTTTTCCCCACAGCAAAATGGCAGTCCCACTTTAGAGTGGCAACACAGATGTCATCCACAGCTGGCAGCCGGTTCAACGAGCAGCACTGCTGAGGTTGACCTCTCTCAGTCTCTGATGGAGACTGCTTTGAACCCAGAAGGCAGCTCTGAATCCCTCCAACTACTTAAGGTAATAAAGCTTTAAATGTAATAAAGCTTTGTTTCCTGGTCTGGAAGCAGTTCAGATGGTGAAAAGGACAACAGACGTCCTCTCCAGCCCCAGCTTATGCCCCCTACATGTCTCTTCTGATCCCTTAAGGGTGTAGCAGTGGCTGAAGCACATATTATTTCTAAACATTTGAAACCATAAAGACTACTATTTAGTTATTATTAGTGTATTGAGAGGCTGTGGGGGCGCATGGCAGGGAGTGAGGGAGGGAGCTGAGCTGTGCCTTCCTCCTGCAGCACCCCATGGCTGGGTGGTCATATGCCCCACGGGGACTTCTCTGAAGGGTGCAGATGATACAAGGAACTAGAGATTGCTTAAGTCAGAAAGTGTTTGCAAGGCTCAGACCGACGTATTGAGGCAAATAGCAAATGCTCCGGGACCACATAAATAAGCCATCGCTTTGAGCAAATGCATACCAGAAAAGCAGGCAGATTGGAAAATTATCTAAAAATAGTGGAGCAAAGATTAGCAGCACAAGAATCAGCTCAGAAGCATCAGGACACTCCTGGGCTTATTCAAATCACAAGTTCTTAAAGGAGGCTTGCGAAGACATTGAAAATATACAACAAACGGTACACATTTCTTGGGCTTGACTGAACATCAGGAGAGCACCATGTTCCCGGCGGGACACAGCAACGACCTGGGAAGTCTTAGCATTTTTAATGAGTGTCATGAAGAATTTTATTATCATGGAAAGGAATATAATCATTTTCTCAATAAAAAAATCTCCTTAGTCAGTAACTGCTGCCTGGCACTGAGAGGCAATTCAGCTGTCTTTAGCTGTCATTTCAGAAGACATACGGCAGGAGCAAGATCAACCCCATATTGCCTTTCATATCAGGAAAGTTTCCCATTAATAACAGGTTTGTCTTCATAATGTGTGTCTTGGAATGAAATAATTTGAGCTATGTGGGTTTTTATGAGACACTCTGGAGACAGAAGTCAGTAGAAATTTCTGACCAGATCCTCCCTTTGCTTTCCATTCCTCAGACCCAGTTTAGGAATTTCACAGCCATTCAGTTAGTTTCTGATGTACTTGCGATTTCTCTTGCCTTTCCATGATCCTGTTGGGTTTTGTTTTGAAAGCATAATTCATTAAATATTTATTACTTCATTAAACCAACTTGAGTCATGAATGCATATTTTCTTTGCCTTATTTTTCCTTATTTTTTTTAGTGTACCCATTAAAACATGCATCCCTGGTCATGGAAGAATGATGCCAGACTAATACTGTTGTGGGAGCTTGATAGCAGAGCTGCCTTTGCTTCCTCCTGAGTAATGAGACTCCCAGGCTGACACCTCTCTTGAGGCTAATGTTTGAGTCTTCACCATGGAGCTTGCCATGGGAGCCGTCAGAAGCTTTCCTCCTGCAGCTATAGAAGTGACTCACCTGTCCAGGCACTATTGCTGTCTGATCCCTTTCTGGTCAGTAAGGGCTTGGTTATGGATGAGCTGAATTTGTAGCTAGCTGCAGCTACAGGAGAGGGGAGCCTGTTCTCCTCCATCCCTGGGTTCCCTCTACGTTCTCCTACAGATCCCAGTCCACATCACACACTCCCCACCTCCTTTCACCAGCTCTGGCGCTTGTCTGATTGCAAGATAAGCCAATTCGGCCCACTAAAACAGCAGAGCCACGAGTTACTAATTCAACTCAAGGTGTCTTGTGAAACCGTACCCTCCAGCTAAAAGAACAGCTGTGCACTAAGCTATATCTGGGCACAGTTTGCACTGTAGCAAGAAGGAATATACAACCTATCATTTCTTAAAATTGGAATTATAGATTCTGGAAGGTATGGAAAAACATGTCAGCAGAGAATCTGAAACCATCTACATTTGAACAGCTGCTAGATTGCGTGATCTCTAAGAATCTACTTCTGCGTCGTTTCTCAGTGGGGCTCTCGTGAGCCTGCATTTCAGTGGGCAAGCCTGGACAACTACACCACAATGACCTGCCCCTTGCCAGCAATCCAGCTACTTCTGTTAGTTTGCCCTGCAGCTTTGAATAAGAGGGAGATGTTGTAGTACTTTCTCTTTTTTGTCTTGCTCCTGTTGTCTCTTACACACATCCTTAACTCCCAGGAGTAAAATGTCCTGAGCTCTGGAAGTAATTATTAAGAAAGCACAGCAGATAAGCAGTCACTGTAAGCCTGAGCAGTGATCATATGGCTAAGTATGTACCCGGGAATTTATAGAACTAGTTTTTTAAGGCATTTTAAAGATGAAGCATGCTTTTTCATGATGTGGTCTCATGACTATGGCCAATCTTTCCACTCACAAAGGAGCAATGACACCTGCCAGGGCTTGCTATCGCTCTCCCTGTGTTGTTATCAAAGTAGGGGCAGTCAGTTTGGAAAGCCTGTACTGGCAGTCAGTGCTGGATGTGCTGCTCCGGCAGCACCACCGCCTTCCGTGCCGTGCCGGGTGAGCCTCTCTACACTTCTGTTTAAATGGGGACAATAGGTACCTACAGCGTGTCTCCTCGGTGTCGTGAGACCGGACTCATTAGCGTTGGCAAAGTACACAGCCACCCGGATAAAAGAGAAAGATAAGCACTGGGTTTCGTTATTTGAAGACCCAGATCAAAGAGGCAGGGGCAGCCTTGAGTTACTACTAGAGGTACACCTGCAAGCAATGTCCAAGTAGAAGTCAAGCAATAAAACTGCTGACAGTAAAAACAACAATGAAGGCATGAAAATGTTTGCAGCTGGTCAGCTGGAACACAATGAAACAAGGAAAACCAAAAAATAACCTCTGGTTTGTCTCTGACACTTTTTACCCTCTCGTTGCAGAGGCTTTTAAAACAAAACAAATGCACCACAGGATATATAACTTTTTTTTTTTTTTTTTAGGAAACAAGGAAAGGGCAGAAAGGGCATCTTCCTCCCTCCCTGTAATAACTGCAGCTTTTCGAGGAAGGAGGTTCTACATAAGAAGTTAATGATTGAAAAATAAATTCCTGGTAGTTAAGGCAGTGGCAAAGCACAAATGTACCTCTGCCTCTATTCCCTGCTGTTCTGACGGCCATCAAAGGTTGTCAGACCTAAAGCTGCCAAAAAATTTTCCTCCTCCCCAGCAGCACACTGTAGTCTTCATGGCCCAGTGTCTCAGGTAAGCACCTTCACATGGTCTTATGTACAGGCTGACATGTTTTATATCTCCCCTCTGGTTAGTAAGCGCTCACATTCCTGCAAGGTTAAGAAAGGGCATTCAGCCACAGAGAAAGAACAAAATGCAGAAAGGTAGGTCACGCTTATCCAAGGAGGGAGGAGAAGTGGCGTAGACCTTTCTGGGAAGCAAGCCCTGGGTGCCAGGGTGGTCTCTGCACCCCGACCTCTGAACGGCAGGCACACCTCTGCCTGGGCTTGGGGCATGGGGAAGCCATTGTTTCCCACCTTCAGCGCCATCCATCAGTGCGACACAACGGGCTTCCTAGTTCTTAAGGTACCTCAAGACAGATATGATGAGCCACTGTCTGGAAAACGATCACCTGAAGAGTGGGGACAGGTGATGGGGAGCTGCTGGTCACGTAGGACAGAAGCAGTAAATCAGAGCTGAGTGTCCGGGAAAGGGATTTTTCCCTTGGAGCCACAGAGGGACACCCTGTAGCCTTATTCTGTCAAATAATCAGTCCGTTTCATTGCTTATGAAGGAAATACTGAAGGGCTGTGGCTGGGTGGGTTAGGGGTTGTGTGTTAAATATCCTTGCAGGACAGTGAGGAACAGAGACAGACGTGTAAAGCAGACGTGAAAGAGAGCTGTCAGGAAATGTAACAGAATCACTCAGCAAATCTAGGAAACTTGTTTTGATTAAATTTATAAGGAAAGACTTTAAGAAAGGGGAGAAAAAGAGACCACCAGCATAGCAAATGCAAGTCGAGCTAATGGAAAGAAATGAGTTTTTATTATTTTAGCAAACATTGGTGGGGATGGGATTGAAACAATTCCCCGAATCTAAACTCCCCCCTTTAGGAAGCTGATCAAGCTCCAAATTTCCCTGCCGGCCTCCGCTCCTCTGAAGGGCCAGCCCAAAGCCCTGGAGATGAACAGTGGGAACATGAGGAACATGAGGACCAGATCCAGCTCTGTGTGGCTTTGGCTTGTTTCCCAGCAGACACAGTAAAAGAGGGGAGAAATCAAACCTGTGGAGGCTGGAAAGGGTTGAGACAGCAGTGAGGCTCCTCTCATCTAGCCATAGCTGTCTGGAAGCGGGGCGTACAACTCTGCCTGCCTGTCTCCGCTTTTTTCATCGTGTCTGGAGCCACAAATGCCTCCAAAGGATGATTCATTCCAACAACTTGAGGTGCCTTTGTGCTATCACATCCCTTCCCAGTTTGCTGTCAGGGCACAGTCCCCTTGTCACCCATACTGCCCATGCTAATTCATGCTGGGATCCCCCCGCTCTATAAGGAGTTTCAAGAGGAACATTGCCACTGTTGGCAGGATGGTTTGCTCCAGCATCTGCAGGGACTGTCTCCCAGCCCTATTGTGGAAGACCTAATACTCTCACATACCTCCACACACCTCCCAGACTCACAGTACCTAGCCTTAGCGTCCCATCATAAGAGCACTGCTGTGACAGCCTGACACTCATCCCTACATGGAGCAAAAAGGCAACCTTGTCCTTTCACTGGACTGTCTTTCTGTTGTCCAGAGAGAGAGAGAGAGCATGGCTCCCTCAGAGGAAACACCCTGCTTACTGATGGTGAACATTAAGTGATACCACTCCTACCCAAAATGATAATGAGTCGACTATGGCCAGCCATACTCACAGCATTGCAATGCTCTGTAATGGAGTAGCATTTCTGTGATTCTTCAAATAACTCTGTCCCTGGAACTTATAACACCTATAAGATGTCTGTCCTTGGTATTGCAATAAACCCAGTGCTTCATCCACAGAAGTTCCTGCTGCAGAGGAATGAGTATGAGCTGGGATTTCAGACCTTCCTGGAAGATGTGCATTTTTTAAGAAGCCAACCCAATAAACTCCTTCCATAAGCAAAAGCATCAAGGCTTAGATGGTGATGAGGAAGCACAGGGAAGGAACTGGAGGGGAAACAGAAAGAGGGTTGGTTGATCTACCATTCCTCTAATCAAAAGGTTGCTGGGTTTTTCTGTGTGATATTGAGGTCCTACCAGAGACTGAAAAATTGCAATTTTATTTCCAGGAGGGGAAAAGGCTCTCTAAGGGTTTCCTGTGCCATATGAGACTAAATAGGTCATATGTATGGAAGGGGAAGGGTGTCCCTTGCAGTGAGCAGTGCTGTGCAAACACTGAGCACCCAGACTTTTTGACATGTGGGGCATGCCAAGGCTTAGGAAACTGCAGTGTCTCTGGGAAGAACTTTTCACACACAGCTTACCTGGCCTTTTAAACACAGTTCAGTGAGAAGTAATAACAGTTGGCTGAGAAAAAGTTTGTAATACAAAATAAATTCCTAAGAATACCAGACACATATATAACTGTCTCCCACTGGAAGCCTGTCCCTGCTTGCTACCTCCCTGCACTTCTGCTAAACCAACCAAAACCAGAAGGAGACTACATTTCAAGAAAAATAAAGTAGCATAATTGAGTCCATTACCATATGTGGCATTCTATTCAGGAAGTTATAGTGCAATGAGTTACGGTAAAAACACAAGATACATGTGCTCCCAATAACTACCTGTATTTGTACCCTTGTCCCACTCACACTAAATTTGGCATGAGTGAGATAGCTTCAGTCTCCCCAGTTGAAGGTAAACTTCCTCACCTTAATCGTGGGGTAAGAAGTTTGCCCCAAGGACCACACTTATGCCACTGCTCTCCTTCTGCCGCAGCTCTGCATCCTTGCCAAGAACTGAAGATGCTGCTGGATTTGCTCTCTAGGAGACAGAGACCAGTACCAGCAACAGGTTATCTGCATTGCAGTCTTTTTTTAGTATCTACTTTCAGAGAAGAGTATTATTGAAACAGTGCATATTATCTTAGTTTTAGATTTAAAAGAGTATGCATTTTTCTTTGAATTGATATTTTTCACTCACTTCTCATGTTTCTTTCCCTCTCATAACCCTTTCTAGATGCAGTGCTTTCACTAAGGAGTATTACTCTCATAGTGTACTGTTTGCCTTTATACTCTAGCTCCTTTTAGCAGACTCCATGAAAACATATCAAAAAGAGCTTACTGCCCCTCCACAAAACCAAGAACAACCTCCTTTGGCTTTCAAGTCCTGACAGCACTTGAACCACTTTCACAAGACCAAGAACAACCTTCTTTGGCTTTCAAGTCTTGACAGCACTTGAACCAGTCTCTCCCATGCCCCAAACTTTTGTTCTTTCAGGTATGTAGCCAGAGATGGAAGACACAGGTTTCTTCTTACACGCTTAATATTCTCCTGTAAATGAATATGAATGAAAACTAATCAGATAATTCATCAGATCTGATAAGCTCTGCGCGAGCAGGATACAGACTGCCTCTGAAGGAACAAATGCGATAAAAACCCAGTATTTGAAGACAACAGCAAATTCTCTTTTATAGTATCAGATCTCCTTTTATGTGCTTTCCATCAACATTCAAGTAGATGAATTTTCCTATCTTTTTTTTCCTCAGAAAATAAATCTGTAGAATGAAAATTATGTGAAAACACATCTGATAGTGATCACCTGGGGAGTCTCTTTGGCGAGATCAGTGGGACAACACTGAAATCTCTTTTATGGTCTTGGAATTGTTTGGTGTGAGAGAGCATAAATATGAATGATATGACCAATTACATAGATCACATTTCAGGTACGAGCCCATAGTTCCTCTCTAATTCATGAATGAGAAAATAGTTGAACTGTGAAAACAAAATTGTGGCTTTCCAGATTCCCTTCCCAGTTCTGTTTGACAGCTGGAAGAGGAAAGCATTGGGCTCAGTTACAAATACACAACACAGCCTGCAAGTAGAGCATCTGAGCCTGGCCAGGAGTGCTAATCATTGATTTTCATGGAGCAGTATTTTCAGCATTCAACAGTTTGATCTGTCGTGCATTTTTGACTGACCTCTTTTCTTTTTTTAAGTTTTCAGATAGCCTTTCTTAGTGAGGAATTCCTCACCTATGAATACAGAAATATAAAAATATTAATGCCCACCAGATGAGGGGCAGATGAAGGACTCTTGAAGATCTACAGCCAAATATTCACATCTTTATGATAGGGATCTAGCCAACATAAGCATGTAGCTTGCCTCTACGTTTTTGTCACCGAATGAAACAGTCTTTTTAAAGTAACCACCTCATTTCCCTATGGCCTCCCAAGAAGATATGTGCTACAGAACAGAAGCACCTAAATTTCTCTCCATCAGATGAATAGGAAACTTTGGCAATATTTATTTGCTCTCTGAGACACCTATTTGGCAGTGGCTGGAGCCTCCGTGGGAGATGTCTCCCAGTCCACACTGACCAGGGAGCCTAAACTTGTTTTAGGAACCATCTCAGCAGAAGCCAAAGCTGCAGGCAAAAGTCACGTGTTTTCATCTATACAGCCTGCAGCCCTACCGACCTGTTCACTGAAGTGATAGTGTGTTTAGGATATTGCCTGAATGCACAGACGTGCAAAACTTTGGCAAATGCAACATTAGTTTTAAATACACCAAAATTCTACTGCTGAAGAGAACACACTAACTGATACCGTGAGGCTCGCATGTGTTGGTGTCTTTCTCTTCTTTCCCAGCCAAGAAACTTAAAATGCCCAAAAGTGTTAATAGAAATAGGATGCATAAGCATTACTGCCTTCTATGCATATAGTTGTCCATTTAAACATCTATTTATACATTTAAAGGACAAAACACAGCAAAGTACACACAGACACACACACACACGCTCTCATGTATTCATATTGCTGAAATTACATAGCAAGTCTGGAGATTAGACCAGAAATAGAACCCAGAGCTCCTGATGCAAACCCTTTTGCTTTAACCATTGGAGAAAAGGTCCCCCTAGCCTTACAGGCTGTCAAATTAAAATGTAAGAGGAAAAGAATCACAGAAACTTCAAATCAAAGCATGAAATTGAAAATCTGTCAGATCAATAAAATGAAAATTCTCTCCAAAGCAAAATTCTGACACGATCACATTTTCTCATGAAATTGGAACTGGAAACAAGGTCATTCTGGGAAAAGAGAAAAAAAAGAATAATAATAATAATAATAAAAAAAAACCCACTCAGCATCAACCACTTCAGTAAGAAAGTCTGAAGGGTTCTGACAAGTACTATATCTAAGCCAAAAAACCCCAGGGCTAGATCTTCCACAAGAATCAGAAAATTTAAAGGGACATTGTCAAAGTTGGTAGACCAAACATTTGAGCTACTTTAAACTCAGAGTAATACAGAAGAGTTCATATTTTTCTTTATTAGAAAGAACAGCTGAAAGATATTTGTGAAGAGTATGGTGACATAGTTTGCATATTTATTTTGTAACTGAGGATAACAGGCTTTGAAACATTTTTTGCTGGATTTTAAATCCTAGCTTACATTGTAGGTTGAAAGATTAATTTCTAATTAAAACTTAGGCATTTTCTTTCCTTTGCTTATACCGACAAAGCCATAGATAAAATCCAGTGGAAAAAAAAAAAGAAGTGAGTTAAAATGGGACACAGAGAGGGGGCAGGGGGGGAAATGTTTATTTTTAAGTGCAGCATGGCATCATTCTGTTATAAAAATCTGGCACAAACTGATTTTCTGAAGTGCTGAGAACCTACAGTTCCTTTGAATTGAACAGGAGATTTGAGCGCTCAGCAGACTCTCTGGGAAATCAGGCCACATTGCTTCAGTTGAAGCTCCTGTTGGATTCTTGACTTAACCCTGTGACAATTTCTTCATATGTCCAGTTTGGCATTCATGGTGTCTCCAGCAGGAGTCAACGGGACACTTCATTGTCATTCTGTTGGTGTTTGTGCAGAGATTAGTGGCTAGATAGGTTAGGTATCTAATTTAGGTAGCACAGTCATAATCCATCTGACTGAAGATGAACAAAGACCAAAGCCTGCAATGTGAGCCAGTCACACCAGGCTCCAGCTAACAGAGAAGACAGGTACTTCTTGGTCACAGGTCATCCCTCCCAAGCTCAGCACACAAACTAAAGCACAGGAGCTTCCAGGAGCATGTGAGTGCAGCACCAACTGCTGCAGGAGGTCGCAGTGGATCCCGTTGACTTACATGAATATCCTTCTGGGTTTTGACACATTTGCTGTTGATGCTCAGAAAGGCTGGATGGAAAGAGAGAGGTGGTAGGGAGCACAAAACTGGTTAGTATCTCATAGCCCACCACAGCTGGTTCCTGTGTTACTCGCCACATCTGTTCACCAGGGCCAGGGGTTAACGTCACATGAGGGGCATTCTGGTGAGACATTAGGTTTTCTGTAACATATGTGAGGGGAGTCAACATCTCAGAAGGGCTTCTCAAAAGCCAGCATGCTAAGAAAGATTAGATAAGGATTTTAACATGAAAATGCTGCTAAGTCATCTGGCAGCACGTAGTTGGTCCAGAATATGAGTATGTTACTGCTGAACTAGTAAATACGGAAAACAGCATTTCCATTGGCTGGTACCTTGCTTATTTATCCATGTTTCCCTTACGATCCTTTCTCCACTGGTGTCTCTGGAGCATTTTAGGACGTGAGCCCAGTTGCGCTGTAGGGACATTTAAGGGCTGATCCACCAGGTAAGGAAGACCAAAGCCAACCTTCATACTGGAAGAAGCCTTGTGTCAATACCAGGACACTGTATCTCAGGACTGCAAGGCTAATATGTCTTTTTCCCTTTTTTACTGTGAGGAGAGCAGTTTCCTAGAAGATGACCTGGCACCTGCAGGCCAGGTTCCTGGATTTCCACAAGAGGATCGTTAAAATGGGAGCTGGAGATGTAGGCAATGTCCCTATTGCCTGTAGCAACTTCCTACTAGCTTCAGCCTATAGACATTGAGGTGATACACACGTGGCATGAAAAGCCTCCTGTCTTGCTGGATACTGTAGTGAATACTGAAGACAGGCAAAGTGGCACACTATCAAGTTGGTGGCCATCACATCCCAGAGTGAGAAGCCCACAGGCTGAGGGACAATTCAGGATGGTATAAATGACGTTCATGAAGAGTCTTATGTGTCTCATCCTTCCCCTCAATAGGACAGGCCCTCAGGGAGTACCTCTGATCATTGAGAAGAAGGATGCTTTCACCTTTTCAACTCCAAATCCCATCCCTTGCCACATCACCAGGCTGCTTGGAAAGGTAATGGCGTTGCCCAAACCCATGACTTAAGCAGTGCTGTGCACCACCAGGAACACCTTGGTTCATAGTGCCTGCAGAGACACAGAAGGTCATTGCAGGATCTGCTTATGGAAGTCTTCCTAAGGGAAATGAGGTGACTGATTGACATTCATCCCATTAGTTACCAGACTCAGATTTTTATCAGGAAAAGGACATATCTCTTGCCAGTGGGAAAGCTGATGGAGAGAGCAAGTCTTACACTTGCCTCTCTCAGAGATGTTGGCTTCAGCCTTCAGACTGAGACTCCTCAGCCCTTCTCCTAGCAATAAGTGCCTGCAAAAATAAGTCTTTCTGCAAAACTCAAGGAGAGATCTTTCTTTCCATCGCTGATAGGACATGTTTGGTGATGAAATAAGATCTTATTAAGGGTGTGGGACTCCCTCCAGAACTGAAGAGATTCAGACCACAACAGTATTCTTGAATCACTCAGTGAGAAAGTACTTCCAAGAGAAGATCTCTCAAGCTGGAAGCTGTTCCACTTTGCATGTAATCAACAAATATTAGGTAAGGAAGAGAGGGAAAAATAACCCCTCGCCATGAGGAGGGTATATTTTTTATGAAATCTACAGATAATTTTTAAATCAGAGCCTGGATCCTCTTTTCTCTGTCTAAATAAACTTCAAATTTTCTCCAGTAAGAAGAGCTGTTCTCCCCTGCATAGTACATCTCAAATTGGAACGAATTTGAATCCCTCAAGCTGTCTGAGGACGGAATCTCCACTATTTTGGGGATGGTCTCCAAAAAGTAACCTTTTGTTGTAATTAATCAGCTACGGTATAAAACATTGTCATTTTCAACTGCACAAACTGTCTGATTTTGGGGCAGATTAGATCCCATAAGTATGCTTGAGGCATGCCAGGCAGAGCTAGTTGTGAGAGGCAACGCAGAGTCTGGGAGTCTTAAAAGGATGTGAGCTGTTCAGTTCTGATGAGACTTATAAGAGTGGGCATAAGTAGATTCAGATTTAAACTCATTGGGGAATGGGGACATGTAGGTTTCTATGGAGTTATATGTAAGGACTTTGGGACGTACATATTGTTTGAGGTGAGTATGTCCGTTTGTTGATTTGTGCCCCAGTCCCTGTAGGATGAGACATTCCTTCTTAGGAATCAACTGGTATATCAGAAAAAAAGACTGACCCCATTCCTTTATGAATTGTGATCCAGTAGGCTGCCTGGCTAGCCACATGTTGTTGTTTTTAATCACCGTAGTGTGATAGGAGGGACCAAGAGCAGCTCAGGAAAGCGTTGTTCTACTTGTGCACGGAGACGCTGACAGATCTGACATTTAATTGCATACATTGTGCAAAACCAGAAGACAGCACTAATCTCTCATAAATCTCCCCTTTTAAATTATGCATTCAGATCACTTTGTCTCTGCTGTAGGTTGTTTCCCCCTGCAGAAACTAATCTTATAGCTGCCTCCATTCAAAGGACCCTCCAGCAATACCCAGGGATGAGTCAGCTTTTCAGGCAGAGGAAACAACTTTGGTCCCTGCAAGTGGCGGAGAAAGTGTTTAAACTTTGACTGAAAATTAGTGTAGCTCTGCGCCTCTTATACTGATTTTCCGACAACTGATGAATCCCTGCAGCTGGCTTCATAATGTCCTTTGCACTTTCACACTTCTGCAGTTCATTCTGGTTCAGCCCTGGTTTCCAAATGAGCCTGATGGTCTTCATTGTCTTGTTTGCCATAGGGATCAGCAGCATGACAACATCCGTGCGAGGGGTTAATCATTCACCTTGTTGGTCCTTTTGTTGTTTACAGAAGAAAAATGGTTTGCAAAAACACCCATATAGGGACAACAAGACCCTAGGAGCCCAGATTGGTAGAGGTGGACAGGGAGGCAGGGCTTACCCAGTGGCATGTGTCAAGGTACCATGTGGTGCAGAGAGCTTTTGGGAGACAAAAGTCCCAGTCTTAAAAAGGTTATGAGAAAATGAAGAGGATGATAGGAAGTGGTTTAATTTTTACCAAGACACCCTTGTTTCTTTCTTTGCTGAAGATGTAAGAGTGAAGCACATGAAGCTGACTGCGCGTGTCTAATCCACTTTGTTTTACTGTTGACGATTGAGTGGAGGGACCTGAGGAGAAGAACGTGTCTCAGAAATGAATCTATTTCAGAGGACTGAAAATCCAGCCTCAGATTTTCCATTGACAGTCGCAAGAATTAGTTAATGAGTCCTCCACGGACATTAATGCAAGTACAGCACCCGTTTCAATCTATTCATTTGGCATTGGGAAGGCCAGCTTGGTGGTTTGATGAGGTCATCTGGAATATGCTGTGACTATGTCCTCAAATATGAGGAGACTCCCAGGAGAGCAATGCTATTTCCAAAGTCCCCTGCCTTTTTCTCAGTTTATCCTGTATACACAGCTGCAATCTGTGATCCCAAAACAGACTATGCTCATTGAAAGCATTGCTTACAAATTAGTGTGCTAACATCCATTTAAATTATTATTCTCAGTTTATCTCTTGGAATGCCTGGGCCTGGATTCCCTCTGCCTAAATCATGCTCCTCCTGTCTAAGACAGTACAGGAGCAGCTCATTATCTCTTCGGGGGAATAGCTTGAATATTCCTACATGATGAGAACAACTTAGCTTCATACCGGAATCTAGACATGCCACTATCACCTATTTCTACCCCATAGCTGGAAGGCTTCCATACAGATCTCCTCTTGTCCAAAGCAACTGCTGACATTCTTTGCCCACTCAAGTCTCTTGGTTAGGTTTATAAAAAAAATAGGTGGGGGAAATAGCTATAACCACAGTACCTGTTTTTCTAAAGAGTCTGGGCCAAAGGATCTCATACATAGATTTCAGCTTATGGGTTCTTACTGGTTTGCTGGCAGGGAGGAGTTCTTTGCTCTGTGAGTAATTGAGGGGAGTCCTTGATCAGCCCTCGCCCCTGAGGGTTGTCTTCCCCACCTGGTGACCTCTGCATTTACAAAGAAGCATGGATTCCACCTTAAATGACTTTCCTTCCTCTGTGAGGAGTAAATGATATGCTGTGGACCATATTTTTCCCAAATGCAAATCCATCTGTAGAGACATGGGCATGGATGAAGACGTAGCTCACAACTCACGCAATGTATCACAAATGCATTTCTTTGTGCTGGCCTAATTCTCTAGTCTGATTTGAAGGATAAACTCTGAAAAGTACAGAACTGTTTTTAATTAAAGCAGGTATTTGGTCACCTTTGTTAAACTGGAACTAACTACCTGCACACCAACTTGTGCACATCACCTGTGATGTCATGTCCCAAATGGAAAAATGACCAGACATCCATGTTTATGTCACATCGTTCTGGAAAAACAGTGAAGAAAGACAAGAACAGTAGAGTTGTGCCTGAAGCCACAGGAAATGCCAAGAAACCTGGATTTCCTAAAGCTTGAACACGTTAGGATAAACTTTAGTCATATTTCAACAATGTTTAGAGCAATCCTACCTCTGGCTTTAGTTCAGGTTCGTTCTCAATAGAAAGATGTAAAACAAGTAGCAAAGGAGGTGGTTGAACTTTAAGAAGGTCTTGAATAAAGTTGACAGAGAGACCGACAGATAAATCATGGTGAACTTTGAAAACTAATTTATTCAATTTAATACTAATCTGAATCTATTATTTTTCTCATTTACCACTGGGACCATCTGCATGAGAATAAGATCTCTGTTTCTTAGATGGTCCTTTGCTGCTGGTGCACAGCCACTGGCACATGGCAGCAAGATCCCTGCAGTGCTGCAAGTCCTGTGGGACTAGGCATGTTTTTTGACTCTGTTCTCTCAAGGGAGGGACTGAGAAGCTGCTTATGGGCCTTGTGGTGTCTGTGTATTATAAGCTGATCGTAATTTACTACTTTGAAGAAATACACCAAATACCCCTGCATGATGTTTTTATGCAAAATTTCTGTAGTAATACATTTACCAAAAATGACTGTATGAATATTTCTTTTAAAATGTCATGAAGCAACAGAAAACACACATTCAGAAAGCAAAAATCCTTCTATCTTTTCCTCTTCTGAAACAAAATATGATAACATCTCTTTAAACATTTGCTTTGTTACAGAGGGACCTGGACCTCAGCTCAACAGTCGGGTTTCATCACCCAGAATCATAGTCTGGATGCTGCAGGTGAGCATGGGGATGACAAAAAGGGCTTCAGCCCGCCAGTGTGGTCAGCCGACAGACTTGATCACTCTGAGAGCCTGGTTTGATTTTCTGCCTGTCCAAAAAATGTCTTTGGACTTTCAGACTGGAAGCTGCAGGTGCTGCATGGTTGTTGACCTTGGAGCAGCTCAGCCCGTTTGGTACTCGGCCCGCATGGTCTGCACATGTTTCATCTGCTTACAGGAAAAACTGCAGCTCAGATTTGAGGTTTACTGGGAGTCTTGTTAGTCTTCCATAGAAAAGCATGGCTGGCTCAAAGATGGTTTTTTTGGTCTCTCAGTGCCCTTGCTTGCAAGCCACGATGCTCTCAATCAAGTGGAAATGGATATAATATTCCTACAGTTGCTAGCACCCTGCTGCTGGCCCAGCCGTTTGCAGGGTAACCCCACTCCAATCCACATCAGGGCCCTCCAAACAGCTGCGACAGCACCGTGTCCTACAGACATACGTCAGGGAATATTGTGGGCTGGAGAGAGCCCACAGAGTTTAGCTTCTGAGGATTTCACTCCTCCGTCCTTTAAACAATAGTTGCACTCATTGCAAACAAAGTAGAGGCTGTGTGTGCTCCAAGATGCTAATGAATGTTAGCACCATAGACAGTCAAACATTCCTTTCATTGGCTCAGGAAAAATAAATGTGACAACATTTTCAACTTTTTGTCTTAAATTGCCTCGGATTGAGGCCAAAATCGTGTCATTTGTTTTCATGTGGGTAGACTTCTGCAAATGTCAGGCAGCGAGGAGGTTTCTGCACAGATGATGTAGGGCTGAGCTGGATGAGACCACTCGAGTGGTTGTGGCTTCCAGTCCTCCTGTAGGACTTCGAGCATGGGCTCAACTTTTCTGTACAGGGAGCAGTTCTTCTAAGTTGGGGAGGCTGTTCACAGTACAGGAGTTTGAACATGGGTGTAAACCTCTGCCTGACCAGGTTTGAGGTTATTATCTGTGCAAACGTGACTGGTACATTATAACTAGCAATTGTTAAGAAAAGGGCTTAGAGATACAATCACAGCTTTAACACCAAGGATTATGCAAGAAAATAGAGACAAAAGGGGAATTCTTTTCCTTTTATTATATTTCTGAGTACAAGTATTATGAAAGAACTCTGCATGCATTTTTTCATCATTTTCCCACAGTCATTTATAATAATCTCTTGGAAGAATCAAACTGAAACTTCAATCCTTACAGGAAAAATTTGCCCGCTCATGCATTTGCTTTGTTATCTACTTGTTCATGTGAGCTCAGACGGTGCCATGAAATGGAGTTTACATCCAACCTTCGAAAAGGCAAAGCTTATTTGGGCAAACCGCATACAAAGAGTTAAGAGTTACACAAAGCAGATCCCAAACCCAGGTAGTGAGATACTAAGTCTGACAGTTTCAGCAAGTCCTCTAGAGCAGACTACAGACTGTAAGATGCATTTTAAAATCACCTAGGGGAGAAAAAAAAAAAAGGTGGGCTCTTCTAACATGGGTCAGAAACACTAATTAGCTGAAACTGTTTCTCATGTCCGGTAACTCAGCAGTTCCCCTCCAGCCTCTTTGTCAGAGTATCTGCATAAAAATAGCGACAAACAGCCTCTGACTCCTTCTAAACACAAGTTGGGCTTAAATTTATCTCCCATAGTGCTTCCTTGTGACAGTGGCGATGACAGTGTCGATTAGATAGGGCTGGCACTTCACACCATGTGTCACTCCTCATTATCTGACAAGAGCCCCTGCGAGAAGCAGGTGCCAGGGAATGAAAGATTAGGTGCAGTGTGTGTAATCAGCCTAAATCCCTCATTGCCTCTGCCAAGTGATAACAAAACTTAGGTGGCTCTCTCCTTTCCACAAATTCTTCCTCTCTTTCACCATGCTCGTGAGTCTGCAGGTTTAATTACCGTAACAGTGGCTGAGAAACCGCATGGTGGAGACCAGCGTTTCCAGGACGAGGTGGGTTGTGGACCACAGATTTGTATTCCAGGTGATTTCTGTTCTCCGAGGAGTATGCACCTAATTACGCCGTCTTAAATAAACGTGCAGAAGTTCCTCTCTCTCCCTTCTGTGCAGAGGTTTAAGCTTTTCTTCCTCAGTTTCAGAAGATCCTCTTTAATTCTCCCTAATGGCTCTCACACTCCCCGCGAATAAGCAAGTGAATTTTGCAAGTGAATGAACATAATGAAAAACCAAAGTGTGAGTCTTGGCGACATGGGCGGATTTTGACACTTGCCACGTTAGGTTTAATACTTCTTAATGTGCCAGTCAACATTCAACAGTGCGGCTGTTAGAAATGAAGTTCCAGTAATGAGATCTAGCAAGCTTCGTAGAAAAAAAGACAACCGTTTTTCGGTGCCAGTTACTGACGAGAACTACTTGGGCTTTCTGCACGCTTTCAGAGACAAATTGCTCCTCAGATGTGAAATGAGAGCACGGGCTTGTTGGGAGAGAGCCAGGCCACGCTGGGTAAGACTCAGACACCTGGCTATGGGAAACGATTCATGCACGCTGGCCACAGAAAAGAAAACACTTAGCTATCTTTGGGGAGGGATCAGCTACCACTCATTGTCTCTGGGCTGTCCCCGGTAGAGGCTGCAATCAACTCGCCTGTTAGAGATACACATGGGAAGCCTTAAAAGAGGCAAAACAGGCAACTGCCATCCACACGTGAGAAATTACGGACCACAGGAAAGTGAATGGGCAAAACGGAAACATTCAGTACTGGCCAGGGGTCATGGATTCAGGTTACAGCTGGTGAAATGGCAAACGTGATGAATGGAAACCTCTCAGTGTTTCGCTGGAGGGCTGAGGTGTTAATGAGGAAGAACAACAGAAAATACGCCTGTCTACCAAAGAGAATAGACTAAAGCCAATAGACTAAAGCCAGCGAGGGAGGAGCATGACTGTGTGTGGGGAAAGCAAAGGGCAGTACTATGGTGGTGGCTAGTAGAATTCAGAATCACTGGCCACAGTCAGCATCTGTGGGCACCCCTGCTTTTTCCTGCCAACACAATCCCATACCATCAACCTTACAGTTTAATTGTGGCTGGACAAAGCACCAGATGATGCTTGGTGGGGAAGACTCTTACTACTGGGAAGTCAACTCCAAGCTCTCTTTGATTTTTTTTGTCATACCAAATGTATATTAATAAAACCCACATGGTTGCTGCTTTGATAGATGCGTATAAGGTGATCCTTACAGTGCGCTGATGTGACATTGCTGTGCCAGGCAGCAGCGTTACTGCCTGGCTTAAATGCCTGCCTGAGCATGTCGACCTTCCCAGGAGTTCAGATGTACCATTGATCTCCTTCCACAGACCGAAATCCAAGCCAGGAGCTTCTGTTTTCCGTTGAAGCTCTGGGTATTTGTTGGAAAAATAAAAGGATCCTCCTATCTCACAAGGAAGCACAAGCCCAATTTAGTGGGCTCAGAGGAACATCTTCCCCTCCGCAGCAAGAGGCCGTGGCCCTGCGCTAGCTGGGAGGCAGGCACGATTTGACAACAGCTGATGCAAACATTTCCCAGACCCTGGGGGAAAACATTTAGTCATACAAAAATCCCAGTTGGTTGCCTCATACTTAAACTGCTACCCTGTGCAGCTGAAAAGTTAATTTGGGAAAAATGGTTGGATGACAAAGTAAGGAAAATATGGTTAAATGCTCTGAATTTTATTTTTAACAATTGATGTCGCTGGTAGATGTAGTCATACTGGTAATCCGTATTTAGAAGTCTGCCATTTGATCTTTGTGGTCATAGAGTATGTGTTTCTGTGTACTGACCATGAAAATAGGAAAAAAATCCACTGCTGATTGTCTGCTCAGGAATAGGGCTTGAGCAAGAAGGACGCATCAACTAAAATACATGGGGTTTTATAGGCAATAATTTCTACTCTGTGCATGTTTGCTTTTCTGTATGAAAATTGAAGCTATGCTGAGTATTTCTGGTGTTGTGCTAATTGCAATCGACTCACAAAAATAATATTTCTTGTTTGGCACTTATTGAATGTCACCGATTTTCCAGTCTTGCTCCCTGACCCATAGGCTGAACATCTCTGAGCTCCACTGAACCCTTGCCAGTTATATGGCCAATTATTGCAAACTTCGGAGAGTAGGAATCTACCTCTTCCGCGTGTGCCATCACTGTGATACCAAAATAATAAAAGCCTTTGAATATTACACCTGGGCTTGGCTATTGAGAAGTGAGGAGCTACTTCTGCAATGAGGCATACTTGTTACTGGTCAAGCTGAAACCTGACTCCTGAAACAATCCTCTGGGAGGCATCATTATTGCTTCAATTTCCCGAAATATCCAATGCAAACAGGTAGTTTCTTTTGATGACCAGTTGGGCAGTCTCGTCTGTGAAGAGCAGTTCACCATCTCTGTAGGAAGGCAGAGTGGCAAGCAGGCCTGCAAATGCCCCAATGTACAAACCAAAAACAAATAAAACCTCTTTTCTACTGTCAAGTGGCGGAAAACACATATTCATTACTCAGATCTTATTTCACTGTCATATCATGACCCCAAAGGTGAATGGTTTTCAAGGATAAATAACAAGAGATGTTCAAAAGCCGGAGTATGTGAATGGTAATGATAGGTTTGTCTACATAGGCAGCTAAGTCTGCTCTCCAGGTATGAAAACCACATCAGATATATGCTCATGTTTGGCCACTTGCAACCTGAAGTCTTTCTGCTGCTCCAGTGATGCTATAGGCCCTCCACATGGTGCTTGTGTGTAGAAAAAGCATCCAAGTCAAATCACACAGTGTTCACAAGAAAGTCACTTTTAGAATAAGTTGTAGGGATACACAAAACCTCTTTCTGCAAGCAGATGTTTGGCATCTTGAACCATGATCTGTGGCTCAGCATTCATTCTCATTACATGAGCATGGAAATCCCAGAGGGACTGGGAGCTGATGGCCCTCATAAGCGTCCTAGTGTGCTCAGTGGAGGCAGAGAGTCTGTGAGTTTCTAGTGGCCTCTTACAAAGCTGTGGAAGAGAAAAATGTATTTTAAGGCGTACAAGAAAGCAATGGAGAGAGTATATTTTACAGAAATTATCTAAAAAGGCCCTCAAGACTAATTGTGTAAAGTGGTTAGGAAAGTGTAACAGCCTTCAAGATATACTTACCACTTCTCAGAGAAGACAGCCTGAATTGGCTAGATCCAGTATAGTGCCCCAGTCATCAGCTGGGTCAAAACTGTTGTTAACTCTAGCGCACCGTGTGTTGTGCACAGGATGCCTGTGCAATAGACTGTATATCACTTTATGTGCATAAAAACTGAAAGCCAGTTGAAGAACTGCAAGGCTTGGCCATGGAGATGCAGCTGATGTGCTCAGCAGAGGTGTACACAGCCTCACATGTATTTGACTGGCCCAAGAGCTGCTGGCGTTTGGAGGGTTAAACGAGGTTCAGTGTGTCAGTAAGATTGAGAATGGTCACATATTTGGCCTTTTCTTTATTCTGTCTTTTATTTTAGAACTGACAAACACAGCACTGCTGTGTCCTTTGGGGGACTCTGACACAGGAACCACCTTCAAATCTTCCTTGCCGTCTAAGGGGCAGGTGGGGAGGGAAGGAAGGGATGGACAACACAGTATTTGTGCGCGCGTGAAAAAGTAGCTGGAAATCGCTGTCCTCGGGGTCAATTTGAAGTGCTGACTCACTGTGCAAAATTACCATGCTGCGTCAGTTGACAGCAGCGTTGGTGAATCCAGAGAACGTCACCACGTGGAGGGAACATGCCAACCCTACCTGTGAATTGCAGTGCTCTCTGAGTCTTACCCAACTTGCCTTCCCGGATGGCTGAGGGGCTTTCATAGCCACCGGCTGTTTATTTATTTTGGGGTTTCTAATTGTTGCTATGGTAATATTTAACATTTGCATCCCGAAACTTACCTTGTTCCAACCTGCTCATTGTCTAGACAGCCCGCGTTGGAGGAGAGAAATTATCCATGCTATAGAAACTGCAGCCTGGATTCCTGGCTTTTCTTTTTTTTTTTTTTAGAACCAGGCAAACTGAAAGTACTTGTCCTACTTTCTAGTCAGTAAGCTGAAATTCTGCATGTTTAATTATAAATCAAATAATTGACTACAAAGCCATTGTGGTATGGCCTTCCATGCTGTTGATGGTTTTAATTGCAAACTGTTACATGATGTGCTTCAGTAACAAAGAATGAGCCCTGAAGTAGAGGAGGAAATGTCCTACTTTGACTCTATTTTTACAGTCAGGATGCAGGAAATTTTCCAGTGTGTCATTCCTCTCCATGATGGACGTGAACAAGAGAACTGAAGGCCACATGAGATGCCAGTTGGGGCTGATGGTGCATTCTACATTTGTGGGAACTGCACAGGAAGTTGCTGAAGACTCTTCCTGATGCCCCTTTATCGGGGCACACCTTTGTGAGAGTCATGGTCTTCCTGATCCTCAAAGAGGCACTTACATGGCTCACCCCGGAGTTGAGGACGAGGCAGATCATGGTGTGTGCACTGAGAGCCTTCATCACATCGAGTGGCACCCCTGACTAATGGTTACAGATGTGAGCAAGCAGAGGGTGATGCCAAAGCTCCCAAACACCTCATTGACCACAGAACCACTCATTGCATGAAGAGGCAGGTGCACCTCTCTCCTCTCCCTGGCCACAGGGATCCTAATCGCCCCCATCTCCCTGTGAAACTCTGTAAAATAACAGCCTTTGATGCCAGAGCCTGTAAGAAGAGTCTCGATGGAAGTTGGAGGCTCACTTTTCCTCAGGCTCTCCAGTGGTGCCAGGCACAGGGCTGACACACATTGAATCCTCTAGGAGATGGTGGCACCCACTTCTGCTGGACCAGACCACTCTCTTTTTCTCCCACTGCGCTCTGTCTTGTCAGTAATCTCCTTGTAGGTACTGGAAAGTCTCCCTGAAGCTGTCACCTGTCCAGTCTGAACAAGCTCACATCCCCCAGCATCTCCTCACAGGGCAAGTGCTCCAACTGTGTATCCCTCTGCTTGAAGTCCCTTTGGGTCATCAATGACTTTCCGGAATCAGGGGCCCTAAAAATAGACACAGTGCTCCAGATGTGTTCTAATAAGTGAAAAGTAAAGGGCAATAATTAATTTTCTTAGTGTACTGAGTAAGCTTCTGTTGATATAGCTGAAAATGCTTTCTTCTTTCCAGATACTACTGGTTCAAGCATTCGCCAGGCTCCACGCTTACTCTGTGAGGTGAGGGCTGCCTCGAGTCCCCGTGCCCTCCCTGTTTGGTAAGACCCTCACCCTGGCCCCACAGAGCTCCTGCTGCACGTGTGCGTCTCCTACCCAGTGCCCAGCCTCTGAGGGCTGCCTTGAGCCTGTGCCGGAGACACCTCCACCAACTCCACCAGGGCCCTCTCCTTGCTTCAGAATCCTTCCCAGGCACGGAGTGGTGAGATCCCTTATCACGGAGGCATTGGCACTTCTGAGGCCATTGATGGAGAAACTATGTTGGAGGAACTGTGTCTCCAGTGTTGGACTCCCAGTCTGCGGGAGGTGTCAACACACTGGAGAAACCTCAGACGAGGGCCATCAAGGCAGATAGAGGAGGCAAGAGCACTAGTTGTACAAGGAGAGGCTGAGGGAGCAGGATTTGTTCATCCTGGAGAAGAAACTGCAAAGAGGGGATCTATTTGCTATCTGCAACTACCAAATGGGAGGATGTAGAGCCAGGCTTCTCTCAGAGGCGTAGAGGGAATGGACACATCTCAGCCAGAGAAATTTTGATCAGGTACCAAGAAAAAGGTATCACAGAGAAGGTGATTGAGCACTGGAACAGGCTGCTCAGGGACGTGGGTTCTCTGTCCTTGGACACACTCAAAACCAAACTGGACATGGCCCTGAGGAACTTCTTCTAATTGCACTTGCTTTGAGCAGGTGACCTCCTGAGGCCTCCTCCAACCTGAGTTTTTTTTGAATTTTATAATCTGGAAAATTCTTCACAGAGCAGACAACATGAATGTTTTCATTGAACTGTGTCTTCAGTAGTGAGAAAGGAACTCTGTCCACAACTGTACCAGGAAGCAGGCCCTCTGACAGCTCCTCCAGAGGTCCTGGCTGCTCTTTTCCACTAATCTCCTCCACCTATTTCTGCCATCTCCACCCAGCACCCCACCAGGCTGCAAAGGATCATCTAGAGGAAGGTTTTGAGACGGTGCTTGTACGGTACCTTAAGCACATCAAAGTGAGAAAGATGAATGAGATTTTCCCTCAGCAGAGTAACCTGAACTAGGAATGATCTTCACCTGGGCTGGAGGCAGGACCCATTGTCTGCTTGGTGTGGGGCAATGAGTGCAGATGGGGAAGGACCATCAGTCCTCTAGCGCCTCAGGAGGAGGTTAGGAGGAGGCTGGGAGGTGGTAACTCAGACAGAAACATCTCAGAGGAAAAACGCAGTGCTAGTGGCAGGTGCCTGTTGAAGGTAAGGACAGGTACAACTTCAACAGATCAGGAGAAGCAGGGAGGGGAGAACAATCGTGTGTTGTGTAGCCAGACATGCTCAGGGACTTGCTAAAGGGAGAGAGAGAAGCTGCAAATCTCTTAAAAGTAATTTTTTCTCTCCTTCTGTCCTCAACTGTTTATCCCTTTGGATCTGTACCTGCATGGAAGACCTTCTCAGAAGCAGATGTACACTCATTTGCTTTCTTTTCCTTAGAAAAGAAATCCTGAAAGCCACCACCAAGATGAACTGAAAAACACTCTCTCCTTCATCCATGGACAGGAAAGTCTGGAGCCTTTCTTTGTTGAACGCAGAGACTGAGCAGGGCCAATTACCTACAGTGACAAACAGTGTTACAGCGAGTCTTTGGGCAGAATAAATGTAAAATCCTTCAAGTCAGCTACGACATCTTTCAGACATATTTAGTCACTGAAGCTGAATATCCCCAGCTGTGTTAAACTGTTAAGCTGTTGAGTTTCCGTTTGCGAGCCACTGACAAAACGTAAGCTGAAGTAGACTTGCTGTGCCTGCTCTTGCCTAGCGCAGCTGAGAGGAATGAAACTTAAAGCTCCAATCAATTCAAGTTTCTTGGAAAAACACCCGTGTCCTTCATGCTGGCGATGTGTTCCAGTGTCTTCCTGCTACAGCACGTTTTTTTCTTTAGCAATGTCTAGGGATCTGACTCCTTAAACAGGGACAAGTGGGCTGCTGCCTTGTTGCATAATGGAGTCTCTCTTGACCTTGCTCTCCTAAGCGTACTGACGTGGCTGTGCAGAACAGAGCATCTCTGTGCTCAGGGAATTTTTTTAGTCTTCAAATTCTTTAAGTAGTAAGAGAAATCCTTTTTCTTTTCTCTTGTATGCAACAGCAGTTTCTAGGCAGTATTGACTAAAAATTCTCTATTTTTATATGACTAACTATAGCAGCAAAAAAGCTAAATGGTTGAGATTACTGTGAGAACTTGAAGTCCAATCTCTAATTATTTTTTTTTTAACCAAACCACAGCATATGCACGCATGAAGACCAAAAAAAACAAGAAAGTATAAAAGGGAAATCAACAGGACAAACCAGCTGACAAATATGTGATTTAAAGCTAATATGGGGAAGTATAAATCTCCCTGAGAGGTTGCACTGTTTCAGTGTGAAGTTTGTGAAGCAGAGCTGAGCCTTCTGTTGGTTTCCCCTGTTCCACCCTTCCCGATGGGCGCTGCTCGGAGAACGCCTCGCACCAGTGCTTCTCCGGCTGCCAAAGGCACGGTGTCGGCAGCTGACCCTCTGCCAGCGAAGCCTGATGGGTTGGGTTTTTTTCTTAATGTGATAAGAAGAAGCAGGGAAGGTTGTTGATATGGTGGATGCTGTTTAGCAGGGTTGCCTCCTGCCCAGAGGTCCAAGAATTGTAATCCAGGTGCCTTGGATGGCTGTCCAAGACTGCTGGGGCCAAGATGAAGTAGGGTCGCTCCCAGGCAGAAGTAGGGTTGCTCCCAGAGAGGAGGATTTGAAAGAGAGGGTTCAGGACAGAGCTCAGCTCGCAGGCAGCAGTGGTGCCCTGCCTGCCAGGGACCCGGCAGAGATGCCCAGCTGCAGGGATGCAGGCAGAGCTCCCCATCACCCAGGGGAAGGGGGAACGTGCGCTCTAGCTGGCATCTGGCCACTGCTGAAGAGAAAGCTGCGTATGGAGAAGTTGGCTGCAGTGGAGCAGCAGGTTTTTCTTTTCCAGCCGTATTTCTCTGCAGCCCCAAGAGCAAATGATACTGGCCATGTGTTGAGCGAAGCACTATTGCCGTGGTCTTTATTAATGATTACGGAAAGCTTTGTTTATTGATCTCTGATTAAAATCTTAAATTAGATGCAAATTCACTGCTTCACCTATGATCCTGGCGAATGACGGAGTCAGACCTTGGTGCAGCAGAGCTGGCTATCATCCCTGGCAGCTATGTTGCTCTCAGGCCTTCGATAACCTGGCAAAGATTGCTAAAAACTCCTCAGCCACATGCTAAACCCCTGCAAGGTACAGAGCAAGCCCGTGCCTGTAAGGGGTGGGAGAGAGCTGATGGCTCCCTCGCTGGGAAGGTTGGGTGAAACCTCTCCCTGCTTGGGTGGGACCAGGCACCCTTTCCCTCTTGTCCCAAAAAAGCCCCAATGCACAGCTGCTGAAATCCATGTGTTGTCAGCACATGTGTTTGAGAGGCTGCAGACCTGGCTTGGGGCACTGGAGGATTTCTGAAGGATGCTCTTTGTGCAGTGAAAGGGGAAGGAGATGGGAGAAATCTCCTTTTTCTTATAAACTTCTGGAGGGTAAGTTATCACTTTGGCAATATTTTCAGCCAAAATACCAGTGGATAGCCCAGCTTTTTCTCAGCTGTGTGCAATGATGGGGAAAAACACCCAGCTAGAGCCTCATGGAGGCAAAAGAAGCTATTTGCTACCTATTTTTTTATGTTTGTGGCTAATGAGTTTAAGGTAAGCTCTTGCTTAAATGGATTTTGTGTTAGTAGCTGAAGAAACTAATACTTGTAGTCATTTTTCAGAGTCAAAATTGGGTTTTGAATGACAGGTTATATTTCTCCCCCCACCCTTGCAAGGGCTGGCGACAGCTGGAGAGACCTGATGCTAGAGACTGAGGCAAACCTGTGATGATTTTTGCCATGTTTCTATACTGCCTGAAGATTATCGTTCCTGTTCTCCCACCACAGCACTCTCTTGTTTAAGGTTATAGGTGGTTCATACCAACTTGGATGAAGAAATCGCTTCCCAAACAGAGTTAGGGAGGCAGAAAATAAATGGATCCCAGCGGCTGACTGGGTTCGCTGCTCAGCTGAATAAACTGCTCAGAGGGGACAGAAAACACTGCGTCATTTAATTTGCTTCTAAATAAGTAAGCAGCTCTATCATGTGCTCTCTATTTTCTCAACTACTTCGAAATGACAAAGTATTTGTCCACTTGATTTGGTGGAAGGACTCCCCTATAAACTTAACAGAGAATGAATCGGGGTAAACTCTAGTGCCTGAAGTCAGTGGGAGTTTTGACTATTTCTATCCATAGCATCCATTTAACAATCTAACTTGGCATACATAATTTAAAATTCGAGGTTTTCAAGAAAATGCTGTAATTTAATGGAGATTAATGCAGGAACTGAATGAACTTTACAAACTAGCTATTGAGAAGGAAGTAATTACCTTAGCCTCACCCAAACCAGGTTTAAGAACTATATACAATCCTTTCTGAAAGTAGAATAAGAGTGTGATACAGATTGGTTTCATACACAGGACCTGGAATGGGGAAAAAGAACTGTTTTCAAGATAAAAGCTCAGATACAGTTTTATTTACGACTGCAATCAGCACTGTATCGATAAGCTGCAATCCTAAACAGGATTTTGCAGAGCTGAAGTGGCTGCTGAAGCACTTTGGAGGCCTGCATGCAGACCGGGTGCCTTGAGCTGCTCTTTTAAATGTAAATTTTAATTATTTTAGTGTATGTATACAAGATAAAAAACAGTGAAAAGGCATTCTTTCCTCTTGTTTTTAAGGAGACCACACCATCTCTACATATCTCACCAGCAGTGTAATGATTCATTGGTGTCCAGCCAAACAGCACTTGAAAACTGCCGGGGCCATGTCCTGTGCAGTGCTCTCCCACAGGGGTGCAGCAACAGAGCCAGAAAAAAAGGCTGTGCTGCTTGGACGGTGGGGCGAGTGCCAGTTTTGAATGCCAAGTACCATTTTGCATTACAGATTGAAGTCTCTAATGGACTAATTCCTCATTAGAGTCCTGTGGCATAGATGTAGGAAGGCAACCTCCTGAGACCAGGAGGGCTCATGAAGGACACTTTCCTACAGATGCCCAAGCTGCAAATCCTTTGGTGCCTCATGGGGGCTGAGCCCCGATCCAAGGGTACGGGGCATTTGTGGTTGTGCTGAGCAGAGACTGCAAAGACTTTTCTTCAGCGGGTACTGCTAGAATGTCTTCATCACCTCTCTGCCTGGTTTTATGGCATGAGCAGGACTTGATTTCTGAGATGTCCATCCCTCCAGGTTGGGTCCAACCCAGGTGGCGGACTGCGAAGCTGTGGGAAGCCAAGAGAGGAACATGGCCCCGCAGCATGCAGACCAAGGTGGCTTTTGTGCAGTGCTCAATCTCTGCAAAAGCTCTTCCTCCTCATTGCTGCGGGAGAGCATTGGTGTTCCTCCAGCTTCAAGTTGACACACCAGCAGTTGAGGATACTTCAGCAAGCTAGACAAGCTTGCTGGGTTGTACCAGAGCCTAAAAAAGGAGGAATTGATAGCTTTCAAGAGCACAGCTCGCTAACAGAAATCCACCAGAGTTCATGGCTGGGCCTGGGATGATAATTTTTTAATCAAAATAACAGTTTATCATGCTCTCTGAGGCCAAACAGGATTGGGCTTTGACGATTATCTGCTTCAGGCCTGAAGAAATGACTTGTCTGTTTCTCTAAGGCCTCTCAGCAGCTCTAATAAAAGATGTTTCTCTCCCCACAAGTTCAGGTCCTTAAAACTAGAGCAACAATCCTATTAAAGGCTTGGTTGTTTTGCCGTTTAGAGTAATAACATTTTTTAAAAAGGAAAATTTTCCTGCATTTTTTAATGAAAAACATAACGGTGGGAAGTAGCAACCACAAACACAGACTTCTACAAATCACACTGCAAAAAAATCACATTAAATCTTGTAGTAAATGGCCTTGGCTGTTTAGAAATTCTTTCATATACTGGAGGGCTTTCCATGAAAACCCCCTGCTGGGCTCTTAAAAGCAAATTTACAGAATTTCTGAGTGTTTGGACTTGCTCCAAATTGTGCCATTGAGATAAAAATGCTCAGAAAAGTAAAACCACTGCTGTTTTATCTTATGATGATAACATGATCTAATTTGATTGTTGTTTTTTGCCTTGACTGCATGAAGTGAATTAGCTTGCCCAAAAGGGAGGTGAATATAGATCGTTGGAACCAGCTGAAGCAGGTACCCCTTGAGAAAATAAGCTCTTAATTCCATAGGCACTTCCCTGGGAAGGAAACACAGAAATACTTTGTGAGGGCTGAGCTGGTGAACAGAAACATGCTTTTTTTCTTTTCTTTTTTTTTTCCCCACTCCACATAGACACTGAACTGAGCCACCAAACTTGAGAGCAGCTTAGAACGGCTGTTTTCAGAGCTGAATTCCTTGATTTCCCACCCTTAGCCGAGGTCAGAGCTGTTCCTGGGAGCTACATGGCAGCTTGGAAATAATCAAGTTACGCTGAATAGATCTTTAAAAAATGCTTTATGTGGAAATATATGAGGAAAATATACCTTCCCTTCTAAGATGTTTGCCTGTGTATTAAATACTTTCCACTGTCTCAGGAGAGCCTGGCAAGCACATACAGCCCAGTGCATATAGTTTGTCAAAGCCTAATGAACTCTTTAGTTGAAGTTCTCTGCGGCTTTGTGGGGATTAGGCTAGCAACCACATTTGTGCTTCAAGCTGAAAGGAATCAGTCTCCGTAGGCAATCTGACTTCCAGAGTGTTTTCCTGTCAAAATCTGTCTCAAGAAAAATTTATTCTCTTCTTTTGCCTTCTTTCCACTCACCTCCTTCTCTCATGTGCATGTATGTACCTTTGGCACATCCATTCAGATCTTTCAGGGGTTTCACAAAGTTGAGAAGCAGGAGACCACCCGCCAGCAAAAATATTTCCTATAGAGATCTCTCCTCTCCACTGGACAAGTGTTCTTCTGGACACTTCTGGTCTGCACCACCCCACATCCCCCTTAAAAAAAAAAAAATAAAGAGGAGGTGATTTCCTGGAAAAGGAAAAAAATAATTGTCCTTTATGTGAAAGAAGAGAATTCAAGCACAAAACACACATCTTGTAGAAATTAGAAATTACTCATTTTCCTCAGAGGTAGGGAACAATAATTGCCCTGAAAATTTTGGAAGAAAACTCAGACTGGCTGTGTGCATAGAGATAAATCTTCCATCCACTTCTAATCTGCTTGACAGCACCCACAGTGCAGATTCACATGCTGCATGTGCACCCTTGCTTTGGTTGCTGGAAACCTGGTCCCTGTGTGGGTGTACATTCTGAAAATCTCCCACTGTTGCCTACCTTCATGTTTCTCCAGTTGTCCTGTCTGTCACCAGAGCTGTGCTGGTGCTAGACTGAAAGGCAGCACCTTCAGGGAAAGCTCCCACGTGCATCGTCTTCCTGACATGGGAGACGTCTGAGATGGGTTAGGATTTTTTTTGGGGGGGGGCGGGGGGAACAGTATGAGTCATTCTTTGTTTCTCTGGGCAGAAACACATGGTAAGCAGCAGCGTTACGGATGAGGGGCTGAGGTGTTGAGTGCATATTCTCCAGGTGTTTCGTTTCCTCGTGGAGGCAATAGGAGATCGTTGCTCTCACTCTCCAAGACTGGTCTTGGGTAAATCCCATGGCGTTAGCAGGAGAGTTATGAAGACATGTGCATCTTGTGATGCCAGGATAGTTGACAAGGTGTTTTTGTAGAATTGTGACGCCAATGAGCTATTGCTTTTAACTGTCTCCACAGCAAGCTGCAGCTGCAGCTGACAGCTGGAAAGGCAGGGCAAGAACCAAAATGGTTTCTGTGTCACTACCTGTCGCTTGACAGTCCCTTCTCTTTGCTGAACCATAAGGTTATCGTTTGTCTTTTCAAGAAGCAAAGTCTTCATGTGTCAAGTCATAATGCTCAAAGAGAAAAAAACAAGGACTAAATACAAGGACTGAAAAAACCAAGGAGCTAAATACTTCACCGGACTGTAAGGAGCAGACAAGTTGTCAGAAGATTTAATGACTACATCTTACAGTGTGTCTTTCACCCTGGTACCTGCCTATGTGTGTGCTCCTACCCCAATGACAGGGAAATAGCTTCTGCCTCATTTGCAGGATCAGCTATGTATCACAGGAGAAAGCTGCAGAGTACCTGGGTCATCTTTTTCATTTGCTTGTGCCTTCAGTACCTCACACGCTCATTCCAAAGCTGTGCAGCAGCACCTACCACCTCTGAAGCAGCAGGATGCTGTGGCAGCCATAGTCTCTCCCTCCTGCTCCACTTGAAAGGGATTTTCAGAGGGTAAGGCTGAGGCACTTATTGCAAATTGCTTCTAGGGTTTCCTTTGCCGTGGTGCCGGCCTCTCCGCTTCCCGCCCCTGTCGTTTCAAACTCCCCCTGATCTGTGTGGTCTGACCCAAAACTGCAAACCACAGAACAAATTTTGGGAGAGCACAAGGGCCTGGCTGTTCTGCATTCAGTGTTGTACTCAAGCCTCACGGTTGTACTTCTCATCAATGCATGTAACCACGTTTCCTGCTTCTCATTTCTCTGCTCTCTCTTAGAGCAATCATCTTTTTACGAATGCTGATTATGTCTTGCCACAAACTGGTCTGGAAAAGTCTGAGGAGCAGAGGTGCCTTTGAATTTGAAGAGGAGATGAGTGACTCTGGGTGCCCAAGGGGAGCAAGCTTTTAAAAAATCTGAGAACCTTTTCCTTGGCTTCCAGAGGGCGGGTGCCCATCATGTTCTCAAAAAAGCTGCTAGATTGCACCAAACTTTGAAGCACTCAAAATCACTAGCAACTTCCTTAAACTCCAGTATACGGACATGCCAAAGGCTCGTCAGCTATAACACATGCCACAGGATATATTACACTCCACGTGCCATAAATCTTCCAAACTAGATTTGCAAGACTTGTGAGAGATGCTCTTGCCCAGCACATCTCAAGTTTCTGACCTGTGTCTTCACTGAGTCCCGCTGGGAATTTTTGTGCCCCACAGGCGAACGCAGCTCCGGCCGGGTGGTTGATGCAGTTCAGAGCACCTCGATGGTGTGTCACAGACCTGATCCCTGCTCTGCCGAAGAGAAGCATCAGCTTCTACCTAAGCTTTTCTCAACAAATGTCTGCCTAAGCTCTTATTCAAAAACAAACAAAAAATGACAGACATGAAGAGTTTCCTTAGGCATCTATCTAGTGCTTAATCTTCCTTACTATTGGAAATGTTTTTCATGTTTATCCTCAATCTCTTTTACAACTATCAAAGCCCGTTGTTTCCCATCCTATTATAGAATTATTTCCCCATATTTACAGATAACTTCACTGTATTTAAAGACTGTTATTGTCTCCCTTCAGTCTTGTACTTTCTAGACTAAACAACACCATTTCCTTCAGTCTTACTTCATAAATCGTGTTTTCTAGATCTCTAATTGGTTTTGTTACTTTGAAGAACTAGATTTGGGACATAGGTTTTTTTCGTTCTCTTAAAAAAAAATTAAGATGTGCTTGAAACTGGATAAAATATTCCAGCTGAGGCCTTAGCAGCACTAAATAGACCAAAGGCATGTCAAAAAGGCTTATAAATGGTGGTCCTGGTGTGGTACCCCAGCACAACGCTTGCAGTTTCTGCAGTAGCAGGACATTGTTGGCTTCTCTTGCAAGTCACTCCTGGATCCTTTTCTGCTTTGTGGTGCTCTCTCCTGGTGTTTTATATCAGTCCCGTCTTCATACATAAGCAACTCGTTATCTGACTGACAGCAGGACAAATGGAAAATTTCGCATTAATGGCATTGCACCTCATCTTTTTCTGGCTGCCGCAGCTGAGCAAGATCCTTCCAAGTCTGCCCCTAATCCTCAGCTCAAATTCAAAGGTTTTGCAATTTGATCGGTGGTGACCCTGTTCTCTCAGCACAAGACAAAGTGGTTGCGGTACATCAACTTCTAAACCTCTTCTGTCGATAATCCGTTGTCTTGTTTCCATACGCTCCCCCACGCTGTTGCCTTTTGCCATGGGGGCTCAGCTCTTTCAAGCAAGAACCAGCCTTATGTTCTCTCTCTAAACAGTGCCTAGCATGGCAGGGTCTTGATCCGTGATTAAGGATCCTAAATATAACGACAATGAAAATAATACCATCTATATAACTGAGAAGCTCCTGTTCGTGGCAAAACGGGAAAGGAGTGGGTTTACGGGTGCATTAAACTTTCCTTTTGTAGCTGTAAAAAAAGTAATTGAAGGTAGCTTTCAAAATTGAGCTGCTATTTTGTTAGGAAAATACTCATGTGCTGAGGAGAATGGTACATACCTCTCTGTAAAAATGTCACATTTCCACCTGGGGCATATTCATGAAAATTAAAACTTTGCTTCTTGTTGTAAATCTTTGTAAATTTCCATGAATTTGCCCTAGGTGAAAATGTGACATTTTTACAGACAAGAATGCTGCAGTTTTGCTGAGAGTGGCAAAAAGGCCTTTCTGAAAAAAAAAAATGGCAATGGCAGCTTTCTGCTTCTGAAAAACATCTATCCCTTTTACTGCAAAAAAAAAGAAAAAAAATAAGAAGAAGAAGAAAAGGAAAATGGAGTGGAGCTGTTGCAGAGCTGTACTCGGTATTCCTCACTTTCTGATCTGCTTTTATCACTAACCGTTGTGCTCAAAGGCAGATGAAACTTTACCATGCATTAACTTTACAAATGCACTTCAGAAAAATTACTTATTTTTGGGGTAAGAACTGGTAACTTTGCTTTTAAAGTGTCAGCTTTGCTGACAATACTGTCGTGATATGTGCAATGGCTATCATGAGCCAGCTACTGCAACCCTTATTCATTCAAACCTTCTGCTAGAATTAATGCAAGAGACAACCATGAAAGAATTTATCAAATAATGTAATTTTGTAATTAAAAAAACCCCACAGAAAATAAGAGGCTAGTGCTTTCTCTAAGCTTGTTTTTTTGCATTTCAGCCGTTGATTACTCAGCCTGATCCAAATACAGTGCAGTCAGCTCAACCTTTATGTCCAAAGGTGCAAAGGAAGGAGGAAGCGACTTGCAGGTCTGGCTTGCACAGTGTTGAACATCACTTAGAGAGCAATGTGCCCCTTGTCACCCTGTTTTTCTTGACTGGGCTGCCTATGGGGAAGAAGAGGAGAAGGGGCTGATCATGGTAGTGTAGTAAAGAAGATGCTGCCCTTGGGATGCTCTCAGAGAATATTCCTCTGACAGTCTGTGAAGAGCTAGTCTGTGACCATTAATTAAGACATCCTAAGCCTGAGTGGACTCTCAGAGTTTTCTCAGGGCTCAGCAAGTCTCGCTCACCTCTAAGAGGTAATGCTTGTGATCTTATCCCATAGAAGAAAATCTGCATGGTTGATTTGTCAGGGGAAGAGGAAAGATATGCTTCCACAGCCCCTGCAATGAACCAGGAAGGTCCTTCCATGGACCAGCAAGTCAGAAGCTATCGAGTCCACGTATCTGCTGAGGGGTTTTTACTTTCTGCTGGAGATCTTACCTGGCTTTCCTGCTCAGTGATCACCAAAACACTCTTGTAACCCAGAGCTGCTTCAGCCTGAAAAAAGTAGAGATGTCTAGGGCTGCTTAAAGGACATTTGTTTCAGTGCTTTGCTGCCTCTCCACCCTCCTGCCCATGATGTGCCTTTGATGGATGGGTTCCTAGGTTTGAACTCAGGTAAAAGTTTTACGCATTTGGGAAAAAAAAAAAGAGGTGTGCATGTGTGATAACCTTCATGTTATCACCCTGGTCTTGGTCTGTCAACTGTGGAGGAGAAGGGTTAGCCTACCAAATCTGCTCAGTGTCAGCAAGTGTGCCTTGCTGATGGAGAAAGAAACCGTCAGGAACAGCAAGCAAGATCTCTTCTCCTTTGAGAGGGCTGCAAGGGCTGCAGTCTGAGTGAGGAAACCACTGCAGAGGAGAGGCAAAAGAGAAGGATCCAATTTGTAGAGGGGCTGCTAGCACAGGGGAACAGGAGCAGAGAAATATGGAGAAGTCTCTGGAAATGGGAATTATGGAAAAAGAATAGGCAAGAGCAATGCTGGGATGCTTGCTCAGCATGGGAACAAACAGGCCAATGTGCTTGCTAGTGACCCTCTGTCAGCTTGGTCAAGGATGGGAAACTCTTCCCTCTGAGCCGCACTGCCAGAGCTTGCAGCTTGTGGAGGAGCCTGGGCTGTCCCGGGCATCAGACAACGCGGGGAGCCACCGGATGCAAACCAGCCGCTCCCCACTCTTCCACAGGATGCTGTGCAAGCACTGTGTAACACAGGGCCGCACTAGGAAGAAACAGTGAAAAGGGACATTTGTGCAGGTTTTAGCTGGTGCTTGACCTTTTTGTACTGTAGCTGGAGCGCTGGAAACCCAGAAGGGGGTTATTTGCTGTCTGAAGTCCGGCCGCTCTACTGTGAAGCTTCTCCTTGCTGTGTGTGCCTGCGAGTTTAGCAGCCATCCCTGTGTGTCTAAGCTCTTGTTATTGCCCACTCAGTTGTAAAGAAATGAGAAGCTGACGCTAATGCCAAAAAGGGGTCACTGAAGTATTAGAAGAAAAAAAATCCCAGTCGGCAATCTATACACCCCAGAAAAGCGGCACCTTATGTTCCTAAACTGGCAAAGTCCTAAAAGCTTCATTAAAACTGATATTTGATTTGGCAAGTCAGTTCACTCTCACTCCGTGCAAAGCAATAAAATGTATCAGTTTAAAAATATTCTCTATAATGGAGTTGTCTCCTCACCCTAAGAACTATTAAAAAAATAAACACAATAATTACCGGTACTCTAACTCTGCAGTATTTATCTGTTCAGTTTGTTCCACCATACCCTTGCCAGGGAACAGGACTCCCATTAATCCCTCCTCACTGGCGAAATTCACCTCTGGTAGCACAGGCATGAGCACACGCATCGTCCCCAATAGCCCGTTTCACTGCTGGGCAGGTACAACCACGGCTGTAAGGGTCACGCCATGAGGCTGTGAAGCCAGTGGAGCTCCCTCTATGAAAAATACTCATTGCTGGCTTTGCAGGTGTTGTTCGTAGCTCAGAGAAGAGAAGCTGCAGGCACTGAAAGTCTTGTGTTTCCACTTCGTAGCTGTTTGTGATCGCTGGACAGCTGTAAGGGCTGGGAGCCAGCAATTTGCCCCCAAGCCCAAATCGCTGACCTCTGATACCCAAACATGTGCTGGATTAGCGCTTTCGGTGAACATTTCCCACACTCACCACAGTGGCACGGCAAGAAGAAAAGCTCGTTTCAGACCAGAGGAATTAAAGAGTAAACTATACTTCTCACTGACCATTGGCTTTCAAGCACAGATCCCAGGCAGGGTTTTTGTGCTGACCTCTAAATCAAACTAAGAGAAATCAATAGCGTTTAGGTGTCAAAAGAAGAATTAGATCCCTTTGAGGACTTAGATATGAATTTCTAAGCCAGCCACCAGTTCACTGGTGGCTAAATAGAGCCAGCAGGTCTGGAAATCCGTGCGAGTGAAATATTTACAGCCCATAGCTGTGGCGTTCCCATAGGAACAGAAGGAGCAGTATGGCAAGTTTTCACTATCTTCAGCATTGCATTGCCTTGCTGAACCTAGAGATCAAGTTGGTGGGGTATATAAGCCTTCTCTGTGCTGTAATAGCCTCTGCTCCTCCCCATGGCTCCAGGAGTTCCACCACTAGTTTGTTAGGAATGCCGAATTCCCTAGCGTAGATGGATGGGGCCATGGAGAAAAATACGTTCTTATTTTACTTAAATAGCTTAAACTTCCCAGTACCAAATGCCCTAGGAGTCTTTACAATTAGTCTTACAACACAAGAATAGTGACCACCCAGCAGTATTACAGATAAATCTATTAGGCAGTGTGCACGTTCAACCTGCCAACAGCAGTAAATAAATGCTAGTAAGTGAATTTTGGCAGTAAATCAAAGCTACAAAAAAAACCCCAACCAACTCAAAACCCCAAACCAACAACCCTTTTCCCCCTTGCTTCTGGAATACGTCCCCAGCTCTCCCCAAAACTGGCTCTAACAAATGGCTTCTGTAGTGTGTCTCTGGAAGGTTATTGAGTCTGAGTTATTTTGGAGCGAGGAGGGATTTAGGGCAAGTCGCTTGTCGTCTGGCAGAAACCACAGGAGCAGTTCCCAGGATCCAAACCAACCCAATGGGAGATCTTGCCTTGAGGTCCCTGTGGGGCTTCCCCATCCCTACAGAGATCAGCTCAGGGGCTTTCCTGGGTCTCCCGGTAGCTTCCTTGTCCCTTTCTGCATAGGAAAAAACCATTTGGCCTTAGCCTCGGCCTCAGCCATGAGCTGGATTGGAAATCTGGGTGGGATCCGCTGTTATCACAGTGTTGTCTTTGGCAATCTGATATTCCCTGCAAGGACTGATGGCTCTCCCTATTGATTTGGCACCAGATCCCTCCTCTCAACTGTTGTTGTATTCATGCTCTTGGGGTGAATGGGCTTGGGTCCAGCAGTAAATACATACAGTAAAACATGAGGTATGCTGAACATTTTGTATTATCGTAATTATTTTAAAATAATTTATTTACCTGGAAAGGCTTATCTCATGCTCGGCATCTGGTTTTCTGTCAGTTCCTGCTTCTTTTCTTTTTTAAACCCAGTTTTCCAGCTGAGTAGACAGACGAACAAACCAAGACCAAACGATTTGCCAAAGGTCACACAGAGAATCACTGGCTCACGCAGGATTTATAGGGAGATTTGCCCTGGCTTCAGTCAGCAATTCATGTTGTCTCTGTTTGGGTTTGCACTGACATTAGGCGTTCCTGATTCAGCCTTGCCAGTTCATAAGATTTTCTCATGAGTCTATTAATATTTGCTGTCTCTTAGAAAGCCAACTCATTGTTCAAGAATTTCAAACTTGAGTCGTATGAATTAAACTTCTAGTTGTGGTGACAGCAGAGCAAAAAATAGCTTAGAACAAAAGAAGATTGGTGTATCTTCGCCAGGCTTAGAAACTGGAATAGAAATTTCTAGTCTTTTAAAACCTCATAATTTTCTAGCCCGACTCCTGAGCTTTGGAAACCAGCCTTGTATTTGGTGACTGGTTGGAGCTCTCTTGCTGTTGAGTTGCTGATACTTCTGAGTTTTCCTGTATCTTGTATCCTCAGTGTTGCGATTTGCTTTCTCCACCTTCTGCTTGACATCTAATTCAAGGATGTTGCTCTACTTTTCTTTTCCAGCTGTTCTTCAATTTTGGATTGTATTTTTCTTGATATATTTTTTAAAAATGTTCTTTTTTCAGGTTTATATTTTATCTCTACTCAAAGGGCTCTGTATTTTTCTGTCACTCACAGATTTCAGAAAAGCCTCAACCCCAGACAAGGCTGTCATGATATTCAGGGATATAAGGTGCTTGCTAATCCCTTGCCATCTAGGAGATACACAGCTGCTCAGAACTTTCGAAAGTGAGGCAGTGAACATAGTGCGTAGGACCAGACTTTTTAATAATCCAGCAAGCCAGGCAGCTTCGGCTATCAGTATGATGGAGATCCTCATGCAAAAGCATAAGTTTTTGACAAAGATAAGGGGACAGAGTTTAAATTGACTGTTACCAGCATCGGCTATTTCTGGTTTTAATCGGGACTGCACTGTGTTAGATATAGATTTTGGCTCAATGCCTATGCAAAATATACCAGCAGGCCTGAAACTGCCCGTGTGCCCTGTGAACATTGTATAATAACCTTCCATCCCCCTTCCTACATATAAGCAGACCTTAACATCCCTGCAGTGTTAACTGCCTAGTGCAGCATGTAATTATATACAGAGAATTATCCCTACACTGTGATTAGCCAAATGCATTCATATGCATGTGAATTACTCTTTGTGCTGACACAGTGAAAGGCTGGAGGCTGTTTTTCACTCGAGGGGATGCAGAGGAATGTGCCTGTGTGGTCCTCCAAGGGGTACCCCACTAAAGGGATCCGTACTTCTTGCATCTTTTCTGCCTGAAGCAGGGAGAGTAGCTGGAGCTAGAGGTGTGCGCTGGGTATGGGCGCTCTGAGCACCATCAGCTCGCAGATGCTCAGAGCTGTAGAGGCTGAATGATGATTGTGGTTTTTTGAATTTTTTTTTTGATTCTTCTTATGCCCAGCAATTTCCTTGTGAGGGTCCTCAGGCCTGGTAATGGCACAAAACATAAATGCTAGTGAAAGGGACTGTGCCAACAACAAATTGGGCTCAGTGGGTGGCCCATTAGCTGAAGCTCTGTGGATGCGGTGCCCTGGTCTCAGCGATCTCAGCACGATGGTCTACAGAGCCTGAAGAGAGAAACACAAATGTGTAAAGTCCCAAAACTCACCTGGCAGACCTGCGAGGCTCTGCTCTTGACACTGGGGAAGGGCTCACCTCCTCTGCTCCACACACCTTCTGCTTCCTGCTCCTCTCACAGCATCTTCTACCACTTATCCAAGATGAGGAGGAAGAGACTTTTTTGGAAAGCAAATTTATCCTTTTCCTGCTACACAGCTCCTAAGGAGAGGGTGGCATGGAGAGTTGCTGCGCTTCCTTGCCCGGGACTTGACACATGGTGGTCCTTCTGAGAGTCCACAGGACCATGAAAAAAGAAACTCCATTCTACCAAGGGTGCAAAGCCATCCCCCAGGGCTGGTGGCATTTGCTTGTGTGACTTCTGCCCCCTTGTTAGCATAGTCTCCACTGGGCCATGAAGCTCTGGCTGGATTTCCTGCTAGCTAGGACATGCAAGGAAGGGGAGGAGAGCCTTACAGGTCTGATGTGGGGTCCTTCTCACAGGGAATTAAGGGACATGTAGCTTTCTCAGGGTACGATGGTCCTCTCACTTGAATTTTAAATCTTGATGCTGGTCATTAGCAGAGGAAAAGTAGTTGCAAACTAAATGAAGTTCACACAGCTCAGTGCCACCATGAATGTGGAAAGCTGTAGTGGCACTGCAGGGTTGTGTACAGCAGAAAAGATACTACTGGCGTTTGATCTGCCAGAGCTTTAGAACTTCAGGTGGCTCTGTACAAACAAGCCTAAGGAACCAAGCCTGTCTTCATTAAAGTCCTGAAAGCCTGCAATAATTTCAAGCAAGTTGCATGGCTAGTTTAAATTTCCCTCATAAGTGTTTTTTTCCTGGGTGTCTTCCTTTACACGGTAGTGAGGCTAGGGGTTCACAGTTAAAGGTTATTAAAATATTAAGTATAATTTTCTGTTGTATTCAACTCTTTGGAAAGAATGTGCAGGACATGGCACGCCATGGGAAATGTAAATACATGTATTACAGGGCAAGCAGCTTCTTTTAGGAGATGGTGATTCCTGAATTATGTACCTGGGGGTTATGTCTTTGACTTGAAAGCACTTTTTTTTTTTCTTTTTGGTCCACCCTTGCTAATTAGCAGACTAATCACCAGCAGCCAGCTATTACAGGCAGGAGTAGAAAAGAGGATGTTTATAAGCTTCAGAGATATCAGCGAGATCTGTGTAACTTTGTTGGTTTGGAAAGAATTCAGATGCAAGCAAAGGTGCTGAGCATACAAACACTGATCTGTATCTATTGATGCAGGCTACAGCGTTGTAGGCACACGAGAGAGCTTTGCAGCCAAAGCAAACAAACGGTCCTCGAATGAAAGCTTTCCTTGTGCGCCAGCTCGTTTATGGCACACTCGTGCGGTTCTGTCCGAGGAGGCTTATCGCAACACAAACCACAGAGAACTGGGCTTACTGAGGAGGCAAGAAGTCCTGGGCACCTCCGTCAGTGATGCTGGCATGAGACCAGATGCACTGGTGCCCGCAGTTGTGCAGGACAAGACGTGTCTTGAGTTGCTGGTGGGAGCCACAGGCAGGGCTCTCCTGCATGGCCAGCAGCTCTGCCTGCTGCAGTGTTATCTCCTTACTCTGCCATGGCATGACAGGCCCACCTCCCTCCACCCTCCTTTTCTGCAGATAGCTTGGGGGGATCACGACAGGGCAGGTTCTCTTGGCACCTGGAGTGAGGGCTTCAGCATTACCTCACTTCGCAGCTCTTGACCACCGTCCTTGGCTGTTTCTCCCTCGCCTTCTGGACACTGGTTCTGAATGGAGCTCCTTAACCCTTGCTTCAAGGATAAATTATCCACAGCTAAGCACATGCAGTGTTAAAAGAACTGAAAAGCTATCGAGTGCTCTGGAAATATGAACAAATGAATTCAGTATGAAAAGCAGCTCTTGAAATTAATATGATTCACATTATTCATACGAATAGTCTTATGTTCATTTAATTTCTCTTTAAAGGAGCATGGTTATTCCCCTAGGACTTTCTTATATATGTGGTAAGAAAAGAAACAGGTGATTTTGTAGAGTTAATTTAATGTTGTCCTTGTCTGGATTAGTTCTGCACAAAGACTTCACAATTATGTTCAGAAATACCAGAAGAGTTAGTGTTTTGCTCTTCTGGCAATTTTTGATGAATCAATATTTCAACAAGAACGAGCCAATTCTCTTCATTTTGTGCATTAAATACTCAAAGGAAATAGGTGTCTCCAGCATTCCCTAGATCCACTGTGTACAAAGAGCTTCTCCTATGATGACAGTGAAAGAACAAGCACATTTCTGCTCATGCTTTCACCATGAGCTCCCATGGGTAGCAATTGCAGGCAAAAATACTTTGGAGAGCATCCACCTTCCCGTGGGCTCCATCTCGCATGGGGAGCTCAGCCTTCTCCTCCCTCTGGCCTTTGGAGAGACCAAGACAGAAAAGAATCACTGAGATACTCTTCCCCCTCCATAACCACCCGTCCCCTGGATACCAGAGGGGCTTTTCAAACAGCTCTGGTTTTGCACATGCTTAACATGGTTTAAATAGGACCATAGTTTTCAACATTTTTTTTCATTTGTGATCCCTGGGTAATGTGACTATGTGGCCAACAGACATTTACGTGGAAACAGGCTTGTTTTTCTCAATGGCTTTCCCTGAATTGTAGAAGTCACGTAGGGATTAAAGCAGTGAAAAGCTACTGGAGATGTTTGTTGTTGCAGTAATGGTAAACAGCATGAGGCGGTGCTCTTCCACACTATTTTTCCCATTTATTTGTTTGGGGTCTAACTCTGCTAGCATGTGTTCAGACATGCTGTGCTGTTACATTCCGGGTTTTTTTTTTTTAATGAAGGCTTTTGTTCCAGAAAAGACAGCGGGGCTTGTTGCAGAAGATTTGCTAGTTGCAGAAGTTTGCATGTTTTGGTAGCCCATCAGAGAGAGCTTTTGAGGGAAAGTGGCTTCCAGGGAACCACTGCAAATGTGAGCCAAGGTACTGGAAGGAAAGCATTGCTTGCACACCCTCTGAGCACCACTCTTCCAGGTGGGATGTTTCTGTGCACACAGAGAAACTCCATGTTATCTCTGAGGAGATCCTTAAAATCCTCAGAGGGTTGCATAACATATAGGACTGATGCTGGCATGAGAACTGAAGCCAAGTGCCAGGGAAAAGGATGGCGATACTTGGAGGGAGATCATTTGGGAACCGATGAGCGTCTCAACAAACAGTCAAGAACCAAAGTCTGCCTGAGTACTGTTACAGGGCCTTTGCCTTGGGTCTGCTGCTGGTCTTTGCCACAGTGCTGAGCTCCCACACTCCAACTGACTCCTGTCCAGGAGCTTCAGTCTACTGGAAAAGAAGAGCTCTCTAATGCCCAAGATAGCAGTTCAAAGCTGATTGCCTGCCATCCAAATGTAAAAACAGCCACTAAGGTTTTCTATTAGCCTCTGGATGGTTTATTCCACTCATTAAAACAAATGGCTTGTGTCACTGACCTCAGTTAAACCCACAGTGAGATCTGACCTGAGTTTATTTACACATTAAGTGGAAGTGGTGGCATTCATTCACAAGGTTTCAACTGCGTCTTTCATTCCAGGAATAAGCACAGCTGCAACATCCATATCATCTTATAAACTGGTCTCCTTGCCCATAATGTTTCCACCCTTTTGTCTTAGACGAATTGGGTAAATTCATGGACAGCAATTATGTATCCAAATGCTGAAGGCAAGAGGCTGGAATGTACCCTTTGGCATCCTAAATACATGAGCTGTGGATGCTGGAAGTGTGAAGGGAAAGCAGGCAGGCTTGTATGCTTTCCCTGACTGGTGCTTCCAACAGTTCTCATTGCTGGAGACAACACTGGGATAGGCGAACGGCTGGTCTGACCCCATTGGGTTTTGCATATGCTCTTATTTCTTTCCTGCTGGGATGTTCGAGGTGTGGCTAACAGACGTGATGCAGCCATGTGCAGAGATAGCAGAGATAGCTACGGACTTGCCACTCCTGTACCCGAGGCAATACGTGCTCTGCTACTTGCATTATTGGCACAGGTGGAATATCACGCCATCATACAACTTCTGGTACTCAGGCTGGCTTGCATGGAAAACAAAGATGAAAGCAGCCTTTCTACACAGCCCTGCACAGCATTTCAGTGGCCAAGCTGCAGCTCCGTCCAGACAGAGCACCCACTGCTGAGGCTGCTCAGACCTCTGGGCTACCACCTGTGGATCAACATGGCCCAGAAAAGCAGTGCAGAAGTGAGGCCTCCAGCAGTGCATGCCAGGTCATGTGCCAGGTGCTTCTGAAGGCCCTGGCTGTAGAATAAATAAATTTATTTTTCTGGAGGGAATGTGTAAGTAATAAACCTGTCATGTGGCCAGATGCCTGGAAGAGTCTTCCTATGCTCAAAACCAGGATAAAGCCTGAGAAATGGGAAATTGCTGCCCCAGGAAAATACAAGAAGTTTTCCACTGATGGTCCTGTGTCTAACATCGCCCTGCCAGCAACAGCGTTCCTCCTAAGACATTGTTTCTTGAATTCCTCGGAGTCAGTTCTCAGACAAATTGTTGTGTGCCGTGACTCCATCTTCAGCAGCTCATGACTTACCTCACTAACTAATCTGCTGTCCCGCTTCTGGTGGTGCTTGCAAAAACCACAAAAGATCTAGTCATCCAAGGAAGTCTCGGCTGCAGATAATCAAGCCCATCCTATTTAGCAGCAAGCTGGCACTGAGAAACATGAGTGCTTTCAGGGTCATGCTCCCTTGTGGGATCTGCTCCTCCCTGGAGACTTTGACCCTTAGCTGAAGAACTGCTTCCTCTTGCTATTAAATTGTGCAAGTAGGCAAAAGAAGCCCCTGCCCACCTACCTAGAAGTTTCCCTCTGTGAACCCAGATTAAAGAAAACCCTCACTTTCCAATCCTTTCTGACATAACCCAATACAGAGTGTGACCAAAGTTGGCCAGTTTCCCACTCCTACAATTCAGTGATCATTCAAGAATTAATTAGGCAATAAAGTAGAGGAGATTCAGCTCATTTGATCTAACAGTTTGCCGGGGAATCGTGGCTATGGCTCCATCTGATATACATACCTTATAACTCAAGTACTCATTCCATACAGTCTCCAAAAATACATTAAAACCAGCTGTGAAATACAGTGCTGCCATAAACTAAATTAAAGAGAAAACTCTTTTGAAACCTTAGCCTAGAAAAGCATTAAGAGATCATCAGGTCTGCTTTAAATAATACTTTGTGAACCGTCAGAAGCATAAGCTGTATATAACCAGAAATCAAGACAGGAAAATCAGAGGGATCTTTGAGCTGCCCATGTCTTGATAGGAACAGATGCAGAGATGCCCACTGTTCAACTGAATAAGGAGCTCATCGGTAAAGTTGTTAGGGGAGCAATTTTAAAAGAAGTCAGTCAACTTGCTGGACCAATGCCCTGATCCTGCTGTAATAATTCCTTGCAAGCACAATACTCTTGCAACAAAGGGTGTTCAGAGATGTCTTTTCCAGTATAATAGGGCAGTCTCTTAATACTGAAAATTGTTGTTGCTCTATAAACCACAGCAGCTAAAAGGCTCTTTGTCTTTCCAGCACCATTCAGTTCCCACCATTGGAATCAACCTTTCACTTACCAATGCAAAGATTTCCACTGATTGCAGCAGCACAGTCAGGCTTACAAGTAAGTTTAGGCTGCCTGTCTCTGAGGACCCTACTCCCTGCAGTGGAGATATGCATCACATTTGGGGAGCTAAGATATACGGGCCAGGATGCTGCTTTCTTTTGCTCTCCTCAAACAGCTTCTCACAGATACAGGCATTTCTACCTCCTGCTGCATTCCAAACCCTGGGGTACCTGGGAGTTGCTACTTCTCACCTATTTGCTTCCATTTGACATTTCTGCCAGGTTGCACTTTCCAAAGGTGGGTTTTACCACATCCTGCCTCTGGGAGACAGGACTCTGGAGAGGACAGCCAGCCGTTTTTCAATCTCCGAGCTAACAGTTTTGCAAATAATACTTTCATAGTATTATTTGCAAATAATACTTCTGTAAATCAATACCCTTAAAAATTCCTCTGGAGAGTGACAAGAGCTGGGTAGGCTGGAGACTAGTAAATAGAGATGTTGATCAATGTTACGCATCCCACCACTACAGCAATTAACCTCAGTTATGCAGTTCTTAACTTCTGCCTTGGGGACAGTGGTGTGGCATGTTTTATTATGTTTGGAAGGACTTTAGGGTCTCAAGAACACATTGTGCACTCACAGAAGAAGAGACTCCCCTTTAAGATGTATGAAGATGTTCAGTATAAATGATGGATAACATCTTAGGGCTGAGATGAATCAACAGTGTACGTTTATTATTCGGTTTATATTTCCATGTTGTTCAGCTTCTTTGTGAGACTACAGGGAAACGTTAACAAATTAATTGCATCCACTGCTAAAAGGGATCGTAAGAACTGTTCTCAATCATCTGCTTTATACAGATATTGTGAGTAGGAGGTTGTGTTGTTTACTACCAGTTATTGTCTGCATTACCATAGCGCCTATAAGCCTCAGAAATAGAGCAGGCTCCATAGTAGGGATGCCATGAACACAGCAAAAAAGACAGTCACGGTCTCAAAAACCCCTCCAAGGTGCAAATACTTGAAGACATCTTAAAGTACAAATCAACACAACTCAACTGTTCTCACCTCTTTAAAACTTTCATCTCTTCTTTCTAGGTGAAACTACAACTCAGAAGTTTTTTGTTACTCATCTGCTATCCTTTCAAGTTTTATCTACAAGTCCCTAGATAGAGTTAAGCCTAAAACTGAACATGTATCTTTTTATTTCAACTCAAATTGCATTGTTGGCATGATGGTGTACCTTTATAACATTGCAACATGCAGTACATTGGATATATTGAAATTTGCATCCTTCTAACTATCCTACAACTAGATAAGCTTCAAGGGCAGGAATTTTATAGGAAACTCTTGAATGCAGACAGCAGATATACAGATAATATCCCAGAGGTATAAAGCAAACCAAATGTGGTGTTCCAGATCATGAGGCAGCTCTGTCAGGTTGGAACACACCATGTAATCAGTATATTAAAAAAAAGTAAATGAAGTAGATTATTTAGTCAAGAGACAACCTTACTGTAAAGACCCTACTTGCTGTTCAGCTACATAGTGTGAGCATTCAGGCTTTGTGTACAGTACACCTCTGTGGGTGCACAGGCCAATGCTGCTAATGGGACTGGGTCAGTGCTGCATGTCTAGAGTAGTTTTCAACCTGGTAATCCACAGACCCATGAAAGCCTGTTGGCTCTTTCTAGATGGGCGAGAAATATCAACAGGCTCCCACCAGCTCTCCGGTGGCCCACAGATCCATTGGAAAATATTTCAGGAGTCCTGTTTCTCCCCTTCTTTCACTGGGTAAAACAAAACTAAGCCTTCCTGCCAGAAGTATGCCCATCTAGAGGAAGGGCTGGAAGGAGGATCCAAGAAACTACAGGCCTGTCAGTCTGACCTCGGTGCCAGAGAAGGTTATGGAGCAGATCATCTTGAGTGCCATCACATAGCACATCCAGGACAACCAGGTGATCAAGCCCAGTCAGCATGGGTTTATGAAAGGCAGGTTCTGCTTGACTAACCTAGTGTCCTTCTATGACAAGGTGACCCGCTTATTGGATGAGGGAAAGGCTGTGGATGTCTACATGGACTTTAGTAAAGCCTTTGACACCATTTCCCACAGCATTCTCCTGGAGAAAGTGGCTGCCTAGGGCCTAGACAGGTGTACTCTTTGCTGGGTAAAAAACTGGCTGGATGGCCAGGTCCAAAGGGTTGTGGTGAATGGAGTTAAATCCAGTTGGCAGATGGTCACAAGTGGAGTTCCCCAGGGCTCAGTATTGGGGTCAGTTCTTTTTAACATCCTTATCAATGATCTGGACAAGGAGATCAAGTGCACCCTCAGTAAGCTTGCAGATGATACCAAGTTCGGCAGGAGTGTTGATCTGCTTGAGGAAAAGAAGGCTCTACAGAGGGACCTGAACAGGCTGGATTGATGGGCTGAGGCCAACTGTATGAGGTTCAACAAGGCCAAGTGCGGAGTTCTCCACTTTGGTCAGAACAGCCCCATGCAACACTACAAGGTTGAGGAAGAGTGGCTGGAAGGCTGCCTGGTGGAAAAGGACCTGGGGGTGTTGGTCAACAGCCAGCTGAACATGAGCCAGCAGAGTGCCCAGGTGGCCAAGAAGGCCAACAGCATCCCGGCTTGTATCAGAAACAGTGTGGCCAGCAGGATTAAGAAAGTGATCGTGCCCCTGTACTCGGCACTGGTGAGGCTGCACCTCGAATACCATGTTCAGTTTTGGGCCCCTCACTACAAGAAAGACATTGAGGTGCTGGAGTGTGTCCAAAGAAGGGCAATGAAGCTGGTGAACGGTCTGGCACACAAGTCCCGTGACAAGTGGCTGAGTGAACTGGGGTTGTTTAGCCTGGAGAAAAGAAGACTGAGGGGAGACCTTATTGCTCTCTACAAGTACCTGAAAGGAGGTTGTAGCAAGGTGAGTGTTGGTGGTTTCTTCCAAGTAACAAGCAATAGGACGAGACGAAATGGCCTCAAGTTGTGCTGGGGAGGTTTAGATTTGATATTAGGAAAAATTTCTTCATTGAAAGGGTTGGTTGTAAAGCACTGGAACAGGCTGCCCAGGGAAGTGTTTGAGTCGCCATCCCTGAAGGCATTTAAAAGACGTGTAGATGTGGTACTTAGGGACATGGTTTAGTGGTGGACTTGGCAGTGTTAGGTTTATGGTTGGACTTGATGATCTTAGAATAATTTAGGTTGGAAAAGACGTTTATGATTCTATAAGTATGATTTCAGCTTCTGAAGATAGCTTGAGGCTTCACTGAAGCTAGTACAAGAAGACCCTTTAATTAACCTGGTAGACTGCTCAGCTCCTTCCATGTCTTTTCATTCCACTTTCCCTGGCAGACCACATCACCAGACTCAGCAAACCACCTGCCTTGAGTGTTCTGCATTTGCTGGCAAAGATCCATGATTTCTTTTGCTCATTATTGTTTATAGCAGAAAATGGAACATGAGGCAGCAACGTTGCCCTTTACAAGGGAAAAACGGAGAATCCAAAGTGATCTCATGACTCCAAAGAGAATCAGACGATAAGCCTGGGAAGCTTACCCAGCTGTAATGGTGCCTTGTACCAATCAACAGCTCAGGATTAGTAGGATTAAAGTAAATCTTATTTCTGGCCATCCATGTCTAAATTTCAGTTTGGCATCTGGTCAATAAAGTAACTCTCTTTTGCAAGGTAGTGTGACAAATTTCTTTCTCCATAAACATTATGGGAAAAAAAAAAAAGAGATATTCTTGAAAAGTCTGTGAAGTGCTCTGTATTATCAGTGGAGATGATGCTAAAATTGGAGCAGAACGAAATGTTCAACTTTCATTTTATAACAGAGTGCAACAGAAGCACATCATGAAGTCACACCTTTACATCTGTTCAGGTAAGGTAGAAGGAGCGTTTTTTTTTGTGTTCTTCACATTTTCTCCTTCCACCATACCCAAGTTGTCCTCCAGATGAGACACTTTGTATTACGAATAATGTTTTCTTTTGTGACAAGAGTATTTAACCACAGATGAACACTGGCTGGTACACTTTGATTCTTAGTCAGATGCAATGGAGGAAGGAGGTTCAAGGACACAAAAGGACACAGGTATGCACAGAAGTGAAAGAATTGGTATTTTGAAGTTGCAAAGATGCTGAGATTGCAAGCATTAAATAAACCATGAGGCTTACAGCTACATGAACATAGGTTTTGAATTATCTTTGCCCGTAGTTTTCCTCTTAAACAGAGATTCTATTCCTAAAAATAACAGTTTTAAGTCTGCATCTTCATAGTGTTAATTTCTCAGGATGATGACATTTTTAAAGATCTCTCAATGTTTTCCTGAAATTCTGATCTCTCTGGTGCTTGTGGCTAAGAAAGACTCTCCTCTTCAGGTACTAAATGGAGGCATGCCCTGTGTGCAGACATGTGCGAAGGCAGAGCTCAGTCCTGGCTCAAGAACAAATGAACTGCATTTCTCCTGCTCTCCATGTTTCTCCTCTGTACCGTGAAGTTGCTGACTTTGATGAATACTAATGGCTAAAAGATACACAAATTGTTTGTAGTAGGTAGTAAATGCCATGTCTGCATTTCAGATGTCTCTGACTGCATCCAACTTCGGTAGGACTATTTGAAGCACTGAGTACACACTCCCTGAAGCCAACAGATCTTTTAACCTATTCTCAGTGAAGTGTTACTTGGGACGATTAACAGTGGTAGAGGCTGTTCTTTGAACTGTAAAAAGCTGAAGTTTATAATCTCTTCAGGCAGGGATTAACATCTTCATGTTTGGAACCACTACTCAAATACCTCCTCCCTTCTTCCCTTCCGGTGCCAGGTGAAGGGGAGAGCTGCACGCTCCACATTTTGCAGCTTGAAAGTTTCTGAGCTGAATGTGAGCCATTAAAAATGGCAGAGCTTCGATGGCGTCACTCCTATTTATGGGAGCAAAAGATCTGACCCAGCACGTATGGTTATTTTATGCAATTAAAACCATGCCTTTAAGAGCAGGTGTCTGCACATAAGGGCTGCCTGCAACTCTACCTGTCCCCCACAGTCCAAGGCCTGCTGCTGCTGTCCTCTGGAAGCAAAGAGTAATAACAGCTTTTTAATCTGAATACAACCAGGTATAAAGGTCATGCTGTCCAGAAACAACATATCACGTAACAGTGGTGCTGCTCTAAAGGGGTATTTTCAGTTTTATGGGAGTTTTCAGTCCAAAATGGAAGCATTAGAGCAGGTCCGGTAAGAAATCTAATACCAACAGTGAATAGTAGTAAATATCTTTTAAGAGGTGAGATTCAGGGCTTAAGTGACACTTGTGAAGATACAGGCCAACATTAATGTTACCAAAGCAGAGTCAATGGGCCAGTCAGTCAGCTGGTAGAAAAGCAGCCTAGCTATATAGAAAGGCAAGAGTAGCGATTTCATTTATTTCTCATCATTATTAAACAACTCATCCATTAAGCCACCAGGAACATAGCACTTTCCCTTTAGTGCTTGTGGCTGGCTACCAGCTCCTAATATCAAGGGTTTAATAAGAGGACCTGGGACAATCATCCGGGATGAAGGGCCTGGTGCCACTGAAGTCATCGGAGTTGTGCCACGTGGCACAGACGCAGGGATGTAGCACCATGCACCCTTCAGTTCACATAGCCCAAACATGGGCGCTTGTTTCTCGCTTCACAGCTGCATTAGGCTCTTGCTAGGAAAACCTTAACCCCTGGAAGGCTGGAGAACAACGGGGGCAGGTGTGTGTTGAAATGAACAGCCTACTTCCTAAACCCTTGCCTTCTTCCCCTGGGACACTATTCCTTTGGTGGACCTCACTGCCAGAGGCTCTGGGGTGTGTGGAGACCTCTCCAAACAGCACCCTAGAGGTCCTCTGCTTTTCCATTTCTACTAAAAGTGAAGGTAAGTTTTGGTGAAAAGGCTTTGCAACCATGAAATGTGATAACCAGGACCTGAAGGTTTCTAAATGCGGTTCTGGCAGGAAGGAAGGCTGCTAGCTCTTCTTGGAGACTCCTTATTCTGTGACAACAGCATTCCCGCCAAGCCTCATCTGAGGTGAAACACTTCTCACCCTCCCATCCTTTTACTTCACCTCTTTGTTATGCATATAGAGTGTTAATTACCTGATAATTTACTTCCTATAGTCCATAGCTTTGCCTTTACTTTGACAGCTGATGTGAACTGCTCCAATCAAATTCCAATGCATCTGCAAGCTATATGGATTATTCCCAGCGTTTTCAGGATGTGTTCGAACTTCCGTAGAAGAAAAATTAGAGGCTATTCTTCAAGAGTGACCCCCACTGGAGAGCAAGCCTTAACCTTTGTTCTCCTCATCTAAAGTATTAAATTAATTATGGAGAGTAAGATAAGTAGCTCTCAAGAACAATTTGTGCTTTAGTAACTCATCTCATGTAACCTAAGACCTTACACTTGATCAGTGATGTTGCAGTGAATTTTTAATGTATTCTGCACATGGATTTTTCTGAATTGCCACTTCAGTTTGATTTTACTTTACAATTCTCAGTGTTGTATGCTTGTCAAGGCAGACTCACAGGACTGGAATTCTGTGTCTAGTTCTGAAGCAGAAACAATATTGTTGAGACATTTTGCCTGTGGTAAGATTTTAAGTATTGCGACAAATGTTAAAATAGTAACAAATGTAGGTAAAGTTGTAGGAACAAGGTTGAAAAATGTACTTCTTTCCTTATGCTTCTCCTTCCTCTGGATTGATTATCAAAGCTTTTTCAGAATAAGAAATTAGATACAATTCCGAAAGTAGTGTTCTTTTTTAGGTCTTCTGAAAGACCTGAATATTCTGGGTTCTGCATCGCTTACTTGAACAGTTGTCCTGACGCATCCTCCAGTCAACCGCCTCACTGCAATATCATTGCCCCTGCACAAGGACCAGAGGGAGTGCTCTTGGTTCTTATGCAGGTGCTCAGAACGTTTTTATTTGCCTGTTCAGCCTTGGCTGCTGTGAAGATAGGTTCAGAAGAGTAAATATGCCTAAATAAGTAACAAGTTTTTACTAAAGTAGTGATAAGTACACGTAATTTGTAAGCTAAAATTGATAACAGATACTACAGCAGCCATGGAGAAAGCTACATAAATCTCTTAGCCAATAATCCAAGTACAATAATCTCAGATAAGGATGTTCCTAAGAACATCGTTCTTACGGGTAGAGTATCCAATTGGACTGCCATTCCAGTTGATGAATAGGGAGGTGTTTTCTTGTTGAACATAAGGAGTGATGAATAGATGCTGTAGTGCCTTCAAAACAAGTTTCCATGCAGCAAAAATCACACATGATGATTCAGTACCACCTCCTGTAAACTGGTTATCCTACTCACTGTTCCTACCTACTTAGATTTGGTAAAGTCAGCAAGGTACTTTACAACCACTGTTGCTTTTATAAGTCACTGTGGCCACTCTCCTTTTCCCATGTTTTCCTCCATATATCTCATGCTCCCTCAAAATCTTCCAGGGGTCATTGTTTCTCTGCCTTCCAGGTGAGAAGAGCAAGAGAATCCAGGGAGTTCACTGGAAACGCTGATATTACTAATCTAATACAGAAGGTGTTGAGATGTATTATGAGCATATCCTGCTCCAAAAAGGGAGATATTGGGCCTCAGATTTGCTCCACCCAACTCTTAATGCTGGTTGTAACTGAGATGTCCAAGCTAGGAAGACAGTGCCTCTATATAGCAGAGGCAGATAGAAGCATTTTTAGAGCACAATTCTGGTTGCAGCAAGATGAACAACTCACTGACACACAACATAAGAGGGAGCACAGGGGTTCTAGATACTTTTCTTACGCTTATAATCATAGTTAAGAGACTGATGTTAGGGTCAGAGTACCCCCTAACCTGTGCTTTTCCTGCAACATCTCTCTCCACTCCTTACCCCACCTGCCCTCAAGGGCCTCTGCCCACAGGGAAGAGTCTGTCAGGGGGTGATCCTGCTGAACACCCAACATCATTTTATTGTCACCCGCAGGGAAATAAATATATGCAAAGGAAATGAGAACTATAAGAAGTTATACAGCTCTGCTCAGATGCCCTGCACTCAAGAGGTAGCCTTTTTATTTCCAGAAACATTTATTTCACTTACTAACTTCTGGGTTATTTTTCTTGAAATACTAAATATTCTGTAACATTCAAGTTGTTTTAAACCTCTCTTCTAACAACAACAAAAAAATCTCCTGAGCCCTTTTGTTCTCTGAACAGTATTATATCGGATTAAACTTTTCAGCAGGAATTTTGACACATCTGTGTAAATGTCAATAAATTAGAGCAATAAGGGCCAATAAGACAAACTTCTGAAAATCAAGACACTTGTGTAATGGTGTAAATGTGGACCTAGGTGGCTTTTGTGCTTAGTTTGGTTTTGGGTCTTTTTTTGACACAGTTGCATAACATTGGTGATTTCTCTTTAATAATGCTGCATTAATCCCATTTGGTGTCATCAGTCACCCTCCACCTCCTGTCCCAGCTCTCCCAGCTAGTTCAGAGAGATCTAATTAAAAACATGTACTGAAAAATACCTAGTTATTCTAGGTGCTGAATCAAAACAGACAAGCCACCCTGGCTGAAATATTTATCTTGTCTCTTCACCTCTCTGTTCATTGCAGACCGACTTGAGATCTGAGACAAACATGTATTTGTTTTTGAAGCAGTTTAACTTTTCGATGTGATATCTTGTGGCTCTTTTGCAGTAGATACGCATGTGGCTCTAATAACAACTATAACTGTGTCAGGTTTTCTGATATTAGGCCTCAGCACTGCATATCTGATGCCAGGTATGGAGACAAAATACACTTCAGAGAATGAACTTTTAAGTAATAAGAGAAGCTGTCTCTTATAAGCAAATGCAAGTGCCTGTATACCACATTCGAGATCTGAAAAACACTCCAAAACACTTTCTTCAGTGCAAAGTAATCAGTAAAGGGGTAATCTTTACTGTATCCCTATGACATTTGTACAGACATGGGTTTCTATCATTAATGATAAACTAACAAACTGAGCTCCTATGGTCTCTTTTCTACAAGTTGTGAACTTCAGTTGTGCCATGGTTTGAATTTCATCCACATGAATGTCTCTGCATTGAATTTATAAGCAATGTTGTTCAGAGCACATCTGAAAACAAATAGCAACAGAACAGCTGTTTGGATTGCCAGAAAATAAGGATAAGTTTCCTTGCACATTTTTCTGGTACTCCATCATCCTTTATTGATTCAGGTGCTCCTTTTCAGGTTGCTAACTACTAAGGGCATCTAAAGTCCAGTTATTTGACTTCAAGCAATTAGTTGCCATGGAAATAGGGAGACATAGCTTTGGGCATCTTTTGGGCCAAATTTTAGGTGAAAGTCTCAGTGGGAAAATTGTCATTGTGAGACAGCCAGGTTTTAAATCAAAGCCAAAGGATCTTAGCTTAACAAAGGACTTGAGAGAGATGTGGCTGGCCTTGTCTCTTTTGATAACCAGGGACCTGTAAACAGCAGAGGAGTTGGGATTAGCCATGGTAAAGCAGACAAGAACACACACAAGGGACCTTGTAAAGAAGACCTTAAAAGACAGAATATGTCAAAGCATCTCCAAACTGATGTAAGCAGGAATGTGATGGGGAGTGAGGTTTGTTTGCATGCTTCTTGTGTTTTATTAGTGCAATTGTTAACCTATGTGTAGACACTCTTTCTGCTATGTATTGCATTGGCTTTTCTGTTAGTTCCCTTGATATTACTGATAATAGCAGTAATAAAGCCATTATTTGTCGTCTTAAAAAAAAAAAAAAAAGACATTACCTTAACAGGCTTGCTTTCTCAGTACAGGAGATACACAGCTTCATGTAGGTTAGAGTCTCCTGAAACGCTGCTACATTTCAGTACACGTATGAAGGATCAGAGAGTTCACTCAGGCTGGCTTGAACAGATGGAATTGTAAGTCTAGTTGGGAAGTTTTTTGTGCATTCCCAAAACTCTTTTAATACCCTCTTGTTTCTGCACCTGCAGGAAATATTGTGTCATCTGCCAAAAAACAAATTTCAAGGATTAGCTAATAACATTTTCTTTGAAAAAGAGAGCTCATTCTTAACCAGTATCGTGAGTCTTTGAAGTCTCCGTAATCTATTTTCTCTGGCTGTTTTTAATGAGCCTTTGAATGTTACTCTGCAATTTCTTTTTTCTTTTTTTTTTTTTTTTTTATTTGGTGGGGGAAGGGAATATGCATCCACTTTTCTCCAAAGAAGTAAAAAAAATCATTATTGCAAATAACTTTCAGGGTGCCAGAACACTAAGTTATGCAGTATCCTTTGAGTGCATCTACATGAAATAAATAAATCACAGCTTTGCTGGATTCTCTATCCCAGAGGTTAATAAGATGTCGAAGAAAATGCCAGTTAATTTATATCTGAGTAGGCCAGCTATCAATCGAGTTTCTTACAATTCTTCTTGGTGTCCTATATTCTTTATGGTGTGACTACATGTATGTCCATGCCATTGCTTCAACAGTGTTTAGAAAATTGTCACAACTAACTCTAAACCCATTGGGTTTGGAATTTGTAACAGGTAAGGAATGGCAGTGTGGAGCTCAGCTGTGATTTTTATGTTAGGCTTTTACAGGGTTTTTTACAGCTGTATTGCTGCTGAGACCAAACTAGCAAGCTCACTCATCTCCATGCCATGCTTCAGTCCTTGCTATGAATACACAGCCCGGCTTGTCTAGCACGAGTCTCCACTGACTTTGCCTTATTTTACCTTGGTATAGGTAACTCATTTAATTCCAGTGGATATATACCTGAGCCTCACCACCGACCAGACATGACTTTCCCAAAGCTGGGCAGCAGCTCCTCGCCCCAGCTCGCAGCCCACTGCCAGGAATACACTTGTTGGCACGTGCTGCGGTTGCGCTGGCACAGCTGCACACCTCACCTCTTTGAAGTATGGAGGGCTCCATCCCCGAACCAGCCTGGCCACCTCTGAGATGCATCCCAGCTGAGGCTAACAGGGCGGAGGGGGAAGGAGCCGTTGATGGGATCTCAGCCTACCGAATCAAAGCTGCAATCCTACGTCGGGGATGGGGATCTGACTCCACATTTGCGTTCTTGAGTTTTAAACTGCTGCGCCTGCCAGCACCAGCCTCCCTCCCTGTTTCTGTGCGACCACAACCACCGACTCGCTGTCGACGCCTCCAGAGAAGAGAGAACAGGCCCCAGCCTGCGCAACTTCTTCATTAGTGCTGCTTGAAGCCATAATTAGATAATACGAGAGGGTTTTCCTCTTGCCAGCAGACAGACTTAATGTACAAAATCTGAAGTAATAAAAATTTTAAGTATATTGCAGCTCAACTGTAAACAGCATAAGGCTGGGTTTTTTTCTGTACACAAGGAACAGAGCCTATTAGGCAGAACACAGAAAGAGTAGATATAAAGGTGGGTAACTGTATAATAGCTCTGTTTATCCTTAAAATAAATGCAGACTCTAATGACATTCCATTAATTAACATGCTTCTGTATCTCTCTAAAACCTGAAAGATACCTTCTCAGTTTCTCTACCATATTTTTCTCTTTTAAGAGCAGATGACTAATTAAGCTTCTATAAACTTTGTTTTCCTTTGAAACGGTAATCACTTACTTCATCAGACTTTTCCTATTATGGTGCATTTTCAGAGCACTTAAAGTATTACTTGTTAGTTAAACAAAACAGGAAGCCGATTTGACTGGCCAAGATGAGACCACAACTAGTCTCAAACTAAAAAATGATTTATATCAGATGAAGATTCTTCTTAAAAGCTGGGCCACTGACTCTGCTTCCAGCCCTGGTACTGCCACGCAGTAAGAGTTAAAGTATTAATGTTTGGGGTGCCTTTCCCTTCCGTTGGTGGAAGGTTGGAAGCACGGCCAAGCCACTGAGCATAAAGCTACACGTTTTGTCTCCGTTGCGGACAAAGACGTGGAAGAAGGAATTAGCCCACCTACTAAGCAATTATTTATCTTTTGTTATTTTGATTTCTTTCAAAATCAAAGAGTTACTCCTGGCAGACAAAATTTATTCATAATGGAAATCATACAGCTGGAAAGAGTACGTGCAGGGCAGCACGAACTTTTGCATTTATTTGCCTGAATGGTCTTCAAACCTGATTTGCTCTCCCTTTCTGCTATTTTGGACCCCTGGCACATGGACTTTCTGATAAAGTAAACTCCTGCCACACCAAGCTGGAATATGGCCTGCACACTACAGGCCAAAGCTTGAAATACCCTACTGCGCTCTCCCTCACGAGTCTGGAAGGGTGAAATCAGCCCGATTCGCTCTCCCTCTGCTGGAATTTGCATAAGCGAGTTGAACAGCAGGAGCTTGCCTAAAACTGCCGAGGGATGGCTGGCAATGAGGTGCTGCGAGGAAACCTGAAACATGGACCTACCCTCCTCTCTCAGACATGCAAAGCCAGTTTGCTCAGTGAGCCCGGGTCTCCTAGCAGCATCCAGGGCTGAGTGAGATACGGTCATGCCCCATCCCTGGAAGTGTTCAAGACCAGGTTGGATGAGGCTTTGAGCAACATGATCTAGTGGAAAGCGTCCCTGCCTGTGGCAACAGGATTGGAATTAGATGATCTTTAAGGTCCCTTCCAACCCAAACCATTCTATGATTCTATGCCACAACACAGAAGGGTACAGGTGAGGTAAACATCCACACAACCAAACTGAAGTTTCTCCCTTCTGGGAGACACAGTGGGAAGCACAGAGGCACTGACCTGACCTAGCCTGTCCCAGAGCAGCTCCTTCCTCAGCTCCTCACCATAAGCGTAAAGCATGGAAGTGACATTTTACTACCCTTGACTTGGTGACATGAACTGCAAGCTGCATTGACACCAGAATACAGCAGCTTGAAATTACTTCCACATTTAGATGGCATGATAGAGAGTTAGGACATGTTATTTAGCACGTGCCAAATTATTTTCGGAAGTGTAAAAATGCGTGTTGTAAATATTGAACAAATGATCATCTGTGGATGATGGAGTTTTCACCTCTGTTCCCAATAAATCTTCCATTCTCTATGCTACTGTTGCTCCCACTGTCCTGATACAGGCAAAATGTCATCTGAGGTCATCCAAGTTCTGAATCAAGACAGCAGACTTGGCTTGATGTGCATATCTGTCTGATGTCAGCAGGCGAAATTAAAGAGAACAGTGAAAACACCCACAACGTGCAGGTTAAACCCCCACTGCTATCAAATCAAGTGCAATTAAGAAGTCAGAGATACAAAGAAGGTGGATGGATTTCACACTGGAAGTAAAACATCTTCTTTCCCCCTTCTGTTTCTGTCAAGTGGATGGTATTTCTTTGTAAAGAACACGGTTCATTTTCATCTGTCTCGTCTTTTATTGTGGTTTCTTAAGGTATAACCATCTTTGTTAACTTTCTGTCATCCTGAATGTTCCCACTTGGTACAGTAGAGATCAAATTACCACTTCTCTGCATAGGCTGGAGACAAACCTCACTGCACTCCAGCTGAAGTCACCGGCAATTTTGCCCTACACTTCCCTCAACTAAGCTCTCCTATATAAAATAGATCCTGACTTTAGTTTGAGAGCTTTGTCATCTGAAGCAGTACCCACCTGCCTATTCCTGAAACACGGCAGCACAGCTCACACGGTAGAGCCTAATTTCCCTGAAGTCCAGCTTGCAGCTAGAGGCTGCTCCAGCCATGCAGTTACTCTGCTGTGCTGTATTCTGGTACAGAGTCTAGGAAAGGCATCCCAAAGGTCCTCTGCATAACTCCCTTCTTCTGAGACAACAAAGTAAGAATCAATATTCTCTAGCATAACAGTGTGGATACTTACACCCATCATATTAGAACAGTTGCAACCATTTAGTGTTTGGGTTTTTTTTTTGAAGTGTTCAAGGCCAGGTTGGATGAGGCTTTGAGCAACCTAGTGTTGTGGAGAGTGTCCCTGCCCATGGCAGGGGAGTTGGAACTAGATGATCTTTGAGGTCCCTTCCAGCCCTAACCATTCTATGATTCTATGACGACTCTGAAGTTTGCCAGCAATTCCCAGCTTCATTTTGATTTGGTCTTGGATTTATTGCACATTCTTAACCATCACTATTTTTAAAGGCTTAAATAATAACGGTATTTAAACAGCTTTCTTTTTTTCTTCCTTGACATCTCTCAGTGCTAGCAGTCAATGGGATGTATGAATGTGAAACTAATATCGGTATCAAAGGAAATTACAGCATTCACTGTTCTGGGGGATGCTCCAATGAAGTTTTTTTCTGACTGTCAATGCCAGATAGTAGTGATAGAAAATATTCAGTAGGTGTGCACTTAACATGAACTTGCTAGAGAGATAAGGAAGTTTCCTTACTAAAACAGACGTTTCTTACTAATAAAATTCAATTAGCATGTCAGCCTTGACTTCAGGCACATTTTAAAGGAAGTGTCAATTTAATAATCCCTCTTCAGTTTGAAATGTCATCCCTACTCTGATTACAAGTAAACTCTGTAACAATTATAATTAAGAGAGTTTGGAGAAATGGAGTTGGTTTGCAGTTTTAAAATTCTGTTTTACCTGCACTATATGATTTGAAGCACCATATAAAGTCCTGTTACTCCTTTTCCTACAGGTACAGGCACTCCTACAGGCCCTGCATTTTCCCCGCTTAAACCAGTGACAAAAAAAATGGGGCCGTAGTTTCAGAGTGAAAAGGTTTATGGTAATACAAATATTAACAGCTACCAGAAAGAGCAGTAGCGGGCTGGATGAGCGTAAGATGGTGACAGCACATGAGTGCCTGGGGAAACCCAGTTGGACAGGAGAGAGAGATTAACGCAGAGAAACACTCACTGCTCTAACGCCCATGCACGTCCTCACCAAGGGGTGGGAGGGAAATAGCTCTACCGAGAATTGTAAAATTCTTTCTCTCAAAGAGCAGTGAGGAAAACGGGTGCCCAGGCCTGGAGGACAAGAGAAAATTCAGACTGTGCAGTGTTAGGGGTGATGGCGAAGGGGCAGCAACGGTGTATTTGTAAGTATTGTGTGAGACTGCAGGGGCAGGGATGAACAGGGAATATTCATACCTGTACCTATCCATACCTATTCGTGTAGCAGCTCCTAGAAGAGACTCGCAGTCTCCTGCATGCTTTGTCAACACTTGTATAGCTGGTTGTGCCAATGAAGTCATATGGAAGGAGGAACTAGAAGTAAGAAGATGCGTGCCTCAGTACATTAGCACATTGCCTTCAACAGCCAGATCACATTGAAGAATGAAATCACCTCCATGTCCCAAACTGAAGAATGTTTTGGGAAACATAGAACCTATTGTCGAAAGCTAAATTACCAGCCTTTTGCCTAAATAAGCCATTCAAACCAGGGAGCCTCTTCAGCAAATGTATTTCCCAGCTAAAATCCTAATGTCCCATGTTTCGGACATGATCTTAACATGATCCTGTTGAAACAAACTGGCAGGGCTGAGAGTCTGAAATGAGCAGGTCCAGACTCACTATGAATGGCCCTGTCTGTGCCACTTTCCTGCTTTTTGGGCTTTTACCTTTAATGTGGCTTCAGTGTCATCAATGAATGTCATTGTCGGGTCTAAGTGCAGAATGGCAGCTGAACCCTGATGGGAGTTTCCCAACTCCCAAGGATAGTTTTTGCTAGCCTAAGTGGGTACAAGTTTGGGTACAGGGACATCTTTGCTGAGAATAAATAAGCGATGTGCTTAGGTGGGGCTAGCATCAGCGACAACAGATGCCATTTATGGTCAAAAGGCCACAACTTCATAATATGGTGCCTAAAGGCATCCTCCTGACAGCGGTGGCAAGAGGAGGAAATGACAATAGCCTACAGCACTCATCAGCCTCTCCTCCCTTTCTGGCACTGCAGAACAAAACATACTGCAGCAGGCCAGAGCAGCCCTGCCAAACCAGGTGAGATTGCCTAATCCCACCTCCCTGCTTCCCGCAGCTCGGTACAGCAGGGAACCAGATTCCTTCTCATCTGCCAATGGTCTTGCCCTCTGTCTCCATCAGCATGAATATCTCCTAGCTGGTGTCACTGTAAAATCACGCCTCAGCAAGGGTATCAGCAGCAAACGTGAGCCCAGGGATGGATATAGCTGTGATGTGGGAGTAAGAAGCTGCACAGCAGCTGCTGTGGGTTATGATCAGGTGCCTGACCGCCTACCAAAAGCAGCACCTGTGAGAGGTCAAGCAGGACTTTTACCCTTTTTGTCCAGTCTTCCACCCCTATGTTTTATGTGTCTCTGAAGCAAACCAGCAAACGTCTCTGAAGCCTTTCATTGCCATGGAGGAAAGCCAATGCCATCCACAGCAGCATTCCCACCTAAATTTACAGCAACCAATGAAGGGAACATACATGCAAGAAAGCAGAAGTGTCCAACAGGAGGCTTCTCCTGCCATAAATACACACATAAGGAACAATTTCACATACTCGTTTGTGTTCATGACTGATACTCTCTCTGACATGTCTCAAACTCTGAGGTCTGTAAGTGCTTCTTGAAATCTAGTGATGCTGCGGAAGGTTGGTCCAGGCTGATGTGTTCACAAATTAATTCCCCAGGGAATACTCTCGAGGTTTAACTTCAGTCCAGAGAAGCTATCTTCCCAGGACTGCCCCTGCAGTCAGTGTGGACCCACCTGCCCCTCTCAGGGGCACTTCTGAGCTGAGGCCCAATGTTAAGCATTCAAAATTTTGCAGGAAGGATTGTTTTCCTCAACTTTGGCTACAGAGAGAGCCTCCAGAATCCCATCCTGTGAAGCTGAGGTTAACCTTTGGGACTGCCCCTCACATCCTACCGACTTACCTGCTATCCAACAGACACACCAAGAGCAACCCCGGGAGCAAGCGAGAACCTGCTGAATTTAGATTTGCACCACCTGATATTACTGATGGAAAACATGTAGCATGTGTGTGACTGGAGAGAGGCGTTACCTGAACCCCTAGCACCTGCAATGACAGGAGCTGTGTTCTGACCAAAGGAACCGAGATGTCATCTCCACCTGCCTGGTGGAAAGTGCCAGCGCCCCACAGCCCGGCAGTGTATGGAGTCTGTTCTGTTTGCAATGAAAACCTGAGAAAAATGGCAACATCTACATTCACAGAGGGAAGGATAGAAATGCAACGAGATCTCCAAAATGAAGATATGCTCCCTATGGTGGAGATGCATAGATGTGGCAGGACTTGCCTCCTTTAAACAAGCTCACTCGTGTGGTTTTGGCACTGTGTGCATCTTGTGCCACTATACACAGAAGTCACGTAATTCTCATGGGACTAGTAGTGTCCCTAAGGTGAGCTGTACCTTCCCAGGCCTGGGACAAGAGGAAAGACCATGGAGCCTATGGTAATGCAGAGTAGCAATAATACACTGGGAAGAGTAAAGGCAGAGCAACCGCTGGTTTCTGGTAGCCTTGCTGAGGATGAGTAGGGATACGTTGCAGGAACTACGGCACTGTTTTCAAGGGAAGGAAGGGAGCTGCACAGCTCCTGTCCTACCCACACTGGTCAGGCATTAAACACAACTGGGAGGCTGTGGTAAGGCACAATCTAAAATCCTGCCTCTTGCAGCTTTTACCTGTTGTGAATGGCTCAATCCAGCAGCTCATCGGGTGCCTGAGAGAGAAGCAGGACGAGTGCTGGAGCTGTTTTCCTCACAGGTGGCTCCTGCCCCTGCTTGGCGAGTGCTATAATACCATTTCCAATAGGTTTGACTCCTGCTGTCCTTTTCTTGCGATCCCACACCACTCTGGACAGCTACTGCTCTTTCTGTAGCACTAAAACGTAATGTCTCCCTCCTACCCTTTATGAATCTCAAGTGAAATACTAAAATAACTTTCAGTGGCTTATAAATAAGGTGCCATAACTCCCATAAGTGGGAAGAGCAGTACAGTCTGTGCTCTATTACCAAGGCAAAAAGCCACTCTGCTGCAGAATAAACTCAAGGGTATGGGGTAAAAATGGCCCAGTGGTTTTAGCAGCAGCTCCACTTGGGTCCAAGAAATATTTTTAGTGCTGCTTGAGCACCGTCCCTGGGTCTGCGATGGCTCTCACGTCCCTGCCCACTCCCACTGGGTCACATCCAAACTTCAGACCCCTCAGGAGGCATGGGGAGGCGGCACTGAAACTCGGGAAGGCAGACAAGGTTCTGTGTCCTCCTCCCGCTCCAGGCACAGGGCTGGAACTGCCCATTTCAAGCTGAATTAGAAACTTGAGCTAAAGACCAGTGCTAACTCTGTGCAGTGGTGTGTTCCCCTTTCCAGAGGCATAGCGTGAAGGCACACGAACTGTCCATGGCAAAAGCCAGCAGCGAGGCCAGCAAAGTTAATCAGCTCAGACTTCGAGCTCTGTGAAAGGAACCGTATCCACCCTCAAGATCTAAGCTTGTCCCAGGCACAGGTCGCTGTGCCTGCAGAGCCCAGGGTGCACGTACCACTGGGCTGGTGGCGATGCTTTCTCCGGTGCAGATATCTGCAACTCAGACCATCTATTTAGAATCATAAAATAGTTTGGGTCAGAAGGGACCTCTACAGGTCTAGTCTTGCAACCCCCCTGCAGTGAGCAGGGACGTATTCCACTAGATCGAGTTGCTCAGAGCCTTGTCCAACCTCACCTTGAATGTTTCCAGGAATGGGGCATCTATCACCTCTCTGGACAACCTGTTTAGTGTTTCACCACTCTCATTGCAGAAAATTTCTTCCTTACATCTAGTCTAAATCTACCATCTTTTAGTTTAAAACCATTACTCCTTGTCCTATTGCAACAGGCTCTGCTAAAAAGTTTGTCCCCATCTTATAAGCCCCCTTTAAGAAGTGACAGGCTGCAATAAGGTCTCCCTGGAGCCTATTTGACCAGAGATAAGTGAAAGCTGCCTGTAGGTGGTCATGTAATGACAGACTGTATCACAACATACATGTGTGAGGATGACAAGTTAAGGTCAAGCAGGCAAACTTAAGCTAATGTTTCCAAACTGTGGAACGCCAGCGTTTGCAGCCGCTTGGCTCTCCTTTTACAGCAGCTCTTTCTGTGGTATCTGCTCTGCGTATTTACCACCAATAATCTACAGTTTACGTTCAGATTTCACGCCTGCTCGTTAGGCAAGTTCAACTTTCCGGAGTGCACGTAAGCAAGCTCAGCTGTCTTGTGTCAGAAACAGCGCTCCTTCTCTGACTGGGACCCAGTTTTCCCCGCCACCTCCTAAGAAGCCAAGTGCATCCACCTGACTTTGGACGGTGCTGTATCCCCTGCGGTGCCCCGAGAGGCGACACCAGCGGGCAGGCGCCAGCCTCCTGCAGCGGTCAGCCGGGCCTTGCACACCTGGCTCCCCTTTTGCCCCTCTCGGCATCTTCCCCTTCTTCTTCTTTGCACCTGAGCAGTGCTCCCGCCGGAGGGGAGACGGGCCGGGGGGGGAGCTCAGAGGAAAAGAGTCGCCCCGACCGGGCACGGTCTGCTCGGAGCAGCAGACCCCACAGGGACCCTCCGGTGCCTCCCCGCATCCCGCGCACCGGGGCCGCGGCTCTCCCGCCGGTGCGGTGCGGCGCGGCTCGACGGGCACGGCAGCGCCTCCCCGCGGCGGCGGCCGCTCGGCACCGCCCCGGTCCCCGGCCCCGGCCCCCGCCCCCGCCCCGCCGCTCTCCCGGGCGGGAGGCTCGGCGGCTCGCTCCTCCTCGCGGCCGCGGGATTCCTCTCTCCAGGTTTTCGGGCCGCCCCTTCACACCCGCCGCCGGAGCGGGACGGCGTGCGAGCGAGAGAGCGAGCGAGGCGGCGCGGATGCGCCCCGGCTCCCCGCGGCGGCAGCGACAGCGGCAGCAGCGGCGGCGGATGCTCGGCGGCGCGGCGGCCGCTCCGCAGCCCAGGAGCCCCGCGCAGGGAGGGAGCGAGGCGATGAGCCGCCCGCCGGCGGCTGCCCGCGAGTGACGGCGGCGGGGCAAGGAGCGGCGGCGGCGGCGAGGAGCAGGAGGAAGAGGAGGAGGGCAACGATCCCCGTCAGTGCCCGCGGGAGCCCGGGAGAGCCCCGGCCGAGGTCTCGGCCATGCCCTTCGCCAAGCGGACCGTGGAGCCGCAGCGGCTGTGCCGGCGGCAGCCCGCCGCCTCCGTGCTGGAGGAGAGCTGGGGCGCGGAGCCGCCGCCGCCGCCGCGGGACCCGCCGCCGGAGGAGCCGGGGACGGCGGGAGAGGGCGCGGAGGCGGCCGGCGGCGGCGAGAGGGAGTCGGCGGCCGTGCTGATGGTGCTGGACCTCTGCTCGGTCAGCAACGTGGCCCTGTCGCGGATCCTCCGGCAGCTCTCCGACGTGGCCCGGCACGCCTGCACCCTCTTCCAGGAGGTCGAGGCTGACATCCAGGGCACCCACCGCCGCGTCCGGGCGCTGCACGGCCGCATCGCCGGGCTCCAGGGGGCTGTGCGTGGCCTCGACCCCAAGCAGGAGGCAGTGCGTAAGTACCGCGGGATGGGGCGCTCCGCAGCCCGGGCCGGCCCGGGGCGCCCGGCGGGGCAAGCCGCGCTCCGGTAACCCGCCGCGCAAAGTCTGAAGCCGGAGCCGGTGCGAAGGGAGCCCCGGCGGCAGGGTGGGAAGGGGCCGTGCCGTGCTGGGCGGGCGCAGGTAGGGTCGGGTCGGGTCGGTGGGCGCCGCGGCGATGCCGGCGGGAGGGATGATGTCAGTGGTTTGTGCCTTACGTAAGGAGCTGCCTGGCGGGGCTCTCGGGGCGCATCTTCTGCAGCCAAGGGTTCGGCCGGGGAGGGGGCCGAGATCTGTCCACGGGGACCCGGGGAGTGGTGGGGATGGGGGTGATCCTCCGTCCCCGAGTGTCTTTGCGTTTTCTCCCTATGCCGGTCTGCCCTCTTGCCGGACAGATTTGTCATCCCCTTAGAAGTGTCTCTGACTTCCCAGTCGAAATTTAAAGCTCTTAAATAGAAATAATAAAGCTGCTTCGCCGTTAGCCAACTTTTGGGGCCATAAAATAAGGAAGTTTGATTAATGACTTCTTTCTGTTTAAAGAGTGGCCCTGAAGATCCGAAGCGGGGGGGAGGGGAGGGAAGAAAAAGATCAAGGCAATATGCAACTTGTGTTACAAGCAGTAAGTGCTTGAATCCTGCTTCTTCTCCACCCAAGCTATAAAAGCGGTGACAGGCTCCGTAGCCGTAACAGCTGCTGATTTCTGCTGAATATGGCTCGTGTTCACAGCCGTGTAATGACTTTATACCCTCACTGGTGCATACGCTTCCCAAGTGCTTGTGAATGAGTGTATTTTGATAGGTAGGGCTGTGAATTGGAAGTCTGGAATAGCAGAGATTGGTGTCGATCCTGTCCTCTTAATATTGGGTTTAGGAAAAGCAATGGCTTCAAAGGGGGATTTGGCTTAGTTTTTGCCTTCTGCTGTTCCCCTCTAAATCCCGAGTACCTCCAGTGAGTGCAGTGAAGTGAATTTACGATGGGGTAAAGGAGAGCATGCCCTCTTCTAGGTGTTCTTAATAAACATGCCATTTAAAAAATCATGCCCTGTGTTTTCTCCCCTTTGGAGTGGTGTGGAATACAAGTAACTCTTCCAGGATCAGGGAAGCTGTACTGATTAATAGAATCAAGGCTTGGGTATTCAGAAGTATTTAAACTAGATCCTCGGCAGCTGTAGAGTGACTTTGCTGATGATATATTAATATACATTGACTGTGGATCAGACCGAGGAAGGCTTTCTGTGGTTTCAGGATGAGTGTGTAATCAGAGCGGAGTGCTGGGCTGTGATTGGAAACTATGGTGAGAAGGAGGCTTGGCTGGTGTAGTGAGGGAGCTGTCTGAGGAAATGAAACTCCTTGTATCGCATTCTCATCTGTAAGTCTTTTGAGCTGAGTAACTGTGGGTATATACTAATGTAAGTGAGAGTAGAGCTTAGCCTTTCTAATCCGTATGGCTTTTTTTCTTTCTGGATTGTGCAAGTGCAGCTTGTTTTCAAATCACAGTGCAAAACCTTGATGTTACAGCACAGTTATGTCATGTGCTTAATTAGAGAGTCTGGCTTTACCCCTGTGATGGTAAATGCAGAATCTGCTTCTTTGGTGTTCTGTTTTCTTTTCAGTCCTTCTCTCTTCAGGAGGGGAAAGACTTTTGATCATGATCTTCCCCGTGTCCACCTGCTCTTCCTTCTCCCCCCTATATACAGTACCACGTACAGTGCAGTGCCACTGATAGAGCTGCAGATGTCCCTCGGTCTGGCCAGCTAAGGGCTCCTCCACAATGCCAGGCTTTGCCACTACCCATCCTGCTGTAGGTGTATGTCTTGCTTCCAGCTATACAGCTGCTCGAAGGCACATCGCCCAGTCCTCATCACTCCTCTCCATGAAGCACTGTGCTACCTGTGCTTTAAAGATGAAAGTCTCCTTGCTGACCCAACATGCATGAGCAGTCAACTTCTTTGCATGCTGTGGCTGCTTTTGTTCTCCATCCAGTGTTGGACCAGCACAGCTGCATTTGCATAATGCTACATCTGAACATCTCAACTAGGTCCTGGAGCTGAACAGCACCATTCTGCACATCTTCTCCTCACATCCCCCACATCCATACACATCCACAGCAGCACCTCTCTTTGGCCTCCAGACTGCTCAGTGTTCTCAAGGGCCAGATAAAACTGCCTGGCAGGACACTGCCCAGTCTTGCTGTAGTGTATAAGAATAGCACACTTTCTTCTTTCTGGGCTGACACTGCCTCCTTCGTTATTACTTTCAGAAAGACTATGATAATGTTTGTTTTAAGCATGAAGTGCCTACACAGTTCACTCCTGACAGTATTTCACTCAAGTCACTGCACCCAATTGGTTTTTTGAAACCAACAGAGCAATTGCAGGGGGTCACAAGTCTGCTCAGGATCTTACCAGCATCACGTTAAGGCATGCTGACTTCTACCACCAGCAGCAATCACGGGAATGATGAGGTGGCCTCTGGGCTGACATCTGGCTGTCCAGCCCAAATAACACTTCTGAGAATAACTCAGAACTGGCTGGAGGTTTGGACTCAGACCACAAGGCACAAGTTGGTGACAGGCATGCAGCCACGGCACCCATGGCATGACTGTAATGGTCGCGTTGAACTTGTTGTGTACCGGGAGTCTGGAGGTGCTGAGCTGCTTGGCACATTGACCAAGACACTGTGTACTGGTACATTAGCACCACGACAGTGCAACCCACCCACACGTCTTTTTAAGTACTTGGTTTAAAACTACTAGGCCATCTTGCCACAGTGAGACGTTCTTGATGTTCTAACACCGAGTGCAGCACAGTGGTTTGACAATAATGCTACCAGACAAGCCATAGATCCTGAGCTGTGAGATTGGAAGGCCTTTTTCTCCATGCCTCGTAAGCCAGTTGGATTCTGAGATTCTCTTAGGAAGACAGAGGCTGGGTGAGGAAAAGGAAATAGTGGGCCAATGCCCTCTCAGGAGCTACCGGAGCCGGTGGTTATGAAGAGGCCTCCTTAGTCCCATTCCTTGCCCAGAATGCCATTCCTTGACAATCGCAGACATGATGAGGAGGGGACGGGGAGCAGGAAAGGAGTTCTCTTGAAAATAACATATCGTACAACTTTGCATAATAATGTTGTATTTTATATTGAAAATTATGTATTGGTGTATTCAAATAAAACGTCTATGTTAGGTTCAGGGGATATTAACAGAAAATTGAAATTAATTAAAAAATGCATTTTTCCGGTAATACTTATTGCTACTGCTGTCATTTTTGTGAGACTTTAACGTTCTCAGCTCTGAAGCTATTGAAATGGTGAACTGTGACTCGGTATACAAGTATACAAGACTGGGTATGCTTTGCTTTAAGAAAAGTACTTAAACTCCTGTGCTGAGCTACAGGTAAAGGTATTTACCGATGTGTTGCTCTTTTGGTTTTGCCACTGTTAGGAAAGTGTGATTGGAAAATCTCGTTAGGCACAATGAAGGACTGATTCTGGGCAGTTGCAAGCAGGTCATCTTCAAAAACTCAAGGTCCCTCGCCTCCGCCTTCCCAGATGCTGCTTGTCCTTTCATCTTTCTTATAAGCCTCTGGCCAGCTAGCATCTTGCAAATATGGAGCTTTCCCCACCCTCTGACTGGAAGAGAAACAAGGGTGAGAAATGTTTTCCTGCTCAGCTCCTGAACTAACTGCTTTGCCCTTCTGCCACTCCAAGTAGTTTACTGCTTTTCATCATGAGCAGCTCCAGGGTCTGCTTCTAAAGCAGAACCATGTGGGAATAACATGATTGTTGTCAGTCTGGCTGTTGCTTAGGGTTTTCTTGTTACCAGCAAGAGAACTGAGCAGTGTGGTATTGTCCGGTTTTATTATTAGGTGCTTGATTATCTTGGTAATACAGAAATGTAGGAGAAGTGCTGGATTTGTGTGTAGACTTGGGACTCAGCCCCTCCATTATTTGGAAAGATGATTTCTCAGTCCGGGGGACTACAGATCTGGCAGTCTAAGAGGAATATTTTACTTTTTGGAAACTGATGATGTAAGCTGTCTTGCTTTCTGAATAGTCGGCAGTGACCAGGCAGCAGATTTTGAAAGCCCTAGTTAATGAGATCCTCTTTGCGCCCTGGCATCCCAGAGAATTCCATGCATTCCAGGCTTTTTTTTTTTTTCCTGAAAGCATCAATGTTTTACCGGTAGCCAATTCTTCTAAAAACTGTATCGTTTCTAGTGGTTGCCTGCTGTATTTTCATTGCTCTGCTTTTCCATTCCTGATTTTCCTACGTGCTTGTGGTTAGAGATACAGCCCCTTAGAAGTGTGGGGATCTCCCGTGTTGTTCTGTTCTTCAGAGGCCCCCAGATCTCTGCAGTGAGCTCCCCTACAGGTTTTTCTTCTTTCCTGATGTGTCAGTATTGAGATAAAAAGACAGCTGTGAACTGATTCTTTATCATTTTAGGCTCTGCATTAATTTATTCTCTTTCATTGAAGTCCGTTGCTGGGAACAGCCTGGCTAGTTTCACTTTTGCTTTTAGTCTCTTTCATTTTGCTTTTTAGGTGGTTTTGTTTTGATTTTGTTTGGTTTTGGGTTTTGGGTTTGGTTTTTTTTTGTTTTGTTTTGTTTTTACACACTGATATAATGCTCTTCTGTTTGGGTTTTGAGCACTACAGGGAAATGTTTAATCAATTACAAGGTTTTTATGTGTCTTCTGCCACAATCCTGCTGGTTTTACAAAACACGCGTTGGACCCAAAGCTCAGTGGATAATGCTTCTCCTCCTCCTTGACTTAACGTGCTGAAGTCTCAATTGCTACTTAAGATACAGTTGCATCGTAAGGCCATCCCAGGCTAACTTTTGAGGATACTTGCAGAGATCTTCAGGCAGGTACATAAGACCTTATGATTCAGTGCCATCCTGGAAGAAAAAAGAAGCAAGTGCAAGTTGGGTAGATAAGTGTTGAACTTTATCCCAGCTTCACAAATTCCTAGGGAATTTGAAGTGCAATTTTCATTATATGGATTTTCTGTTGTGCTGAGGCACAATCGTGGACCTCCATGGGTTGGATACATTTACATTAAAATATCTGTGATACCGCTGGAAACAAATCAGAACCAATTTCCAGCTTCCCCTAACTCTGTATTATAGTGCTTTATAGCGTATGAGCGTATCACAGTTTAAGGGTAGTTACACTGTTAGAGATACTAATGTAGCCTGGGGGACATGAGGCACAAGGATGTATTCAGAGCTCCCTTTGTACATTGAAATCATATGAATTGGCAAATCCTTGTTGAGTGCAGGAGAAAACCTCCAAAGAAAAGCAGAGTTGTACACTGGATGTAGTAATCCATTGCCTTCAGCTTCGTCGCCTGCACCTTCCAAAGCTGAATGACACAGCCTCTTCACCAGTCCTTTTGAAAATGGAGAAGGGCTTTTAGTTTTGCTTGCCAGGTGTGGTTTTTTGTTTTTGTGCTGGTTGCTGCATACTCGTTTGCTTTACAGAACCCGCCTCTCTGGTGCACTTGACTGTAGTTTGCCCATCAATGCAAATAACCCAAGTTGTGGGTGTGGGAAAGTTGGAGAATTTCCTCAGTGCTTGGCTTCTTCTAAATGCAGAGGGTTGATGACAAGTTAGCAGAGTCGGAAGGAGCGGGAGGCCAAAGCATTAGCTTTCCTGCTTACCCTTACTGCTGTCAGAACAATGAAGGAGCAGAGGGAGAAAAACTTGTTCACCTAAGGATCCCATCTCTACCTTACCGTAACATTAGCTAAAGTACTGTCATTTAGGAAAAAGATTCCTTATCTTTGTTTACAGAATAGTGATAGAAAATCTTCTACTCAAGAACCTGACCTGAGCCTGGGCTTGAGAGATTTTTTTCTCATCCATTTAGTGCATGATAGAAGGTAATGGGATGGAATTTGTCAGGTGACTTTGGCAGGAACGTAATGCTTTGGAAGTTGTCACGTTCAGTCACGTTGACTTGTGGAAAGCAGTCTCTGGCCTCTTTGCAGATAAAAGCAGAGTGTAAAATCCTTTGTCCTGCTGAGGTCAGTGAGACTCTCAGAGGAAAGGCTTTGAGAGACCAGTGCTCAAGTAGACTCACTAGCCTTTATCTGGCACAGGCTGGTAACAGATGAATAGCAGACAGTGGTGGCTTTCCTCCAAAGCCATTCCCTGTTACATAGATGTAAATCTTCAGTTTTGCTGAATCTCATTTACTTGGTCTTCCATCGATGTATAGAAGGCCTTTGCCTGTTCTATAGTGCCTTGCTTTTCATCCCACAGATAGTATGTAAACTGATGTAACAGGTTTGAACGGCCTGGGGGTTTTGTTGCTAGAGGGAGAGCCTGCCAGTCAAAAGGCCTGATATTCAAACATATTCAAAGCTGGATTCCCACCTAACAGCAGCTATATAGCTGTATAATCTCATAATCACTAGTGGAACTTCTTTCTGACTCATACTGAAGAGCCATGCAAGGGTCTTCAGTGGGTTTATTAGAAATCCTGATGGAAATGGCTTAACTCCTTTAAGACCAATGAGGTCTCCCTTACACAGGAGTAAAACTTCAGAGAGGATAGAATCAGGCCCCTAGAGAAACTTAGACTTACTGTGCATCTGATGATTTAACAGAAATACTTCCCACAGCCCTTTTAAAACTCCATGCTTCTATTTTAAAGCCTTTATAATTTAATGTATGTGTTCGTATGGAAACATAGGATGAGTGTTCCAGTGACATCAATGGAGTCATTCCTACTTTTGGTTAGTTCACCTGCTGATAGAGGAGAGATCTGGAGATTAAGATGTAAGCAGACTCTGAGAACTTACTGAGGGCATGGGGAGGTTATTCACCTGTTCATCCACCTGCATAAAAGACGGCAATTATGAAAGGTGAAGGGCCTGGAGTGGTTCCAGAAAACTCTCACATAGTTCTCAAATGTCCTTGGACTGAGGGAAGGTCTTGCAGGACGCAAATATAAATATCCAGTGTAACGGTGCCACTCAACTGCTGTTCTGGATCAGCCGAATCAGGTTTTGTTGGTGTTTCTTACATAGGTTTACCTGTCCTGTGGCTTCAGTTTCAAGGATCAGATTATGGCTGGTCTGGCAGAAATATACAAAGGTGGGAAGAAAAGAGGAGAAGCCGGCCCTTACTGCTCCCTGGCAGGAGCTGGTCCTGGCCTGTCCTTCTCCATTCTGGCAAAGGCAGGCTGCTTAAGCGCAGCTGTTTAAAGGCAGCACCTGGCTCTTTGCCTCTCCAAACTGGGTAGCAAAACAGATTGAGGGCAGGGGAGCACCAGCTGTTTTAAAAAGCCCCTAATGTGAGATGTTTCCTTCACACGTGCCTAGACATGTTGTACCCAAATCATGCAGAGACCCCATAGGAACTCTTAAAAGCAACGTTACGATGCACAAGTGGGGAAAAAATTGTGATCAGGTGATGTGAAGAATACAAATACGCGTTTTAAAAGCATCATCGCAGGGTCGTATGGTCTTCTGAGTCTGAGAGCTGGGATTTTCAAAAGCTGCTCTTTCCAATCACTTGGCATCTCCATGTAATCGGAGGCTGACATCAGACTCTCGATTGGAGCTACTTGAGCTATTAGGCTGTGAAGAGCAGAAACTCTCTGTGTTACTGAGTATGTATGTGAGGGAAAGGTTTTTTTCACTCCCTTTGATGTATTAGCATCAAGAGAGGGAGTCTTCGCTTCATTTCTAATTGCTTCTCGTCTTTGAATTTATATACCAATATGTAAGTAACTGCAAAGGGAGATAGCAGAATTTATAAAAAGTTCAAAAAGGCAGGGCTTAGAGCATGATTAAAATAAAAGATAGCATACAGCGTGTGCTGTTTTTAGCTGAAATATCTCCCTAGAATACTTTCCATTTACATTCTCATTATATCGAACTGCTTCTAATGCACTGCTTAGTTTAACAACTGGCATGTTTTTAGGGTAGATTTCATAGTAGATATACACCCACTGTGTTCTTAACTCAAGACTTCAAATTGCACTATCTGTATTGGACAATCTTTTCTTAGACCTTCGTGGCTGAAGGCAGGAAGAAAGCAGTAGTGATGGGAACCTAATTAAGCCTGTGGTTTAATTACACCAGGAGCTCTGTGCTTGAAATGCTGCTGTATTCAATGAGTGCTGCGTGGCACTGCCATGTTAAGTCTCAGCAGAGAATGACATTTTTTTTTCAGTAGGATCACTGTAATTCTGACAAAGCCACATGGTTTTCTCTTTCTTTTCAGCTGCCAAGGCAGTTGGACTTTGAACTAGAGCCACTCAGACCGAATCCCTGAGAAAGTTCAGAGGAGCCGTCTTGCTAGCGTGTGCATGTGATTAGGGAGAATGAGCATAGGGCAGTGTGTTTGTGCTATAAATATGCATGGCTTGTTCAGGCCTCCCCAGCTTTTCCCCCTGCCTTCTCCAAGTTTTTTTGTTAGCATGCTGATCTTTGACAAGACCTTTAAGTTGGCCCGGACGGAGGGCGTGTTGGGGCGAAAAGGTGCTGACCCTTCTCCTTGACGATGCGCGTGACTTTCAGTGGCTGCGTTTTTAGGAATGAGCTACGCGGGGTGCATTGAGAAATTCCTCTGTGTGCACAGGCTTTGGATTGCATTAAAGGCAAAACTGGGCTCTCTGTGCGTGCTCTCTGTTTTTTGTTGTTCCCTCCGCCAAAAAAAGATATTACCAAGCGTTGTTCTCTTCAGATGGTCTGTGACTGCCCGTGATTGCAGAAATCAGATCTTTTGGATGGTGAAGCTCAAGATAAGCAGCAGTAACTCACTGTGATGCTGACAGGCAAACTTTTTATAAGATGGTATACATGTTACACTGCATCCAGTATTTAGAGAGATATGATAAAGGGCGATTTAAGTGAAACGAGAGATTAGTTATGATTAAATACTTATCATGCACATCAGAGCATGTCCAAAGAGCAGGTACTACCCAGCTCCGATTTTTCTCCCTGTAAGGTTTGTTTTTGTACTTACAGCAAAAAGAGGGCCAGTTCTTGGCATAGCCGTGGTCTTTTCTTTGGTGAAGTGTTTTTTGGTGAAGTGTTGTGCACAGGAGGATAGTCAAGAGATGTATATTAATTCATTTCTCAAAATGGAAAGCATATATCGTGGGTTGACCACTGACTTTCACATGCCCAGCCCTTACCCTGAGAGCTACATACTTTGCATGGTTCAAGTTTTGAATGCAAACATATTTTTATTTTTTTTACCTCCTTGTTTTTTGGTGGGATGAATTCTCACACTTACCCAAAACCTCTTCTGGCTGCACGGCCCAGCTTCTGCTGCTTTATGCTGTGCTAAACACAGCTTCCCTGGCTTTCCTATACCCCACCAGTTAACACCATCACAGAGGTTCCTATCTCGGCATGCTGAAGATATCCTGCCTCCACTCCCTCAGAAACCAAGAGTCTTGGTCTCTGCAGCAAATTGCCTGAAGTCTTGGATACAGTTAGCATGCCAAAGTTAAACTTTCCCTATAGGAAAATGGTTTCTTATTTAAAAAAATATTAAGGAATAGCGCTCTCTGTGTGTGTATAGCAGGGGAGGGAGTGGTCATGCCTGTGTATCTCACACCAGCCATTTAGAAATTTTATCTCTGTTATTCAACTACAATTGCAACTACATTGCCATGGTGTAGAAATCATAAAAGAGGCTGCCAGGTAAAGGAGAGAACAGACTATTCCCACTGCATTTGAAGGAAAGGCTTGTTCTTTATTAGACACTAGAAAATCCACTGGGGAAAGAATCCCATATAAATGTTCCAACTCAATAAAAAAAAAGTGCTCTGGTTGGAGCTCCCATTTTCTTCAATGTGAAAGTCAGTCCTTTGCATGACATAAAAGCTGGAGAAAACCAGGCTTCATTAGTTCTGCTTCTTGCAAAACTGCTTGTTCGTATTCCTCTTTCCCCTCTAGAATTACTGATTATTTCTTTCAATTTTAATCTTTTTTTTTTTTTTAAACTTATTCCTTGAATGACTTTCCTTTTGGACCATCCTCTCCTTTACTCCTCTTTTCCTGATGGTTTTGCAGGGGATGCGGCTACGCTTTTACCTCTGTCTTAATGGCAAAGGCAAACCCCCCTCATTGTGAGAATGAACAGTATTAATTTTTACAACTGTGGTTTATTCTCCATTGATTATCTTTAATGTGATGCTGTCTTGTTCAGTTAATAAACTACTGATAACCTGCTAAGACTTAATTAACCCCCTCCCCCAAACATAACCTGCTTTTAATAGATGTTGTAAACGCATTCATTGTGCCTGGCACATTAAAATCGCTGGTTTAAGTTCCTTTACTTCCGAATTGCACTCTAGCTGAAGTATATTTTGTGGCAATCATCTTGTCATTACTCTGCTAATAGCCTAAAATAAGTATTGCTACTTCATGACTTCAGCAATATTTTTTGGCCTCTGTTACAGCTGCCACAGGCTTGATTCATCGTTGGTGCCCAGACAGAGGTTGGATAAGCTGTGTTCTGGTCAAAATCCTCCTAATGGAGTCTGCAAGGCTCACCTGAAGATTTACCGTTAATTCTTTATTGCTGTTATCTGGTGTGAATCAGTGGCCGGAGCCCACAAGCTGTCCCTTTTTAAGCCAGGATGGCAAAGCAACGCTGGTCTGCACGCAGATGCCTCCGTTCTTGCTCACTCCTGGGTTGGCCAACATGCCCAGAGCAGGGCTGTGGCGATGGGCCACTGCCTGGGACATGGGGCTGCCCAGGAGGCGATATATCTGCTATCGGCCAGCCGTGCAACCCATCCCTGCACAGTGATGTGGCAGGGCTGTGGTAGGATAGCCGTGTTGGATAAATGGATGTGCAATTGCCAGCCACGTGCACCATGCACTGCAGTGCTCTGGACCAGATCTGTTTGAAGGAAGCTAGCTGGAGCACTTGGGAGGTGTGCTAGGATGGCAGCCTTGACCACAGGTGGGCTGCAGATGAGGCTGACTGCCTGGGTCTGACAGGGGAGGAGGAGAGAGGCCAAAGCAGAGTTCCAGGACTTGTGCTGAGAATTCCCCTTGACACTTGGCCACCTGTTTGAAGTGTGAGCCAGGGTATTTACCCAGTTTGCGCTGTGAACTTTTTTAGGGGCCTCTGTCAATACATGCAAAATTTACAGGGCAGTTCTGTATCAGATCCAACAGATAAAATCATCTGCCTACAGGTATGGTATGGAAATGAGCACCTCTACTTGAGGAGTGCTGGGTCTGTAAATGAGTGAATGGGTTACAGTTACCTTCAGCAGCTCTAATGTGGCTAGTCATTTATGAAGTTGTCCAAGTGGAATTTAACACAAATTATGTAGATTATGTAGATTAGAAGTATTTTTCATTCATCTGCTTGTTTCTAAGTGCTATGCTGAAGAACCCAGCAGAATGGCAATTCATTAAAGGAAATGAGAGGGACATGCAAAATATCACAGCTTGGGGTGATTATTTATTTCCTTTCTGGACTTTTGTTTCCGGTTTGGCTGTAGGTCAGATCTGATAAGCAGCATCTTGGACTGTAAGACTAAAAGGTTCTGTTACCATAAAATGAATGAATGTGCTCAATTTTGTGTAGACCTTTATAAACAATAGTTGAAATAGAAGAGGCTTGGATAGCATCTTCTTCCTCAAAATTCTGTGTGTCGTTAGAAAAACAACACCTTTTTATATATGATCCAGGGGCTGGAGCACATCTGCTACGAGGACAGGTTGCGGGAGCTGGGATTGTTCAGCCTTGAAAAGAGAAGACTTCGGGGGGACCTAATAGCTGCCTTCCAATACCTGAAGGGAACTTACAGGAAGGCTGGGGAGGGACTTTTGACAAGAGTGTCCACTGACAGGACAAGGGGAAATGGGTATAAGTCGAAGGAGAACAGATTTAGATTAGATCTTAGGAAGAAATTCTTCAGTATGAGGGTGGTTAGACTTTGGAATAAATTGTCCAGAGAAGTTGTGGATGTCTCCAGCTCTCTGGAGCTGTTCAAGGCCAGGTTGGACAGAGCCTTGAGTAGCCTGATCTAGTTGAGAGATGTCCCTGCCCACGACAGGGAGGTTGGATTAGATGATCTCTGAGTTCCCTTCCAGCCTATGCCATTCTATGATTCTATATCTATATACATAAACACATAGCTAGATAAAGGAGAAATACCAATAGAAAGGCTGGACAAGATAGTGTTTGTCACTATGGTTAGAAAAGCTTAATAAAGGGGAGAAGAAAACTCTACAGCCACATCAGTGGCAACCTGGTCAAACAAGGGAGAAAATATTCAGTACTCCAGCTTTCATTACAAAGGTAAAAATTGAAAGTAATTGATTTATCTTGTTCTTTCCTTGTTTCGAGTTTGTGTCTTCATCCAAAAGCATCTCATGGTTGAGTTCACTTCCTTGCCATCCCTTCCCTCTCACAGTGGAAGATTAGTTTGGACTCGAGAGGTCGTGATGGTGTTGATGGAAATTCTTCTATGGGATGTAATGGGTGATCCTGACTCAGAATTGAGGTACATCTTGCCTGGAGATGTGAGAATTATGCTGTTTGGTTGTACTTGCAAGAGTAAAGCCCTTGCTTTTGAAAGAATTGCCCCTACTATATATTACAGCAAGAGTTGAAAAATAAAATAAAAATGTAGAAAACCTCAGCCAAGTTCATGAAATTAAGACTTCCAAGAGAACAAATGGGTAAGTGAAAGGTAAAGTGATGTAAGTCTACAGCTGTACTTGTATTTATTATTGCAAAGAGATGTTTCCCCTGCCTTCTCTCCCTTTTGAGACAGTCCAACTTTGGGCTTGTTAAATATGTCCCTACAGAAGTTGGCGCATACTGACCTTGTTTGCTGCAGTCTGCTCTTCTGTAGCTTCTTGATTCTAGTGGCATGAGCCAGATGGACAAAGCCCTAGAGCTAAATGCTGGATAGCATAATTAAGTGCGCTAGTATTGAAGCCTGGAGCTGAGTCAAACTTTGGCCAATGCTTCAATACTTCTTCGTCCAAGATACATATGCTGTGTCAAAGTAGTTCTTGTTTCTTCTTTAAGATCATATTGTTTGGATATGAGGATGTTAAATTATGCACCAATAATATTTCCACCTGCATAATGCAGAGCGCTCTCTACTACTTTGTGTCCTTATAGCACTACAAGAATGTTTTACAGCCTTGTAGAGCTATGTGGAAGCCCATCTGAATTTTCCTTTCAAATCGCTACAGCCTTTTTTCTGCTGTGATTTGGAGTTGTGGTGGTCAGTTATGAGTGTCACATAGACCCCTGCTCCCTGGAAGCTCCATGCCAGCGCAGTCCTGGCCAAGCGTGTTGTGGGCGCTGGAATGTGGCTCTGCAGCTCTCATTGTAAGTTTGGAGTCTGAGGAGCCTGGTTTCATACTGACCAGGAAACTACATCAGAGGTCTGTCTGCCATCCTGCAGCTTTTTTCCTTCCTGCTTTCATATTCCATTTATAGGAAGTGAATTGTGTCTCCCACCCCCCCTTCTTCTACTCTTCCTTGGCATGCCGCTTAGCAGCTCTGGGGATTTGGAGTGACTGATGTTTCTCCTCTGCTTCCTCTTTGCAACCTAGCTGCTTTCCAAGGCAACATGTTCCCGTGTGTAATAGAATCACAGAATGGTTTGGGTTGGAATGGACCTTAAAGATCATCTAGTTCCAACCCGCTGTCATGGGCAGGGATACCTTCCACTAGATCAGGTTGCTCAAAGCTTCATCCGACCTGGTCTTGAACACTTCTAGGGAGGGGGCATCCACAACTCCTCAACCGTCCTCCACAACCGTTCCAGTGTTTCACCACCTTCATAGTGAAGAATTTCTTCCTTAGGTCTAATCTAAATCTACCCTCTTAGAGTTTAAACTGATTGCCTCTTGTCCTATCACTATATATCCTTGTTGAAAGTCCCTCTCCAGCATTCTTGTAGGGCCTCTTTAGGTACTGGAAGGGTGCTGTAAGGTCTTCCCAGAGCCTTGCCTTCTCCAGGCTGAACAACCCCAGCTTTCTCAGCCTGTCTTCATAGGAGAGGTGCTCCAGCCCTTGGATCATCTTCATGGTCCTCCTCTGGACCCGTTCCAACAGGTCCATGTCCTTCTTGTGTTGGGGGCCCCAGAGCTGAAAGCAGTACTGTGGATGGTGTCTCGCAAGAGCAGAATAGAGGGGCAGAATCACCTCCCTGGACCTGCTGGCTACACTTCTTTGGATGCAGGACAGGATACGGTTGGCTTTCTGGGCTGCAAGCGCACATTGCCGGCTCACATTGAGCTTCTCATCAACCAACATCCCTAAGTCGTTTTCCTCAGGGCTGCTCTCAATCCATTCTCTGCCCAGCCTGTACTTGTGCTTGGGACTGCCCTGACCCACGTGCAGGACCTTACGCTTGGCCTCGTTGAACTTCATGAGGTTCACATGATGTTGCCGGGCAGCCTGTGTTGCCCTGCCTGGGCGCTGCGCAACCTCCGGTGGAATGGTGTCAGTGTGTGGGAGAGGAGTTGGCAGCGGGAAGGGAGTGGGTGAGGAAGTAGTCTCTGTTGTTCTTGAACGACCACTTGCTGAAGCGGTGTTTGCAGAAGCTGTACTAAACAACATGGCTTGTTTAAGATAACCTGGATGCTTCTGGCCTGAATCTAAAGATCAGGCTCATTCTGAACAAGCTGCATCAAAAGGAGATTATTTTTCTGTTGGTCCCTAAGTACTCCCGTCTGCTTCTCTCTCTATTTCTGCTGAAGAAACGTTAAAGCTAGGGTAGTAATTTTTCCATAATGTTACTGTGGATGGTGTTGTGTATGCATAGTGGGGAGATGACTAGGGGAGGAGAAAAAAAAAAAAGAGAGTGCATGTTATCCTTGGAGAAGCTGTGAGAAGAGCCACCTCAGGTGGGTATTCAGACCAGGGTCTCCTTTTTCACTGTCAGGGAAGTTTTCTGTTGTGGAGCAGCACTGAATTCCTTTCTTTTGAGGCCTGGCTCACGGAGGAGATTGAGCTTTCTTACATTACAGACAACGTGTCCTGGTTAATTACAGTCACATAAAGATGAGGTTGTACTGTGGGACTTGGTTTAATTAAAAAACAGTGCTGGGAACTTTAATAAATGTTTGATATGTTCTATCTGGCTGCCGAGTGCTAACGCTGCGGTTCTCTTCAGGTGTTCTCCCAACTTCAGTCAGAAAGGGCCACCTGAGCCTGACATCTGCACTAATGAAAGGGGAGGACAGATTGCCATTCTCTGTCTAGCCAGGCTAGTGTCTGGCAGCTCACTTTTCACAGCTTGGGCTTGTGTCTGGGCTTTGGGAAAAGGTTTTGTGTGGGTAGTAGTGTCAGAGGAAAGCCTGCAGCGCAGAATCTAAGACTTTTCCTGTGTAGTGGAAAAATCATGATCATGCATGTGAAATGTGGACTTAGAGGAACTTTGTGTGGGTGGTCTTGTTTTGATTCTTTCTGCCCCCCTCCCTTTCCCTTCCCACTCACGTATGCTGAAGTCTGTCATCTATTTAACAAGAGCTTTTCTAATTATTATTGTTTTTGTTGTATGTTATCTATGATTAAGCGCCTGCATATACAATCTCTCTGAACTATAGAAGCCACAAGATCTCCTAGACATGCTTTTTGTTAGTACTGGCTTATGAGAGACCTAGCGCTGCATGATGCCCATCTGTTAGCAGCATGTTTAAATGTGATTAATGTGAAAGTTGCAAGAATTGCAATAGCTTTTGCTAGTCTACAACAGAATCTGTCACTGTTAATCTCTTGCAGTATTAAAAGCTTAATATAGTAAATCTAATGTTACGGAGAGCTGTAGCTTTGCTTTTGTTACCATCACCTTATTGCATTATTAAACTAATATTTTTTTCCTCTATAGTTCACAAGCATGGTAGAGACAGTGTAGATACCATTCACCTGCAGAAGAATATTTAGATGTTCATATATGTATGAAGTCTCTTAAGAAAGAGATGATCCAGCATAAAAGGATTTGGGGGAACTTGAAGTTTGATTGTGATTCCTGAGGGATGTGGCCAGAGTAGAGTGTGTCAGGAGTCAGCCCTTTCCCAAAATGCCAGTAGAGGCTGGGGAAGTCACAAGCAGTGTCTTGATATGGTATTTCTTTGCTGTGCCTGGGTAGAGATGAGAAATCATTTTGGCTTACCCACTCAGGACAGTAGACCTGTCTGGTCAGCAGTGCTGATGGTATTTAATCAGAACTGCTGTGTCTTTAAAAGAGATTGCGGGAACAATAAGCAGTGTTATGGCACAAGTGGAGACAGCCTCCTGGAGCAGGTTGATACTACGGGAAACAAATAGGAAAGGACCCAGGGAAGGAAAATGGCTTTCTTCATATAGCTGCTTGTGTTGGAAAGAATCAAAGAAACCATAACGAGTCAGTATCTTTCTTTTTCTGTAAAGAAAATTTCAGAAGAATGTTTCAATTAGATAGTAGTTTACTCAAGATCTGCAGGTGGCTTGTAAAGTGAAATTAGATCTCCCTTACCTTTTAAACCCAGATCTACTGCTTTGTTTGTTTTAATGGGTGTGGAGATCCCCATTCTTGGATTTACAGTAGGAGACTGATGGAGCATAGGGCTTGTTATGAAACTTCTCGTTTTGTGGCATGATTACAGGGTGCATTTGTTTCCAGCAGGGACAGCAATAGTGCTTTGGTCCAGACATTTCAAAACTACTTTTAATCCGTGCTTGTAAGATCAGCAGGCACTGTAGGACAAATTGAGACTTACCTTTCACTAAACATCCCTTCGTTCCATCACACATCTTCGCAGCAGCCAAGCAGCTTGTCCACATCTAGGCACTGCCAAGAGTCAAAATGAAATCAGATAGGTCAGTGCTGTCAAAGGGGCAGTTACAGAATATACAGTTGCAGAGATCAGACTGGACTCTCTGGCATTTTCCTTTTTTTTGTGTGTGCCCTTCTATAATCCAGTCTTTCAAGCATTTAAGAGCTCAAGGTGCCATGTTTAAAAGCTTGAAGGACCATGCTTTTTCATTTATCCTCTAAGAGCAGAGGCACCGATTCCACTGCTCTGAGCCAGTAGAAAGACCTGCAGAGAAGGCAGACCCCACTTGCCTGTAGTTGGCTGTCAGTAGGACCGAGCGCAGTAAGGGGACTCTCTCCCTTTTGTGGTAACATGCACATCGTTGAAATGACGAAACTGTTCATTTTTGCTCCTCAAGGGCTGCTGTGGCATGCTCTGCACCTGCAGGTCTCAGTATTGCTCCTGCCCTGTCGTCCTGTGGATTGGATAGTGACACCCTGTGTCCTCCATCCATCCTCAGCAGGAGGGTCATGTACCAAAGGCTTCAGGTAGTGAGCTGAGGTGAGGGGCACACAGCATGTTATCAAATTGGGATCATGCTTTGCTCTTCCCCTTCCCCTCAGGTCTTTGACAGTCAGAGACTGTTAGCTCACACTCCCTGAGAAATCCCAAGAGCTTCTAGAATGGTATTTCAAAGCTTCACAAAGCTGTGCATGATAATGTAATAATTTGTTTACAGGAGTCCTTGTGGATCAGCTCTGTCCTGTACTTGTGTTGCAGGGGTATCCCTGGAAAAGGGCATTTTTCCATGATTTGTAAGAATCTTTGAGACAAGGGAGTAAGGGGCAGGAGTGTTCAGCTGCACCTTGAATGCCTTGCTGTTGACTTACGTTTTCAGCTCAGTTTTTCGCTGTTAAAACGTGGAGGAAAGAGGATTCGGTGAGCAAATGTGTATGCGTATGCATTTGTCTTCAATGAGAGCCTGCTCAGGCAAGGCAAGCATGATTCAGCTACTAGCTAGCGCTGATGTACCAGAATTGGCAAGCACTGAACACTCCTGCTACTGGATCTGCCCCAGTTGCTTGATGTGCAGCGATGAATGGATGAACATTCACCAATGCTGTTGCACAAACAAATAAGTTAATAAAAAGCAGCTGATTGTGTCATTGTACACTGTAGAAACTCCAAAGCAATGCTGAGATTATTTTAAAACAGATGTTCTTATCTGGAAACTCTTAGAAATGTAGAGTGGTAAGGTTTTGGGTTTTTTTTTTGGAAAAAACTCCAACAGGATAGACACAAAACAAACTCTGCCTTGTCCTTAAATGATTTCATGTTGAGGACTTTTACAAGAGTTTTTCTCTTGAAGCCTTAACCTGGGTCTGAGTTTGACAGCGAACTTAGCTTTGGATTGTGTCACTGATAATTGGAGCTGCGCTGGCGTTCTCCAGTGAGAGAATTAACTCTCGTGGGGAAAAGGTTGTTTTTGTTTTTTTTTAAGGGGATGCACTGGAAAGAAAATGCTCTGTGAAAACTGGAATTACACAAGCCAGCTGTCTGGCCTTATATAAAATTATACCGGCCTTTTGTACCTCTGTGTAAGTGGTATTTAACCCTTGCTATCGTCGCCGCGTACTGCAGAGACGGATGAACTTCCTCAGCCGAGGGCTGCGCGGGGCCTGGGAACAAAGCACAGACTGATGAGATTGTAAAAGGACGCGGGGCTGTCGGTGAGGCCAACCGTTAGTTCATTATTCAGGCGGACAAAGCTTCACGCCCTCATGAATCACTTCTGTTTTCTTTTTTTTTTTCTTTCTTTCTTTGCCTCTCTGAGGGAGCTTGCTAAAAGGAGCGGGCACAGGGAGCAGTCACAGCAAGCTGGATCGTTCCCATTAACCTTTTTTTGCTCTCTGGAGGCAAAAGCTGTCCCGTTGCATATGGTCTGAGTGGTACCAAGGGTGCCTCTTCTGCCCCGTGCTCTCTGCTCCCCAGGTGCTGATGTGGTGCAGGACGGACTCCTCTGCCTGTTTCCCTGAGGAGAACTTGGTTTTCTTTTCAGCTCTGGAAATGATCCCAGATCACTGGCCCTGTGTCAGCTCAGACTCTCTTTATACTGCTTCTACAGCTTGAGGAGGACTCTGCAACTGCGGCCTGTGGCAGGAGACCTACCTTAGCTTCCCCGTTTTATCAAATGTTAGAAAATCTGGGAAGATGCGTCCATGTGCATCCCCTCCAGTAGTTGTAAAAATGCCTGCGGATGACAGCCGGTTTAGGATGTTGTATTCAGCCTTGCTGCTGCTGGAGCAGGGATGAAATGCCTCTGTGGAGGTGTTCCAGGGCCGTGGAAACAACCACATGATGATGTTAGTGTTCCTGCTGTAACGGTGGTGGGGTTTTCCCCATCACACGCCTAGGCTGCTGCAGGCTGAGGTGGCACTGGGAGAGGGCTCAGGGGGAATAAAGAGTGTTCTTTCTACCCTGAGCCTCATGGCAATCCTCAAATACTTAGGAAAACAGTTTTGATCAGAAAAGTCATGGCTGGTACCAGATGGTTCAATCAAAGTGTAAGAAGTACTGTAGTAAAAAGTAGTAACAACTGCCCACACGTGAAGCTTTATCCTAGAGAAGGAAGGCTTGTCTTTGACAGGTCCCTTGAAGCACCAGTTTCTTACGTGTTGTTTTTTTTCACTCTGTATGTTGTCATTGCACATGCTACTATTAATTGAGCAGGGAGGTGTGTTTTTTTTGTGGTTTTGTTTGGGTTCCCCCCACCCAGTTCTTCCTAAATTCTTGGCCTCCGTGATGAAACGTAGCCAGCAGCTCCACAGGTTACCTGTGTATTGCCTGGGAACTCTCTGGAACTGATTTCATTTCTCTGAATACCCACTTGTTCTTGCATTACAAAGCTGGATGATTAAAGAATCCCAGAGTTCTTTCTCTATGCTATTCATGACTTTGTGTACCTCTTTCATGTGCCCTTATATCTAAATTAAACACATCAGATCTCATCAGTCTCTTTCCATCTGTAGATCTTTTCATGCCACTAATTATTTTTATAAGCTGTTTCTGGAACTTTTCTTTTATTTCTCTGTATCATTCACCACTCAAAGGAGGCTGCCGACAGCAGCGTCCTTATGTGTATGTGTTCTGGGAGCTCCTTTCTCCTCAGTTTCTCCCTCTGTCCTCCCTGTCTGTCTGAGCTCAGTGCTGCAGCCTTTCTTCACTGTGCTATCTAATCCTGATGACTTCAGCCATTGTAAATGAAGACTAGAGAATCCTTCATTTATGTGTATTAATCTGATAACTGACTCAGGCTACAGGCCTGAGCATCTTGGTTAGCTGCCATATTCATTTGCTAATCGTTAACACAGTTGAAAGACGTTTTTCTTTATTAAAAAACAAAGTACGGTCTTTAAAGAGCAGTGTTTTGCAAGAAGAGAAAGCCGCGTTTGTTTTGAAAGGAAGATTTATTGGGATGATATAATCCAACTTGCGCTATCTCCTCACCTGTTTTTCCTCAGGGAGACCATCAATCTTTATTAATGTTTCTAAATCAAAAGATAAAAATGACAGATAAATTCCAAAATGGGATGAAAATACTAACAAGAGCTGAAAGAGAAATCCTTTCCTTTTCATACCTGCTGAAATTGAATTCGAAGAGGAGTTAGTTCACTATAGAGGCGTGGGATCTGAGAGCGGTTTTGTGGCTTCAGTCCTTTGTAACAGGAGGTCAGACAGAAAGAACAGTGGTGCGCAGGTCCCATCTGGAAGGATTTATCATCTGAATTTCTAATGCTGGGCTTGCTTTTTATTTTTCCATCTAATAGTACCCAATCTTCTTGCAGTCGCGTGCTTCACATGCAACAGCTTTGAGTGGGTTGTGGGCCTGGCTGGGTCCAGTTTCTCACCTCACTTTACCATTTCCTTCCTTCAGCTGCCTCTAGCACAGCTGATGCTTTCCTTTATCCTCCAGGCTGACCCTTCCTCTGGCTTTGGCAGTGCTCGCTCCACCACAGCATTAATAAGCCCAGCTAGATGTTGCTGATTCTGTGTCTGGAGATGCATGTTTGTGCTGCAGTCTCCCAGCTAGCATAGGTTTGGCAGAGCTTATTTTTTCAGTCCTCTCGTTTGTGCTGTGCTTGCATCTGACCCATGAGGCCCCCTTCACTGCTAGGTTCAACAAGAGTAGGACATATCACACGGGAGAAGATGGATGTGCAGTTGGTGAGTAACTTTCATTTTCTTACCAAAATGGACTGATGGAAAAGCTGCGCAGTAAGTGCACTTTCAGGGAGGAGGAGACCTTGAAATGCATTCAAGGAAAAATGAGGCTTGCTAAGTGCTTGGAGGATGAAGGTTTCAGAGATAAGTTGTTATGCAGGCCTCCAGCTAGCATCAGAGGGACTTTTGCTGAAAAAGCAGCAGTTGGGCTGGTGCTGTTGAAATTTGCTCTTATTTCAGGAGAACACTTCAGCACAAGTCATACAGAGATGTTTAATAGCTCTTCTGTGGCTACCTGAGATCTCTCTTCCCTCCACACATAGGCTATGATACCTGCCCTGTGCAGGGAGAAGAATGCTTCCTCCATAAATTAGTGAAGTCTATTTTCAGTAGACCGTGCACGAGTGCCTCTTTCAGACGGCGAAGTGGCAAATCAGGCTGAAAAAAAGAAATTATTTTCAAAACTCACCTTGACTTTTCTTTCTCAACTCTCAAAAAAATGGCCTTGTGACCCAGTGAGGCAAAGAGCTGGGGAGCTGGGAAAGCATGCAGCTTGCCTGACTGTGGTCGTAAACGGAGTTTGAGCATGGCAACCTTAGCTGTAATTTCTAACATCTGTAGATATGTTCATGCATGTTAACTACGTATCCATCCATCCAAATATTTAAATTGTAATATCTTCAGCTATTAGATTTATTCACACATTTCAATTTCTCTTTCAACATTCTTTGCAGCCATTTGTATTTTATTGTATATGGAAAGAAAGGGCAAAGGCCTTTTCTCATTTGCAGATAAAGGGTACTACTGTGATCCAGTGATTGATTTTCTTGCTTGTCTCACTAACCATGAATTAGTCCACAGCTCTTCAGAACTGAAGTACACTGGGTCAGGGTTGAAACTGTGGGCTATGTTAGAGAATCAGAGCAGGAAAACACATTTTCTGATTTGTTTTTCCTTTTTGATCTAATGCAGTATGTTGCACATGTTGGAACTAAACAGAATGAGCTTTGTAACCTCCAGTGAATAGCATGAATTTTTTTTGAAAATAGGCTTTGATTAACAAGGTATACTTGCTGGTGACGTTTGGTCACTGAAAATAGAGATTTTTTTTTTTTTTAATACTAATAAATGTCTGATAGTACTTATTTTTAATACATAAACTAAAAAGTGAATGCTCATAAAGCAAATAGGACGCTGTTTGAGAGCCCTGGAAGAGCCAACCTGTGTGAGGCAGTGACAGCACACTCCGAATTTGTGCTGTGTGACGGAACTGTTTACAGAACAGAACCACATATACAAATAAAGCAGACAGACCTGGGTCATGTCTTTCCTATAGAAGCAATTGTCTGCTGGTTTGAGAGTAGCCTCCTCCAAGGCAGTCAAGGAGGTAATTTCTTCCCAGGCTGGATCTTCTAAACACCTTTTTGAGTTCATGATCAGACAGAAAATAATGTTTGGAAGCAAATGAAAAACAGAGCCATATGGTTGAGACTTGATGTACTTCCTTTACGGTGTCTTTCTGGTGAAAGCCTTAACCCTAATTACTGGTTTCTCTGTTTGCGAAAGCATATGAGAAATCAGCTGGTTTTAGCAAAAGAGATTTTGTCTCAGAGGTGTTCACTAATATGGAATTCTGGCCCAATGCCAGAATTGGGTTTTCTCTGGAGAGTTGTAAAATATTCCCATTCTGTGGTGTGCGTGGATGCTCATCACAGGGTAGCTGGTGAGCGAGGCTACATCCTGGGTCAGGCTTGCTGCTGTGGATTCTCTTGTCCGTGCAAAGCCGTGTTGAAATTGGGGGAATTTCTGCTGACAGTTTGAAGGGTCCTGAGGTGAGGAATGGGGCAAAGCACAGCAATTTGGATTAGTCTCGTCTCTAGGCTTTTTGCTCTGGAAGGGCATGGCCTCCAATGCAAATGGACCATTGTGAACACACTGAGTGGATATATAAAATGTCTCAGAGGAAAGAAACAACTTTAAATGAAGTGTTCAAAGGCAAGTAAGTGAAAGAGACGGAGATTGGAATAGACATAGAAGTCTCTGAGAGGGCAGGTGCCTTGTTTTAAACAGGGGATGTATATTTTGCAGGAGCAGCCTTGGCTGATCTTTTCTTTCAGTCAAATCTTAACATATTGGTCTTTATACGACACTACTTACGGTTTAATTAGGTTCCCATGTTAGTCTCTGAGTCTAAAGGGAAAGAGAAGGGGTATTCAGAACTCCAAAGGATATGATTAGAAATTGGACTAGTCTGGAATAAAATCTGCCTTCCCTCTTTGTCTCTCTCTGGAGTACGACGACTGGTGGGAGAAATTTACTTCTCATGACTGAGTGACCTGATTTTGTCTCCCACTTGCACAACACAGCCTCTTGTAAGAAAACGACTAGTCTTAAATTCATACATAATTGCACAGCAGGGAAACTGAGTTTAAAAATGCAGATTTCTGGGTATTAAGCAGCAGAAATCTGTTTTGAACCCTTGAACTTCCTTTGTTGTTTAAATGGCCACCTACAGAACCCCTCTGCAGAGAGCTGCCCGAAACACAGCAGCTTCTTTTATATGGAAAAAAGTATCTTCCCCCACCTCCTCTTCTCCCCTCCATTCTGGCATGAATGTATACTCTATCCTAACAGAGGACACTAATTGTGGAACTTGACTATGTATGTCTGGGCTATACACTAGCAGTAAATGAGGGTATATTCTGCTAATCAGTGCTGCTGAGCTTAGGAACAGTGTTATCGTTCTTTACTTGAGAAACTGGGCTACTTGTTTCATTTTACTTATTTTCTTATTGAATCTTACCAGCTCAGTTAGTATGTACAAGCCCCCTTCTATCTGTATCAAAGGGGCTAATGTTTGCATCTTTACCCTCAGACTTCAAAATCACGTGCTCTTGCTACAATTTGAGCAACTGAAGAAAACACACAATATATGCACCCTACTGTTGCTGTCCTCTGTATTAATTATATTAAGTTCTATAAATGTAAATTTTTGCTGTGAATATGGTTTTATAGAGCCTGTGTTTGTATTTTATCATACTTGCCAAAGCCGTAATGTAAAGAGCAATGTTTGACAAACGTGCTGTGAGGAACCCATGTGAATATCAGCAAGACAATTAAAACAGTGTGGGATACTTTATTTCATATAAAAGGCTTCCTAAACCTTCAGTTTTACAGTTTTGCATTTTTCATGTTAAAAACAAAACAAAACCACTAAGCTCAAACAAATCACCTTAACTGTAAGCATGTGGAAAAACAAATTGTGCGGAATGGATGATTTGGAGATAAAAATGCTTTTAGTCCTTATAGACTTGGCTTAGCATATACCTGTGCTGCAGAATTACTTTCTTTTACCCCACTTGGCTAAGGTAAAATGAAGAAAAATACCCACATTGGGAGGATTAACTCTTTCCCGGTTGCGTTCTTGTCTCCGTGTTGATGCAGAACCGGATAAAGTGGGGTTCTAACTCTGCTGGTGGTTTTCTTAGATGTGACCTGCCTTTTGAAACATTTGGGGAGATATTGCAGGGAGACACTGTCTATCCTGACTTGTCATGGAGGCAAAAGTGATGTTAGTGATGTTTATGTGGCAACTTGCTGCAGTACACAGTTAGGAATTGCTTTTGTAGAGCCTGGATGGCCTGAACTCCTTTATGAGACCACATGTCCCACGGCAGAAGAGCCACAACAGGCATTGTTGTGTGTGGATTTCTCATTTTGGTGACAGGAGACACGTAGGAGGGCCTCTCAGAGGGAGGTGTTTGCCCTCAAAAGGTAACTTCGCTTGGGAGATTGTTTGTCTGCAGGCAGCAGTGATGGGGGAGTGAGGATAATGTCTGCAGATTTTCATAGCTACCAGTCTAGGACTTGAATGGAGCTTCTGGGCAGTTTGGAAGCTCTGCAGCAGCCTTTCAGCACAGGGGTGCATATGTTTGGTGTGGGTTGCCATTGTTTGCTGGAAGCTGGCTCCTTTAGATGAAATTTCTTCTTAAAGAATAGTGGGGTTATGGTTTTGTATTGGACTACGGAAAAAATTGGTGTTAACTTTTCTCTTTTAATGTACTGTGTGCATGGCTAAGGTCGTCTAGCGTAGAAGTGAGAACTGCAAAGTAACTCTGAAGTACCTCCCAGTACTGATACTTTGTTACCTCCTGCCAGCTTGGTGAAGGACCATCTTTATTTTTTTTTTTTTTTTTTACCCCAAGGGCAGTGCTGCTAGATGTGGAATTCCTAGCTACGAATGTCTTTGCTTTGGAGAAAGCTTGAATACCTCGGCTTTGGAAACTGGTTTGGCAGCACTGTGTGACTTCTGTCTAGCTCGGAGTGGACTGGTACTTACATTGAGCCCCTACACTTGATTTCTGCCTGCTGCTTCCTAGCAGCCAGGTCTATATTTCATACGTATTTTCAGTAGCATCCTGTGGCTGACCGTGTGTACTGGAACCAGCTGGGTCTGGTGGGAGGGGGTTGCTGTGATGCAGTGGGGTTATGCCACTTAACAGGAAACTTCTAATGAGGGGAGGGTCTGCTCAGTGGCAGGCCAAAGCTGAGGGCTGGGACACCTCTCCCAAGAAGTGACATGGTCTCTGGGATGCATCCCCTTTTCCATGACATGACCCAGGGCTTTTCCACTTGTTGGGAAAGAAGATGCTCGAGAAGTCTGCTGTTGTTGGACAGACATAGTGAACCAGTATGGCCACTCCACAACCTGTGGCACGGTCCCAAAGGTTTTCTGTGCCTATGGTGTGACCTCCTCTGGAGTTTTTTTGTATGTTTGTTTTCTTTTGCAAGCAGAGAAACAGTTTTGTGCTCAAAGCACGGAGACATTAAGAGAGATTGCTTTGCAGTAAAAAAGAAGCATGTAATCCTACTGCTTGCCCCACCTGCGTTGAAATTACAGTTTGATTGTTTTCTGACTCTTTTTGTCACTGCTTGACCGAGGGAAAAACTGGGTAGCCTAGGAATAGGTTGTGGCCTCAGAAAGATGAGAATGAGCGAAACGGTGAAGCCGAGGGTATTCTATAAGGCCTTCGTTGCGTTTAAGTGAAAGCTGTGTAGGAGAGAAATGCAGCATGCTGTGCACACTGTGCTAAGTGTGCAAATGAAGCAAAAGCATTTTGTCCTAATCTTGTTACAAAGTTGTTGTCCCTGAATGCAATTGACAGCTATTTTATTAATGTTTTTAGTCTTGTGCTAGCATAGGCTGTACTGTTTGAGAGATGCTGTTAGTAGCTGTTTGGAAAAACCATTGATGGAAGGGGACCTTGTAAAATAGGAGATGAAGTGTCGCTCTTGGTTCATGGCTCGCTGACAGCGTGGGCAGTGTTGCCAACTTCTGTGATTTTATTGACCATCTGACACTGCCAAAAACTAAAGTCGTCTGTTCATTTGAACATCAGCTCTCCATGTTTAAAAAGAAGCAAGTTACTAGCTTGTCTGGTTGTAAACATTAGTATTTTGAACTTTAGAGGTTCACAGCCCTGAAGGTAAATGAAAAGCACTAAACTACCTTTTAAAAAACAACACACACGTCCCTGGTGCTTCTATCTAATTGGTATGTATGCAAACTCTGTTGCAGGTGCCAGGGGCATTTGACTACTGATCTTTGAATACTTGGACTTGGCAATAATGGACAGAGATTAGCATATGGTCTCTCTTTTAAGGTGAATTTACTTGGAACTGATCTCAGTACCTTAAAATAAATCCAAAACATAAATAAGCGGTGGGTTGTTTGTCTAGAGGACATCCTGGTAGGCATATTGCTGTGTTTTCTGTAAGTGCAATAAGGAGGCAGTTTTCATGCTACTCATAAGATTTTTGCTGCTGCATTCACTGTGTACTTCCATAGTTTTTCTTCTCTATTTTTATAGAGGAGGTCTTGGTAGATTTTGCTGTTTAATCTGGAAGCAATAGTGATACCTGGCAGTGATAGTACCTTCTATTTTTGCAAAGAAAGTGAAAAATTACAGAAGAATAACAGTTAAGACTGATTGAATTGAGATAATTTTCTTTCAAAATTGGCCAATGTATATGACAGTGGTTAGGTATTTTTCTCTTGACATTCCTCCTGATAACTCATTTCTAGACGGGATAAATCTGGATAAATGCTGAGAGCCACCATATATATTTTTTTTTCCAAAATACTTTTCTTTAAAGCTTGTAAATTCTTAAGCTACTGAATAGACTTACTTAAAACCATTCTTCATTTTATGATTCAGAGGTTGAATATTTTATAACTAGCATTTTGTATCATGCATACCATCTATCTGGAAATAATATGATAAAGGAAGTGAGGAATACTGCCTGGTTTTGATAGATATAAATTTACTTCTGAAAACAACAACTTTTAATGTTTGGGTCTCCATGTGAATGTATTTTAATAAGGGAGTTGAAGCAGCACCACCACCAATACCATTGTCCATGTACAGACTGAGTAATACAATCAATGCCTTAAGGATTAGACCTTTAAATAGATATGTTTGGGTATGTCCTTAAATCTGTCTGTTTTTCTGCAAATAATTTCCTTTGGTCTAATGAATCTTAAAGCGTGTGAGCTTGGCTTCAGGCTTGAAAATACAAAAGGCTTTTGGCACAGTGATTGATAGTAGAAGAACAATAACCACTTTGGATTCAGTGGAGCCCTCTGCTTCTTACCATTAATAACATTAACTTTACTCTACTTTTGTGACATGTGCTGCTTTTTTTTTTGTCCCTGGCAGAACTGTAGTTATTAAAACAAAGTCAGTTTTGCTCTCCCATCTCAAGATTAGGCTATGTCTTCCCTTGCTAAACTGGGACTTCTGTGATATTAGTCGTTCTGTTCCACCTCCTGGTTCAGCTCAAGTATGGCAGACCTTGTCTCTGAGCATTGCCAGCCATGCCTTCCCATGCATATCACGTTTCATGATGGAAATCCCTTACTTGGTGGGGTTTGCTGGTAATGGCAGGGCCTTAAGTGTTGTCGAGTCTGACTGAGGGCCGTTAAAAGCAGTAGCAGGAAGCCTGCTGATTGCAAGAGGCGCTGGATCTGGGTGGCAAAGAAAGGAGGAAAAGCGAGGAGATGTGAGGAAGGGGACTGGTGCAGGATCAGGAAAACAGTGGTCTTCCTAAGTGGTCAGCATGCCTGTTTTACTTTTCATTCGTTTAAGAGGACGGATGCCTGGCTGGTGACACTGCGTAGGATGTATGGGTTTATCTGCCATTAGGTATGCTCTGCTGCTCTTTCCAATGCCCACTTTTTTAACTCTCATTGCAACACGCACTTGAAAAGCACAAGTGATTTTAAAAATGATCTACTCTTGTGTGTCAGGGATTCATTGGAATGTGACCAATGTTTTCTCAGCACTTAAATTTTTATTCAGGATTATCACTTTCATTGGCAATTTAAAGTTTTTATAGCCCCTGTGTCATCAGGTGAGCTCTGTAACTGCCGGGCAGCGGGATGCTTGGGGTAACGCTGGGGTATGACTGCCTTCATCTTGGCTTTGAAGTGTGGGGACCCCATGTCCGGGCCCGGAGGGCAGCCCTGTCCCTGCCCAGCCCCTGGGGCTCCCCTCGCCCTGCCCGCAGCCCAGGACCCAGTGCCAGCCTGCCCTCCTCCTGTCCCCGTCCCCAGGGCAGCGCCCAGCACTGAGACTGCCCCACACCCATGGTCACCTGGCTCAGGGGGGACTCTGTGCTGGCACCGATCTTCCCTTCCATCACGTTCAGTAGCACAGACTTGGTGCTATTAAAATTTGTGTTGGTTTTACTGGACCTCGCAAGCAGAGAAGGTGGTATGTTGGTTCTTGCTGCAAAAGCAGGGGCTCTGTTTTGGTGGTGTGTTGTTTTTTGGTTTTTTTTTTCCCCTTTCCCAAACTGCTAACTGCGATTGTTTATATTTTACAATATTATTACTCCTGTTATGAGCTGCCTAAGGCAGCCACATCAAAGTACTGCAGAGCGCATGTAGTGCCAGCTCAAATAATAGCAACAAACGCTGGTCTCCCAAACCTTGGTTTGATTTCATTGTTTGAGTAGGAAATGAGTTGGTGTGATCCCTCCGTCTGTGAGAGTCTGACTAGAGATCATTGTTCTGGCACTCAAATTCCTATTTTAATTAGAAGAGAAGGAAATGCTTTGAGCCGATGCTTAGATAAAAGCTGCAAAAGATATTTATCACTCTCTTAAGGAGTTTTCGTTTAATTTAAGACTTCACAGCAAAATCCCTTGTTTGGTTCATTTTTAATTTTTTTTGGCGTTTCCTGCCCTCTCAGAGGTGGCTGAAGCGATGGCACCGCTGTCTCGGCTCCCACCAGGTGCCCTGCATGATGTTGTGGCCTCACCAGTGTCTGCAGGGGTTTTGCTGTTGATTTTGGTGGGGATGCCATTCTGTCCATTCTCCACACAGAAGGATTTAAGGAGTGGTCCCACAAGGACTGTTGTTACTGTCGAGCGGCATGGGCCTCTGCTACTTGGCTTTGGATGTGGCGGGAGTAGAGCTGCCCATTGAGGTCATCTGCTCTCTCCTGGGGCTCCTGCAGCCACCACAAGCTCGGGGTGGCAGGCCTGGGAGGAGACGCTTCAGTACACGCCATCTCGGCTTATGTATTGAACTGAAGCTGTTTGCTTAGTCCTCACAATGGCAGGAAGTACCATATTTAGGTCCTGACAATGTACAAGCGCACTGATTTTAGAAGTACCGGTTTTGAAGTGAAAAACTTACTTAGTTCTGAATGAAGACTGTTCGTGTTTCAGCCTGGTTGCCACTGGTTGCCCCGTGGTTAACACGGGGGTCACAATTTGTGGCTTTCCTTTCCTTATGATGTTTTTTTCCCAGTTTTCCCTTTTGAAAAGATGGTGTGTATTGTCCTGTATCTTAGTGGCTGACAGCAGCCTTTACAACATGCTTAAATGAGAAGGATTAACTTCCACTGCAGTCTTTAATACCTTCCTTTCAGAAACCCAGCCAGTTCCTAGCAGGAATCTGACTCAGCACATGGAGTCTCAAGACAGAACAAGTTGAGTATGTGTTAAAATTGTTTGTTTAGTTGTTCGTTTTTAGAAACCTACATTTCCATGAGGCAAAATGGATAATATTCTGCAAATGTACCATTTTCGTTACACTGCTAACATTCAAATCCATCACAACTGACCTTCTCTTGTCCTCAGCATCTTGTATTTAAGTTTCAGATATCTGAGTTTCAAAGCATGGCTCATCTGCAGTCCCCATTAGTAATGAACTGTGCTTGCATGGACCTCCTTGACTGGTTTCATTATATTCTGCCAACTGTGCCATCTTACTTTGGAAGTTGTGAAGTCTGGATGTTCAATAGGAGTAAGCTTGAAAAAATATTCTCACATACGTAAAAAAGCCATCAAGCCTTCACTTCTGTGGATTTTTAGGACAATCTTTCTGGCCAAACCATTAGAAGTAATCAAGCAGTTGTGCATGAATGTTTTATAAAACTAATTGAAGATGAACTAGCTTCTTGCTAGGAGTTTTAGCTATGTAGGTAAGAACCAATGTTTTCCATTTGGTCTCACACTATCCTTTAAAACAGAATGCTTGGCAAACTTCTTTGTATTGTAAATTTTTGTGTAACTTTCTTCTTCTTTATAACATGTATGTGATTAAGGAAGGGAGAGGAGTTTGTTTCAGGGCAGAGGAGAGAATGAAAAGACACCAGGTAAGGTTTTCTTCCTTCACGTACATCAGCATATCTGAAAGTGGTAATTTCACAAAGAACAGGAAGCTATGTAGTAAGTGGGGGGAAAAGAATTGAACAATTAGAGTGTAAATTTTATTACTGAAAGCTCCAAAATTTTTGTGAAGTTCTTATAAAAACCTGAGACATGAAGGATAGAAAACTATAAGGTTTTAAAATGTTTGCATCACTATGTAAACCTTCACAATGTAAAAAGTCACAAGTATGTGAAAAAATGGATTCTGAAAATGAATTCTTAATTTTTATGCTATTTTCTTGTAAAATAATAATAAGAAAAAAAGATTTAAGCAGGAAATGTTGAACTTAAAGCCACGTAAAATTTACACTACTAAGCAGCTGACCAGAATCCTGGTTTACTATAGTTTGTCACCAAGGAAACTGGAAGAGTTGAGTACAGTAGAGAGATGTTGGGGACATAAAAGCAAACTAGCAAGCGAAAAGTTCAAAACTATGTGAGGTGAGTGCTTGAGCAACTGGAGAGCTCTCCACCTCAACTTTTGGCATACTGAAAAGATATGTGGAATCTAAAGCAATGAGATCCGTTAATGGAAGGGAGATCTACTGAGCACTGATAAATACAAGGGCATCTGCTCTGCCCCAGCAAATCCCAAGGGGGCACATTGCTGGAAACGGGGTGCTCTGGAGGAAAGTCATGACATGTTCTTGTACATTGCCTTGGTCAACTAGTGGTGCTGTTGTTTATTTTTTGGGAAGTGCTGCCACATCAGATGTGGACTGGATGGAGCAAGCTTCTATGCTGTCTTGCAGACCCATGTAATATGATGTTCTGTAATCTAGAAGCCTAGTCAAAGGACAGGAGATAAAAGGTGCCGAGCTGGACAGACTGTTGGTCCGACCTAGTATAAATCTTCTTATATTCTTTGGTTCACTCGAGCAGTTAATAGGAGGGCAGAAGATGGTGTAGCTTGTGCAACGAATCACAATCACTTTGACTTCCAGTTTAACGTTGTATTTTCCCATGTCTTTTGGAGTTAAGATCTTGTAGAATATAATCTACCCAAGTATAATTTAGATGAGCTTTACAAGCCTTGCTTCTAAATTTGGCCCAGAACCTATAAACCTCTGGCTTCTAGGAGGTAATGAAACCACAAAAAATGAGCGAGTGGTGTTAATACAGAATAAATCAAAGCATTGGCTTAGTTATAACGACTATTAAAATTGCTTGAATAAGGTAAATGCAGTGCTCAGCTAAACCTTGTGCCACTGAAGTCAGTTTCACTGACTTGTCCCTTAATCTTCAGTAAAGCATATGACAGTATTCCTCAAAACTTGCATGGAACTAATTTTAATTTATCTGGGCTTATGCACTGCCTAGCTGATTGAAAAAGCTGGCAGTGTTTCCTGACATTGAAGTCTTATTACAGTAAGGAATGGGAAGGTCACATTAAAGCAGTCTGGAGCCTACATCTGTGTGTGTGTGCACGTTTAGGGTGGAGACACCCACCCAGAGGTCCAAGCCAGGTTTGCAGCTGAGGCGTGCCTATGATCGAGGGAGGAAGGTGACATAGTGTTCTTTCATATCTCTTTCATCTCTCCTTTCTGAGACTTCTTCACGTTTTTTTCACTCCAAAGCTAAATAACAAATGGCTGTGTCCTTCCTGGTAAAATGTCTTTTTCATTCTTGTGTTTATCCTTTCTTTATGTCATAGTGAGCATTTCCAGAGCTCGCTTACAGTGATGGCCTGGGAGTGTGATTAAATCATGATTTACTAAACCCTGCCAAACCTAAAGTAAAATATGTTTAACATTCTCCAGCTGTTCATCATACATAATCCTTGACTTACTTTTATTTTTTTTAAATATTAAGCTGGTGTCCTGTAAAAACACTCCTGGGAAAGCTGCTCATTTGCTTCTATGCCAGCAAGAGCCTCTTTACCCACTCTGCAAGAAGCAGCATCATATGCTTGACACCTTGATCCTGATGGGTAACAAACACCAGCTGGTAGATTCCCAAAACACAGAGCACTTCCAGGATGGAATGGCAAACTCAGTCTTACATAGCGACTGCTCACCACACACACAAAATGAGACCTGTAACGTTGTTGTGATGGTGTGCAGGCTTTCTGGCTCCAGGAACAGAGGAAAGGAAAGGTGTTCATTACTTGCAGTGCATCTAGGTCATTTTATCATTCCTTAAAAGTCAGGAAATGCTTTCATTGAGGCAAAGCATTGGATTTCTATCCTGTTATTTTCCAAGATCCTTTTCCGTATTTTGAGCCTGTGCTGTTGAGTTGTGGGAGCTCCAGGTACATGCTAAATCCCAGACCTCTGTTTTTCATATTGAATTGTTTACTGCATTCCTTAGCCGTGTGTGTCTGCCTGGATGTTTCCCCACACACTGAGTGCCAGGTGACTGCTTCCTTGCTTCCCTCCTAAAAGTAGCTTTGCCCATCATGAAGACTGTGGGACAAGCAGGAAAATATCCACACTTGTGACATCATCCTGTCAGATGGCTTTAGGGGAGACGCAAATTGTGACTCTACATACGAGGTGGTCTTGCAAGGTCTTTGCAGGGTTTGGAGCCAGACCCTTTGGGTACTCAGTGGGAGCAAGTCCTCACCATGTGATGGAAGATTTCATGGATTTTCCTCAAGGGAGTCTTTCATGAAGTTTTCTCCTGATTCTCCTCCTGAGACTGTTGCTGTCAATAATCTTTAAAATCAAACTTGCTTTGGGCCCGTCAGGCCTCTTGACTAACATAGCACTGAGTGATGAGGCAGACAGGCGTCAGAGGGGGCTAAGCAGGAGAAGGGATTATCCGAACTCATTTCAGGGATGAGTGTGTTGCTGAAAGGTGTTTGATAGCCTCTATTATACCTTTTTCCTGGTGAAGTTCTGATTTTTTTTTTCTTATTGCAAGTTTCACAGAGATATAAACCTTCTTGAAGCCAACCACGCCTAAGAACAACCTCTGAAGAGGCTCTGTCTAGTTATTTGGGGTCTACTTTGAAGGAACGAAGCTAATTTTGAAGCTGCATGTTTCAAATTTGGGAAAAGGCCCTATGTCATCCAAGTAAAATTTCCAATTGATCATGAGGTACTTGAAATCCCATTCAAACAGCAGACCATAAAGCACTGAAGCCTATTTATATATGCTCAAGTGCAGTATCTATCCAAGTGCTGCGTATAGATTTCAGTTTCTTTAATTGCTCATAGTGTGAATGATTAATTTGAGGGAAAATCTCTGCTGGGGTAAAATAAGGACCTGCTTCTCATCATTGTGTGCTGTTTTAATGGGAAGTGAAATCTGGGATTTGAACGACTTGACAGTCAGCAAGACAGTCTTGCTTTTAACAGCTGAAAAATTTCAAACAGGGCAAGGAGAAAAGACTACAAACCTGAGCAGAGGATGCAAGCCTCTTGCTGGCTGATTTTAGCAACACTAAGCACCTCATAAATGCAGCAGCCTTCCTTCGTGCATGAGTCAGGGGGCTGGTGACGCGTTTGTTCAATACAGATCGGATCATCAGTGCCCTTTTGTGTTCACTGGCGTGCTTTTGGTGAGGAGGAACATTTTCGTTAGATTCATCTGTGCTTAAGCTGTCTCCTAACCAGGTGGCACAAAATCGGAGTGTTGCCTACGCAGCTTAGGAGCACGCCGGTGTCTCAGGGCTCTGGCAAGCTGACTTCACTTGCTGGTGTAGTTGCTGTAGCACCATTGGCTTCAGTAGGACAGGGCTGGAGAGTAAGTGGCCCCTCACTTGGCTGCTCACCACAGCCATTGTGACTGCTTTTGCTATTAGAGAATAAAAGAGATTTTTTTCCACGGTTACAGTACAGCTAGGCTTTAATGTTCTTGCTGATTACCACTGACCCAAAAAGTCTGCCTAGCATGCCTTTTATATGCAGTATATGTCAGTAAAGCTTAAAGTCTCTTCTCCTCCCCTAGGCTTCACTCTGCAGTCGTGTCTTTCAGACAGCTGAAATGCCATCCCTCATTCATTGGGCTTTGTAGGGAAATGCTTGATCTAATCATTTCTGAATATTTTAGAAGGTTTTCAATAGCAGAAGGCTACAAATGTGCTTTAAAAAGGTCTGCATCCCTGAAAAGTGTGTGCATGTAACTTAAAACTCTATCTCAGCACTCTCCCAGGTTTGTCCCTACCAAAATGTTTCCTGTTTCTCACCGTAGTTGTAAAATCCTGCCATAGTGGTCCTTGTGTATCTAGTGCCCTTTATGGTTTTATTTTTATTTTTAAATGCAAGTTGCAGCATTTGAAAGCTATGGTGACAAATACTGTACCAGTCAATGGAACGGTTCCACCGTCACTCCTGCAAATAATTTCCATTAGCTCATGTAATACTGCAATATGGAGCGTGCTTTGTGTATCTGTCACAGTTAATGCTGTTGCTAAATAACAAGTTTGGGGAGGTTTCTCTAGAGGGCAATTTAGATGGGGCTGCTGATGTTTCTGTCTCTCTGCACTGAGTATCTGAACTACTGACAGTAAAATGTGGCCTTTGCTGTATTAACCAGATGCTTTCGTGGGGTCCATTATTAAGCTAGATGTTCCCTGTATAAAATCCCTTATAGCTGGGTAATTCCTGAAAATAAACAGAGTAAGAAATCTTACGTTCAAACTTATGCCACAGCTACGCTGCAAAACAGATCCTGTCTGTTAGATAAAGGTGGGCCTGAGTTGTTCTTGGTGCTTTTTCACTGTTTACGTGTGGAGTGCTTTGGTCTGTGGAAGTCACCTATGTCATGTTACAGCAGAGGGGAGAAAAGTCTTGGCAGCAATTAGTGACCTTCTACTTCTGTTCAACTGCATGTGCTATAACATGCAACAAAGCATTACTGCTGCAAGTGAAAGTAGCCAGGTATTATTTGAGCCTAGTGTAGCAATGGATGGGAAGAGGAAGGTAGTAAGGAAAGAGTATGAAACCCGGGGAGCTCCCTGAAGGGGAAAAAAAAGAGGTAAGCACCGTTGCAGGCATATAAGTGGCACATAAACCTACAGCTGGAGCTTTGGCAGAAATTTCATGTGTGCAGGGAGCTGCTGCCCCTCAGGAGGGTAGGACATCTAGAAACCTTTTGAAATGTGCTTAGTAAAAATTCATGTCCTTGACTCTGCTGAGGACAATGACTACAGGGTGAAAAGAGAGGACTGCCACACTACACACAGTGGTGTCTTGGGGAATGGAGATACTTGCTTTTTTTATTGTTTTTTCTTGAGAGGGGGTGGTGTCAGATTATTATTATCCTCTTGTTACTCTCTAAATCAGCAGTTTACCAGAGGAGCATAGAGGCTTTTCTCAGAATTGATTTTAAGGGGAAAAAAGCCAAAATTTCCTGTCAATAAAAACCTTCATTCAGAAAGAGAACATTTCAAAACCAAGGTTAAATACCTAGATTGATAAGATATAGCCTTAAACAAGTTCTCCTCAAATCTCTGTTCATACACTTTTTCTATATTTTTATATCCTGTTTAAGCAAATAGAACGTAGGCGTGGGGGTTTTTTTTGTTGTTAGTTGCAGAACCTCTCTTGAGGGATAATGCCAACCAGTGAGAGGGAGAAAGAAATAGTAAGAGAGTATTTAATAGATCTCCAGCTTCTCATACACATTGGAGAAAAGCCAGCCTCACTGGGTCAACCTGAATCGCTAGAGGTGTTGGTGAAAGCTGTTGCAGAGCTTGCAGCAGTGTGGCAAGATGCCACCATCCCTGTTGAGCAGCAGGAGATATGGATTATGTTCTGTGCCTGGCTAGTAGCCTGCTCTGTGGTGGCAAGCAGGCTGGTTCACCTTTTTGTATCTCTACTTTTCCTGAGTGTTTACATTATGAAACTCTTAGGGGAGGGGTAGTCTTTTCACAGATATTGGCTAATGCCTAGGTCAAAGGGGCCCTGATGTTACTGGTGAGTTTAGACACTTAAATATAAATAAAAATAAGTAGGCAGTGAAGGCCATTTAAGCTGCTTTTTAAGCTGCCATTTAATCGAAGAAGCACTTGTTTGAATCAATGATGTACCCATTCGTCTTGACTAGGCATGTTCATTTCTACAGTCAGAAATCAGAGCAGAAGCCAAGGATTTTAATAAATAATTGATAGGGCATACTTGCTGTGGCTGTGCTCTGAAAGGAAAGTGAAGATGGAGAGAGAATGCATGCAGAATATTTGAAAGAGCATAGATGAACTTAAGATACCAAATGTCATTCTGTCTTCACGTTAGTATAGCTACTACGACGTTTGATGCTCATTTTTCTCAATGCTGGCTCTCCACAATACTTTCTCCTCAAAATAATAATAATAGGGGAAGAAAGGAACCTGATCTGCCAGTTTCTGAGCAAGGTTATGTATGAGCTTTCTGGCTTGTTGCCTGGGCAGTTCTGTATGTCTATCTGTTGAAATAAAAAGAAACCCTGATCTGGGATGTTTCTGTGTCCTCACTGCCGCTCCTTTCCAAAGTGGCCATGTGTTAAAATAGTATATTTTAGACTTGATCCCAGTGACAGTGGGGATGTGAGTACTATGCCCTCTCTTCAAGAACATGGTTGAATGTTATTTGGCTGAGGTGTTCATAGAATCATAGAATCATAGAATGGTTAGGGCTGGAAGGGACCTTCAAAGGTCATCTAGTCCAACCCCCCTGCAAGGAACAGGGATATCTCCAACTAGATCAGGTTGCTCAGGGCCTCGTCCAACCTGGCCTTGAACGTCTCCAGGGATGGAGCATCCACCACCTCTCTGGGCAACCTGTTCCAGTGTTCTACAACTCTCATGGTAAAAAATTTTTTCCTAATATCCAATCTGAATCTACCTCCCTCTATTTTAAAACCATTACCCCTTGTCCTATCACAACAGGCCCTCCTGAACAGCCTCTCCCCATCTTTCCTGTAGGCCCCCTTGAGGTACTGGAAGACCGCTATAAGGTCACCCCGGAGCCTCCTCTTCTCCAGGCTGAACAGCCCCAACTCTTTCAGCCTGTCCTCATAGGAAAGGTGCTCCAGCCCTCTTATCATCTTCGTGGCCCTCCTCTGGACCCTCTCCAACTGGTCCATGTCCTTCTTATGTTGGGGGCTCCAGAACTGGACGCAGTACTCCAGGTGAGGTCTCACGAGGGCAGAGTAGAGGGGAAGAATCACCTCTCTCGACCTACTGGCCACGCTCCTCTTGATGCAGCCCAGGACGCGGTTGGCCTTCTGGGCCGCAAGAGCACATTGCCTGCTCATATTGAGCTTCTCGTCCACCAGTACTCCCAAGTCCTTCTCCTCAGGGCTGCTCACGATCCATTCTCCGCCCAGTCTGTATTTGTGCCTGGGATTGCCACGACCCAGATGTAGGACCTTGCATTTGGCCTGGTTGAACTTCATGAGGTTGACACGGGCCCACCTCTCCAGCCTGTCGAGGTCCCTCTGGATGGCATCCCTCCCTTCCAGCGTGTCGACAGCACCACACAGCTTGGTGTCATCGGCGAACTTGCTGAGGGTGCACTCCATGCCACTGTCCACGTCACCGACAAAGATGTTGAAGAGGGCCGGGCCCAACACGGGCCCCTGAGGGACGCCACTCGTGACCGGTCTCCACTTGGACATCGAGCCGTTGACCACTACTCTCTGAGTGCGGCCATTGAGCCAATTCCTTATCCACCGAGTGGTCCATCCATCAAACCCATGCCTCTCTAGTTTAGAGAGAAGAATGTCGTGCGGGACAGTGAGAATGTCGTGCGGGACAGTGGGGATGTTCAGCTGGGGATGACCTCAGATACATATGCATACTGCATCTCTTCTTTGTGCTGGTGCAGGGAGCATAATGGAGATTTAGAGCAATCCCTTTGATTGTGCAAAATCATCCTTCTGAAGTAAAGTTAGCTGTGAAATTAATGTCTGTGGTTTGAAAACAGGGCAAGGAATGGGTTCACCAGTGCTGAAGGAGGCTTTGAATTTTTTGTCTGGCATAATAATTAATCAAAAGCCTCTTTAGAGAACCTGCTAAAATTTCTAAAGAGAATAAAGATGGAATCTGAATCATGTTCACCTGCTCAGCCCTCACTGGTCAGGGCTTGATAGCTGTGGATGTGACATGCTGACAGAGGGAAACAAAAATGTGTGGGAGGGGAGTCAGAATCATCAAAATGCCCAGAGGGAATCAGAGCTGCTCCAGATGACCTAGTCCCTCTGAACCTTAATACAGTTGAGCTTTACACTGCCTTGCAGCTTTCTCTTTTGAAAAAAAAAACAACCAACCAACCACAAAAGTTACATGAAATCATTTTGAATGATGGTTTCATTATTCAGCTCCAGTGGATAAACTTCCTCTGGGCTTAATTTGAAGTGCAGATTTCTACTATGTGGAAGTCAAGGCCCTGGCTAGAGTCTTTCGTTTAGTTGGCCTTAAGAATTAATTCTCTTTGCTGGCTCTCTAGTGTGCTCCTCTGAATTACTTCTTTCATTTCTTTCCTTAAGCTCCAGCTTTTGTTGTTGTTGTGTTTGGTTTCCTGGATCTCTTAATACAGATGCCAAACTCTTCGTCCTTACATAGAAACTGACTTCGGAATCAGTTTCTGTAGACTCTTTGGTACCTGAGCAAGTGCCTGCTGCCCTTGGTGTTCACAAGTCCTTGGCTTCTCTCTCATTTTGTAATCTTGCAGGGCTGGCCGAGGGAAAGCAATAAGGGAGCATGTATGGTCAAGAGGGAGGGGAAGGAGCTGGGCAGAATGCTGACTGCAGAACAGGGCTTGCCGTCTCCGATCAGTTTGCCAGCTCCTCTGTGACTCAGATAAGAGAATGGGAATCAGTGCAAGGTGCTCCAGGCTCTCACCTGTGAACAAGACATCTCTTTGATGCTTTTTATACCCTGTGATGGAAGAAAATTGGTGGTAATTGTGTTCAAGCAGTGGGTGTTTATGCACCCCTTAGCCTTCCATTAAAGGAAGAGGGATTCTTCTTCCGAGGAGTATTTGGGATCCTTCAGTTAATGTGCTGCCTTTTCATGAGGGAGTAGTGGAAAGCACTGTCTGCGAGGACACGTCAGAATGCAGTGTGTCCCACAGCTTGCGTGTATGTAACTGTGTCATGCGATATGCAGAACGTTCAAAGTGCCAGACTGATATAACTCTCGAGTTACACTGGAGGAAGATTTCTCTGCTTTGCACTGAAGGATACATGAATGAACTAATAAATAAGCAAATAAGTCTGAGGAAGGAGGAGGAAAGTCTGATCCTCTGCTTCATAAACTTCAGTGCCACGTTAGCCAGTTTTGCTCCTGTAGCAGACCTGCTATGCTATCACAGGGCTTTAATGTTTAATTCACTTTGATTTGCACTACAGAAATACCAAGTGTTTCTGCAGGCAAACCGAGGCATCTAAGAAGCACTGTTGGGAATAAAACTCTAGAAAGACCTTCAGAGAAATTAGAGAAGGGGCACTTTATTGGTTTTTATTCCAGTCCTGCAGTTTTGCTCTGTGACTCTGTTTTTTCCCCTCCATTTAAATGAGTATGTGGGGCAGATTGATTTTAATATCGTGTCCTCATTTCTGTGCATGACCTGTGAAGGCTGTCTATAGCAAGATTAGAAAAACAAGCAAATATTTAATTTTGTGAGGGGGAGAGGAAAGGATTCAAACGCCCTGCTGCTGCTAGAGAACATGACTGCTGCAAAACACAGGTATTGAAATCTGCTTATCAGGAAAGAGTCTTGATCAACCTTTATGTTCCTGCTACCTTCAGACATCCAGGTCGCGTGCATTTAATAAGGAATTGTCAGGAAAAATTAACAACCATTAACTCTAATATTAATGTCTTGTCAAATAAGTGGTCAAATATGAATGAATTGTGCCACAGAGACACTGCAGACTCTCTCCAGCGCTGCTTCAGGGAGGCTACCGGTGGGTCTAGTCCTTTCTGCATCGTTGCAACAGTGTGAAGGATTTGAGAGTTGCCAGACAGAGATGTCAGGGAGCTTTGCGCAATTAGATGTGCTACCTGTGTGCAGTACAAATGCTCTGTTCTCTTCTGAGGCCATGGTGTGATTGGAGGAGTCAAAGCTACCTTGGTGTCACCACCTCCCTAAAGGATATGGTGGAGTTTCTGAGAGCTCCATGTAGGACTGAAAAGCATGAATGGGTACACTGAAAAGACCAATTTGCAACAGTCATTTAGCCCAAGATATGAAGTTCTGCAGACGACGTGTCCAAGAGCTTTGTTTTGTGCTTCACCAAACTCATTCAGCCCACATCTACCTTTTGGGCGACCTCAACACTAGGGAATGGTTGCACATTGAAAGCAGAGGGTGAGGGCCAGCAGCGCTCCGTGGGTGTGGGCGCACCATGGAGGGGGTGAGCCAGCTGGACTTCACACCTGGAAGCGGGGAGGCAATGCCCCTTGGAGCTGACAGTGGGAAGGGAAGGCCTATGCTCACTGCCTCACTTGGGACCTCCCTCTGCTCATGTCAGCTGAGGGATGGGGCAATGGCACCTCTGAACAGCTCTGGGTCTCATGTGCATCGTGGGACATGATCATCTGAAAATTCTCGTGCCATGAGAACAGAATCAGAAAATCCTAGTGTGTGGGAAGTGAAATAAAGACCCAATAACGGTCCACAGAATTACTATAATTCACCCTACTTTTTTTCCAGGCTCTCTACATAGTTATCATGGCGGTGCCGGCAGACTGCGGAAGTACTTGTACAAATAGCTGAGTTGTAATTTGCAAGTGCAATTAGCTGGTTTTGTGAGTGCAATCACAGTAATTGCAGGAGCCTAACTTATGTGCTTCACTGTTTTTCATCTTCAGAGCAAAGACTAATTAAACATTAATAATAACATTAACAGCAAAATTAACATATATATATTTGAGACCATGAATTATTTGCTTTACTGCAAGTAACATAAGTGTGAGGGAGACAAAATGCTTGTTGAACAAAAAGAAGCTTGCTGCATTTTTTTGGACCCCCCTCCACAGCTGCTTCATCTCCGTGCTGGTGTCATAGCTGTAGCAGCAGACAGATTTAGGCATGACAGTGCGAGGATTAGGGCTCTTTGTAATGAAATCTAGAGAGCGCGTGCTATAAGATGGCACGTAATGCAGGAAGTCGTTCTCAGATTCCTATTGAATACGGCACTGCATAAATGCATGTAGCACTTTACAAACACTGGAGGAAATACAGCCCTATTCCTGGTAGTGTACCAGCACCAGGACAACAATTTGGCCATGAAATGGTGCAAAGACACTAGGCCAAATCTGGCAGATGTAGGAAGGCTTCAAGGGGAAAATAGGTTCTGCGGGGATCTAGGGCATTAGGTAAAAAGGAAATGAGAAGCTGTTCCAACTGTTGTGGGTGGTATGGAAAAAAAACATAGAACTGGGAGTGGAGAACACTACAGCTGCAATAACCAAACTCAAATGTCTATTTTATTTCACAAGCACAGGAAGTTGCTTCTACATTTCTCGTCTTGCCATACGATGGACGCATACGCTGCAGTATGAGTATGTCGGCAGTTTCTGGATGGCTTTCCACACTTCGCTTACCTGCACTGCAGCTCTGTCAGTCTGTTGTTACTTTGAACAGAACAAGGAATAAACTGTTGGCCAGGAATGTCATCGTCTTTTCTTCAGATGAGTGGAGGTGAAACTTGACTCACTAATAGCACTGGTGGTCTATTAGCCCCTTATCTAAGTCAGGCATAAAGCAGCTCTTTAAAACAAGCTCCTATCCATGTTTTTAAACCTGAAGATTTAGTTTTCATCTGACCAGTGGCCACCTTTGCAGCCTTCAGGGTCTCTGTCCTCCTTAATTAGCTCTTTCTGTTCATAGTCTGTCATTTACTTAGTTTCTGCAGAACAACTTAAAGTCAACATCGATCAGGAGAAACTGTACCCGTCACTGGGGATTTCAAGAGGTACAAATAATCCATAGTTTTTATAGTGGCTAAAGAAAGAAAAATAATAAAACTCTGAGCTTGTAATGTAAAATGAAACTGCAGAGGAAAGAGACAGAAGCAAAGAAATAGAATTCCTTAATACCATGCTATCATGGTTGAAAGAGCCGTCATGACTCAATCACAGGCTGAGATAGCTGCTTTATCAGGCATGAACCTCTATTTATCCTCCTTTCTGTGAAAGTATATGAAAAATGACTCCTTGTTACTCCTAGGTGGGCTGTTGTGCTACTGAGATCAAGCACCTCTGACATACCAAAGCACAGAGGCCATTCCCTGACTTCGGCTTTTATGAGTTGCTGGAAATACTTGTCCAGATCTTATAGCTGAACAGTTTAGGTCACCGTTGGGTGCAAAGAAAGCAGAGTATGGAGAGAGGGGTAGTGCAATGAGGCAATATTGGGGGAAAAGATAGCTTATGTCTGCTCTTGTATTTGTGTACCCTGGCAAAATCCCTGCTTCTAATGAGAAGCTCCTTGTGAGTGTGTGTGTCTGTTAGACCTTAGATAAAGCCCAACTAGAGAGCAAAGGGAGAGAGATGAAGCACTCTGCACTATCTGCAGAAGTAGGTAGGGAGGTAAGACTTGTACCAAAGGCATCACCTTTGAAAGCTTTTCTCAATCTGGGATTTTGTACTTCTCTTTATGTAGTTAATTGGCAGATGCTTGCTCTCTTACTTGGAGAGGTAGACTACCTGAGGAAATGCCCCTCATTAATTGAGCTAAAGGTGGATTTTTTTCTTCTCTTTGAACAAGTACGGGGGGAGGTGAAAAGCAAGAGCCCTGTGGCTGTGGGCGAAACTCAGCTGAGACCTCTACGTTTTGGGCAGCTGGCTTCCCCTGCAATTATAGGCATTTTGATGATGAGTTTACAGTTCCTATGTAGGTAATCCTTCTCGCTTGTTTAGTGAACGCTCCAGCTGAGCCAGCAATCTGATATATGTTGGTAGCTTATGAGAGGCCCAGAGCAAAATGAGAACAAGGAGGCGGAGCAACCTTCCCACCTTTCCCCCCATTCTGCAGACAGCAAAGCTGCTGAAAAGGGTGAGGAAGAGAGGAGGCTTGTTTTGACTTTCCCATGTTGCCCAACTTGTAGCATTTTGCTGTTGTGCATGAGGATGACATGAAAAACTGCTTGACCTGCAAATCCACAGGGATTGTTAATAAGCTAGACCTAAGGACATGGGAGAAGCGCAAAACGGACCATGAAGCTGCATTTCTCCTTCCTATGTGACTGCACTGACTGTCCCCGAAGTTAGTTATTGGCTCGACAGCACCCTTCTGCATCCTCTGTCTCCACCAGTCTCACTGCAAGAGATAGCACCTGCAAAAAAAAAAGCTGAGACAGTTCAGCAGGTAGAGCAGTGACCTTTGCTAGCGCCGTACTTGGCCAGTGGAGGAAGGATGCTGAGGTGAAATACTTCAGAGAAAATCACTTGAAGTTAAAGCCAAGCTCCTGTTATTTCACTGAAGTAATCATTTCACCCACACATACTTCCATTCTCTAGGGTTAATAAGGTCAACTCTGCATTTCTAAAGGGTTGGTTTTAATATTTGGTAACCTGTAATGCCTGCTGATCTAGCAGGTGACATTAATTGGGACAGCTTTTATAAGTCACTTCCATAGGTCAGGCATGTATTTTAATCAGAAAGCTACAAAAATATAAATGAAAGGCATGAGACCTTCCTTGGGGCTCTCTACAAGTTGTTAGAGCTGAAAAGGGCACACCCTGTTCAGAAAACTTTCAGTGTGCTTCAGCGACCTAAGAATACAATGATTTCTTTGAAAACATTAAGGTTTATCTGGTCAGTGTGGTGCCTTTGACACAACAGAGCTGTTTCAGGTCTGTTGTTTCAATATTCCCTCAAGAGGCCATTTGTCCAAGACTGCCTCACAGGAATCAGACATGGCCATTACAGAAGGGTGCAGAAGTCTTTAATAACAATTTAAAAACACTATAATAGTTTCTGCTCACTTAATTTGTTTAAATCTCTTCACTGTTTCCCCTGTGAGCCTAGCTATTCCGGAGCCCTACAATAAAACATTTTTTGTTCTAAGTGCAGTGAATTACTGATGAACAGTGTGAAATAATCCTGACTGTTTGGGAGGTAGCATGGATGCCTGGGAGATCTCCTGCTTTTATAATCCTTCATACATCATACCATGTTTTTGTAACCTCTAAGTACTCTTTTGCTATTTACTATAGTACTGTTTACTCCCAGACTAAGATTTGTCATGAACTTATGAAGGTCCTAGCGTTTACCATTTCACATCTCTGGTAGGATATACAACAGCTTCACCTTTTTGCTCCTCATCTTCTCTTCTTACTTATGCTAAACAATTATTTTTCTCCAAACGCCCTTTCTTTTTGATCCCTTGCCCCTTTATGCCACCTGCATTTTGATGGTATTCTTGTTGACCACTGTTACTACCTGATCCCACGAGAAGTTTGCCTCAGACAGTATAGCTGGGTTTGACACATTGTCTGGGAGTATCCTCTCCCTCACTGCTCATCACAAGTGTATTTAGAAGAAAGACGGCACTTCTGGGAAGAAGACTTGCCTATACCAGTGTGTCGTGATAGAGAGAATTCGCTGGGCCCTCCATTCCTTTCTCAGTGGGAGAAAGAGACAGACTGTGGTACAATCCCTGTGATGTTGCAGCACTGGGATGAACTTATGAATGAGAGAAGTTTTCAGATTAATTTATTTGTCAGGTTTTGGGGAGGAGAGGGGTAATCCTGTAAAGGGATACCTGGCCAACTTTGCGGAGTTTTGTTGCATTACTCTTGGCAAATGCTCCCATGTACTAGACTGAGTCACGGTTGCAGATCACTGTCTGGGCTTGAGTATTGTGGCATTTCCTGACTGTCTCCTTGGAAGTGGGATGAGTTTGTGACATATTTCCATGCTGAAATCTCACTTACCGCTGCCTGGGTGCAAGCAAAAATCTAGAGAGAGTGTTTTAGGGAGAGGCTGCATCAATCCTCAGGTGTGAGGTGGGGGAAGGTCAGCTACAAATGCAAGCGGGACATATTTTTTTCTATCATAGTGTAGCAGAAAGGTGGAAATGAAACTAAGGGAAGATTTCTCTTGTAGTGTAACTGTTGTGAGGATGAAGAGCATCTGAAGGGAGAGCAAGTAGGACGTCCACAAGTGATCTGAAAAGCAGACAAGAGATTAGAGAAGGAGAGAGTAGTCATTTTAAGCTTTTGTTTTCATTGAAAGGAAAGCTCTGTAGGCCTTTCACCTTGCTACAGGAATGAGACCAGTGAGTAAACATTGTTGCTACAGTTTAAAGAAGGAAACTAGAAAATTCCTCTTTTTTTATGAAGAGGAATTATTTGCAAGGGAAATTTCTCCCACAAACTAACTTGTTTTCAGTGGTTATTTCATATTATATGACAGAGTAAAACACAGACTTACATTAAAAAATGTAAGTAGTTTTAGTTTAATAAACAATTCGTCTAATCGTAGACAGCTCTGGCTGAAGGGGACCTCAAAGGATCATGCCATCCATCTCCTTGCCCGGAGGCGGATCAAGCGTACCAATGCCATTCTCAGAAGGTGTTTGTTTAACCTATGTTGAAAAGCCTCTGATATTGAAGACTTCATGGTCAGCCTGTTGCAGGGCTTTGCTATTTTTATCATTAGAAAGTGTGTCCAGCTATCCAACTGGAATTCTTTTCTCTGTGATGTAAGCCCATTACTTACTACCCTGTTCATCATGAACATAGAAAATTGACTTTTCTCTATGTCAGACTTTATATATTTGAAGTCTGTTGTCCTACATCCCCTCTTTTTTTCAGACTAAGCAATGTCCTTTCACTTTGTACTCTCAGGTAATTTTTTTAGACATCCAATCTTTCTCATTTCTCTTCTTTGGACTATTCACAGAAAATATTTGTTTCAGAGTGGTCCCTTATCCGAGAGTCTGTAAGGAGGGGTGGTGGATAGAGCGGTGGCTCTTGCCGTTTTCTTTTAATTCAGACGGTCCAAATGCTGAAACTGAAGATTGGTGCAGGTTGCTCTGAAATGTCAAGCTGGCAAGAAGTCCAGAGAAACAGATTCATTATATTTGACCTTATTAGTCTATTTGAAGTGAGTTGCAACATCCAGATAGTCAAAATCTAGTCTTAAAACACGGACATTTATTTTAAAAAACAAACAGGTTTTAAGCATAATAATGCGTTTGGTTTATTTTAAAATCTTCTCTACTTTTGAAACTTCTGCTCATCTCTAAATGCTTTTCCATAATTATAAGGTTTAAGTTTTAATTCTTTTCTTTCCTTTCCTCTCACTAAATGGTAATCTTAGCTTTCACTCAATTACTTGACTCCAGGAGCCTGGGCTGTAAGAAAAACACTATGTGCAATTAATGGAGTTACTAGATGTGGTTACTGGATTTTCTTGGAGGGTGACCAGCTAGATTAATAATGTGGTCTCTACCACTATAAAATTTAAATGTATTTATTTATTTATTTATCAATTAACATTACAAATATATTGAAAAAATAATTTCTGATAAAAATCCCCTGCATTCTGCTGGGTGTTGATTTCCTTGCCAATAGCTAAAAGGCAGGGTGGAGTTCCTACTCGTTGCCGATATTTGGCTAGTTCAGTTCAGCTTCTCTTTCTGTCCTACATGGGAAAGCTTAAGGTAACTATAGCTATAGCTTGAGTGAAGATGTTGTTCTCCATCCATATTTCGAGAGTTATGTTATACTGTATGGAGGAGTATTTTATGACAATGCCTTGAATTGATTTGTTGTTTTAAATATTGTCTTCTGCTGAAAACCCCTGCATCCCACTGCTGATTTTTCTGCCCTGCCAGTCCCTTCAGCTTCTACTTATACTGCTGACATTTTATGTTCTCCTCGTCGTTGTTGCCTGCTCTGGCCGACCTGATCACTTTTGTAATTTTGTTGGTTTTTTCCCCTTCCTGCCCTCCCCCTCTCTTCTGTTTTCTGCCCATGATATATTACAGTTTCCAGCATAGCAGGACTGGGAAGGAAGATGGAAGGATTAATCAAGAGAATCTAAATTAAAAACTATAAAATCGAAAAGCCAGACTGAATGGCTTAGGATGTATAACCTTACTTTCCAAGTCACTAGCGTCTGCTGCAAAGCTTCCGATGAAATGGATAGGTGGTCTTGTCTGGATAATCGGCAGAAAAATTTGTAATTTGTACGCATTTCCCACAGTCCTTTCTGGCAGCCGTGATGGGGATGCCAGGATTGAAATGGCGCCTCAGTATCTTCTCATCCTGGTAAAGTGCATCCTTCCGAGCCGCTCTCGTGCCCACTGTTAGGAAGTGGCTCTGGCACTGCTCTGGACAGAGGGGTTTGCTCTCCTTTTATTGAACATGCATACACCCTGCTTACAGTAACCAACTTCTCTTTGGTTCAAACAGCATGTGCTCACACATGTCCCCAAATATTGTTAGCCCTCTATTAAAGCAATACTGAGAGCCTAAAAGAACAGTTTCCCTGCTCTCTGCCCCTTCCTTCTTACGCTGCCTGCATTTGGGCTGGGGACTGGAAAGCATGGCTGCTCGGCATGAAGGAAAGGGGGAAAGGCAGGCTGCATTGAATAAAATCCACTGGGGTTGTGGGTCCCGCTGCTTCAGAGGAGGAGGTGGAGGCCATCAAAGTGAGGGCTCCTGCTGCCAGTGCTCATCCCCACCTTTGCCTTGCCAGCTGTGTGACAGCTGCAGCTGTGCATGGGAGAGCATTTTAAGAAGCTGCTGAGTTACGCAGAGACTGCAACACAGAGCGGGAGCCAGTATAAAAGGGTGAGGCAGACCACATTTGGACAACACTGCTTGCAGGGTGTGATTTTTATTTTTTTTTTATGAAGTGCTTTCATTATGTTTGTTTGAAAGCAGTAGTCTTAAAATGGCATCATCTCTTTGGTATGGATGTTCTTGCACTAGTGCGAAGGTGTTTCCACTGCTACAGGTACTCACAGCACCAAGGAGAAATAAATTACTGTATTGTGAAATATTTTATATCAGTGTAACTACATCTGTGCTACCACTTTAATTTTACAGGTGTAACATCACACCCCCAGCTGAAGTAGTCAAACCATTGTGGAAACTTGGAGTAGAACAAGTCTTAGAGGAACTAAAACCCAGAGGGACTGGCTTAGCTTGAACCACCAAGTTATTTAAACTAACCCAGCTGATTTTTGCCTGAAGCAATTGAGGGAGCTGCTTACCTTTCAGGATGGAGTAGGGAAGAGGAAGAAGAGTGTCTGGTGACAAGTGTAGGGTGACAAGTGATTGAAGGCAATGGGAGAGGGCCTCTCCCATAAGCAGAGGTATCCCAAGAAGATGGCTGTTCAAGGAATGAGCCATGTCAACGAGCATTTAAATGTGTACCAAGCATGTATAGCTTGCCTTTTCTCAAGGAAACAATTGCAGGATTTGTTGGCAGTATATTACACTCTCTTGAGCAGAGGGGAAGATGTCCCCCTACATCATTTGTGGCCCACTGAACAAAATGAAGACCTCTCTTCCAAGCATTATGCTGTGACTGAAATGTATAAATTGATAAATAAAACCATGCATGAGTTTCTGCCAGCACTTAGGATCTTAATGCAGTGACCAGCGAATTGTAAACGCAAGTCCTAAGCGCAGTACACTACATTTGGATCTTTGTAATGAGTAAGGTTAGAGGGATGAGATGAAGCTGAGGAGCAGGCTTGAAATTTACATTTGCTTTTAGCTTACCCAAAATAAACATGAATAAATCCATCAGCTCTTCACCCTTTTGTACTCCTTTGTGCATAGTGGCTAATATTCCTTCTCTATTTTTGTTGCTGTGGTGCTGTTACAGGGTTAACATCAGGATTGGTCCACTGATGGGCCATTTCCGAAGCTTTAGTAACGCCATGCACAGAAACAGAGGGATGGTCCTTGCAACCTTGCAGTTCACCGCATTGTCAGTCTGCTCCTAGGCTGAGGTGGTTGTGGAATAACCTTTGTTGGAACAAGTCCGACTTCTTATAAGAGCTTTGGCAAACATTTGACTGGGATTTTTTTCTCTGTAGTTACTAGTATGTTGGCTTAGCTCCATGAAGCTGAGTTGGTGCATTGTGCTCAGTCTCAGCGGCTGATGTGACACGTCCAGCTGCAGAACTTCTTTCCTCTCTTCTCCTTGTATGAGGTTGTACCTGCAGAAGAGGAGATGTGCCCCAGTCTCGTCTTTTACTCCCACGTGAGCTGAGGGGATTCATCAGCTTTGTACTAGGAAATTCATGAGCGTGGAGGAAATGTTTGACTGTTAGGGCAAAAATCACTTCTTGAAACATCAATTCTCCTGCCTTTTTTTTTTTTTCTGGAGAGAGGGGGCTAGATTTGGACTGTGCTGATGTCTGTGAACATCCTTCCTCTGGTGAAAGCTTTGCTATCCTAATTGCCGAGATGTCCTTCTCAGGACAGCTCACCATCTTGATGTGGACAATGAGAAGCATATGAATAAAGAACAGTATAACTAAAGAAAACACATGAAAGCAACAAAGAAATTGTTCCTTTGTCTTAAATAGTACAGGAGTGGGTGACCTGGGACATTTTTTGCACAAAGAGGTGAAGACACCTCTGGGAGAATGCTGGCATTGCCCTATTTGTCTTTTTCTAAAAGCTGACTCTTCTAAATCTGCACATTCACCTTTCATGTTGTTATGGGCTCCTAGAGTAAGGCATTACTGTTAATGTTTGACTTAGATATGTGGGAACGAATATTTATTTCAGAAAGCAAATCAAAGAAGCCCACTCATGTCTATCCATCCTCCCTCAGCTGTGAAGCTAGTAGGCAGTATCCTGAAAGGAAAACGGTTCTTTGAATCTTAAAACCTGCTCTGCGTGACCTTTGAAAGGAAATAGCTAAGAAACTCAAAGCTTTTTAAAAGCAGCAGTTTGTTATTTTTCTAACGAAACTCTTTCGGATCCTGACATGGTTTGGGAAAGTTAATGTTTGGCAGGTCGAGTAGCTGAGTGCTAACTGCCTCACCTTCCAACTTGGATGAAGGAGGAGGACCACACCAGCTGTGGTCTGCAGAGCGTGCTGGAACTATGCTGGAATACGGCCAGTTCTTCTAGCCGTATTGGTATCAATAGCTGCCTGCCTGCCATAGCCCCAGTTTTGCAGCAAGCCAAACAACCTGGAAAGGCTGGCCGAATACCGCAGCAGGCAGCTTTGCTCAAGCACCCTCATGCTACGACCAGAGTACTATGAGAACGCGAGCCTAGTTAGCATAAATCTTGCTGAGACGTCTGTCCGTGTGACAAGGCAGGGACTGCGATGCAGCTGCACCCTGAGGACGGCGCGGGGTCGGCTTCCCTCAAAGGCTGCAGGTGTTGGGCTCGGCACCCGTCGGGGCAGCTCCGGGGGGAACAGCAGCAACGCCAGAAGCTGTAAAACAAGTACTAACCCGTTTGAGGAAATGTGGCAGCCTGTTTCTTGAGGTTTTAACCATAACGCTCAGCTCTAGAACTGAAGTGGCCCCCTTTCCCATGGGCTGCCATAGCCTTTGTGATTTGTAAGCACTTTTTGTATAAGCTCGTAGCCAGATTTGTTCTCTGTCGTCTGCAAGCGTGGTCAGAGGATTGGGTTGGCATGCAGGCATACAAATATGGGGGTGGACAACCTCCCACCCCCCCTATACTGCTCAATGCATGTGCATGTTCTGGCCCTGTTTTTCCTCTTTGACTTTTCTAGGCACAGGAGGTGCATTACCCTCGGTGGGTCTGTAAAGGCTCGGTTAGCTTTGCCGTTGGTCCCTGCATGGGATCAAACTCAATTGGCTTCATTGGCGCTTATGTGTACTTATGAATATGAGCTAGCCCGGGAGCTAATCTGTGCATTTTGCACAAAGATAATTCGGTTTAATGAAACGCCATCTCAGAACTGCAGGTGGGACACTGTTTAGGGGCCACGTCTTGCCTGAGCCAAGACAATTACAGTGGTTGGTGGGTCGAGGGCTTGGGTTGAGACCATCGCCAAGAGGAAGCTTCATTCAGCTGCTGTTTGGACGTACAGAAAATCACATCAGCTGTGGTCAGTGGGGTTTCTTCACAAAAATATTACACTGCAGTGGCCCTGGTGTGGGGGATATTTTAGTCTGGGGGTTTATTTGCTTATTTCTTTTTTCTTCTTTTTTTTTCTCCACTAAGGCTAAAGCATTAGTTGCTATCATTTTGGTCAGTGTTTCTGAGTATCCTTTTAGTGTTCCCAGTTAGCCAGTATCACTGAACCAGGACTGTAGCAGTCTTGCTCCATTAGCTATTACTGTTTGCTGAGGAGTTAATGTAAATGAGGGCAATCAGGAGGAGAAAAGCAAGGGGAATTTGACTGTTCCTCCTGTTACAGCTCTGCCTGGCACTACATATTTTATTGTAAGTCTGGCACTAAGGGAGATTGATAATATAAGATGAAAGGTCTGTGTGATCTCATGGCTGGTAATAATGACTGAGGGACCACTTATTTCCTCCCCCTGTGCTCCCAGTCTCAATCCCATTGTGAACGTTCTTCAGTGCATTGTTTAAAGCCCACAGGCCTGGGCTTCTTTACAAGGCTTTTTTGTGGTGCAATTTGGTCTGATTGAAACCACATTTTTATATGTGTCAAAACCAGTTCAGCAGTTAAAAAGAAATCATAGTATCGATTGGATCATATTTCCTAAGTGGATGTCACTAGCTAATTCTTTTGTTATACCATTTAGCTACACAGGATTAAGCGAGTGGTTACTATTAAGCAGTTACATGTGGGTCCTATTAATTCACACATTATGGCACTGCTTTTTGACTAATATCTTGTCAAATAGGTTAGGATTTCAAAATGTCTAAGTCACTGAACTGCAGGGACCCTTCATTTCCAAAGCAAGAGCTAGTCCACTCAGGGGTCCACAGGTGAGAGTAGCATTGACGTCTGAGGGACTTCTGTTTCTTAAAAAAATGGTTTGCAGAACTAAGTACCTTTTTTTTACCCCTCATTAGGTTTCCTACAGTGCAATAAAATGAATATATATGGTTTGCAAAAAGAGCTAAAGATGAAAAACATGACTTTTGCATCTCATGTTGTCTTCCAGCCCATATTTCCAGGATTGAAATGCTCACCTTCTTCTCAAAGTTTCTTTCACTCCTTCTGGATCAGGCTCCTTGTCTTTTTGTCATTCTAAATGAACATCATTTCATCTTTGATGAATATTGGGTTGATCTCTGCTGTCGTGACCTATGATGAGCCTTTGTTTTCACTGCTCTCCTCCCTCCCAAAAAGCTCTGGGGCCTATTTGAATGTGCTGTTGTCCTTTTTGGAGCCAAGGTTGTAGGGTGGGAGAAAAAGAGGAGATGCTGCGAGGCTTCAGAGCAGGGTGGGGACAGTGCAGTTTGAGGGACACCCGCCCTCATCTCTCAGCCCTTACTTTCTGCTGGGCTGTTTTCACATGGGGCCCCCAGAGACCTGTGTTCTTGCAGCTCTTTCTGATGGGAGGACAACATGTATTTTTGGAGAGGCAAGAGCTTGTTCAATCTGAGGAGCAGCTCAAGTGCAGCTGCCTCACAGTCCTGGGACCTGACACCTCTGCAAGGTCAGAGAGAAGCATGAGCTCTGCCTCTGGGGCAATGCTGCTGCCAAAAACCTGGTGGCAGCAAAAGGAGGACCTTGCAGCCTCTTGGTAGGGGATGGGAGGAGACATCCCGAGTGGATTAAGGGAATGAAATGACACTGGCTCAAGACAAAATGCAGCAAATGAAGGACTAAACAGAAAGGCACTGATCACTGCCCGTTTTCTCAACGGAGTCTCAGCTATGGGAGCCACTGACCTAAAACATGACATGATTTTCTTGAGAACTTCCACGGGAGCATCCGTAAAGTCTTGCTTTGTCGGTGGGTAGTTGTGAATGTGTTCAATCTGTAAAAAGAAAAAAAACCCCACCACAATCCCAAATGTAGTCTCCATCTAACTGCTCCATGTCTCAGACACCGCTACCACCTCCAGGGGGGAGCACCGTCTTCTTTGGTATCTGTAAAGTGAGTAGTATATGGCAGATATGGCCCTAAAAACTGCAGTGAGAGTTTATTCCTTGTGCTCTGGCTTTGATTTACTCTGGGTTTTGTTCTTTTTTCAGATGTTTGTGGGGCCGAGGTACAAGCGTGCCTCGCAGAGCCAGGACGGAGTTCCTTTTCTCCTCTCAGCTGGTTCTTTAAAGCAGAGTTCCCACTGGCAGAGCTGCACTTCTTTTGCCTCCTGCCCAGCTCTTCTTCAGAAGGGAGCTTTTCTTTTCCCTCTCTTCATGGATTTTTGGTAAACATGCCGTGTTGCAACAGAGCAAGCCAATGAAAGTCAAAACTTCCTCTTTCCCAGTCTGTAAACAGTTCCTGGAACAGTATGCTCAGCTTTGAAATCCTTTCCAAAGAGTATCTTAAGACCTCCCTCCCTCTTTCTATGAGTCACTTGATCAGAGCAGCATTCCCTTTTCTTCTGTTCAAGCCACTTCCAGGCAACCTTGTTAAAGCAATACGGTTTTAGTGTAAGGGAAACCACTGCCAGGTTAGCCATTCCTGTGGGACACGCAGCTGGTTACTGGCTGCTGGAGCTTCTTGAGAGTCTTTGGGCTCCAGTCCCAGGTTGCAGACTCTCGAAGCAGGAAATTTTTCTTGGATGCTGTGTGTTAGTCAGAAGGATAAAGTTCATGGGCACAATACGGTAGGCTGCACTTTTTTAATTGCGTGCTCCTTCTAAAACAAATAAGTTAGCTATTTGCTCCTTCTGCCCTGCTGGTAATCCATTACATATTAGACCTTACTTCATTGTGTAGCAGAAGTGAAAACTGAAGGGAAATTTAAACAATACGAAGGAAATAAGCTGTCTTTTAAGCTATCTACTCTTACTTTCTAGGAGTGCAAAGGGGTTAGCCCTGTGATAGGGTCATGCCATGGGGTTGTTCAGCCTGGAGAAGAGAAGGCTCCAGGGAGACCTTTTTGTGGCATTTCAGTGCTTAGAGGGGGCCTATAAGAAAAGTGAGGACAAACTTTTTAGCAGGGCCTGTTGCAATAGGACAAGGAGTAATAGTTTTAAACTAAAAGAGGGTAGATTTAGACTAGATATAAGGAAGAAATTTCTTAC